>NC_068577.1:43898630-44523630 GCF_025698545.1 Gossypium raimondii
TATATATATTTCAATCATCTAAGAATATAATTCAAGTTACACAAACTTACCAGGCTAAATTGCAGAAATACCAAAATTCAGGGACATTTTGATAAATTTTCTATTTTCCTCAAATTTCCACCCAATCTTGATATAAATTAATATTTCATTCAATTTATTAATTTAATTAATAAAACAATTCATTTCATGCAATTTGGTCACTTTTTGACATCTTTACCAATTTACCCTTAAAATATTAGTTTTATTCAATTTAGTCCTCGAACCTAAAACATGCAAATTAACCATTTTTAATGAGAACTCATGCTAGTTGAATAATCATTTATTTTCCTCCTCCTCCTCTCCATTCCACATCCTTAATGTATATAACATGCTTATATGTAACATTATCTATAATTTCACTATTTATTTGTTCATTCAAAGCCCTCCACTTGAGTCATAGCTAAATTATTTATATCTTGTGCTACGGAACTCCAAATTAAGATCCGCTAAATTCCTATGCAAATAGACTCACATATATTCTTACCACAAGATTTTCATAATTTTTGGTTTAGCCAATAAGTAAATTTTATTCTTTAAATTCATCCCTGTTCTGCTGTCAGACAGTTCCGACCCTTCTTCACTAAAAATTAATTATCTCCTCGTACAGAATTTGGATGATGTTATCATTTGTTTCTCTTAAAAATAGACTCATTCATTATTTTAAACATACAAATTTAAGCTTCTAATTATTTTTATTCAATTTTTATGATTTTCCAAAGTCAAAATAAAGGAACTCGAATTTATTATGACCTTATCTCACAAAATTTATTATATCTCATGATTTACAATTCCATTACTTACACTATTTCTTCTATGAGAAAATAGACTTAATAATATTTAATTCCATACTTTTTCATCCTCTAATTTGATTTTCACAATTTATGGTGATTTTTCAAAATTAACCCTCTTCTGCTGTCCAAAACTGTTTTAGTGCAAGATGTTGATTACTAAGTTTATAACTCTCTAATTGCCTTTCTCTATAATATTTCCCATCATTTTCACTTATTTTCATTCACTAATATATCAAGAACATAAGACTTTATTTAATAAAACTCTATTATAACATCATTTCCATGCTTTTCAACAATAACAAACTTAAAAATATATTCAAATCTTGATGTTCTTACCTTGTGCTATTGATTTCAATCTTTAACTTGATTTTGTTCTCTTCTCCAACTTCTATTTCTTGAATCTAACTTGACATTCTAGCTCCTCATTGTCTCCTTATTATTTTTCTCTCTTGGAAGCTATGGAAATTCTTCTGATTTCTAGGTGAAAATAGTAATTTTTTTGTGAAATGATCAAATTGTAAAGAAAGCAAAACTTTCTTTCTTCTCTTTTCTTCTAACGTTGGGTGCATGGAAAGATGATGATTTTTTCATCATCTTTTCTCCCATTTATATTAATCATTTAACAATAAAATAATACTAAAAATCTTAATAAAATATTAATTAAATAACATTTATCTAATTAATTAAAAATATCACAAACATCATCATTACCTTCTAGAATTCTCTCTCTCTCTCTCTCTCTCTATTTGACCATTTTGTCCTTTATAATCTTTTGAAATTCCATACTTGAGTCATCACTTAATTTGGTAAAATTGCAATTTAATCACTCAAAATTCTTCACCTTTTCAATTTGGTCCTAATTCATCCATTTTCCTTAGTTTCTAGATTATTCCACTCTTAAAATATTTACACTACTGGTCCTTCAACTTTTTTGTATTTCCACTTTAATCCCTCAAATTTCGAGTATTTACTCTTGGGCAACAAAACTTTTCTCACTTTTGCGATTTAATTCTTTCTTCAATTAATATGTCATAATATAATTCCCAATATTGCCATAACTCAAAATTTCCCTTTTTGTCACTTTGTTTCCTTATTTTACTATCAATGATACCTACTTTTTTACTGTAGTAATTTTCGGGGTATTACAGTAGTAATTTTCGGGACATTACATTTCTCCCCCTTAAAATAAATTTCGTCCTCAAAATTTCCTTGTTTTATTTTGATCATGAACTTCATCATTTCTATATTCTTTCAACTATCCTTTTCTATCCATTCTTATCACTAACATTTCTAGTTTTATATCATTTTGTACTTCCTTTTCAATAATATTATTCTTTTTACATAATCGAGTTCTTATTTTCTCTCTTTCTTCATAACCAGAAGTCCTTTCTTCATTTAGTTTTCTTAAAGTCATCTCTATCATTCTATAGTTCCCTTATGTACATATTTACCTAGCTTAGTATTTGTATTCATTCTCTATCCTTTCATTTCACAATTTATTTTTAATTCAATATTTCAAACATGAATCAGAGGTAAACCTTTATCTTGTAGCGAAAATTATTTATCTTTTTTTAGCAGAGGCCCAGTAGATTAGATAGAACACTTAGGATATACGAAACTGATACGGAGGTGCATTATTATGCATTATTAAACAGAAAGCACTAAAGTGATATATAGAGAACATAAATGTGCTAATAATCGGAGAGCACTAGCGAGCTATTAATTAGAGAGTGTGCTAGGGTCCTTTAATGATATACCACTAATATCGTAGTAGTTCTAATCTCATCTACTTGGGCAAATTATATCTTGCATGAATATCACTTTTACATTTTTCGCATAATGCTTTTACATCCTTTATAATTTAATCCTTGTACCAATAATTCGTATATTTATATCTTCTCTACCTTTAATACATGTATTATATTTCAAAATTCATTATTCATCCATAATTTACTAATAATCCATATCATGTACTTCACATATCATGTTTACATGTTTTGCAATTTAGTAATCAGCACAATATTTCTTTTAGCAAAATAATACACTTTCTAAATATGCATGCAAAACAGAACAATAACCAGTCATAAACCGACCAGACCAACAAGGCTTTCGTCTAACATTATAATTAGCTAACATTCTCACAACATAAGAACTCTATCAGAACTGAACAATTACACATACATATCTCTGAGGATAAAAAAATATATAATATCCAGAAAAGATCATCATGTTCATTTCGACTGTAACCTTCACACACAGACATCTTTACCACTTAATTATCATTTCTCTAACTAATTCTATTATCACGAACCTTACTTTATTCCATTCACTAAAAAAAACTTCCCGTTAACACATACATTCTTTAGGTATCATACCTGAATATCTTGTCTTATCAAAATTTAACTTTTTTCTTTTCTTACTCTCTTTCTTGTTTACTTACTTGCTTACTTAAATAACTCATGATTATAGCTTACTCTTCTCTTGCTGAAATGTTAGTTCTCAATTGATAACATAATATGTTCTTAAATATTATAACTCACCTGAATTTGCTATTTATGCTTTTACCTGAACTTTCATGAAACATAACTTGTTGACTAGCCAGTTGAGCCACATTGGAATAATAAGGATACTTAGGTCTCTTTTTTGATAATAACATACGAAAGCCATGTCCCAAACATGGTCTTACATAGGATGTTTCTTGTACTACCAATGTCATATCCTAGATATGGTCTTACATGGGAGTTCTCATATTGGTGCCCATGCCATGTCCCAGACATGGTCTTACGGGGGACCTCTCTTCTCGATGCCAACGCCATGTCCCAGACATGGTCTTACATGGGACCTCTGATAATCTCAATAATGCCAATGCCATGTCCCAGACATGGTCTTACACTGGCTCACATATTGCCATGGTCTAACCATGGTCTTTACTGTCAATTCTTTATTGAATGATCATACTCATTTACTGCGTTCTACTCAATTTGATCTTCCAATTCAATTTTCATACTATTATAATATTCATAAAACAAACATCATATTATTTCTAATTTAACAATTAAACATAAGATCCTATCATATAAACATACTGATTACACTTATTCAAGCAAGTGTGCATAAACATACATTCCATCTATTTGTGTATATTTACTTACCATATTTACTTAATCAAATATGTTGAGCACATAACATCATATGCGCGCCAAGCAAACATAGATGAGCTTATCACTATATAAACTTTCATTTTATTCTACGTTTCTACATTTCTCAATTCATGGTTGTCTTACTTCATACGTTAACACATACTTATCATGAATTTTCTATTCATACCTTTCTAAATTTCGTTTCATCATAAACACATTTCAATCACCTCAACGTAATTTTTTTAGCATTATTGGAAACAACTCGGTTAGAAGTCATCTCTGTCTTACAAAACAATTTCATTGGAGTCGGAAGATATTACATTATCATAAGTAATAAAATGACATATATAGCTAAACTCACATATGCTATGTTAGTCTGAGAACCGACTAAACCATAGCTCTGATACCACTAAATGTAACACCCCAACCCGGTCTAAACGTTATGACCGAATCTGGCGATGTCACATTGTAACACCCCTTACCCGTATTCGACACCGGAATAGGGTACGAGGCATTACTAAAAGACATACATTTGCAAACGTATTAAACCGAGTTACAGAATTTCATCCTAATTAAAACTTTCAAATTATTAACGTGCTTTTATAATTCTTTACAACATATCCTCGAAATATTATATTCATAACAAATAGGGCCTACGAGGCCCAATATTTACTCATGTAATTCAAAGCTTCATTTCCATTTCATTCAATTTATCAATTTAAATAATAAAATAATTCATTTCATGCAATTTGGTCACTTTTTGACATATTTACCAATTTACCCTTAAAATATTACTTTTATTCAATTTAGTCCTTGAACCTAAAACATGCAAATTAATCATTTTTAATGAGAACTCATGCTAGTTGATTAATCATTTATTTTCCTCATCCTCATCTCCATTCCACATCCTTAATGTATATAACATGCTTATATGTAACATTATCTATAATTTTACTATTTATTTATTTGTTCATTCAAAGCTGTCCACTTGAGTCCTAGTCACCAAATTATTTATATCTTGAGCTACGGAACTCCAAAAGATCTGCTAAATTCCTATGAAACTAGACTCACATATCTTCTTACCATGAGATTTTTAGAATTTTTGGTTTATCCAATAAGTAAATTTTATTCTTTAAATTCATCCCTCTTCTGCTGTCTGAAAGTTTTCAACCTTCTTCTCTAAAAATTAATTATCTCCTCGTACAAGATTCGAATGATGTTAACGTTTGCTTTTATTGAAAATAAACTCATTCAAGATTTTAAACATAAAAATTTAAGCCTCTAATTATTTTTATTCAATTTTTATGATTTTCCAAAGTCATAAATCTAATCTCACAAAATTTATTATATCTCATGATTTATAATTTCATTACTTACACCGCTTTCTTCTATGAGAAACTAGACTTAATAAGCTTTAATTCCATATTTTTTCATCCTCTAATTCGTTTTCCACAATTTATGTAGATTTTGAAAGTTAACCTCATCGTCTTGTCCAAAACTATTTTAGTGCAACATGTTGATTACTAAGTTTATAACTCCCTAATTGCCTTTCTCTATAATATTTCTCATCATTTTCACATATTTCCTTCACTAATATATCTAGAACATAATACTTTATTTAATAAAACTCTACTATAACATCATTTCCATGCTTTTTCAACAATAACAAACTTAAAAATATATTCAAATCTTGATGTTCTTACCTTGTGCTATTGATTTCAATCTTTAACTTGATTTTTTCTCTCCTCCTGCTTCTATTTCTTGAATATAACTTGACATTCTAGCTCCCTATTGTATCCTTATTATTTTTCTCTCTTGGAAGCTATGGAAATTCTTTTGATTTCTATGTGAAAATAGTAAATTAAGAAAGCAAAACTTTCTTTCTTCTCTTCTCTGCTAACGTTGGGTGCATGGAAAGATGATGATTTATTCATCATCTTTCCTCCCTTTTATATTAATCATTTAACAATAAAATAATACTAAAAAACTTAATAAAATATTAATGAAATAACATTTATCTAATTAATTAATTAAAATATCACAAAGATCATCATTACCTTCTAGAATTCTCTCTCTCTCTCTATTTGACCATTTTTCATTTATAATCTTTTGAACTTCCATCCTTGAGTCATCACTTAATTTGGTAAAATTGTAATTTAGTGCCTCAAAATTTTTACCTTTTCAATTTGGTCCTAATTCATCCATTTTCCTTAGTTTCTAGATTATTCCACTCCTAAAATATTTACACTCTTCAACTTTTTTGTATTTCCACTTTAATCCCTCAAATTTTGAGTATTTATTCTTGGGCAACAAAACTTTTCTCACTTTTGCGATTTTATCCTTTTTGGAATTAATATGTCATAATATAATTCCCAATGTTGCCATAACTCAAAATTTCCCTTTTTGTCACTTTATTTCCTTACTTTACTGTCAATGATACCTACTTTCTTACTGTATTAATTTTCAAGGTATTACAGTAGTAATTTTCGGGATATTACACAATTTATGTTCTTAGTTAAAAACGAATTTGTCAAAATTGATCGCTCAAACGAGTTTAATCTTTTGTTTTCTGATCAAAAACCTCTTAATAAACATGATTTCAGCTTAGATATCTATTTAAACTTGGATTCTAAATCAAAACCACGAATTCACCATTGATGAATTTCATGTTCAAGAGAGAAGAGATCAAGATTTGAAAAATCATTTTAATCGATTTAAATTGAGAATAATGATTAAAAAAACTTTAAAATGAATTTAGAGTTGAGAAATTACCTTCAATTGATCTAGAATCATCAATATTGAATATTGGATCAAGATCTTTAAGGAACTAGGATGAACTTTTTCCCAACTTTGAAAATCTTTTCTGGAGAATTTTGAAAGAATTTGGAGAAAATAAAAGATGAGATCTAATCTTTGAAATATGGACTTCGAAAATGAAAATGAAAAAGAAAAATGAGAGAAAACACTTACAAATTGGGTGAAAATTGTGTGTGAAGTGAGGGGGTTATAGTGTTTTTGAGCTAAAGAACCCCCATTTGACTTGCAGAAATTGGGGAAATTGCCATCAAGCCACTCCTAGAATTCCCTTGTTTTACAAAGTAATCATTTCCCTCTAAAATTCCAAAACTATTGGTAATTTGCCATAAAACCACTCAAACATTTCCCTTATTTTGCAAAATGGTCATATGTAATTAATATTTTAAATTCTCTTATTTAAACCCCCATTTAATTCCTTTTTCAATTCTAAGTTGACCCAAAATATTTATTTTAGCCAAAAATTATTTAAAACTATAAAATTAATTTTTCTAAAAATGTTTTTATTTTCCAGAATATTATTTCCTGATTTTTTTAAATAAAATTAAGCTAACTAAACTAAGAGAAATTACTAGTAACCCCGATTAACTTCTAATTTTTCACTCAAATTTTTTTCACTCAAAACCAGGTAAACTTACCCGAAACTACTAGACCTATTTTTAGGGTCTTACACTTATACCAACTCGTACTGTCACAGGATGGAGAGTGTGCATGGACTATCGCAAGCTCAATAACGCAACTTGGTAGGATCACTTTCCCTTGCCTTTTATTGACCAAATGCTAGACAAACTAGATGGGAAGGCCTTCTATTGCTTCTTGGACGGATATTCGGGGTATAAACAGATTGTTATAGCTCTCAATGACCAAGAGAAGACAACTTTGCATTTCGAAGAATGTCATTCGGTTTATGTAATGCCGCGACAAATTTCAGCGTTTTATGATGACAATATTTTCTAACATGGTAAAAACTTTTCTTGAAGTCTTTATCTATGATTTCTCTTTCTTTGGGAATAATTTTGAAGGTTGTTTGAAAAATCTTGATTTGGTTTTTCACCCATGTGAAGAATCATGTCTTATCTTGAATTGTGAAAAATGTCATTTCATGGTCCCTGAAGGCATTGGTCTAGAGCATAAGGTATCGCAGCAAGGAATTGAAGTTGACAAGGCAAAAATTGATGTGATAGAAAATTTTCCACCTCCTACCAGTGTCAAGGGCATTAGAAGTTTCTTAGGCCATGCAGGTTTTTATAGGAGATTCATCAAGGACTTCTCAAAGATATCTAAACCCTAGTGTGCTTTCTTGGAGCAGAATAAACCTTTCATCTTTAATGAACCTTATTTTTTAGCTTTCGAAGAGTTACAAAAAGCGACTGGTGGCTGCACCGATTGCAATAGCTCTTGAATGGACATTACCATTCGAGCTCATGTGTAATGCCAGTGATTATGTCATAGGAGCAGTGTTGGGGCAAAGAAAAGATAAGATATTTCATGCAATCTATTATTGGTTGTGGTATTTGCATTCAATAAATTTTGATCATATTTAGTTGGTACCAAAGTCACAGTTTACACAGACCATTCTGCCCTTAAGTATTTGGTGAGCATGAAAGATGTAAATCCAAGACTAATTTAGTGGATACTCTTGCTGCAAGTTTTTAATTTGGAGGTTCGAGACAGAAAGGGAATCGAATATCACGTGGCAGATCATCTATCAAGATTAGAAGCTGGCAATGAAGATGGTAATATCAAGCTTATTAAGGAAGAATTCCCAGATGAGCAATTGTTAATTTCCATGGCATTTCCTTGGTATGTCGATATTGTAGACTTCTTAGTTAGTGGACCTTTGGCACTTGATATGAATAGTCAGGGCAAACAAAAATTCTTACATGATGCAAGATTCTACAGCTGGGATGAGCCTTATTTATATAAGCAGTGTGCTGATCAAATAATTCGAAGATGTATTCTTGAGGAAGAGATGAATAGTGTATTGAAACATTGTCATTTAGCCCGGTATGGAGTGTTAAAGTATGCCCAAAGATCAATCATGAGATGGTTGTAATAACATACTTGATTTATCATGTTTATTAATATAAGGTGTTACCATTATTATTTCAGTTTCTTTTCTGAGTGTATAAATAAACTGTTTTATAATAATGTCCTGAGAATAATATGATTATTCTTAAAAGATCCTTAGTCAAGTATTATTGTTAGATAGGACAACGATAATGCATTAAGACTAGCATGCAGTTGATTGATGATAAAGAGTTGTCATTGATATGGAATGTTAGAATCGATGCATGAATATGTGTGTTAGAGAACAACATATTGGACTGACCCATTATGAATATGTTTCTTGGATTATTATGTAATTGTCACGACATTACTCATAGTGATTAATATGTGTATGATCCTCAGACTTGAGATCATCATAATCCCAACATCGTGAGTAGTATATCTTGATACTGATCAAATGTACACATAATCGGTTGTTCTATAAAGGCTGATGTTGGATATACCACAATCGATGTAGAGGGATATGGTTGGTTGATATAGAATAAGTCCCTCCTACATAATGGGAGTAATATCTTAAGCTACTTGATTAAGTGAGACTAGAAATGCATGGCCATGCTCAAATAAGTTTATATGAGATGTCATACTCATTTGTATATCGTAGTCTGCTTAAGATATCAAGGAACATGGAATGGACTATGCAAGTATGACTATTCCACGACTTGTGTCCAATCCAGAGATAAAGGACTTAAAGATTATTGCATAAAAGGTTAATCATAAAAAGGTTATGTCGAACCATGATCTCTTGTGACTTAGGTAGCAATGATGCATTGCTAGATGCCACTCATTGTTTGTAACATTGGAATCATTCTAGTATTACTACTAACGTTACAGGAACCTATAAGGCCACACCCTATAGTTGAAATGAAAGGAATAAGCCATAGTTGGTATTATTTTTGGGGGTCGCTTGAATTAAATTAATTATAGAATTAATTTAATTGGTAATCAAATTTCCAACACATTATGTACAAGGTTGTTGTACGCATAATGAGGACATGAATTTGGTTAGCATATGAATTCAAATAAATATATGGTTTACAGAAATTATATTATAATTAATGTAATTATAATTTCCAATTTAAAATATTATTATATTTATTTAATTCCTAAAAAACCCTAAAAATAAAATATTTATAAGGATCTCGTTTTTCCTTTGCTTGGGTCTAGCAGCCGTCAAAGAAAAATCACTTTCAAAATTGTTTTGGGGATTTCTTCCATTCGTAGTCAACTGGGAGGATTACGTAGAGGCTGGGATCACGATAGATTGCGGCTTGGTTCGACAGCAGATCAGACTACTCGTTGTTGAGGCATTGTTGTCTACTCTGAATAAACATTAGGTAATTTCACAACCTTTTCACCCTGATTCGTTCCACACATGGATTTCTGGTTGGGATTGCGAATTATTATTTTTCCGCTGCGCCATAGGGGTGTCAGCGATCCAACAGTGGTATCAGAGCCACTTGTGTGATACGGACTCGGGTTTAAATACTTGGTTGACGCAATTGTATGAGATGCATGCTTCAATTTTATTAAATTTCTGACTGTTTGAATCCTTTAAGAGTAACCTGATAACCGCTCCTTTTGACAATTTATTAAATGTTAATCATGGTGTTATGGCCTATTCGGCCCGCTCCCTCCACCGCCTCAGCCCCCATCTTCTTAAAGTATGTTTTATAATAAATAAAACTTGGTGGGCCATAAAAGTTTAAAGGATATGTTTTAATACACCTTAACAAAAGTGTTTATTTATGTATGCTATTTTTGACATGCATGGTGTTTGAAATGCATAGTTATAGCCCGACAGCCCATTTGATAAAAGGTTGTAATTTTATAAATACGGCCTTCGTGTCTTGCCTTACTACTATTCTCTTGTATTTCTCTTCTCATATTACTCCCTCGTATGTAAAATGAGTTTCTACATATTGTAATTTGCAAGAGTTGCTGTGGGCTAGCCGAGAAGGAAGATGGGCCAACCAGTGTGGACTGATAGCTTGAAAACTGGCTTACACCTTTAGGTTTCCTTTTGGTTCTCCCGTTGGCTTGGGTTGCGCCACCTTAGTTTATGGGCTATAACTATTGCATTTATTTATTGCTTTATTCATGTATGAGATGCTATGGATGTCTAAAGCATGCCAAATTTTAAACATGTTAAAATTTAATAATAATGAACCACATTAATTGATGAGATCAATTAAATGGCCAAATGGACTAAAGTAAACCATAATTGGTGAGATGGAACGATCTTAATAAAATCCCTCTATTAAAATATTAAGTCAACATAGCCTTCTAATTTTGCCCTCGTTAAAGCCTCGATCAATACTGTGTAGGTTCTGCTAAAGCGAAGTACTAGTATTTATCTTGGTTAAACGCGAAGAATAAACAAGTGATATTTGCTGGTTAAAATTGGTTAATGACTTAACTAGGTTATTCTAATAGGATTAGAAACCTAGAGGCAAGTAATTTGGATAAATCATAAGATGATTAGAACAAGAGTTGTTCACCAAACTTTAAGAGTTACATATGATGTAATTAGCAAGTGTTGCTTACCTAGATAATCATAATCTTGAGAGTAAAGCCAAAGCTGACTTAAGAGATGGTGAAATATGAATTCTTAAGCCACTTGAAATGTTTTTCGAGAAAGTCTTTCTGAAACTAACGTATGAGGGTATTAGTTTGGTAGTAAAATAGTGGGAACATCATTTAATTAAGTCCTTTTAATGATTGATATAAATTTGATAAATTTTCACACGCATAATTTCATTGTTGTAGATATATTATGGTTGCAAACACAAATACACTATCATTGCGATCGGTCCTTGAGAATGACAAGTTGAATGGTTTAAATTTTCTTGACTGATTCCGTAACTTGAGGATTTTCCTCAAACAAGAACGAAAATTATATGCCATTGAACAACCAATTCCTAACGAACCACCCGCTAATGCCTCGAAGGCTGATAGAGATGCTTACAAGAAGCATCTCGATGACATGGTAGATGTTGGATATCTTATGCTTGCCACTATGAATCCTAAGCTTCAGAAGCAACATGAGGACATGGTTTCTTATGAAATGATTGAGCACCTGAAAGAACTTTATCAAGGGCAAGCACGGCAAGAGAGGTTCGATATCTCTAAGGCCCTATTCCAATGTAAGCTGGCTGAAAGAAGCCCAGTAGGACCTCATGTCCTTAAGATGATTGGCTACATTGAAAGACTATCTAAGCTTGGGTTTCCATTGAGCCAAGAGTTGGCCACTGATGTTATTCTGCAATCGTTGCCGAATAGCTACAACCAGTTTGTCCTCAATTTCAATATGAATGAAATTGATAAGACTCTACCACAGTTGCTCAGTATGTTACGAACTGCTAAAGGAAACACGAAAAAGGTTGGACCCAAGCCTATACTGATGGTCCGTAATAACAAGGGCAAGGGAAAGGCCAAAATTCAGACAAAACCCAAGGGCAAAGGTAGGCCCAAGCCTAGAAAAGTAAAGGTTGCATTGAAACCTAAAGGATGGGTGGCTAAGGAAGGAAACTGTTTTCATTGTGGTGTGACTGGACATTGGAAGCAGAACTGCCTTATCTATCTTGAGGAAGTCAAGAAGGCTAAAATAAACGGAACGTCTGCTTCAGGTATTTATGTTATTGATATTAATTTATGAACTACTACTTCATGGGTATTAGATACTGGTTGTGGTTCTCACATTTGTACTTCTGTACAAGGACTGCAAAGGAGTAGGACTTTGGCTAGAGGACATGTGGACCTACGAGTTGGAAATGGAGCAAAAGTTGTTTGCATTAGTCAGAGGAACATATAATTTATCTTTGCCTAGTGGACTTGGTTTATGTTTAGAGGATTGTTATTATATGCCCAGTTTGACTAAAAACATTATTTCTATTTCTTGGTTAGACAAAATTGGTTTTAAGATAATTATTAAGAATAATTGTTGTTCCTTTTATCTCAATAATGTTTTCTATGGTTCGACACAATTGATTAATGGCCTCTATATTTTAGATCAAACAAATCTCATTTACAACATAAATACTAAAAGATCAAAAATAAATGACTCAAATCAAACTTATCTATGGCATTTTCGTTTGGGCCACATAAGTGAGGAAAGCATATCCAAGCTCCATAAAGATGGTCTCTTGAATTCATTTGTTTTTGAACAATTTGAAGTATGGGAATCTTGCGTATTGGGAAAAATGACTAAATCTCCTTTTACTGGTAAAAGTGAACGAGCTAATGATTTATTGGGCCTAATACATTCTGATGTATGTGGGCCAATAAATATACAGACTAGAGGAGGATTTCACTACTTCATCACTTTCACTAATGATTTCAGTAGATATGGGTATGTCTATCTCATGCGCCATAAATCTGAATCCCTTGAAAAGTTCAAGGAATTCAAAAATGAAGTACAAAATCAACTAGGAAAAACAATCAAGACACTTCGATCTGATCTAGGTGGGGAGTATATGAGCTTAGAGTTTGATGATCTTTTGAAGCAATGTGGGATTGTCTCACAACTTACTCCTCTTGGTACTCCTCAATGGAATGGAGTGTCTGAGAGAAGAAATCGAACTTTGTTAGACATGGTTCGATCCATGATGAGTCATGCTGATCTGTCGACTTCCTTTTGGGGACATGCACTTGAGACAACTGCTTTCACACTAAATCGTGTTCCATCTAAATCGGTTCAAAAGACACCATATGAGATGTGGACTGGGAAACATCCTAGTATGTCTTTTATGAAAATTTGGGGTTGCGAAGCTTATGTTAAACGTCAGATGTCTACTAAGCTTGAACCCAAATCTGAAAAATGTGTTTTTGTGGGGTATCCAAAAGAAACCAAAGGATATTATTTCTTTAATCCCACTGAGAACAAAATACTTGTTTCTCGGACTGGTGTCTTCCTAGAGAGAATTTGTTTCTAGAAAAGGATGTGGGAAAAAGATTGAACTTGATGAAGTTCGAGAATCGCAAAATACCACTGAACCAGAGATAGAACAACAGCAAGTTCCACAAGGGATTGAGGAACAAGTAATTGCTGTAGAAACACAACCACTGCGTAGATCTTTAAGAGAATGCTAAGCACCTGAGAGATATGAATTTCTCATTACAACGCATGGTGATGTTCTACTTATAGATCAAGATGAGACTAGAACTTATCAAGAAGCGGCGACGAGCCCATACTCTGAGAAATGGCTTGAAGCCATGAGATCTGAGATGGATTCCATGTATGAAAACCAAGTATGGACTTTGGTTGACCCACCCGAAAGGGTTAAGCCTATAGGGTGCAAGTGGGTTTTCAAAAAGAAAATCGACATGGATGGTAATGTACAAACATACAAGGGGTGATTAGTCACTAAAGGTTTTCGCCAAGTTCATGGTGTTGACTATGATGAAACCTTTTCTCCTGTAGCTATGTTTAAATCCATCAGGATCTTGCTCGCTATAGTTGCATTTCATGACTATGAAATCTGGCAGATGAACGTCAAAACAGCTTTCCTTAACGGGAAACTTGAAGAGGAAGTGTACATGACACAACCTGAAGGTTTTGTCAATCCAAAAGATGCTGGAAAGGTATGTAAGCTACAAAGATCCATTTATGGATTAAAGCAAGCTTCTCGAAGTTGGAATCTTCGTTTTAATGATGCAATCAAAGAGTTTAGTTTTATCAAAAATGAAGATGAGCCATGTGTTTACAAGAAAGTTAGTGGGAGCACTATAACATTCTTGGTACTGTATGTGGATGACATACTTATCATAGGAAATGAAATACCTACCATGCAGTCTATTAAGACTTGGTTAGGAAGTTGTTTTTCCATGAAGGACTTGGGCGAAGCCACTTAAATCTTAGGAGTAAAGATCTATAGAGATAGATTAAGATGACTACTAGGTCTAAGCCAAAGTACATACATAGATAAAGTACTGAAAAGGTTCAGTATAGAAGAATCTAATAGAGGATTCCTACCTATAAGACATGGTATTTCACTCTCGAAGGAAATGTGTCCTTCAAATCCACAAGAGAGAGAGCGCATGAGTAAAATTCCATATGCTTCCGCTATTGGATCTATCATGTATGCCATGTTATGTACCCGTCTAGATGTCTCATATGCCTTAAGTATGACGAGCAGATACCAAGTAAATCTCGGTGAAGGTCACTGGACCACAGTCAAGAATATCCCTAAGTACTTGAGAAGAACAAAGGATACTTTCCTAATACATGGAGGTGAGGAAGAGTTAAGTGTAAAAGGTTACACTGATGCCAGCTTCCAAACCGATAAGGACAATTCTCGATCACAATCAGGTTTTGTGTTTTGCCTTAATGGTGGTGCTGTGAGCTGGAAGAGTTCAAAGCAAAGTACGATGAGTCGATTCTACAACAGAGGTCGAGTATATTGCGGCCAGTGAGGCAAGAAAAGAAGCGATTTGGATCAAAAAGTTCATTACTGAACTAGGGGTTGTGCCTAGCATATCAGATGCTATAGAACTCCGATGTGATAACAATGGAGCCATTGCACAAGCTAAAAAACCTAGATCTCACCAGCGATCCAAACATATACTTAGGTGCTACCATCTTATTCGAGAGATTATCGATCGAGGGGATGTAGAGATATGCAGAGTACCTATAGATGATAACATTGCTGATCCCTTGACCAAGCCTCTAACACAGCAGAAGCATGATCATCACACTAAGTCACTTGGTATTAGATATATAAGTGATTGGTCTTAGTGCTAGTGGGAGATTGTTAGAGTATGCCCAAAGATCAATCATGACATGGTTGTAATAACATACTTTATTTATCATGTTTATTAATATAAGGCGTTACCATTATTATTTCAGTTTCTTTTCTGTGCGTATGAATAAACTGTTTTATAATAATGTCCTGAGAATAATATGATTATTCTTAAAAGATCCTTAGTCAAGTATTATTGTTGGATAGGACAACGATAATGCATTAAGACTAGCATGCAGTTGATTGATGATAAATAGTTGTCATTGATATGGAATGTCAGAATCGATGCATGAATATGTGTGTTAGAGAACAACATATTGGACTGACCCATTATGAGTATGTTTCTTCGATTATTATGTAATTGTCACGACATTACTCATAGTGATTAATATGTGTATGATCCTCAGACTTGAGATTATCATAATCCCAACACCGTGAGTAGTATATCTTGATACAATCAAACGTACACCGCAACTGGTTGTTCTATAAAGGCTGATGTTGGATATACCACAATCGATGTAGAGGGATATGGTTGGTCGATATAGAATAAGTCCCTCCTACATAATGGTAGTAATATCTTAAGCTACTTGATTAAGTGAGACTAGAAATGCATGGCCATGCTCAAATAAGTTTATATGAGATGTCATACTCATTTGTATATCGTAGTCTGCTTAAGATATCAAGGAACATGGAATGGACTATGCAAGTGTGACTATTCCATGACTTATGTCCAATCCAGAGATAAAGGACTTAAGGATTATTGCATAAAAGGTTAATCATAAAAATGTTATGTCGAATCATGATCTCTTGTGACTTAGGTAGCAATGATGCATTGCTAGATGCCACTCATTGTTTGTACCATTGGAATCGTTCTAGTATTACTGCTAACGTTACAGGAACCTACAGGGTCACACCCTATAGTTGAAATGAAAGGAATAAGCCATAGTTGGTATTGTTTTTGGGGGTCGCTTGAATTAAATTAATTATAGAATTAATTTAATTTGGTAATCAAATTTCCAACACATTATGTACAAGGTTGTTGTACGCATAATGAGGAAATGAATTTGGTTAGCATATGAATTCAAATAAATATATGGCTTACCGAAATTATATTATAATTAATGTAATTATAATTTCTAGTTTAAATTATTATTATATTTATTTAATTCCTAAAAAACCCTAAAAATAAAAGATTTATCAGGATCTCGTTTTTCCTTTGCTTGGGTCTAGCAGCCGTCAAAGAAAAATCACTTTCAAAACTGTTTTGGGGATTTCTTCCATTCGTAGTCAACAAGGTGGATTACGTAGAGGCCTGGATCACGATAGATTGCGGCTTGGTTCGACAGCATATCAGACTACTCATTGTTGAGGTGTTGCTGTCTACTCTGAATAAACATTAGGTAATTTCACAACCTTTTCACCCCGATTCGTTCCTCACACATTGATTCCTGGTTGGGATCACCAAATTATTATTTTTTCGTTGCGCCATAGGGGTGTCGGCGATCCAACAGTGCTATCAGAGCCACTTGTGTGATACGGACTCGGGTTTAAATACTTGGTTGACGCAATTGTATGAGATGCATGCTTCAATTTTGCAATTTTTTAAGTTTCTCTTAGTTATTTCATTTATCTTTTTAATTTAATAATTTTTATTACTTTGTAGTGCAAATATTATTTAGGATTAAGTGAGAGGATGAACAAAATAGAAGGCAGTGCCATGCCAACAGTTGCATAGCTCTTGAGAAAGGAGATAATTAGGAAGGATCGGTCGTCCCAATTTTTGAAGGAAGTTGAGAGGTTGGGGCCCATTTACGATGATTAGGCCTAATGGAAATTTCCCCGAAAACATTTGGCCTCAATTTTTCTATTTCCCTTCAATTCCGATTGCACATATATCCAATCACTCACATCAGGTCATAATTACCACCTACAGTACCATCTCTACCTTTACCTTTCCCTAATTCAAAACTTCTCCTCAAAAATTACCCTAACTCTTGTGTCCCTTAGAACTACTCATTGCCCTGAAAGCAACCAAAAACCTTCACATTTTTCCTCTCAATCGAAGATTTCCCTCACCTAAACCTCAAAAATGGTCAAAACAAGTACCCCTCAAACAATATATGTGTCACCGGGAACATTTTTCAATACTACGATAGACAAGAAGTATAAAAACAATATATCAAAGAGATCATTTTTCCTTGAAAAAGGTTTTCACTTAAAGGATGGAAAAGCATGGCTGGCAGATATATTTCATGAGTTCTACACTCAGATCCCCTCGCCAAAAGACACTTTTATCTATGTTAGAGGGGCGCCTGTGTTGTTTGATGAAGATAGCATCAACGCCCAAACTGGGCTCTCAACCGTACAAGATGAGCACTCTCACTTTGCTATAACCATCACCTTGAATGAGCTGAACCAAGTCCTCAAAGACCTTTCCATTGAAAGAACCCGATCACCTGTATCTCATCAGGACTACTACACAGTTGACCGAGCTTCACTAAAGCCCAGTTATAGAGTCTGGTACCACTTTCTGAAGACGCGACTAATCCCCTCTGACCATAACTCTACAGTATCCAAAGAACGAATGTTGTTGCTGCACTCCATAATGATGGGTCGATGTGTAACACCCCTAACCCATATTTGTTACCGGATCAGGGTTACAGATCATTCCCAAACACTCAAAACATTTAAACTAAATAACATTCAACATTATAAAAACATTGTAAACCAATCAAATACACATGTCCCATCCCTAATTCGAGCCCACAAGACCCTAAAATATCTCAGAAGTAAATTAAGACCAATTTGAAACAACTTGGAAATTCTAGGAAAAAGTCACAAAAATTTGGAAACAGGGGTTACACAACCGTGTGGCTGGGCCGTGTGCATCACAAGGCTGAGACACACGGTCATGTCTTAGGCCTTGTAACCTTTGAACTAGGGACACACAGCCGTGTCTCAGCCAGTGTCCTCACTCGTGTAACTCTCTGAGTAGGGTTACATGGCCGTGTCACACGCCCATGTGGTAGACCGTGTAACTCTTTGAGTTACCCCACACACTCGTGTGCCAGGCCGTGTGTGAGGCCGTGTGACTCACTGACTTGCACCCTAATAAAATCATCAGATGACACACAGAGATGTCACCAAGCTGTGTCCCTCACACAATTGAGTCACACACCCATGTCTAAGGCCATGTGGACTTAGTTTACCTAAAATCAAGCCATTTCCATGACCATTTCAAGCATAAACATTTAGACCAATTGTACACACTTTCTAAGCACCAAAACCTTACCTAAACATACAAATATTTACCATTTCAAGAATCCTAATTCAACTAAACAATATGCCCTTCAAAGGCACCATAATTAACATCCAAACATAACATGTCAAGATAAGCCAAAAACCCTTTGGTTCATCCATATAATCTAATTCAAAACACTTACCAAGACCTATTTCAAATAACCATTTCCATAACTGCATAATACACCAACATGGTACCTTATATACAAGCAATTGGAAGTGCCCAAAAAGGACAATACTTGGTGAAGCATTAAAATACACCAAACCAACCATAACTTTCAAGGCATAAACAACCAAATCACCATTACATAATATCCTAAGAATTTCAACCACATATTCATCTATATAAATTTACATATATGCATGCCACTACCCTAGGAAATACAAAAACTACCAACTCAGATGGATAGTGTGAGTCGGTTGAATGATCCCTCCAAAATATCAGCAACGATTATCTACAAAACAATCCATAAAAATGGATAAGCTTACTAATCTTAATACGAACATAGTATAACATTTAGTCTAAATACAATGAAATGTAGTTGCTATATTATATAATTTAGTGTTATGGAGTATAAACAGGGCAGGTAAATGCATTCAGGGGTACCGAAGTACAAACAGGGGCACGTCTGTGCATTCAGGGGTACCAAAGCACAAGCAGGGGCACATTTGTGCATTCAGGCAATAATTTTCTATAACCATGTAAATTAAAAATCTTAATATAATAACACAATTAGAAATTCATTTACATATTGAAATACTATGAACTTACCTACTATTTGATTCTGACCAACACGTAGGGACTAATCCGTTATTTTCTTTTTTCCTCAATTATTGTCTTTTTTATCCAAGTTTTGATCCATATAATAATTAAATACAATATATTAATCTCATACATATTTCACATTCCATTCAATGTATAAACCTTAACCTTTCATTAATTACAAATTTTCCTAAATTTTTATAACTTTTGCTACTTAGTCATTTAACCCGAAAATCATCAAATTGACCATTTTCCAACAATCAAACTACATCCAAATATTCTAGGCCCTTAAATAGTACCTATCATTCATCAAAATCACTGTCAAACCTTGAAATTTTTACATTTTAACAATTTAATCCTTAAATCAAAATCTAACAAAAATTACTTCACAAAACAACCAAATAGCACAATCAAAGCTTCAAACATATAACTATCATCACAACGAACCCAGATTCAACAATGGTAACCCCCACAATTTTTAAAAGATTCAAAAGCAAAGGTACGAGCTAGCTGTACCTTGTTGCAACGATTTTAATAACATAAAAAATACAAGAAAACGAGCCAATTTTCATACCAGGAAAGGTTAAGAAAGTGACCAGAACTCCCTAATATCCAATGGTGATTTCAGCAAGAGGTTGAAAATAAGAGTAATGTAAATGTCTAATTGTTTTAATTTGTTTAGTTTAATTTTGATTTATTTACCAATTTGCCATTAAACACCTATTATTTTATTATTTGTCGTCCAACCATAATAACTAGGGCTAATTGCCACATAGGTCCCTCCTCTTTGGTTAATAAGCTATTTAATCATCTAAATGAAATAATTACTAAGTTTTGCACCTTTTTCAATTTAGTCCTTTTTCCTTAATTAAATATCTAAATGTTAAAATTTCTTGACCAAATTTTAATACGACTGTAATGATTCCGTAAATATTTTATAAATATTATTTATGATTCTATACGACAAAAATTTGTGGTCCTGAAACCATTGTTCTGTCGCCACAAAAAAATGGGTTGTTTTAGCTCTCCCCCCTTAGGAAATTTCATCCTCAAAACTATTACCTGAGAATAGATTCAGATATTGTAATTTCATCGATTCATCAGCTCCCTATTCCTAAGCTCTTTGACTTCCCAAGCCAAAATTTTCATTAGTTCTTCAAAATATGTCAAATTTGGTTGTAATTCAGTTTCAATATGAGGAATCACGTGTGATGGATCAAATTTGTATCATCTTAGCATTGAAACGTGGAATACATTATGAATTTTCTTAAGTTCAGGAGGTAGAGCTAATCTGTAAGCTACAGGACCAATTCTTTTAGTAATCTCAGACGGCCTGATAAATCTCAGACTCAACTTTCCTTTCTTGCCAATCGTAGCATTTTCTTCCACGGAAAAACTCTTAAAAATACCTGATCACAAACAACAAATTCTATATCTTTTCTTTTCAAATCTATATATGACTTCTGAAAATCAAATGAAACTTAGAGACAATCTCGACTAATTTGAACTTTGTCTTCAATTTCTCGAATCAAATCAATCCCTACCATTTTGCATTCGCTCGGTTCAGTCCAATACAAAGGCATTTTACATTTTCTTCCGTATAAAGCTTCAAACAGTGTCATTTTAATACCGGATTGATAAATGTTATTATAAACAAATTCAGCTAACGGTAAATATTTTTTCTCAACTACCCTCATATTCGAGTGTACAGCATGGTAGCATGTCTTCTAGAATCTATATTACTCGTTTCGATTGCCTATTTGCCTGAGGATGAAACGCTGTACTGAAACTGATTTTAGTGCCTAAAGCCTCGTGAAGTTTACTTCAAAATCTCAAAGTAAACCGCGAATCACAGTTAAAAATAATAGATGTCAAAATTTTGTGTATTCTCACAATCTCTAACACATATAATTTTGCTAGTTTCTCGAGTAAGTAATATGTTCTGACTGGAATAAAATGGGTCAATTTAATCAATCTGCCAAAAATCACCTAGATCAAATCTTTCTTTTTCAAAGTTACAGGTAAACCAGATACAAAATCCATTGTGACTTGTTCCCACTTCGACTCAGGAATCATAACAGACTGTAATAACCCCGACGGTACCTGATGCTCTGCTTTTACCTACTGACAAATCAAAGATTTGGCTACAAACTCACAAATTTCACATTTAATACCCGATCACCTGTACATTTGTTTCAAATCACAATGCATCTTTGTGCTACTCGGATGAATGGAATATGTACTACTGTGAGCCTCTGATAAAATATCATGTTTCAAATTTAAACTATTTGGAACTCAGATTCTATTGCAATAATACAATGTACCATCACCACCAATATTGTATTCAGTAGTCAGATTATCACAAACCAAGTTTTGTTTCATTATCAACTTCAAATCGTCATTTTGCAACTCTCGAATTTGTTGTAGAAATAAAGGTTTAGTCTTCAATTCTGCCAATACAAAACCATTGGCATTCAAAACCAAATGAGCGTTCAACGCTCGAAGTGCAAACAATGATGACTTTTTGCTGAGTGCATCTGCAACCACATTAGCCTTTCCCGGATGATAATTAATAACCAAATCATAATCTTTCAGAAATTCTAACCAATGTCGCTGTTTTAGATTCAGCTCATTCTGGGTTATTAAATATTTTAAGCTTTTGTGACGCATCACTATAAATAACATATGTCATTCCATATTCAGGATGAGTTAATACTAGAGCTTCTATTAACATATTTTTAGCTGATCAAAACTCTGTTGACACTTATTAGACCAAATAAATTTGAAATTTTTCTGTAATAACTTGGCCATAGGTGAAGCAATGGTTGAATCTTTTTTAACAAATCGTTGATAGTATCCGGCTAATCCCAAGAAAGTTCGAATGCCAGAAATAGTCTTCGGGATTTTCCAATTAATAATTATAGATACTTTATCTGGATCAACCCTGATTCCATCAGTAGATATAACACCTCCCAAAAAATTAACTTCTCGTAACAGAATTCACATTTACGAAATTTCGCATAAAGTTGTTTTTCACGCAAGGTTTGCATCACAACTCTTAAATGTTCAGCATGATCTGACTCATTCAATGAATAAATCAATATTTCATCAATAAATACCATAACAAACGGATCTAAATATGGTTGGAATACCCGATTTATCAAGTCCATGAATGCTGCAGGAGCATTAGTGAAGCCAAATGGCATCCCAAAAATTCATAGTGACTATATCTAGATCTGAATACAGTTTTCAGTACATCATGCTCTTTAACTAGCAATTGATAATATCCGGATCACAAATTGATCTTTAAAAACACTATAGCTCCTTTTAACTAATCGAACAAACCATTAATACAAGGTAACGGGTATTTATTTTTAATGGTAGCCCTATTCAGCTGTCAATAATTTATATATAGTCTCATTGACCCATCTTTCTTCTTCACGAAAAAAATTGGAGCACCCAAGGTGACATGCTCGGCCGAATAAATTTGTGATCTAACAACTCTTGCAATTGCACTTTTAACTCTTTCATATCTGTAGGGGCCATCTTGTACGGCGTTATCAAAATTAGAGTTGTTCCAGGCACAAGTTCGATCACAAATTCTACTTCTAGTGTTGGTAGCAATCTAGGAAATTCTTTAGGAAAACATCAACATACTCTTTGACTATTGGCACTTGCTTGATTTTTGATTCAGTCATTTTCGACTCAAGAACGTAGGCTAAATAAGCTTCATATCCCTTTTTAATCAATTTCTGAGCTAATAATGCCAAAATTACATTTGTAAAACAATCGAACCCATCTGCCTTAACACAAATAAACTCACCATTCGGATGCTTCAAAATAACTTTCTTCCTTCGGCAACTTACCATTGTATCATGTTCAGATAACTAGTCCATTCCCAAAATGATATCAAAATCAATAAAAGTTAATAACATCAAACTAGCAAGAAAATCATAACCCCTAATTTTCAATGGACATGATCTACATATCTGATTAAATAAAACACATTGACCTAGGGGATTTGTAACTTTGAAAGTATATTCAGTGAACTCAACAGGTAATTTCTTTTTGTCTACTAATGTAGTGCATATATACAAGTGAGATGATCCAGGATCAATCAATGCATATACATTAATATCAAAGAGAGAAAAAGTACTCGCAATAACATCTGAAGCAGTAGCTTCTTGACGAGCTCTGGTTGCATAGGCTCTAGCTGGCGTTCTCACTTCAGATCGTTCATTCATCACGCTATTCTTCCCTTGACTAGAAGTAGTGTTTCTAGCGTTTCCAGATCATTTGTCTCTCTATGAGGTTGCTTCAAGCTTGTTTAATTGATTGCAAAAATTATTCTACCTTTTTGGACAATCACAAAGGAAATGTTTAGTAGACCCACAATGAAAACAAGCTCCCGACTTTGATCGGCACTTACCAAAATGCCTTTTATTGCAATCATCACAAACAAGAACGGTTCTCTCAACATTCCTTACACTTCCGACACTAGCCGCTAGAGAATTAACAGACTTAAAATTGCTTTTCTTTGGTTATCTCTGCTAGTAAACTTTGAAGGGGTTATCGATTGATTTGATTCATTTCTAAATTTCTTTCATGGAGACAATTGTGTAAGCTTGAATGACCCTCTTTTATTAAAATCTCGAATCTAACCGTCATTTACGTTTGCAAATTTCTTCAATTTTTTGAGCTCGTTCTGAAAGTTATACAAATTCCCGTAACTTTAATGCTTCCACAGACATACGAATATCATCATTCAACCCATCTTCAAATCTGATACACATTTCTTTCTCACTTGATACTATATTACGAGCATATTTGCTTAGCTGTGCAAATTCACGTTCATACTCAGCTATAGGTCGATCCCCTTATTTTAACTCTAGAAATTCTTTCTTTTTCTTTTCAATGAACATCCGACTAACATACTTTTTTCTTGACTTCAGTCTGAAAGAAATCCCAACTAACACGATCATGTGATGTCATTGTGCTCAAAGTATCCCAATATAAATTTGCTTCATCTTTTAATAACGAGACAACACATTTCAAACAATCTTCAGGAGTGCACATCAATTCTGCAAAGACTCTCTTTGTGTTCATTAACCAGTACTCGGCTTTTACAGGATCATCATCCACTTTTCCTCTAAATTCCTCCACTCCACACTTCCATATTTTATCTACAGATACTCGATTAACTACCATAGGTATAGGATTCTGAGGATTCAAGGGTGCCAGAAGAGGCGTAGTAGGGGGTGGAGGTGGCGGAGTTGCAAGATTTTCTTGTTTGAATTCATTGAACAACTGGTTCATCATTCCAAGAAATACATTTTTCATGTCGTCACCAAAGGACTGTGGAATCGATGCATTATTACGTGCTTCAGGGTTTGAAGCCTAAACATTACTTTTAGCTTTGTTAACTACAGCCTGGTTTAACTCAGCTAACATCTTGAATCTATAAGAAAATACAATGTTAGAGCTGATCAAAAGCATCACACTATCATAGGGTTTATGTGGCATGCATATACTAAACTCTAACCCGCAACGCTGGTCCTAAACCTACTAAATCGTAGCTCTGATACCACTAAATATAACACCTCTAACTCGTATTTGTTACTGGATTAGGGTTACAGGGCATTATTGAACAATCACAAACATTTAAACTAAATAACATTCAACATTATAAACACATTGTAAACCAATCAAATATACACGTCTTATTTTAGAGGTATAAGCCCTTCATTTTGCATGCACAAAATTATTTTAGAGGAAGGTGAAAGAGCTCAAATTGATCGGCAAAGGAGGCTCAAACCTATTATGAAAGAAGTTGTGAGGAATGAAGTGATCAAATGGTTATATACAGGAATCATCTATTCTATTTTAGATAGTTTATGGGTAAGTTTGGTGCAGTGTAGAAGAAACGTGGAATCACGATTGTTAAAAATGAGCGTAACAAGTTAATTCCAATGAGAATTGTTCACGGTTGGAGAATCTGTATTAACTACAAAAAGTTGAACAAAGCCACTCGGAAGGACCATTTTCCAGATTAGATGTTAGATCCTAAGATAGTCATGCGATTCCTACATAAGCATGTGTTTACACGATTTGGGACACCAAGAGCTATTATTAGTGATAAAGGTTCTCACTTTGTGAAAAAATGGCTTAAGTGGTTTCTTGACAAATATGATGTGAAACATAAGAGTGCTACTTCCTATCACCCTCAGTCTAAAGGGAAAGTTGAAAGAGTGAACCGTGAAATCAAAGGTAGTACGCACTAGCAGAAAAGATTGGTCTCGAAGGCTCGATAATGCATTATGGGCCTATCGAACAGCATTTAAGACTCCGCTAGGAATGAATCCTTATCGGTTAGTCTTTAGAAAGGCATGTAATTTGCCATTAGAATTGGAGAATAAAGCTCACCGAGCTTTAAAGCAGTTAAATTTTTATCTTAAGCAAGCTGGTGATAGAAGGACTTTACAACTGGATGAGTTTGAAGAGCTGAGGTTGTTTTCCTATGAGAATGCCAAAATGTGTAAAGAAAGATTAAAGAGATGGCATGATACTCATATACAACCTCGCGAGTTTAAAGAAGGTCAGAAGGTGTTGTTGTTTAATTCAAGGCTGAAGTTATTTCCTGGGAAGCTGGAATCTTGATGGAAGGGACCCTATACCATCTACCGAGTTTATCCTTATGGAGCTATTGAATTATAAGACAATTATGGAGGTACGTTTAAAGTTAATGGTCAACGTCTCAAACACTACTGGGATGGTAAAGATGAGCGAATTTAAACCTCGCTCATCTTAGCAGACCCTTAATTTTTCATGAACTCATTTGTAAATAAATAAATAGAACTTATTTTCTTAATTTATTACATTTAATAAATTCTATCTAAGGAGATTGGAACTTAAGCGGGATCGCTGTGACCCCTTCAACCTTTCCTGGGAATTAATTTAATGTAATTTGTTAAGAAGAAATTTTCTAATTAAAATTTTTAAATTTCATTTTGTTCAGTTTAAATTTTAAATTTTTATGTTAATAAAGGGGGTCAAATTTGGCCCAAGTACTAATCAAATTTTTTTTAAGATACAGTATGAGTTTGAGGCCCAATATAGCAAAAAGGAGGGAAAAAATTAAGCCTTGCCGTCACACCCATTACTTGCCGCCCAAGTAACTTTAATATAGCTAAATTTTTGCTACATGTTGCCCTAATTTCTCCCTATATAAACTCCTCTACATTCTACTAATTTTCATATCTCTCAAAGCAATTTTCTTACACCCTAAAAATCCCTAAATCTTCTTTTTGTGCCCTCAACCTCAAATCCTAAAAGAAACCCTAGTTTTTTTCTCTTTTTTTTGTCGAAATTCCCTACTGCCACCGTAAAGAGATCACCGCCGCACCATACTTGCTGTCGCAAGATTTTTGTCATAGCAAGTTTTACTTACTTTGCTGATTTCTCTTTTCTCTCTTGTGCGGAAACTCTGCCAAATTTTCGGGAAAATACCATATCTCGCAAAAGAACTAGATCGTCAAAGACTACTCCTGAAAACCCGATTGTGGTTGATGAATAAGTGAAAGAGAGATTTGATTCAATTTTCAAGTCAACCTATGATGCCGGAAAAAGGTTTTACCCTGAAAAGCAATGATGTGATGTTTGTTCATATGCCAATTAGAAAGATAATCAATGCTCTCAAATGGGAACGATTCTGTGATGCTTGGTCACTCCCTAATGATGAACTAGTTCGAGAATTCTATGCTAGTTTGACTACACAAGATACTACTGAAGTCATCATTCAAAAGAAAAAGGTACCTCTTACTTCTAAGTCCATCAATGATTTGTTTAATTTACCTAATGTTGAAGAAGATGAGTAGTACCCAATGATGAATAATATCAATTGGGATTTTCTTTAACAAGAGCTTGATGTTATGACAAATCTGGGATCCCAATGGATTATAAGAAAGTATGGTAGCCATTCTTGTCGAAGAGAATATTTAAAACACGTAGCAAAGGTATGGCTTTATTTTGTTCGCTACAGTTTTATGCCTATCTCACGTAGTTCCACCATCTCAATGGAACGAATGCTCTTGTTATATGTAATTTTGAAAGAAAAGTCCATTAATTTTGGGAAAATTATCCTTAAGGAGATTATGATTGTGCTAAAAAGAAGGCAGGAAGTTCTTATTTCCCATCATTAATCACTTCACTTTGCATAAGGGCCCGTGTGAAAACACAAGCAAATCTGAAGGGGCAGTATGTCCAAGGGTGTATTACAAGTCATGATTTGAAAGCTTGGTAGAAAGAGTGCATGAGTTGAACCAAGGCGAGCAAGAGGAAACAACTGAGCCAAAAACTGAAGAGTTAACAAATAAAACTAAAACTGAAGTTGATTCAATTACAGACACTGAAGAAGAAGAATCAGATAAGGAACCAAATAGTCCTCAACCAGCTGAAGGAGCTGAAAACCCTAAACCTAGGGTTGAGCTAGAAAAAGAACCAGTCAAGCTAAGTGTTGAACCAAAATTTACAACTCCAATGCCGACTCCTGCAAGTACGTCAAGGAAATCGGAGTTGTCAATTTTGATGGATATGTGCAAATTCATGCACGATCAACAACAAACTTACTAGAAATATGCAAAAATTAGGGATGATTCAATTCAAAATACTTTTAAGAATATCTCTAATACTTTTGTTCCTGAGTTCCCAGATGCTATCTTTGAGACATGGACGGAAGAGACTGACGATGCAAACGAAGATGGAGCTAAAGACGACAAGGGGAATAAGTCAGAAGAATAAAATGGGGGATTCTTGTCTTGTTATTTACTTAATTATTTTTAGGTCATTAGGAATTAATTTTTGCAAAATAAAACATAGCAAGCATGAATAAATACTTCTTTAGAAGGAAAAAGACTAAGTGATGTGGCAATGGGAATGAACATGTCTAGGATTAGGTTATTAGGGAAGACTTGGTATTTAAGCAGTCTTAATGACTCACCTCTCTTTCTTCACAACCCTACCTAGTGTTCAGTTTTCATTCATTACTTTTTTCTTGCAATGAGAACATTGCTTCTTTTTAAAGAGGGGGTAAGGCAAATAATTGCTCAAATTTTTTTAAAGTTTTCAAGTATGTTTCAAATCATTTCTTTCATAAGTATGTCTTAATAAATGAATGTTTAGAGAAATTATTTTTAATAAGATAGCTTGTATGCAAGCATGAATGATGATTTTATCTGAGTGATTGTATGATATCATGAAAAATGGAATGTTTTTATGATCTTAGACTTAGGTAATGTTTGCCATGAAAACTTAGTTTCTCTTGAGATTAGACATGCATGAAGGCTTTTTATCTTTAGAATTGACTTAGTAACTTTCTTGAAGTGAAATCCTAGGGGACATAAAAATCTAAAATGATATAGGCACCATTTTTTGGGGGGGGGATCATTTGAGCCTTTCCAAGCCCACCTTATGATATTAGACCCTTGAAACTATAATTTTGAGCTCTAAAGTTTGTTTTTGGCAATGAACCTACATTATAATTATCCTAATTATGTGCACTTATCTTAACTAAATTTGTCTTGGGAATCAACATTTAAGGAAATTTTCATAAAGATGTATGTGCTCATGATTAAAAACAACAACAATAACAACAAAGACAAAGAAAGAGTGAAGAAAAATGTATGAGCTTGAGTTCAAAATAAGTTTGAGGGTGTTTCAAAGGTTCACTTAAAGAAAAAGTTTGTATTATGAGAAAACCAAGACAAAGTTAAAGGTTAAGATTTTTAACCGAAATGTCCCATCTCTTAAAATCCCCACCTTTAATCGAGCCCTATTACAACCTTATAAAAGACCTATTAATTTGATGATTATGTCACCTACATTAGTGGATAGGAAGTATTAAGTTCAACATATGAAGATCATAAATAAGCCTTATGATTGTTTTGATTGATTGATGAGAAATTGTGTTGAATGAAGAATATTATCTATTACTTTGACATATATACAAACTATGATTCATGTTGACATATCTTGAAACTTAGAATAAAATTTTCAAAATGTTTGTATATGAGCTACATGTTAATAAAGAAGGTCTATGAGCATGAATTTATTGATGCATGATTATGAGACAAAGATTGATGCTACTTACACTCTTATCAAAATTTGCCTTAGTATGACCTTGTGCGGTGCATGAACATTACTCGGCACGAGCAATGATTTAAGTTTGGGGGTGTGTCAACTGAAAAATATATAGGATTTTTCCTATATAATTCATCAACTTTTTACTTAAATTTGTTGTTAAAACCAAGTAATTGTTTAATAAATTAATGAAATATGCGAAAATATGAAATTTGGACATGGAAATTATTAAAATGTGATTTTATAATTTATTATATAGTTTTCATGCATAAAATGGCTTATTTATATTAATTTGAGCATATTAAATTTTTAAGCTATGAAGTGGGCCATGCATGATTAAATTAAGTAATAAAATATAAATTTATATTTAATAATTCGTTTTTAATATTTCATTAATAAATTGGACTTTAATTAATTAAGTAAATTGATTAATTAAAGTGGTTAAATTATATTCTTTGGTTCTCTAAACTATCTACTATTTTTGGACAGGTCTGAGAGTTTTCTTCTAATTGCAAAACCGTCCAAATTGGGGACCTAGTCAACCCAATTTTTGGCTGTACATGGCTTACCATAAATCAATTTTTGGTTTAATTACACAAGGTCCTTGAAGATTTAAAGAAATCAGAGATTTTCTCGAAGATTTGCTAGAGACTGAGTCTTAGTCCTGAGTTGTCATGGCATTCAAATTGACCAAAAATCAAGGAAAAATCAACCACATTTCCTCAATTCATGGCCGGCCACTCTTGGAGGAAGTTTCAAAGGATGGACACTCCTATTTTTAGCAAACTAGCTCCCTTGTCTCACCTATAAATAAGAACTCATTTCTCACTTTTTCAATCATCCCTCATCCCATCATCTCTCACTCATTCATCATTCTCTCAACTCTTTCAACTATCTTTCCCCTTCATCATTCTTGCATAAGGATTTTAGCAATTAAGCCTCTTAAAGAACCCTTGGTCGGTCACCTTGGAGAGCCATCAGAAAAGGAGCAACGCAAAGAAGCAAAGCAGCCTCGTTAGTCAGAGTCTTAGGTGACAGCCACTCTAAATTGGGTTTAATCTTTCTTTTCTTTAAATTTAATTTAAAGATGTTTGCTATGTGTTCTTGTTCTTGTTTACAACAATGATAGCTTAAAGTTATTTAAGCTAGGATGATTATTTTGATTAAATAATACTTATTTGATTCATGCTTATAATGTTTGTGCCTCAATCGATCATGTTTTCAATTAAAATCAAGTCTGTATTTCGTTCATACATGATTGAAATACACCTGAATTAGCTGAGCAATCCTAACCAGACGATGGCTAATGGACGGATAATTGAAATGTGCATGCTCAATCTATATCCTAACCCGATTGAATTGTAGGTTGCATAACAACTTTAACCAAGCTCTGTATCTGCATATTTTTAGATTTGTGTGATTAAATTATTTCAAACCCAACACGTCCCTGTCACCTCACACAAATGCTAAGAAACTCTTAGTAAATAAGGATCAGTAAAATGCGTATTTACTAAGTAAAAGATTCCAAAAGGACCTAATGTGGTTTCTGAATATTCTAAGCCCTTAAATAGTCCCTATCATTCATCAAATTTACTGTCAAACCTTGGAATTTGACATTTTAACAATTTAATCCTTAAATCAAAATATAACAAAAATCACTTCATAAAACAAACAAAAACCATAATCAAATCTTCAAACATATAACTATCATCACAACCAACCAAGATTCATCAATGGTAACCTCCACAATTTTTAACAGATTCAAAAGCAACGGTACAGGCTACCTGGACCTTGTTGCCACGATTCCAAAAAACATAAAAAAAATACAAGTAAACGGGCCAATTTCCATACCAGGCAAGTTTAATAAAGTGACTGAAGCTCCCTAATCTCTAATGGTGATTTCGGTAAGAGGATGAAGATAAGATAAATGTAAAATGTCTAATTTTTTTAATTAGTTTAGTTTAATTTTGATTTATTTACAAATTTGCCATTAAACACCTATTATTTTATCATTTTCATACCATTTGTCTTCCAACCATAATAACTAAGGCTAATTGCCACATAGGTCCCTCCTCATTTGGTTATTAAGTTATTTAAACATTTAAATGCAATAATTACTAAGTTTTGCACTTTTTTCAATTTAGTCATTTTTCCTTAATTACCCATCTAAACGTTAAAATTTCTTGACCAAATTTTAATACGACTCTAATAACTCCGTAAATATTCTATAAATATTATTTACGAGCCTATACGTTAGAAATTTTTAGTCTCAAAACCTCTATTTTTTCACCACTAAACAATGGATTTTTACATGATAGATTAATGTGGGCAAGATAATCTTCAATAAACTTCACCGCTGTGCGTAGAAAAATGTAGGGAGTTTCAACTTCCCATTACTAGTCACTACACTCTGCCAGCATGTCAACGTCCCAGTGTAGGCCAGTGAGGATGTAACCCCAAATAAGGGGGCAATAACAAAGGTGATTGTGGCTAAGATATCGGGAGAGGAATTACTGCGGCAAGAACAGCCTAGCTCAGCATCTACATCTTCCATGCTGGCTTTCACTGCAGCAACACCTTCTACCTCTAACAATCCGTTTAAACAGCAAGTGCTCAACTCAATCGATCGATTGCAGAAGTAGCTCACTCTCTTCGAGACTCAGCAACTTTGAATTGTTAGGGATATGGAAAAGGAGGAGGAAAGAATGGCCATTTTCTGGGCCTTTGTGGAAATGTGAAATGTTGCCCTGATGAGGTCCCTTCAAAAGAATTTTACCAAGCCCATGCCTGTGTTCCCATAATTCCCTAAGGAATTGCAAGCATCAGTCGAGGAAAGGATGGGCTAAGTAGAGCCTGCAAGCACCAAACCCACTGTTGCAGAAAAAGAAACCAAAGTACCTAAAGAAGATGCAACCAAGACTAAATCAGTCAATATAGAGATCGATCAAGAGGGGGCAAAAGAAGCAACCCTGACACCTGCACCACCGGAGTACAATACTGAAGCTATCCCACCTACGCCAATTGAAGCAATGTTTATACAAGACCGTGAAATCCATCCCATCATTGCTGAGATCACCGAGTCTGACAAATAAGAGGAGGATGTGACACTCCATTCATTGAAAAGGAAGATGCGGCTTCAGCATTCGAGACACAAGTCTACCCATAGACATTAAAGCAACAATAACCAAACTCTAAGCCAAGGGAGTTCTCTTCCCCTTATTGCATCATGCATTTATATTTTGCTTTGACATTTTACGTGTAAATATATTCATTTTAACACAAAATTGCATTCATATTACATGTATATTCATGCATTAAGGACAATGCATCCCTTAGGTTTTGGGGTATCTTGGGCATTTAGGATGCATTATGTTTTTAGTCAAGCATGTTCATTTTGCCATAACACACATAATTTCCAATGCATGGTTAGACTATCATGCATGTATTTATTTTCTACCTGCGATGTTCGATGATGATATTAATTCTTCAATAATCCTAGAAAGGTATGAAAGTGGATTAGGCGATTTTAGAATCAGATAGTTTGCCTGAGAATAGACCCCTAAAAATGAGATGTCCTAACTTCAATTACAATTGGACTACAGCGTGTTTCTTTTCTCTGTTTTTTGAGCTTCTTGAAGGTAAAATCAGTAAAATTGTCATAAAAATACTCAAACAATTAATAAGCAGCAGAGGTTAAGGAATACCAAAGAAATGTCATAAAACACTCTAATGTTTAGAATTGCCAAATATATCAGCAACACTTTGTTTACTCCATCGTATTGTTGGTTAGAAAAGCAAGCTTAGACAAGATTGTGAAATATAGAAAAAGAAATCTAGATGCACTCTACTGTAGTAATAGGCTAAGTAGCTAAGGAGATAGTTGTTTGCTCCATCCATCTTCTAAGTCAAAAGCCTTAGCTTCATGAGTGACTTCCATTCAAATCATGACATGATTGAGTACCTGACAATTTGGTGTATGCTCCATTGTGATTGTCGAGTCAAAAAACCGTGTGACGAGCTGAATCCCCTACTTGTTTCAAAAAAGAGAGGGCTAAGGTTAAAAACAAAAGTGAGTTTAGGTAAAAGATGAAATAAGTAAATTAGGAGACACTTGATATAGTCAAAAATGCACACATGAGCATTTAGGAATTTTATTTTTAGGGCAATATTTTCTACACTACCTTTGCTAATCAAACTTATGAAACTTGAACAAATTTTAAGACCAAAGATTGCTAAGAACTTAATTATAAAATGCTCTCTAAATGGTCTGCCAATACAATGGTGGTTATGTTTGACGTGGAAATTTTCGCATTCACGCATTCATGCATACTTTGCTTGAGGGCGAGCAATGACTCAGGTTTAGGGGTGTGATAACTCTTGAAAATAGTTATATTTCACACCTTTAAACTTTGTTAATTGCCTAAACTAAAGAGTTGTTAGTTGCATTTTAGGATATTGCATTGGCACTTTTAAAGCATTGTATTGAAAAGCTTAAATTGCGCTTATTTGTGATTACATGTTGCTTTTAATCGCTTGTGGGAGGGCTTTTTTGGCGATTGTTTGCCAAGTGTAAAGTGTAGAGCAAAGTTTGATGGTTTGCTATGGCAATTTATGGACAGTTTGCCAACATAAATGTCGTTGAAATGTTAGAAATATGCCTAGTCAGCACTTAACACGTACCGCTCTTGGCCCCACATGTATGTGTACCAGATATATCTACCTGGCAGATAGATGAAGGATCATGGTTTGATAGACCTACCCTAGCAGGTGAAACTTATAAAAGCCAAGTAGGGAACCCTAATTAAGGAGAGACATTTAGACAAAAATAGAGCAACCTTGAGTAGCTAAAAAGAGATTGGGATAATAGCCTTGGATGAAATAGAAAATATCTGTTAGGGGCCAAGAACAAGGGCAACAAAAGAAGGAGAAAACGATTGCAATCATCTTAGGCAATTGTGAGACATTGCGATGCCTATGTTGAGAGTTGGATAGGTGAAAGTTGTCATCTCAGATTTCCTCATTGTTTCTTATCGTGCTTTTCTTTAAAGCTTATCAGTTATTGATGATGTTGGTTATTGTATTAAACTTAAATCTGATTTGCCAGACCATGAGCTAAATCTTTTAGGCTCAGGATTACTTTGATGAACCCTTTATTACTATTAATGTTTAAAGTTTAAGTTTGGTTTTTTCTACTGTTTTATTCAATGGTATTTCATGTTATATGTAACTTTTACATTGACAAATGTGTGATAAGTTTATAACGATAACTTAATTCAGATAGGGTTAGGTTAACTGCATAGGAGTTGGATAATATGATTGAATAATTAATCACTTATTCATGGCAACCTTTAGACATAGAGCCTTGCCTCGTGCGAAAGAAGGTAGGTAATATTAGTGTTACCCGAACTCAAAGCCTATTAGACATATAGTTCCCTAAGGGAGGTAACCCAAGGTCTTGCTCTTGAGAGATGCAACTACTGTATAAACCTATCGAGTAGTAGAATATTCACGACTTTGTTATGGCATTAGTAGGTAGTGAAGGTAGATTCATTAGTTATCCCAGTTGTCCTAATCAATATTGTAGTTCCTTAACCCTTTTACGTAATGCTTTTGTCGTGGCATTCTTGTTTTTTTTACTTGTTTTATTTTGCACATTTTATACATCATCAATCTCTCATTTTACCACTGCATTCTTATCCTTATTTTTTTTTAGCATTAATCGAACTTAACTATAATAACTCGAGCAAATTATACCTATCTAAACCCTGTGGAGACGATCTCACTCATCACTTTATTACTTGTTCAATGTGTACACTTGCACGACTTGCATATCAGTTGTGCAACCAACAGTCGTAACATAGGGAATAGAATGGAGAATTCATGAGACTGCCTTTGGTGTCCCAACATAGACTAGTGGTGTCACGACATACCCCTGAAGATATCCTAGAAAGAGTACACTAATTGCTATGTCGTGACATAGCTCTTGGTATGTCGTGACATCGACTTTAAACAGAATACAACACGAGTTAGGGGTTTTAGCCCGTACAATCAAACTGAAAGAGTGAGAACGTTAGCTAACCTAGGGTTAAGATGAAGGGCACCTAAGATCTATAAATAGGCTCCTTTGTCACATGTAAAAGACGTCATTCACTTAGACTAGATTTTCTTTTGTAAACTAGTTTAGTTTTTCTTTTGTTTTTCGGTTTTAGAATTTATTTTTGTTGTTTTCCCTTGGGCTCAAGAGATCTAAATTTTGGAAAGCATTCAAACTTTGTAGATTCGCGATTGAATTCAATACAATCAGGCTCCTTCATATACACCTAGTTTGCAACTTACCTGGTGAACACTAGTTTGCCAAATAGACAGGGAAACCCTCATTTCGCAACTTACCTAGCGAACCCTCTTGCAATGAACTTGGTGAACCCCTTACCACATATTTTGGTGTATCTTGCTTCGTCAAAACACTTGGCGAACTCACCCTTTGGCAAACTCCCCCATTCGTCGAATCACTGGCGAACCCTCACTTATGAGGCCAAAACTTCCAAGCTAATCTTGGGATGTTACAATGAAGATCCATCAGGTTCTTTTGGGATGATTGTAACGCTTAGGTTTGTGCAAGTGTACACAGTCGTTATCAAGTAATAAGTAAGTATCGAGTTATCGTCTCCACAGGGATTATATTTGTGCTAAGTCACTTAATTTGTAAAATTATATTAACAATTTGGTAAATAAAAACACAATATAGTTGAGAAGTGGTGATTAAAATATATTAAACTAAATGCAATGATCCCTAATGCAAATTATCCTAAGTATGCAAACTATATGAATGAAATAGATTTTAGTAAAATTAAACACAATTTACAAAAATTATAACATAAATAAACTAGGACAATTATTTTAATTAAACTCAATTTATTATCAACATGCTTAATAACAGTCGGAAAAACATTCCATGGCAACTTGATCTTTCATGAGTTTGGAAACCACATTAGGTCCTTTCGGAATCCTTTACTTAGTAAATACACATTTTACTAATCCTTATTTTCTAAGGGTTTCTTAGCATTCGTGTGAGGTAACAGGGACGTGTTAGGTTTGAAACAATTTAATCACACAAATCAAAAAACTATGCAAATAACAGAGCTTAGTTAGAGTTGTTATGCAACCTACAATTTAATCATGTTAGGATCTAAATTGAGCATGCACACTTCAATTATGCGTCCATTAGCCGTCATCTGGTTCGGATTGCTCAGCTAATTCAGGTGCATTTCAATCATGTATGAACAAAATACAGTCTTGATTTTAATTGAAAACATGATCGATTGAGGCACAAATATTATAAGCATGAATCAAACAAATATTATTTAATCAAAGAAATCATCCTAGCTTAAATAAAATTAAGCTAACATTGTTGTAAACAAGAACAAAGAACACATAGCAAACATCTTTATATTAAGTTAAAGAAAAGAAATATTAAACCATATTCAGAGTGGCTGTCACCCAAGACTCAGACTGATGAGACTCCTTTCGTTCCTTTGCTGATGGTTCTCCAAGGTAGCCGACCAAGGGTTCTTTAAGAGGCTTAATTGCTAAAATCTCTATGAAGAGATGATGCTAATTGTGGGAAAGGAAAAGGCTATGAGAAAAAGAGAGAATGATGCTTGATGGATGCTTGAGGGATGATGAATGAAGGAATGAGAGGGTTATATTTATAAGTGAGGAGGGAGAGATAGTTTGCTAAAAATAAAAGTTTCCATCCTTTGAAGAATCTTCCATGGGTGGTCGGCCATAATTTTAGTAAATTGAGCTGATTTTCCCTTGATTTTTGGTCAATTTGAGTGCCACAACAACTCAGGAATAAGACTCGGTCAAGTGCAAATCTTCACGTAAATCTTTAATTTCTTCAACTCTTCAAGGGCCTTGTGCAATTAAACCAAAAAGTGGTTTATGAACAGTCATGTGCAGCCGAATTTTGGGTTCACTTGGTCTCCAATTTGGATAGTTTTATAATCCAGCAAAGCTATCAGACTTGTCCAAAATAAATCAACAAGTTAGAGGACCAAGGAATTAAATTTATCTAATTTAATTAATTAATTAAAACCCAAATTATTAATGAAATATTTTAAAATGAATTATTAAATATGATTTTATATTTTATTATTTAATTTAATCATGCATGGCCCACTTTATGTCTTAAAAATATAATATATTCAAATTAATATAAAATAAGCCTTTTATTACATGAAAACTATATAATAAAGCATAAAATCACATTTTAATAATTTCTATGTCCTAATTTCATATTTTCACATATTTCATTAATTTATTAAACAATTACTTAGTTTTAACAATAGATTTAAGTAAACAGGTGCTAAATTACATAGGACACACCCCCAAACTTAAATCATTTCTTGTCCCAAGTAATGTTTATGCACAGCAAAAGGTATTGCTAAGGCAAAATTGCTAATTGTGTAAGCAGCATCAATCTTTGTCCCATAATAATGCAGTAGTAATTTCATGCTTATCGATCTTCTTTATTAACAACTAATTCTTATGCAAACATTCCTTAAGATTATACTAAGCTTCAAAATATGCCAACATGAATTATAGTTTGCATGTACGTCACAGCCATAGATAACATTCTTCATTAAACATAATTTCCTATCAATCAAGCAAACAATCACAAGGGTTATATATGATCTTCATATGTTGAACTTAGGACTTTCTCTCCACTAATGTAGGTGACATATCATCAAATCAACAGGTCTTTTATAAAGTTGTAATAGGGCTCGGTTAAAGGTAGGGATTTTAAGAGATGGAACATTTCAGTTTAAAAATCTTAACCTTTAACATTGTCTTAGTTTTCTCGTAATACAACCTTTTTCTTTAAGTGAACCTTTGGAACACCCCCAAGCTTATTTTGAACTTGAACTCATACATTTTTCCTTTTTTTTTTAAACATGAGCACATACATCTTTATGAAAATTTCCTCAAATGTTGATTCCCAAGACAACTTTAGTTAAGATAGGTGCACAAATTTAAGATAGCTTTAAAAAGATGATAATTGGCTTATAATGTAGGCTCATTGCAAAACAAAAAAGGCATTTAAGCTCAAAATTATAGTTTCAAGGTCTAATATCATCGGGTTGGCTTGAAAAGGCTCAAATGATCCAAAAAAATAGTGCCTATATCATTTAAGATTTTTATGTCCCCTGGGATTTCGCCTCAAGAAAGTTATTAAGTCAATTTTAAAGATATAAACCTTCATGCATGTTTAATCTCAAAAGAACTAAGTTTTCATGGAAAACATTACTAAGGCTAAGATTATACAAGCATTCCATTCTTCATGATAACATACTTTCACTTAGATAAAATCATCATTCCTACTTACATACAAACTATCTCAGTAACAAGAATATCTCTAAGCATTCATTTATTAAAACATATTTATGAAAGAAATTATTAAAACATACTTGAAAAATTTAAAAGTTTGAGCAATTTATTTGCCTTACCCCCTTTAAAAAGAAACAATGTCCTCATTGTAAGAACAAAGTAATGAATGAAAACTGAACACCAGGTAGGGTTGCAAAAAAATAGAGGTGAGTCATTAAGACTGCTTATATACCAAGTCTTCCCTAATAACTCTATCCTAGACATGTTCATTCCTATTACCACATCACTTAGTCTTATTCTTTCTAAATAAGTGTTAAGTTTGCTCATGCTTGCTATGTTTTATTCTGCAGAAATTAAATCCTAATTATGAAAGGAATAAATTCCCAAAGACCTAGAAATAATTAAATAAATAACAGGACAAGAATCCCCCCTTTTATTTTTCTAACTTATTCCCTTTGTCTTCTTTAGCTCCATCTCTGTTTGCATCGTCAGTATCTTCCGTCCATGTTTCAAAGATAGCATCTAGGAACTCAGGAACAAAAGTATTAGAGATATTCTTAAAAGTATTTCAAATTGAGTCATATCAAATTTTTGCATATTTCCAGTAAGTTTGTTATTGATTGTGCATGAACTTGCACATATCCATCAACATTGACAACTCTGATTTCCTTGAAGTACTTCTAAAAGTCGGCATGACAGTTGTATATTCAGGTTCAACACTTAGCTTGACTGGTTCTTCTTCTGGCTCAACCCTTGGTTTAGGAATGTTTGGTTCCTTATCAGATTCTTCCTTTTCATTGTCTGTGACTGAATTAGCTCCAGTTTCAGTTCCATCTGTTGACTCTTCTTTATCCGGCTCAGTTGGCTCTTCTTGCTTGCTTTGATTTAGTTCATGCACCCTCTCTACTAATCTTTCAAGATCATAATTTGTAATGCATCCTTGAACATATTGCCCTTTCAAATTTGCTTGTGTTTTAACACGGGCCTCTAAGCAAAGTGAAGTGATTAATGATGGGAAATAAGCACTTATTGCCCTCTTTTTAGCACAATCTTGAATCTTCTTGAGGATATTTTTCCCAACATTAATGCACTTTTCTATCAAAATTGCTACTGGTTTTAAGTATTCTCTTCGACAAGAACGGCTCCCATACTTTCTTATAATCCATTGGGATCTAAGATTTGTCACAACATCAAGCCCTTGTTGAAGAAAATCCCAATTGATATTGTTCATCATAAGGTAGTACTCATCTTCTTCAACATCAGGTAAATTAAACAAATCATTGATGGACTTAGAAGTAAGAGCTACCTTTTTCTTTCGAACAATGACTTCAATAGCATCTTGTGTAGTCAAACTAGCATAGAATTCTCTAACTAGTTCATCATCGGGGAGTGAACGAGCATCACAAAATCATTCCCACTTGAGAGCATTGATTTTCTTTCTAATCGATATAGAAACAACAATCAAATCATTACTCTTCAAGTCAAAACCTTTTTTCCAGCATCATAGGTTGATGCTTGAAGATTGAATCAAATCTCTCTTTCACTTCTTCATCGATCAAAATCTAGTTTTCATGAGTAGTCTTTGAAGATTTGGTTCTTTTGTGAGACATGGTATCTTTTCCAAAAATTTGGCAAAGTTTATTAGGGTTACTTGGGCAGAAAGCAATGGGTGTGACGGCAAGGGATGGATATTTCCCTCCTTTTTGTTGTCTAGGGCCTCAAACTCAGGCTGTATCTTGCTAAAAAAACTGATTAGTACTTGGGCCAAATTTTACCCTCTTTATTAACATAAAAATATAAAATTTAAACAAAACAAACGGCATTAAAAAAATTTAAGTCTTAATTAGAAAATTTCTTGTTAACAAATTACATTAAATTAATTACCAGGAAAGGTTGGAGGGGTCACAGCAGTCCCGCTTAAGTTCCAATCTCCTTAGACAGAATTAATTAAATGTAATAAGTTAAGAAAATAAGTTCTAATTATTTCTTTATTTACAAAATGAGTTCATGAAAAATTAAGGGTCTGCTAATTTAAGCGAGGATTCAATTCACTCAACTTCACCATCCCAGTAGTGTTTGAGACGTTGACCATTAACTTTAAACGTACCTTCGTAATTGTCATATAATTCAATAACTCCATAAGGATAAATGCGGTAGATGGTATAAGGTTCTTTACATCGGAATTTAAGCTTCCCAGGAAATAACTTCAACCTTGAATTAAACAACAAAACCTTCTGACCTTCTTTAAACTCGCGAGGTTGTATATGACTATCATGTCATCTCTTTGATCTTTCTTTACACATTTTGGCATTCTCATAGGAAAACAACCTCAGCTCTTCCAACTCATGAAGTTGTAACATCTTTCTCTCAACGGCTTGCTTAAGATCAAAGTTCAACTACTTCAAAGCCCAGTGAGCTTTATTCTCCAACTCTAATAGCAAATGACATACTTTCCAATAACTATCCAATAAGGAGTCATTCCTAACGGGGTCTTAAATGTTGTTCAATAGGCCCGTAATGCATTATCAAGCCTTCGAGACCAATCTTTTATGCCAGGGAGTACTACCTTTTCAAGGATACCTTTGATTTCGTGATTTACTCTTTCAACTTGCCCATTAGACTCGGGGTGATAGGCAGTAGCAATCTTGTGCTTCACATCATATTTGTCAAGCAACCACTTAAGCCATTTGTTTACAAAGTGAGAACCTTCATCATTAATAATAGCTCTTGGTGTCCCAAATCGTGTAAACACATGCTTATGTAGGAATCGCATGACTACCTTAACATCATTTGTAGGGTATGCTTCAGTTTCAACCCACTTGGATACATAGTTCACAGTAGCTAAGATGTATTTGTTCCCATATGAAGAAGGAAATGGGCCTAAGAAGTCAATGCCCCATATGTCGAACAATTCAATCTCCAAAATGTTTGTCAAGGGAATCATTCCTCATTGATATATTTCCATCCCTTTGGCATTTATCACAGTTCTTTACATAAGCATAAGTATATTTAAATAGTGTAGGACAAAAGAAATCTGCTTGCAAAATCTTTGCTGCAGTACGTGAACCACCAAAGTGTCCCCCACTTGGAGATGAATGGCAATGATACAAGATCTCAGCAATCTCGCTTTCAGCTACACATTTTCGGATTATATTATCTGCACATTGTTTAAACAAAAGCGGATCCTCCCAAAGATAATACCGACTATCATGAAGGGATTTTTTCCTTTGTTGGTATGTCATTTGTCGAGGAATTATTCCACATGCAAGATAATTAGAAAATTAGCAAACCAGGGTATTCCATGAATTCGATTTACCTTAAATAAGTGTTCATCTAGGAAATTCTCGTTGATAGGTATACATGACTGAGTTACCTCATCTTGCTCCAACCTCGACATATGATCAGCTATTTGATTTTTGACACCTTTTCTGTCTTGGATCTCAAGGTCAAATTCTTGGAGTACAAGTATCCAACGAATTGGTCTTGGTTTTGCATCTTTCTTCGTAAGCAAGCATTTAATGGTCGCATGGTCAGTAAATATTGTAACTTTGGTACCTATAAGATATGAGCAGAATTTGTCAAAAGCAAAAACTATAGCAAAGAGTTCCTTTTCAGTTACTGTATAATTGAATTGGGCTCCTGTCAAAGTTCTACTTGCATAGTAAATAGGGTGAAACACTTTATTTCTTCTTTGACCCATCACAGCTCCAACGACATAGTCACTTGCATCGCATATCAACTCAAAAGGTGAGTTCCAATCAGGTATAACGATTATTAGGGCTGAGATTAACTACTTATTTAACTCTTCAAAAGCTTCCAAACATGCTTTGTTGAAATCAAACACTGTATCTTTCTCTATCAACAAGCACAACGGTTTAGAAATTTTTAAGAAATCTTTGATAAACCTTCGATAAAAACTGGCATGGCCTAAGAAACTTTTCACTCTTTTCACATTCATTGGGGCCGGTAATCTTTCAATTACGTCCACCTTTGCTTTATTGGCTTCAATTCCTTTCATTGAGATCTTATGACCTAAGACAATCCCTTCCTTAACCATAAAATGGCATTTTTCCCAATTAAGGACAAGGTTCGTCTCTTCGCATCTCTTCAATACCGTAGCCAAATTACTCAAACAGATATCATAAGTGTTACCAAAAACAAAAAAATCATCCATGAAAACCTCAACAAAATTTTCAACCATATCAGTAAATATTGCCATCATGCATCGTTGAAAAGTTGCAGGTGCATTGCATAAACCAAAAGGCATTCGCCTAAAAGCAAACGTACCGTATGGACAAGTAAAGGTTTTTTTATGTTGGTCCTCCGAGGCTACAACTATTTGGTTATATCCCGAATAGCCATCTAGAAAACAATAGAATTCATTACTTGCCAGTCGATCTAACATCTAATCCATAAAAGGCAACAGAAAATGGTCCTTCCAAGTGCCTTTGTTCAACTTTCTATAATCAATACAAATTCTCCAACCAGCAACAGTTCTTGTTGAAATTAACTCATTACGCTCATTTTCAACAATCCTGATTCCACTTTTCTTCGGCACATACTGCACCGGACTTACCCATAAACTATCTGAAATAGGATAGATGATTCCTACATCTAACCATTTGATCACTTCCTTTCTCACAACCTCTTTCATAATAGGATTGAGCCTCCTTTTCCCATCAATTCGAGCTTTTTCACCTTCTTCTAAAACGATTTATGCATGCAAAATGAAGGGCTTATACCTCGAATATCAGCTATAGTCCAACCAATTGCTTTCTTAAATTTCTTTAGGACAGCAATTAGTTGCTCCTTTTGATCTTTCGTCAGTTCCACTAAAATGATCATAGGCAAAGTAGAACAGTCACCTAAATAAACATATTTCAAATGGGAAGGAAGTACCTTTAGTTTGACTTTAGGTAGTTCTTCAATTGACAACTTGGGTTACACAAATTCTTTGACTTCTAACTCTAACGGTTCAAATCGTGTGGATTGAATAAAATTTCTCGAATTGGCTTCCATCAAAACCATGTTTTCTTCACCTTCTTCATCCTCCAAAGGGTCAAGATCTAAGGGTTTCTCTTATGGATCTTCTTCAAAATTACTTTCCATAGAAACCAAGGTTTCTATCTCTTCCATAACTGAACACTCCTCTGTCGAATCGGGAAATTTCATCGCTTTAAGAATGTTAAAGGTTACCTGATTTTTTGAACTGGCATGGTGAGTTCTCTTTTTTGCACATCAACGTTCTTCCCATGGCTAAGAAAGGTCTTCCAAGGATGATCGGTACTTCCTTGTTTGCTTCAAAATCTAAGACAATAAAATTACCAGGAAAAATAAATTTATCAACTCTTGCCAAAACATCCTCGATCTTTCCTTTGAGATATGCTAAAGATCGATCTACTAGCTGAAGCATCACAGTTGTAGGTCTTACTTTACCTATCCCTAACATCTTGAAAATAGACTTAGGCATCAAGTTGATACTCACTCCTAAGTTACACAAAGCTTTACCACAGTAAGATTCACCAATGTTATAGGGTATAGTAAAGCTTCCTGGGTCTTTCAATTTCGGTGGCAAATTGTTCTACGGGAACACAATGCACTATTTTGTCAAGGCAACAGCCTCATACTCACTTAGTTGTTTTTTCTTGGATAGTATATCCCTCATAAACTTCACATAATTCGGCATTTATTCTAAATCCTCCACCAATGGAATATTGATGTGTAACTGCTTCAGGACATCCAAAAACTTCTTGAATTGCACCTCTTGTTTCTGCTTGTGTTGCTGCAATCTTCGCGGATATAGAGGTGATGGAACTTTTGGTTGAACCGGACAACTTTTGTGAGTAGGTAAATCTGCATCCAAAGAAGATGTTAAAATATCTGAATTCACTAAGTCAGGGATTACCTTGTCAGACTTTACAATTTCTGATTCCTTTGGTGTAGGAACTTCAACAGCTGGTTGATTCTTCTTAACGGGATTATCTTCATCATCAATCAATCGAGGTTCTAAAATTTTACCACTTCGCAATGCCACTACCTTGATATGTTCTTTACCTAAATTTCTTGGATTCTTAGTATCACTCGGCAAGGTTCCTTACGGTCTATTATGTAGCTCTGTAGCTAACTCACCCAATTAGTTTTCCAAATTTTTCAATGTTGCTGCTTGGCTTTGGATCAAAGCGTCATTCTTTACCATGTATGCTTTCAACAAGTGCTCCAAACTATTTGATGCCTCAGCTTAAGGTGGTTTTGGAGCTTACTGATTAAACCCTTGAGATTGGTTGGGTCTTTGCTCCAATAAGTTGTTGTTCAGTCCATTTCCTTGGTTGCTCCAAGAAAAGTTAGGCTGGGGTCCTTATCGACTTTTATTTTGATATTGATTCCCCACATAGTACACTGACTCAAGATTTGGTGGACAATTCTCAAAAGAATGACCTTCCCCACAGTACACACAGGAAACTATTTCAAACAGACTTGGTGTCTGAGCTGTAAAAGTATTAGTACTATTAGCGGTTAACTATTTTAACATAGAGGAAATAGACGATACTTGAGTTGATAACGAAGGGAAGGAGTCAACTTCATGAACTCTGGCTACGCGTCTTCCTGAAGCTGTTCAATTTGTTGGTCATTGATAGTTATTACTCGCGGTCCTCTCGATGATCTCATAAGCCTCATTATAAGACTTAGAAAAAATTACACCATTCACGTAAACATCTACCATCAATCTTGTATGTGCATTGAGACCATTATAGAATTTCTCCAACTGGATACAATGAGGAATCCCATGATGAGGACACTTACGAAGTAACTCCTTGAATTGCTCCCAAGCCTCATATAAAGACTCGTCATCCAATTGTTGGAAAGTTGTAATCTAGTTCCTTAACTTAGCATTTTTGCTAGGTGGGAAATACTTAACCAAAAATTTCTCTACTAATTCTTGCCATGTAGATATGGAACTTGGTTGCAGTGAATTAAGCCATGCTCGTGCTCAATCTCGCAACGAGTACGGAAACAACTTCAACCTCAGTGCGTCTTCAGTCACACCGGCTATTTTGAATGAATCACTCACCTCCATAAATAATTGAAGGTGGAGATGTGGATCTTTTGTAGGCATACCACTAAATTGGCCCACCGTTTGTAGCATTTGAAACATCACTAGTTTCAATTCAAACTGGGTTGCCTCAATATCTGGCCTTCTAATTCTTGGGTTTAACTTACTGAAAAGTGGCACAGCATATTGTTTGATGCATCGATCCCTATCATTGGTAATGAGGATAGGATTTCGTACATAATCGGCTTCATTACCTTGGTCTTGATTCAGATTTTCAAGGTCCATCTCGACTTGTCTTTGAGCTGTTCATTCACGTCTACTTTGTTTGAAAGTTCATTCAATTTCAGGGTCTACAGGGAGTAAGTCAATAATTCGATCTATGATCATAAACACCTGAAAATAAAATCACAAAAATTAAAAAGAATAAGTTAGTAATGTTAGAAATAAATCAAATTGAAAATAAATAATTTCACGAAAAAAAAATGACTATGGCAATAGTTGACAATCCCTAGCAACAGCGCCAAAAACTTGTAACGCTTAGGTTTGTGCAAGTGTACACAGTCGTTATCAATTAATAAGTAAGTATCGAGTTATCGTCTCCACAAGGATTGTATTTGTGCTAAGTCACTTAATTTGTAAAATTATATTAATAATTTGGTAAATAAAAACACAATATAGTTGAGAAAGTGGTGATAAAAATATATTAAACTAAATGCAATGATCCCTAATGCAAATTATCCTAAGTATGCAAACTATACAAATGAAATAGATTTTAGTAAAATTAAACACAATTTGCAACAATTATAGTATAAATAAACTAGGACAATTACTTTAATTTAACTCAATTTATTATCAACATGCTTAATAGCATTCGGAAAAACATTCCATGGCAACTCGATCTTTCATGAGTTTGGAAACCACATTAGGTCATTTCGGAATCCTTTACTTAGTAAATAAATATTTTACTGATCCTTATTTACTAAGAGTTTCTTAGCATTTGTGTGGGGTAACAGGGATGTGTTAGGTTTGAAACGATTTAATCACATAAATCTAAAAACTATGCAAATAACAGAGCTTGGTTAGAGTTGTTATGCAACCTACAATTTAATAGTGTTAGGATCTAAATTGAGCATGCACATTTCAATTATACGTGCATTAGCCGTCGTCTGGTTAGGATCGCTCAGCTAATTCAAGTGCATTTCAATCACGTATGAACAAAATACAAACTTGATTTTAATTGAAAACATGATCGATTGAGGAACAAACATTATAAGCATGAATCAACTAAATATTATTTAATCAAAGCAATCATCCTAGCTTAATATTAAGCTAATATTATTTAATCAAATAAATAAAATTAAGCTAACATTGTTGTAAACAAGAACAAAGAACACATAGCAAACATCTTAATATTAAGTTAAAGAAAAGAAAGATTAAACCCAATTCAGAGTGGTTGTCACACAAGACTCTAACTGATGAGACTCATTCGTTCCTTTGCTTTGCTCCTTTGCTGATGGTTCTCCAAGGTGGCCGACCAAGGGTTCTTTAAGAGGCTTAATTGCTAAAATCTCTATGAAGAGATGATGCTAATCCTGGGAATGGAAAAGGCTAAGAGAAAAAGAGAGAATGATGTTTGATGGATGCTTAAGGGATGATGAATGAATGAATGAGAGGGTCTTCTTTATAGGTGAGGAGGGAGAGATAGTTTGCTAAAAATAAAAGTTTCCATCCTTTGAAGAATCTTCCACGGGTGGCCGGCCATAATTTTAGTAAATTGAGTTAATTTTTCCTTGATTTTTTGTCAATTTGAGTGCCACAACAACCCAGGACTAAGACTCTTCAGGTAAATCTCTAATTTCTTTAACTCTTCAAGGACCTTGTGCAATTAAACCAACATGTGCAGCCTAATTTTGGGTTGACTTGGTCTCCAATTTAGACGGTTTTGTAATCCAGCAAAGCTATCAGACCTGTCCAAAATAAATCAACAAGTTAGAGGACCAAAAAAGTAAATTTATCCAATTTAATTAATTAATTAGAAACCCAAATTATTAATGAAATTATTTAAAATGAATTATTAAATATAATTTTATATTTTATTATTTAATTTAATCATGCATGGCCCACTTTATGTCTTAAAAATATAATATATTCAAATTAATATAAAATAAGTCTTTTATTGCATGAAAACTATATAATAAAGTATAAAATCACATTTTAATAATTTCTATGTCCTAATTTCATATTTTCACATATTTCATTAATTTATTAAATAATTACTTAGTTTTAACAATAGATTTAAGTAAAAAGGTGATAAATTACATAGGAAAAATCCTATATATTTTTCTGTTTACAATGATATAAGAGTATTCCACTATACTCTCAAAACGATTGAACTGTTTATTTCAACAAGTATGTAGTCTGAAATACAATACAAATATAGGTGTCCAGATATGTAGTCAAAATTATGGATCTACCTATGGGGCCCGTTTGACGCATTCTAAATGAAGGTTCGTGGTTTAAGATATTCATCAAGATTTATCCTTCTAAGTAAGTGGTCACAAAGACATATGCACGAGAATCCTTATGAAGCACGCTAGTGGAACCATTAGATGTGGTCTCATTGGCAAGTAGTTGAAAAAGAGTCTACAAGATGAACTACTAAAAGATGGATTAGAGAAAACTACCCGCCAAATATCAGCACCTCTATCTGATTAATCAATTATCAGTTTATTAGCATTATGTTGATTTCAGGTATGGGCAACTCACTAGGTTCAAATGAACTTACCAATGCATTCGCTACGAATTGCATGTTTGTTGGTTGATTCTAGGAAATCAAGAAGAGACCAAGCCAGAATTCACTAGAAGCTCGGGCAACTTATAGGGTGGTCATAGTAATATGCATACAGTGGTGCAACCTAGAGGCGAAGTCTCAAGGTTCAGGTCAATTTGTAACCAAGTTTAAACAATTTCAAAATTTTTAAGTCTAATTATTGTTTTGATATAGAACTTCTATAGAAATAAGCCATCCTCTAGAATTAGAAATTATGGTAAACCCATTGAGTGTAATAAATAACTTAGCTATGTTAATTCTCTAGTATAAGAAATGTTTTAAGTTAAGTTTCTATAATAAGAGTTCAGATTATATGATTTTTTCTTTTAAACTTACGGCATGTTCTCGAGCCTTACATGTTAGAAAGTTAGTTAATGAAGTGTAGCACCCTATAGTCCGAATCTGACGATTGGGTCGGGTATGGAGTGTTACAAATAAGTTTTGAAAAGAAGCAATTATTGTCAACTTAGCATATGAGGGAAAACATAAAAGCAATAAAACTAAAATCAAATAAATACTTACATCATTAAGGGGATAGACTTTTTAGCCACTTGAGGAAGGCCATAACTCGTAATGTCTAACAATTTCAATTTCCTATATATTTGATTCGAGCAAAGGTGTCATGTGATCCTTGCAAGTCGAGTTACTTAAGTATGACACAGAGCCTATTGAGGAGTATTTTTCTACTACTATCATTGATGATGATGATGATGATATGAATGAGCAAGAAAAATCAAGTGGCACCATTTTTTAAGATAGTAAATGCGATTTTGTGCCTATTATTAAGTCTAGATCTAGCATTAAACCTTGTTTCAAAGTTGATGTCAAAGACATTGATAGTAATAGTGAGAACTATGATGATAGTGGTAGTGAACTTTGTGAATCCAAAAAAGTTGATAGTGAGAATTTTTTTTCTTAGAGCCTATTAATTTGGACAAGTTAAACCTTTATTGACCTCCTAAGGAGTTGTATTTTCACGATTTCAATGTTCAAAATTTTTGTGAAAGGTTAAAAGGGAGGATGATTCATGTAAAAATACTGAGAGAAAAGAGACATTTAATGGTAAAAGTCAATTTGATTATCCAACTTTGGTGTGAAAATTCCTACGATATAAAATTAAAGAGTTCAATTCACATTTAAAAAGAGAATGCAAAGAAAGAGAAAACCTATCCAAAAGAGGGGAATGATTATGTTTTCACTAACCATAACTTAAATTTGTCTAATGGACTTGTTTCACACTTTCATAAATTTGTTGATCCTTTGAGAGGAATTCAATTAACCCATTCCAGGTGTGATAAAGATTCTTTCTTATTCAACTAAAGACAAGATTAGATGCTGAATCTTTTTGAGGAAATAGGGAATGATACATTCTCGGATGGGGTGAAATTTATTAAATTCCATTTATCAAAGCTGCTAATTTTCAAGTTTGGATAATTAGTCAAATTGCAACAACTTTTTGAATGCGATCCAGGTTTTTGTGGATTTAAATGTCTGCATAACGTTTGAATATCTATCTCTTAACTTCAAAACTCACTTTGAATCACTTGATTTTGAGTTCAGGAGCTCAAGTTATGGTTGTTTTAATGAAGACTGTGAGAGTAAAATTTCATGTGAGTGAAATTTTTGGACGGGATTATAATAGAAATTACAAATTTCAAGCTTTTAATTCCAATTTAAATCATATTGAGTTCGATTTTTAGGCTTAAATTTTATTATATATGAGTCCAATATTGTATTTATTAGGTTTTATTAATTTATTAATTTATTATTTATTTATTCCAATTTTTTATATTTTTATGTATTTTAAGTTATTTATAAGTTTTATGTTTCTTAGTCAATAAGAAAGTTTAGTTTAAAACTACTTTTTATTTAAATTAATTAGAGTTTCAGTATACTTGAGAGTTTTATTAGGATATGCTTAGCTAGCCTATATAAAGCCCTTTTCATTTATCATTAGATACACAGTTGTTTTACATTAATAAAATTTTCAACTTTGGGAGTTAGTTTGTTGGTGATTACTGTTTAGACCTATTACCATAAAAGTAATTTTAAATTTAATCCATCATCCCTTAGGTACGATTCTCGGAATACTTGCCAGTGTTTTGTTGTAACACCTTTATTTTATAATTTGATATGTATACTTGCAGGCACTGCTATTTAATTTCTTATCACTTGTTGTAGTATTTTCTGTTCAAACATTCGCACGTTTGGAGGGGGTCATGTTTGCAAAGAAAGAAAGATTTATTACAATGAGGTATTTTCTCCTGTTGTGAAGCATTCCTCCATTAGAATTTTATTGGATTTTGATGGCCCGGTTGGATTTGAAACTAGTTCATTTGGAAGTAAAAACTGCTTTTTTTACTTGAAGATTTGGAAGAAGAAATCTATATGACTTAGCCAGAAGGATTCAAGTATGTTGGAAGAAAAAATTTAGTGTGTAAACTTGAAAAATCATTGTATGGTTTAAAGTAATCTCCGAGACAGTGGTACAAGCAATTTAACAAGCTTATGACAAAATAAAAGTACATAAGAAGCAAATATGATCATTATGAGTATTTTTGCAAACTTCAAGATGGTTTTCTTATATATCTTCTTCTTTATGTTGATAGCTTCCAAAAGTCAAATACAGATTGACAAGCTAAAGACATAATTGAAAAAAGAGTTTGAGATGAATGACCTAGGGGAAGCAAAGAAGATTCTTGGCATGGAGATAACTCAAGATAGAAATTTGAAAATACTTTTTTTTGACTCAGAAACAATATCTAAGAAAATCGCTAAAGCATTTTGGCATGAATGAAAAGTCAAAACCTATTAGCACTCCCCTTACTCTCATTTCAAGCTTAATGTCTTTACCTCGCTAAAGAATTATGCTGAACTAGAATACATGTTAAAGATACCATATGCAAATGTTGTTGGTAGCTTAATGTATACTATGGTATGTACAAGACCTAACATTTCACAAGCAGTTGGGATCGTGAGCAAGTATATGTATGATCCAAGAAAGGAGCATTGTCAAGCTGCAAAATAGATTTTGAGATATATCCAACATATAATGGATATTGGATTGATTTTTGAGCAGGAAGATAATTAGGGTGTGGTTGGATGTTGTGATTCAAACTATGTTGGTAATCCAGACAAATGACGATGAACTATTGGTTATGTGTTTACTCTCGCAAAGGAACTAGTTAGTTGGAAGTCTACTTTACAGTCAGCGGTTGCTTTATCTATTACAAAAGTGAAGTATATGGCAATCACAGAGGTTGTAAAAAAGACAATTTGGCTTCAAAAGTTGCTTGGTGAACTAGAAATTAAGCAGAAATATATCAAAGTACATTGCGATAGTCAAAGTGTTATTCAATTAGCAAAGAATCAAGTTTAGCATGCTAGGATGAAGCACATTGATGCTCGGTATCATTTTGTACGAAATATTCTGGAAGAAGGTATAGTAAAGATCTAAAAAGTTTCAACCACTAAATCTTGCCAATATGATGACTAAGGTTGTGACTGCGAGTTTCAACTATGTTTGGACCTGATCAATGTTAAAACTTGAAGGTTGAAATTTGAAGACACTAACAAATGTTGCTTTGCAAGGAGATTGAAGATGTAGAAAGTTGCTAATGTGGAGATTTGTTGAAAATAGCACAATCTCACATCTAAAAAATAAAAAGTTGTGGAGATTTTGTACTATATAAATAAGGGTTGTTTATCCATATTTGAATCATCCCAAACTTGTCATATTCTTCATAAAGTAACTTTTTTCCTCTCCTTATTTATAATGTTCCACTTGTATCTTTTGTAATAAAATATATTTGGTAGTATCAGGAGACATAAGCATAAATTTTCAAACCTCATTAAATTTCTAGTGTTCTTTATTGCTTTTTATTTTTCTTTCAATATTTTGTAGGGTATAAGTGTAGTGATATATTGTGCTATTAAATTACGTTGTAGGGAGATTTTATCTAGAATGTTGGATTTTAAATGGGATCATTTGTGACCCCTCCAATCTTTTCCGGGAATTAAACCTAGTGTTGTTTTCTAGTACAATAATTTACTCACTTTTACCTTGTTAGCACAACATCGTAAACCAATTGTCTCAATCTAACCTTCAAAAAGTGGCATCTACAAATTATATTTGTCATGAATATGAATTTTCGAATAGACACGATATCTATGTTATATTGATCCAAAATACTATATTAGTACTAAATATTTTATATTTTATTTATTTAGATTATACATGTTAAGTTTCAAGTAAACTAAAAATATCTAACCATTTGTTTTATATAAAAAGAGGGTAAAAGTACCATGATGGCACTTGTTTTAGGAATTAGATTGCTTTTTGCCCTTTTTACTGAAAAAATGATCAAATTAGCCCTTGTACATTAAATGAAAGAGCAAACTAATACTTTCTGATAAAAATTTCATCTTCTACTATTAAAACTAACTTGGCTGACACAATAATTAGACAATCGCACGTGGCATGCCACATATAGCTCATTTTGATACAGTGACCAATTTTTAACAGTAGAATTGGATGAAAATTTTAAAATAAGCAATTTACTCTTTAGTCTAATGTATAGGGATTAATTTACCCATCTTTTGAATAAAGAGAACAAAATACAATCTAAATCTTAATATAAGGGCTCCATGCACTTATTTTCATTAACAATTAACCATATGTTTTTCTTTGGAAACATAAAATGTACTGATCTATATCACTCGACTCACAAGTGTTTTGAGAGAAGTATGCTTCTTTCATGTACGTGTTTAAATGATGTCAGAATGTGTTAAATACAAGTATCAAACACAAAGAAGAGGTTGAATTAGGCTGAAAATGTTAGCAATTCAATTAAAAACTATGAGGAAACAGGGAAGTATAGCACTGGGATTTGGTACAACCAAATACTCCAAGTTGGAGTGACGCCCTATACGTCCAATTGAATCAAAATCTTCACGCGCCCCATCGATGGTATTGCCAATACTCCCTGCAATCACCCTGCAAACAATTACAGCCCTTTTCAACTTCTTCAACTTGAAAGATACCATGTTGTCACACACTTCTTCACTACTCGTACTCAACCTAACCCCATTTTTCCTAGTGAATTCCATGTCAAATCGGGAATGAATAATCCGGCACGCTCGACAGCTCGGGTCTTTGCAGAGCTCCGGCACCGGTTTCGGCTTCCTGCAGCAAGCCATTGTAGTGCCATAGAAAAGTAACAGCTCGTTTCCATCTATGGTGCTCCTTGGATGTCTCTCGTGTTGTTGGTTGGCTTTTTTGATAACTTTTTCTCTGTAATCCTCGAACCTTTTGAGAACTTCTATGGAGTTCTTCACTTTTAGTACCCTTTTGATCTTCCATGATGGCTTTGACTTTGAGGGATCCATTGACGCTCTTTGAAAAATCAACTCAATGATGTTCCTTGATGGGTCACCAACATTGAGCTCTGATAGGAAAGAAAACTTGCATTGCAGGGTTAGATTGCATGCAAAATATGTAGCAACTATTTCTAATAGCAGAGCCAGAAACCATTTTGAAGGCTTTGACAAAATATGGAAGCCATTAAAGGAATACAGGGTGAAGCAAAAGTGAGCAAAAAGAAGAGAAAAGACATACCACAAAACTGAGTTTTTGGATGGATTGGCCTAAAAAGTGCTTCTCGAAAGGGGTTTCTGAGTTGATGAACAAGCTCTTTCTCTGGGTTCTGGGTTCTTGAATTCCCACAGCTTTTTTCTGGTCTTCCAACCACATCACTCAGCTTAGCTACACAGTTGACATTCTCCTTCAAAGAAACCCAAACTGCCAGCATTTCTCCCATTGTTTTCCCTCTCTCTGACATGGATACTTTACAACTTGTCAAGGGAAGGCAATGGGAGACACTTTTTTCTGACTTACACTTGTTCCACATTATATTATTCGGATCCGGATAATACCCTTACTTTCACAAGTATAAACAGCCTATCATATCCTTAAATTGAAGGGTTGAAAATATATATAAATTACAGACATTGAAATTCAAACCCTGAAATAACCGATTAAACTAAGTTACAGATTCTATACGTTGTAATCATTGTCAATCACAGTCCCCGCCAAAAACGTGGCAGTTTAATCTCATGTCAGTTCGATGTATTGTTTAGACATGGTAAAAAATTGATGGGTTCAAGTGGATATATGGGTCACAACGTGGCTACATTCTTATACCATCCCTGCCCAAAACAAAGACAAAATGGGAGACTTTAAAGGGTTTTGGATTCTATCAACAGTGCATTTATAGTGTCTACCCTACTCAAGTTCAAAACAAGACTGCAAGCTAAGGCTACCTAATATAAAAAACTATAAATATCTGTTCAATTCAAAATATTACCATCATAAGCACAGCGACCAACTTCTATATATAATTCTCTTTATATAATTTTTCAACCTATTTGGAAGATTAAACCTTCAAATATGTCGAAAATGAACAAGGAAATCTCGAGTAAAACTTAATACAAAAAAAATTCTTTAAGTCAATGAAGTGTGCTGTAAAGCAGTTTCAAACCAGAAATTTATCCATACCAGTGAGATAACAAATTAGACACTTTATGAAAGATTTGACTCTAGTCTAGAATGTGACAAATACCAAGCATGTTTTCTTTTGTTCTTCTAAAAGGTTCTTTTCAAATGGTTCACAATTCACATGCAACAAGAACAAAAGTAGTTGTTAATGCATTCCAAACAAAGAGAAATTATAGCTTATTTTGTACTTTTATACCCCAGTACCTAGAACAAGTTGTCTGCAATTGAATCTCACCCTTCAATCAACAATCATTATGTCCAAGATCTAACCTTGGATTCTTCACATGTTTGGTCAATCATTTGCCTATGTCTCAAGCAAGCCTCTAGCAATCATTTTTTTTCTCTGGATAATGTTTGAAAAATAATCCATCAAAATATGTAGTAAAGCTTTGATTTGAGGCACGGTATCTGAGAGGCAATGGTCAAGAAAAACACAGGTATACATTGTATAAATCACAAGTTATCGATCTAAGAAGTTGAAGACAAAATGGAAAAACATGTTTCTTACAATTTCCATTTCAAGAACTTGTTTTACAACACTTCTCTGTAAGAAAATAATACATATACCAGTTCCACATTAGTACAAACACCAAAGTTAATACAATGACTGATTTGCAGCAGAAGGTAGTTTGTACGCCAGTTAACAAGATCAGCTCAGACAGTAAACCAATATTTATATATATAGGGAGAGAGAGAGAACAAGACATTTTCAGAATAATATTTCTACTTCTCTTTTACCAGCCAAAAAGATGGAAAAAAGAAATACTGTTCATGTTTTATTGCTTGTCACCTTCATTGTTAACAGATTTATGGACCTGTTAGTATTCTTCCCATGGTCTGTGAATATGCATAAGAATGATTTAGTGGTGTAATGTCAACAGTGCGACCTTCACTCGGAGCTTCTCTAGATCCATACTGGTTCATGCCACCATTAGGAACACCATAGTATGCTGTCATTGGAGTCACTTGATGTAGTTTGAAACTAGAACCACCAGTCTGATGGTGGCTTTGGAGCAGTTCAGAATGCAATTGCTGATGCTCGTTCGAACTATTCTCGGGAGCAGGGCTAATCCCAACACCAAGATCAAGGCTAATGGCATCATTTTCTTCTGATCTAATCCTTGATAGTGCATTTACAGTTACTGGTCCGGCTATATCATGGCTACTGGTCTTTGCAGTAGGTACATCGTGATTGTGTTTTCCCTCATACGTGGTTATAACTGCTTTCGGATCATGAGACGCCCTCTCAATGTGTTTTCTAACAGGGCAACCAGCACTTGTGCACTTATAATAACTCCTACATAAAAAGTAAGGAGAAAATATAATATGATCAAATAATGTAATAGACCAAAATCAAAGAATTCGGTTAACAGTATCATAAACTGTATAGAAGATCCTAAAGTATGTGCCTCTAAGTCTGCAAGAATTGGACCTATAAGCAAAACAACAAAATACAAATATCGCTTAGCATAAACAGAATTGAAGATCCATACATATATCCATTGTCTTCTCTAATTTATGACGAAGCACTTCGGAATTTTGCGCCGACCAATATACTGTTTTAAGAACTATATGTCGAAAAATGACTTTATTAAATGGTAAGATTTGCAATTTATAACATTCTAATTCTATCATATTTCATTTAATGATACATACCTAGGATTAGGATTTCCTCTCACTACTTTTTGCCCATACTTGCGCCATCGATACCCATCATCAAGGATATCAACTTCACTCAAAGTCTGTACAACAACACGTGGTTCCCGGATAGGCTTCACCACAGGAATGATATCAATCCCCCCATCCATCTTCCTGCTCATATTCGATAATATCACTTAGCAAGCAGACAAACCACAGAGTAAAAAGTTAAACCTTCTTGTGAACAATAACAATACCTTCGCTTTGAGAAAGGATCATCATCATCAACATCATCCACATTATCATCATTAGCTGTGACCGGAGATGAATCTGCTGTATTATTTGGTTCAATACTATGAGCCATCTGGCCATACATGTTGGATGACTTGTCTAAAACGGGGAAAAATGAAAGATTAAACTTAAGATGTAATCAACATATAGAAAAACTAAATGCGTAGCTTTTCTTACCATCTCTACCAGTCAAAGGTGGCACCTTGTCAAATCTTTCCTCTTGTACAGACATGGTATTTCCAGAAGAATACCGGCGGCTAGGTTGAGGTTTAGGATGATCATGTGTACCTTTGTATATTATTTCCGTAATCTGTCCATCATGAGATCGCTCAAATAGCTTTTTCACTTCACAATTAGGATGTGTACATTTGTAATAACTGCGTGGAAATTCACTTCCTTTAACATGTTTCTGTCCATACTTTCTCCAGTTGTATCCATCATCTGATATCGTGGATGAGCCACTTACTCTATGATCAGTCTGCCCTGACTGCATCCCACTATTTGAGTTCCCACTCTGGTTTAATTCGTCTACATCGACTTCAACAGGAGCACTAGCCACAGAAGTAGCTGTATGAAATGGTACCGAGAGACTCAACTCATTTGAGGAGCCTGCCATCTCGCTCTTAACCAAAGCTGATGAATTATATGATATAGTCTGGTATTGACCTTGGATCTGCAGAGATTGTTCGCTTCTATGATGGTTTAAATCTGCAGGTGCCTTGAATAAGCAAAAACCTTTAGACAAGGATGATATAAACCATACAAGCAGCAGGCCATAATGAACATTGATAACGATGTCAATAATGAAAAATCAAGATAAAGAAGAGATAATAGGATGCTAATTTTAGGTGTTCTCACTAGCTACCTAAAACATTAGTTCCCAATGGCACAAGAAATCAGGATTCTAGATGACCACCTAACCATACAACTATGGCTATATAGAAATATGAAATGATTGCCCATTAACTACAGGGGGCAACGAAACAAGAAAGGAAATTACCAGATTTGATCTAGGATGGGGTCTAAACTCAAAGCAGCTTGGATTTCTTTCATCAAAAGCATTAGAACACGCAGCAGTCACTGAATATGTACTAGAATTAACAGAGCCATGCACTGCCTGAGGCTTAATGAGAGAACCAGTAGTCGGTGAAGGCTCTGCCTGGAAGAACAAAAAGCAAACAACAAATTACTCAGTGTAGTTCTACAAAACTACTTCACTTTCATTCACCGACAAACAACAACTGATAAATTTCCAGTTACTATTCTCATGATCATGAACAAGTATATAAAGCTCAAATTAAGCTATTGATCTAAGATTAAACAAATTAATGCCGATATGATTACTTAGTTCCAAAGAGAACTTAAGAAGAAGATTCCAAAACAAAGCAAATAAAGGTGAGTAAAAGCAAAATTCTTTCAATAAATATTCATGTACTTCCAGTAAACCCTACACTTGATGTGGAAAACAAGTTTGTAAAACCTCCAACCGATCTCCTCAATTGGTTTATGCAGCCACCCTTACGTGATCTACAACCCCTTCAAGAAGCCTCCTTTATACCAGAAAAAGGAAACCGACCATTGAGTCATAGGCAATCATGTCACTTCCCTTCAACTTGACTCACCAACTTTATATTTTCCACCCATTCATTTCACTGCCTCCTTGCATTGCACCACAGATTAAACAAAAACCAATCCTTTGATCCAAATCAAACAATTTCCTTTAAACAAGCATCAATCCATTCATTTCATCGTCAGCATCTATTCTATATTCTTACATTACAAAAACGGGAAAATTCTCTAGAACGTCCTCACGTATACAACCAGTTCAACCACTGAAAATGTAAAAAGCCACGATTCCCACGACCAATAGAGGAAGATTCATTATGTAAAAAAAAACAGCAGTATTTAAAAAAAAAAGTTCAATCAAGATTTATACTTACAAAAAAACATATATAGATATATAAAGAAAAGCTTTATTCCTCCTTCCACAATATACAAATCCATGGACATTAAGTTGCCATATCTCATAATTTATCTGATGATTGCAATATCAAAGCATCGGAATCTTTTTATTCTTTTCTTTTAAGGTCCCCAATAACATCAACCACTTCAAATATAAAATCAAGCATTTTAAAGAACACCCCCACAGCCCCCCCAAAAAAAGAGCACATTAAGTAACCTGTTTTTTTTTTTGCTTAAGCATCTCTTTAGCTTAAAATAAATCCAATAACTTCATTCAAAAACCTAGCCAACCAAACAGAAAAAAAAAATCCCCACTAAAAGGCTACTCCAAAAGATAAAAAATCAAAACTTCGAAGCTCACATTGTTAATTTCCTCAGTCAATTAAAAAAGGAATCTTCGGTTTTTTATTTAAGAAAAATAAAAAGAAAAGAAATTAAATTTACCAGTGAATTTTTATAAAGTAGCCACTTTTTCCTCTATTTTCTCAGGAAACAAACACAACCCAAAACCGATCCAACCCCAAAAAGACATAAAAAAAAAGGAGGTCTAACCTTAACATCTGAAAGAAGAACAGGAGACTCCAAGAAAGAAGAAGGACTAAGCCCAGGTGGAATCGTAATACAAGCCGACCTTGAGATCGGTAGCTTAGCCGGAGCCACCAGCTTGTAGCGAGCTCCACTAGAAGCAGCTGAAGCCGATAGATCGTGCTGAGTAGCAGAAGCAGCAGCTGAATGAGAAGCTAATATTTGTTCCTCCATTGTCAAAGAGGAAAACAAGGCAGCGAAAGAAAAAGAGTCAAAATGGATTTGATTTTTATGTCAATTAGAAGGGGAAAAAAAGGAGGGAGGGGGTATATAAGTAAATTAAGTTTTTACATTTTTTTTTGAGTTGTCTTTAATTAAAAATTAAAGCTTCGATGATTGTCACAAGAGCGCAACAGAGTTTGACATTAATTTCTTATATAGGATACATTTGTAATTTCCTACATATTTAATTGTTTATTAATGAAAAACTGTCTCGTAAAATTTAACTATTAATTTATATCTATATTTTATTTAAAATTTTAATTGAATTGACATTAGGAGCCAATTACATAGCAATTCAGTAAAATATTATTAAAAATTTATATATAAATTAAGTTATATTATTATATTTATAAGGGTGTATATTTTATAAAATCATAAAATGCAATTTAAAAATAAAAAACCTACCCTCTTACATATAGTCTTTTCAATAAAAATGTTTACTTTTTTATTTCCATATGAAAAATTATTTGTTTTTTAAAATTCTTTATAAAAATAGTTTTCTATTTTTGTACTTTTCATCCTTATAGTAGATGGGAGTTGTAGAATAGGACTTGAACCTATATTAAATTAATATCTGATAAAAACTTTTAATCATTTCTTTACGAGTCAAGACTCTTTGTAGTAGATATACTTTAAGACTTATTAAAATAAATAAATAAAACTAACAACCTACTAATATATTACTTAATTATTATAATTAGTTTACTGTTAAAAAGTAAGTATTTAGTATACTGATAATGTATATTTTATTTTATAAGTAGCCTTCAAAAATTATCATGTATCTATTTTTAAAATATTTATTTTAATATTTTACTATACTTTATAAAAGACTTGTCAACCCTAATATAATGACAATGTGTCAAATATTATTTCTTATTAAAAGAATTCTAATAATTGGATGATATCATTCATTAAAATTAAAGTTATTCAAAAATAAATTTAACGAAGACGTGATGATGAATGAATAAACCCTACTATATTAATTGACAAATGCTAAAGCCACTATCTTTAACAAAATTTGAAGTGAAAATATGAGAGCATAAAATGTGAAACAAGTGACATTAAAAGAAAATTACTAAATTGGTTAAACTATATTAATCAAACCCCAAATCTAACAAAGATCTAACCTTTCCCAATTAGGTTTGTTTTCCCTTTTCTTCAAGCTCTATAATTTAATGTAAAACCTTCTAAAATTAGAGATAACTAGCAACTCCTTTAATAATAGTGGGAAAAATTGAGCTTCAAAATGGAAGTCTTCTTTACCTTTTAATACATCTAAATCTATTTGATAATTATTTATATTAGGCTCTTAGATAAGCCATGAGCAAAAGACAACCTTTTAACTATAACACTAAGTTGATATTTTGAAAATTTATCAAAGACAACTTTTTTTATAAAAAATTATGTTTTTAAAAATATTGAAATTAAACTTCAAATTTTATTTAAATATCACAATTACAAATTACGGCATAAATCAATAGCATCTAGATGTTTTCCGAAACACATTTCTTCTTTAAATGATGTTGTTGCTTGTAATAAAATACAACATTACTATAAAAACATTATAAAGGACATATAATTATTATCATGGGGACCAAAGTAAGAATTCGGTGACATTGTCTCAAAAAGGTTAAAACTGAGCATTATTGTAAGTACCAAATAGACTTTTGTTTCTGCAAAAGCTTATCAGCATTCATGATTATAGCTTGAATCATTGTAGAATGAGACAAAGGAATTTGAGTAAAATGCATAAAGCTTAAAAAAAATATTAAAAAAGGAATCCTAAATTATCTCATTTTTCTTAAATAAATCCTTATACATTTATAGTTCTAGTATTATACCCAAATAAGTCATCTATCCTAAAATTGATGTATATTAATAGTTTATTTCAATATAAAGCTAAATTTAAATAAGAATATTTGGGATTACTGAGTACTGTGGAAAACCAGACAAAAGGAACATGAATTAGGGGTGAGCATTCAATCGAATCGAATCGAAAATTTTCGAGTTAATCAAGTTTTCGAATCTCATTTTATCATCCTAACTTTATTTAAAGTTTTCTCGAATCGAGTCGAGTGAGATGGAATTCGAATCGAATCGAATCGAATCGAATATATTTGTTCGAGTTAAATTAAAAATAATAATTTTGGGTCCTTGTAACCATTGTCACCCATCGTAATAAAATTTGTCCACATTAATCAAATTTTTTATTAACTTTCATCACTTCATAATTTATTTATTAATTTTTTATATATTGGTTAGCTTCTTTGCTTGCTTAGTTGTTTCAATTATCTTCAGATTCTTGTCACTATGTATTTTAGAATTAAAAAATATATTAAATGTAAAAATATGATTTTTTTAATAAAAGTTATTTTAAAAATAAAATGTGAAATTAATACCAATATAAAATTTTAACACGAATATTTTATGGCATAATTAATAATTCAATTTTAATATAAATATTCAATATGACTAAACAATTTAATAATATAAATAATATAAAATATGAAATTTAATTTAATAATATAAATAAAATTATTACTATTTATGTTTAGTGATTTTTTTAGATAATTTTGATTTTTTATTTGAGAGTAAAGGGTGAGAAGTAAAAGTTTAGGGGAAAAATAAAAAGTTTTGGGGAATAAAAGTTTGAGGGAAAGTAAATAGGGGGAGTAAAATTTTGGAGGGAAAATATTAAAAAAAATTGGAGGGGGGAGGGTTTGGGATAAATGGGAGGTGGGATGGGAAGGGAATAAAAGTTTTAGGGAAAAAGTGGGAGGGAGTAAAAATTTTGGGGGAAAATAAAAAGTTTTGAGGGTTTTTGGGAGTAAAATTTTGAGAAAAAATAAATGGGAGAGTAAAATTTTGGTGGAAAATGGATTTTGGGTAGATTGAGGGGTTAGGAGGGGAGGGGAGTAAAAGTTTTGGGGGGAAAGTGAAAAGGAGTAAAAGTTTTGAGAGAAAAGTAAAAAGGTTTGGAAGTTTGGGGTAAAAATGTAAAATATTATAGTTTGATATTCGAATTATTCAAATTATTCGAGTTATTCGAATTCGAAAACTCAACTCGATTCGAACTCGAAATTCGAAAAAAATTGAGTTGATTCGAATAACTCGATTAACTCGAATAACTCGATTCGTTTAACTCGAAATTCGAATTTTTTTTCGATTTTTTCGAGTCGAATCGAGTTTTGCTCACCCCTAACATGAATGTCAGCATTAAACATGAAAAGAAGACAAGAGAGCCTCCCTTGAAGTGTTTATAGTGGAGAAGTTTCATAAATGAACAATCTTGTCTCAGAGAGGAACAAATATATTAATCAGCTTCAATATTAATCACCTAGGCTAGGACTGTAAAAGCCCTGATGTTGAGCAAAATAACCAGTAATCAGACATTCCCATATGGTCAGCATTAAATGGTAAATATAGAGAGGACAGGCTGACTCAGTGATGAAAAGAAACAAAGCCGGATGGGCTAACCTCCTATGGTTAACCACATTGCTAGAACGGCTAATAGTTTAAACCCGAGGCGGGCGGGGTGAGGTAAGCACATGTATTTGCATCAGTACAACCAAAAAATGATTTCCAAATCCAAGCAATCTTGTCTTGTTTTATTTCATATAAACAAGAGTAAGGGTGCAACAGTTTTCTAAATTGAAAATGAAAACTAAACCATAATTTACATAAATCTTCTGATGACGAGTTAGCAAAATTATCAATAAATGAAGCCTCAACCTGTCAAGAATAGTCGGTCAACAAATATAAGAAATATCCTAGTAATGCCAAGCCACAAGCTACTTTGGATGGTAAGATGGATGGAATTGTGGTGGAAAACCATATGCACCGTAAGTAGGCAGCCTATCATAATTATATAAATGAGATGCAGAGGAGTTTGGATTCACAGGGAAACCCATAGGTGCTCCTGCCAAACCATACATTGCAGCTGATGGGCCGGCATAAGGATTAACTGCAGTGGGACCTGGGAAGCCAAAAGGAATGGGTGATGAGCTCAAATATGCAGCAGAATGATCCAGCAATAAACCAGGTGGCTGGAATGGAGCAACTGCAGAAGTTGAACCAGCAGCACTCAATAAGGGTGCTGCATGAACAACACTAGCAGTTGTTTTAGGACGCTTGTTGCCACTCTGTTGCTGCTTTCCTGGTGCCTGCTTCTTCTTCTTCTTCGCCTGCTGAGCCATCGGCTGACTGGCCTGCGGCTGCTGAGGCTTGGGTGCAGCAGGTGTTGCAGGGGGTTTTCTGTTTGCCAGCTGCTTCTCAAGCTGCTCAATACGTTTCTGAAGGGGCTCCCGTGAATATTGAGTTTCTAGCTTGTGCTCTTCAATTATTTTAATGACAGATTTCAAGGCACCAATTTCTTTACTAGCAGCCTCATTCTGCATGAGGAAATGTAATTAGTATAAAATAAAATAAAAATCGAATACTCAAATCTCATACTTGGAAAGGTTTGTAGGAAATGAAAGTTTACCTGTGACTTGAGAGTATTCTTACCATTCTCGCATACTTGCTGAGCAAGCTTCTTTGTCTCATTCAGATACTCTTCCAAAAGAGGCACAGGTGAGAATTTTTCTGCTAGCCCAAACTCAAATATAAATCTCACAGCAAGCAACTGTTTGCCACTATCTAAAAGTTTTTGAATCAAATCTGCAACACATAAGTAAGGCTGTTTCATCAGAAGCTACTAGTATGAGGGAGAGAGATTTCTAAAACTCAAATGGGGCAGAAAATTATGTAAATTCTGGAAAAAATATGATCAATGACCCTGTATTACAACTTGAGCTGATTATTGAATAAGAGAACAATATATTACACAATTACACATGCACACCATGATTTGATGGAACAAGATCTACCCATGAAACTAATTTTCATCTTTTAGGAAGGCACTGTGTTTATTATGTGTTTCACTTGCTTCTTGCTGGTGACTACTGACTAAACCATTCTAACCATAAACCTTTTAATCAATGTGAGTCTTCTATCAAAATAAGATATAATTTCTTTCTAATATAGAGAAAAAGTACCATAATTTCCTAAGCAATTGCATCAAAATTTAAGGCATCCAACAATAGAATGACAAAAGATCACACAACTCCCTAGAATTTCAAAGTTCTATGTTTCCAATATGATGCAGGAATTAGAAGACTGAAATTCATCTAACCAATAACCAATCACCGGTATGCGGTAAAAGAACTTTAAATTCACATAAATGATGGAAAAAGAAGCATAAAACCAACCAAAAAAAAGCCTAAGTGATTGTAAAAAGAATCAAATCCAACCAAGAAACCAATAGTGACACCGCAAATAATATACCTTAAACAGATAGACATATCCAGGCTTGACATATCAACCCATACATGAAAACTCCAACTCATAAAAGCTCTATCACACCTGATAATCTATATCAAGCATTCATGATAAAACACTCAGCCGCGGACCAATTAACGAAATTTATATGCACATAAAACATGGGAAACAAGCAAAATACTCAACCCTAAAATCAAATGCACAAGATAAGCATTGCATTCAATCAAGAAACTAATGATCTTACCATGAACTTTCTCCCCTAAACCAATTGACCTACACAACATGGTAGCTTGACGAAATTTAGCAATGGTAAAGAAGTAACCAACAAGCTCCTCTTTATCAAACATAGCTCCCAAACTATAAGTTGCCACTAAATGCAAAAACGCCGATGTCTCCAAAGAGTTATCTTTGCGCAACCTAACCTTGCCTTTCCACTCTAAAGCTAACTTCTTTGCTCTCTCCCTCACTTCTTCACTGAAACTTAAACCAGTTTCCATTAACTGCTCCAATAAAACCACACAAACCCTCCTTAATCCGAGCAATTCAGGGTCTTTCTCACCTTTAGAATGCAAATTCTCAGCGTAAAACCCCTCCATTGCATCCAAAACCATTGCCCCAGGGTCCGCAGCACTCTGCAGTGCATCGGGAAGCTCCATTCGGATAGCTTCCCGCTCTTTTACGTGGTCGTTTATGTATTTCCTCAACCCCTTGCCATCCATTCTCTCACAAAATTCCTTCAGTTCTGGTCGAGTCACCACCGAGTCAATGTTGCCTGACGGCGGAACCGAACCATCGGACTGCACGCTCAACGAATTTGAAGACGATGGTTTATCACTATCCAACGGTAAAAGATGAGTTAATGGCTGATTAACCACCGAGTCAACTGGGTCTTGTTCGGTTAACGGGTGTGGAGCAGATGGGTCTCCCTGTTTAGAGGCGAGTGGTAGAGTGGGGACGTGATCAATTGGGTTGTGAATGGCTTCGCGAGACAGGAGGATGCGGAAGCGTTGAGTGACGGAATTTTGAAGAGCGGTGAAGTGAGAGTCGAGGTCGGACCAGGAGATAGAGAAAGAAGAGAGGCGCTGAGAGTTGGCTTGGAGATCATCGAACGCTCTCTTGAGTTCGTCCTTTTTGACGTCAATAAGTTTGATTGCCGATTCAATACTACTCAGCGACGGCGTCGCCGAGAGATTTTCCGATGACATTCCTTTTGGTTTTGGAGAGATCAACTACTGAATTGTTAAAATTCTGGACTATTTTTTTTTTTAAATCCCTAACAATTAAATAGCAGAAGAGAAAAAACAAATACATACCATCATCGAAAATTTTTTTTAAAATGAATTGAGTTTCATTTTGGGCCGGGCTTTATATAAAATATTAGGACATTTTACCAAAAAAAAAGTCCTTTTTTTTTAAAATAACTAAAATGGGCCTATTATTTAATTATTTATCGGAATGGTCCATTTTTCGACAAATCGCGTCCACGTCAGCGCGATGTCAGGGGACGCGCTAGGAAATCGCTGCCACGTCAGCAACTCTCTCCTCGGTCGCGTCGCCTCGCACATATCCCGATGTAACGTTGCCAAGACGGCAGACCCCGAACTCAATTCACCGACTGCTCTGAAATCAACGAGTTTCAGTAGCCATCTTAGATGTACGCGGCTTTGTGACGTGTCGGGCATCAGATAATCTCCAATTAATTGAAGAATGTATGCCCGAGCATATCATATTCTTTCAATTTCGGTTGAATCTTCATCAGGATCAGGGAATGTGTCACGTAACCAGCCCATCTCGATCTTACCTCCCTCCATTTTCTCCGGAATAGCGCCCAAAAGCTCAGAGCACACCGCCCCATAATCGCTAGATTGGGCGACACAGTGACTGGGCTCCGATCCCAAGCAATCCCAATTGCAGACTGACATCTTCTAGAGTGATAGTGCACTCTCCACATGGAAGATGGAATGTGTGCGCTCGGGTCTCCACCTCTCAATCAAAGCACTGATTAGTTTCGGGTCCACCTTACATCCCCAGCCTACCGTCGCCACGTGCCGAAAACCCACTTCCCACAGGTAGTTCTCTACCAACGGTGATGGAGGAGCATGCATATTCCGGATATTGCATTCCAATACCCGATCTACAGTCTTTTATAACAAATAAAAAATTAATAATTATCTAAAAATGCATAAATAAAAAATTCTTAAATAATATTTAAAAATTAAATTTAATACTTACCATTTTCATTTGTTCCACCGATATGTAATACTTATCAAGACGAGTCAATTCTCCGGCCATTGTTGAAATCGTACAAATTTTTACGGTTTAAAAAAATTTTAAAAAATATTTTTAAAATTATTTAAAAAAAGAGAGTTAAGAGGAACTTAAGAGGAACTTAAGAGAATTTTTGAAAGAAATTGAGAGGAAATTTGAGAGAGAATTAGTTTGTGAAAAAAAGGGGTGGGGGTATTTATAGTTTCTTTTTTACCATTGGGGGGCAACGGTCAAATTTTTGACCGTTGGAGCACTATTCACGAGCGGGTCAAGTCGCGGCCACATCAGCAACTCGTGTTGACGTGGACGCGATTTCCTAGCTTGTCTCTTGACATCGCCCTGACGTGGACGCGATTTTTCGAAAAATAGACTATTTCGATAAATAATTAAATAATGGGCCCATTTCGGTAATTTTTTTAAAAAAAGAGCTTTTTTGATAAAATGCCCAAAATATTGTTCTATTATTAAAAAATTATTTGAATTTAATTATAGATGTATTTTAAAAATAATGTTTCTTATTTTAAAATTAATAATATTTATTCTAATAACGATAGACATCATCGAAAAAAAATTTATGTACTCAAAAGCCCTCTAAAATATAATTAAAAAATTAATTGAGTTTTTTTAAAAGTACAATCAATTAAGTCCATCGAATATAATTTTTCATCAAAACCCCTAATAATTCATTAAGTGCTGACATGACAAATGACGTAATGACTAACTGGCATCTAACATTGACAATTTGATTATGCGACTGCTAAAATGTCATCTAACATGGAGGGCTTAATTAATTTTTTTAATTATTTTATGGAGACTAAATTGATTTTTTAATTATTTTATTAGGGTTTAGATGATTTTAAAGTTTATATAAAAATTCTCAAAAAATTATAAAAATAAGAAAATTCATAAAATTTATAAAATAAGTAGTAATTTTTTTTATAAAATTTAGTATTTCTTTTTTTTTTGAAACATAATTTAGATTGGGCTTTATTGAAAAATTTAAAAGAGTATGACATGACCCATATTAAAAAACAAAACACTGACCTAAAAGCAAAGACCTGGGCTCAGTCTATTCTAATAAAGTAAACCCAAGGCCGAAGGAAAATCAAAAAACATAACAGATAAAAGAATACTCTAGACAACTAATTAATTCCACCGCTAGTTTGCCCAACCAAAAGCCAATCTGCTTTCATCCTGTCTCATCATCTTCCATTTCTTTACTGGGATTTCCGGATACTGATGGAGCCTATTCTCCAAATCCTTTTGATTTTACAGTAATCGCCTCTTCATTTCTTTGTTTCCTTCTTCAATCCATTCCGTCCTCCTTATCTCTGTCCTTCAGATGTTCTGCATACTCAGGGACTTCACCTAACAGGTAAATCTCATCTTTCCTCTTTAATGTCTCCTTTGCAAGTGAATGTGCCAGACTATTCCCTTCTCTTGGGATGTACTCGAATGAAATATTACTAGATTTGGTCATTATCAGGTGAATATCATAGATAAATGCTCCAATCATCGATCTGTCATGACTCTTCATCTTACACTTTTTAATAATCGCTAATGCATCTCCTTCAATGATGATCTTTGCCCATTGCATGTCAATACCAATCTGTGTTGCTGACCGGCAAGCAATTGCTTCTGCGGCAAAAGCTGAAGCAACCTTCTTATGAATCTTTGTGAATGAAAGGAGAACATTTCCTTCACTGTCCTTCACCACAATCCCCACAGCCGATTGGTTTAGATGTCCATCATATGCCGCATCAAAGTTTATTTTCACAAATTGATTAGGTGGGTGCTGCCATTTCCTGTTCCCTATTATAACCTTTCGTGTTTTTTCTTCGATCCCAACAAGTTCAGAGAAGTAGCTCTTAATAAAATTTGCAATTTTTTTCCCAGATCTGGTGGACTTTTCATGTACTCTTTTGTTTCTTTCTCCCCAGATTGCCCATAAAGCGCAACAAAATATCCTTCGGTGAGAGGGCGAGATTTGTTCAAAAATCCAGGTAAGCCATTGAAAAAATTCCATATGGGGCACCTGAAGGATCTCCGGAAATGATAACTCTTTCCATATTGATATTACACCAGGGCATTCGCGAAAAACATGGTTCGTGGTTTCTGCCACTCTTCTACACCAGGAGCATGCAGTGTTTTTGAGAAGCCTTCTATGCTGCAAGTTGACCCTTGTTGGAAGATAATTCCATGAAATTCTCCGGACTGTAATTATTAGTTTAGTAGGAAGATTAAGAAGCCATAGTTCCTTATAAAATTTTCTATGCTCGTTTTTTAAAGTGTCAGCTCTAGGATTAGATTCGATGCCCTGTAATAGTTTGTAGGCACTACGAACCGTGAATTCTCCCGAGGACTTCCCCCTCCAGGCCAGATAGTCATCATGCGGCTGCTTTGCTAGCGGAGTTCGAAGAATCATCTCAGTAATTTCTTCTGGAAAGGTAGAAACAACTAACTCTCTCTTCCATTCCCTATTGACATCATCGATTAGATCGGCAACTTTAAAATCACACAAATTATTAAACTGAGATGATAATCTGGCATACTTAAAATTTGGTATCCACCTATCATTAATGGTTGAGATTTCAGTACCCTTTCCTACTTTCCAACAAACCCCATCAACTAAGACTCCTTTGGTTGCCCATATACTCTTCCATGTAAACGAGCAATTGTTGTTGAGACACGAATTTAAAAAATCTGTTTTTGGAAAATATTTAGCTTTTAACACTTGTGCGACTAGAGATTTGAGGTTATTCAAAATCCTCCAGCCCTGTTTAGCCAATAAAGAAATATTAAACTTGGCCATACTCCTAAATCCCATTTCACCCTCCTCTTTTGATCGACACATAAACTGCCATTTACACCAGTGGATACCTCTACCCTTTTGCGTTTTTTGCCACCAGTACTTAGCAAAAATTCTTTCAAATTCTTCACATAAAGAGTTAGGAAGAAGAAAACATGACATACCATATGATAGGATAGCTTGTAGTACTGTTTTAATAAATACTTCTTTTCCTCCTTGAGATATAAATCTAGTACTTCAATCTTTGATTCTAGAGTTGATCCTATCTTTTAAGTTTTGGAACGACTCTTTTTTCTTTCTACCCACCATGTTGGGAAGTCCCAAGTACTTTTCCATGTCCATGGACCCTCTTATTCCTAGGCATGTTGACACTTCGCCTTTTCTCTCAGCTGATGTGTTTGTACTGAAGAGCACCATGGATTTATTGAAATTGACACACTGGCCTGAACAGTCTTCATATTCCTTAAGAATTCCTTTTAAGGTCTTCGCTCCTCTTTCTGTTGCTTCACCAAACAATATGCAATCATCAGCAAACAGCAAATGTGAGATCTCTGGTCCTTTCCTGCTAGCTTTTGCTCCTTTTAACAGCCCTTCCTCCTTCGCCAATCTCATTAATGCTGAAAGTCCTTCACTACAGAGGAGAAAAAGAAAGGGACTAAGTGGATCACCCTGACGTAGTCCTCTAGATGATTTAAAAATTCGTCCCCTTTTTCCATTAGTATTGACTGCATAAGTTGCTGAATTAATACACTTCTTTATTAAATCAACTCATTCTTTTGCAAAACCCATACGCAACATAACTACCTCAAGGAAATTTCACTCGACTCTATCATATGCTTTGCTTATGTCGAGCTTAATCGTCATATATCCTTTTTTCCCTGTTCGCTTTTGTCGAAATGTGTGTAAGATCTCATAAGCAAGTAAGACATTGTCAGAGATTAGCCTACCTGGAATAAAAGCACTCTGTGCTATGTCAATACATCTCCCCATAACACCTTGAAGTCTATTGGCAATAGTCTTAGCCACCATTTTATACAGAACTGTGCACAAGCTTATCGGCCTAAACTGTGTAAGGTTTGTAAGTTTCTGGATTTTTGGAATTAGCACAATGTCTGTTGAATTAAGAGGACCCAAACTTTGACCGTTATTTAAGACATCCAGACAGAAAGAGATAACTTCTTTACATACAATGTGCCAAAACCGCTAAAAGAAAATTACCGAAAATCCATCCGGTCCCGGTGCTTTGGTAGGCCTCATTCCTTTAAGAGCTGTAGCTACTTCTTCTTTTGTAAATTTTGACGTTAACTCCTTATTAAGGTCTGTTGAAATTGTTTTCTTAATACCTGACAAAAGATGAGAAAACTCGCCTGCTCCTTTCGAAGTAAATAATTCTTGAAAGTATAAAGTAGCCTCTTTGCTTGTCATTTTTCCATCAGTAACCTCTACTCCACCGTTGATCTCAAGCCTCTCAATGGAATTATTCTTCCTACGAAATGAGGCAAACTTATGAAAATAAGCTGAATTCTTATCCCCAGCTTTTAGCCAATTTGCTCTTGCCCTCTGCTCCCAGTAGATTTCATCTTTGTCGATTTCCATGTTCAGGTGAACCTTGGTGTCAATAATCTTTGCCATTACTTCATCATTCCTGTCTTCCTCCATCAACAACTCAAGTTTCTCAGTAAGCCTTCTCTTTAACCCTTTAAGCTCATTTGTGATTGATGCTGCCCACTCCTTTAATTTCTCTTGCAATATTCCCAGTTTCTCCAATAAAGTACCTGTGGATGAATCCCAGGATGATTTAATCACTATTTTCAAAGACTCTTCTGTAATCCACCATGCCTCAAATTTAAATCCTAAACTACTCCCTTAAGTGACTCCCTTACTCGTATTAAGGAGAATTGGACAATGATCTGACATCGAATGGGTTAAATGATGAATACTACCAGATGGAAAAAGATTCCTCCATTTATCATTAGCAACGCCCCTGTCCAATCTTTCTCTGATATTAGTTTCTGGTAAATTGCCACTTTCCCATGTAAACCAAACCCCTGAATATCCTATATCTGTTAGGTGACATTCTTAAAGGGTTTCTCGAAATGCCTCCATCCTTCTATCCTCTCTTGGTAGTCCACCCTTTTTCTCAAAAGAGTACAAAATCTCATTAAAATCCCCACTTACCAGCCATGGATGACCTGATCTTGTCCCAGTTTCTTTAACAGATTCCATGTAGCATTTCTTCCATTGTTATACGGGGAACCATAAAAGCCTGTAAATCCCCATTTTTCACTACCATTTTCCTCCTTAACTATTGCATCAATGTGATTCTTGGAAAAACTCCTCAGAGTTACAATAATCTCTCCTTTCCAAGCCAGACATAGACCGCCTTAGGAACCATCTGCATCAACATCAATCCCATTTCCAAACCCACAGCTTCTTCTAACCCTTTCCATTCGTTGCTTATTTAGTTTTGTCTCCATTAAGAAGACCATTTGGGGATTCTGCTACTTTAAGAAATACCGCAGTCGTCTAATTGTTCGTGGACTCCCCAATCCATGAACGTTCCAACTTATGCTTTTCATTGCTCTCGGTCGGCTTGCCTTATGGCAGCCGCCGATTCCATAAGTAGACGAATATCACTCTGATCCATCTCATTAATCATCACTTTTGTTAGCATTTCTCCACATATATTTCCTCCATCTTTCTTTACCCTTTTAATTCTGTCTTCAACTATCTTCCCTGTACCACTAATCTTCACTTCGTCTTCATTTGCTTTTCACTTTCTTTTACTGCTTTCGTCTTTTCGTTGAGCCCTAGATTGATTTGAAGTATCCCTTCTCCAGCAAAACTTCTTAGCCACTTTAACATTCATAGTCTGTCTATTATTAGTGTCATCCCTCTGTTCATCCTTCATAACTTTGAATGCTTTCTCCTAATCCTCCTTCAACTCCTCATCCCCCCTCGATTGTAATTCCCCTAGTATTAACCCATTCATTACCTCCATCTCAGAACACCCAGTATAAGAGCATTGTACCTTATTCTTTTTTGAGAGATCATTGAATGTAATACTTTCCTTCCCGATTGCATTAGATTTTGCTTTTAACGCCAACGAATAAGGTGGCTCTTCTCTAATTTTTAATTTTTCTACACGATTCCACTCACTACAATTCGAAAGGCCATGCCCTACTTTCCCACAACCAAAGCAAAACATTGGTAATTTCTCATACTTGAAAGAAATCCAACATTTGTTGCTATTATCTATTGAGACAAAAATACCTCTTCTCAGTGGTTTCTGCACATTTAAATTAATTCTCAGTCGACACCATTCTCCACCAATTTCAGATCTAAGCACCCCTTCGAACGTGACACCTATGGTATGTAATAAACATTTTTATCGAATTCTGGTAGACAATGACCTATCTTCAACCAAAATGGCGATGAATTAAGTCGGATCTGAGATCTTTCCACCGATTGATTTAATCTATCAAATAAAATCAAGCTTTTCCGGAACAGCCACGGTCTTCCTTCCATGATCAACTCCAGATCTTCCTCTAATTCAAAAACTATCAAATACAGGTTCTGCCCTACCGTCTGGATCTCAAACTTCTTTTTGGTTTTCCATATACTTCTCATTTGTACCTTAAAACTTTCTGGATTATAAAGCTTTTCTGTCCAGATTGTGCAAATCAGAGATGGACTCTCACTCGGAACCACCAAAGACCCCTTTACAGATAATTGAATGAGTTCTTCTGTTAAGAGGGAAATCTCGTCCTTTTTCTCTCTACCATCGCCACCGCTCTCCCCCATCCCAAGCCGTAGAAGAGTCTGCCTCCACTAGGACACTCGGCGAAGTACTCTTGGTTTTAGGTTAGAGAGAAAATCATTTATTTTTTTAAATATACTTTTCAGTAAAGAGTTAAACTATTTTTTGAATTATCTTTTAGGACTTTTTTTGGCACTTAAAAGCCTAAAAATAATAACGATAGACAATAGTATTTGTTAAAAAGCCTAAACCCATACATGCATGGAAAGGCTTAGATAACATCTCAGTCCAGCCTACTTAAAATTATAGGCCTGATTCAGCACAGCCCATGAACTTCACAGTTTTCTTCTACGCCTTTAACCTTTTTTTTTTGTGTGTGTTTGTAATTTTCACAAGTTATATACCTTTTGTATTTCCGAGTGCTTTAAAATTTAGGAAAGATATGTATGTATGGATTTATTATTTATTAAACAAGTATAAAAAAATATATCTACTTCAAACTTTGTGAATCCTTGATGGGTGTTGAAACTACTGAATATAAATTCCTACGATAAAATAACAGTAATTAGCAGTATAGCGAAGTATGGTCGAATCCACAAGGACAGGCTATCTAATTTCTCCTTTTTCGTGACCAGAATTGTTGTCACGGTCATAGTCATGCCCACGACCTGTGCGTAAAAATGCTGAAAATAAAAATAAAAATAGGGGTACACGTGTTGATCCCGGCATGACCTGCAAATCGACTTTTGCCAAATTTCTAACTGCGATACATGTGTTCGCAATTTAAGATTTTGACAGCCTTGCGATCTGAAAAGCCCAACTCGAATCAACAGCCTCAACCGCATGGTTCATTTAAATTCGATCTCTATCTCCCCTAACGGAATCCAACTGACTTTTTCCACTTAGACACGCCAATTTGTTCGCGGGAATTTGAAAGTAACACGACCGATTCGTCTTTCCAACTATACACTAAGCAACTCCAACCCAACGTGCACTTTTTGAATCGAAGCTAAATCAACTTTAAGAGACGAATTTGTAATATCCCATATACCGGAGAGATAGAAAATATTGCGTCGAGAGTTTCTTTGAGCGGGTTCACATCTCACGATTGTTTTGTTGGAGCAATTTCCGGGTTAAAGCTTAAAAAACGGGTTTTATTAATCATTAAAAATATCATGCTTGAAAATAAATGGTTTAAATAGAATTGTGGAAAGTGGGAAGGGGAAGGGCTTGGTAGGCAAGTAATCAAAAAGTTGAAGTAAAAGAAAAAGAGTTTAAATGGCATAATAGAGTATGATGCAGGAATGATAAAAAAATAAAGAATTTTATTAAATGCCAATGGCAAAAGTGCGTGTTTAATTAGTTGTAGCCACTAGGTATTTATACATACTTCTAGTGCTAAAATTTAGCTAGATTTTTCCTAAATATTATCACTAAATATTATTACTAAATAATTCTAAATATTATCACTAAATAATTCAAAATTTAAAAATCAAATTTAAAGTAGAGATTAAATTTAAACTAATTACAAAGTTGTAACAATATAAAAAATCCTTCAATCTTTATCTAACCACTTTTTTTTTAAAAAAATCTTCAACCCTTTAATCTTTATCCAGACATCTTTGTATCTTCAATCTTTCAGTCAAGTCCTCCTCTTTGCTTTTTTTCCCCAATTTAGCCCCTTTTTGTAAGAGTTTGAATTCAGCACACCAACTTCATTCCTGATAAGAAAAATCCAAATTTAATATCATTTTATCCATTAATTAGCTAAAAATAAATATATTAAAAATAAGAATTTATCTTGCTATCAATCTTGATTTAAGGGTTTCTAACTCAAAATTATACATGGACTCTTTAGTAAGAAATTGGAAAACAATTAAATTTACCACTCAATCGAAGTTTCATTTTAATATTATATATATTTGGTAACAAGAGTATTAAAAAGCTAGTTACAAGAACTTAAAACCCTTCCCCCAAATGGGGAATTCTTGAAAAGTCGCAGCTTAAGCCTTCTCTCATGAGTCATCTTTACCAAGCTATCTGCGTCTTGATTATCTTCTCTAAAAATATGTGAAATACTCCAATGTCCAAATCGTAACAGCAACTGATGAATTCTCCTAATCAGTGCAGAGTTAGAACCCTCCAAAGAACTTTCTTGAATGTCCTTAATCGCTTCAAGACTATCAAACTGGATTAATACCTTCTCATATCATCGGTCAATTAAAAGTTGCAACCCATCCAAGATGCCCCACAATTTCGCATCAAAAACTGAGCAACTCCTTGAGTACCTATTAAACCTAAATAATCACTTCCCATTACGATCAGTAAGTCATGAAATGGGGTTCGCTGTAGTAGGAGGAATTGTACGATCAGAATCTAGACTTACTGAACCATCTAGGCTAGAGTGTTTCGGAATCCAGTTAACAAGAGGACCTATATTTTACACCCAAAGGTCACACCATCATCCGATAATTTTTCCATTCCCTACTGACCAAAGCAAGTTCTTCCATATAAGCGGCCAAGCTTTTGCAAGGGCTCTCCATAAGAAAGAACATCCACCAAAGGATATTTTCTCGAGCATCCCCCTAGAAATCCCATAATTTGCTTGAGGAACCTGAACCCAAAAAGTGTTAGAATCTGACACAAGATTAAATCCTAGCTTCATCATGAACAATGTGTTATGATCTTGTAATTTACGAAATCCAAGACTGCCATGTTTCCTCAATTGGCAAATATTATCCCAACTGCCCCGAGCCACTTTTTACCACTATTCGAAGACCCCCAAACAAACTGTCTAACCATCTGCTTAATTTCCTCACAAAGCCCCTTTGGAATCATTATCGACTACATGAAATAACTAGGGATTGTCAACAAGACTGACTAAGCCAGAGTTACCCTACTAGCTAAATATAAAGACTTCGCATCTCAACTTTGTAATTTACTTCGACCCTTCTCCACAACAAATCGCAAGGTACTATTTTGTAATTCTATCATGAAAAAGAAGAACTCCCAAGTAGCTCCCCAGATTTTGTACTCTGCGAAAGCCAAGAATAGACCACAAGCTCTCCTTTAAAGTGTCACTGGCTTTTTCAAAAGAGCAAATATTGGTCTTATGAGCGCTAATCTTATGCCCAGAATAATCACAGAAATTGTCCAGCACCCTTTTAAGCATCTTGACTTGGTTTTCCTCTGTATGCCCAAAAATGATTAGATCATCTGCAAAGAAAATGTGACATAGGGATGGACCGGAGTGAGAAAAATGAGTCAGATTTCAACATCCTGATTTTATAGCTGCATGAATACTATGTCCCAACCATTCCATGCATAAGACAAAAATATAGGAGAACAATGGACACGCATACCGAACACATCGTATTGGTCTAAATGTTTATGTCAGAGTTCCATTCTACAAGATCTGCATGGTAGATTTAGTGATAGCAGAATGATAACATTTCGAAGAAAGTTAGGAATACTTGTGGCTTGAAAAGATGCATAAATGAAATTCCATTGCACTCAATCATAGGCCTTTTCAAGATCTATTTTCATTGCGAACCAATTCCTATTCTTCTTTTCAATTTTTATGGAATGAATCACTTCCTGCGCAATAATAATGTTATCTGTAGTACTCATGCCTACAATAAACCCAGTTTGTTCTTGTCCAATAATTCTTGGAAAAACCACTTTGAAATGATTAACAATGATCTTCTTTACCAGCTTATAGAGAACCGAGCATAAGCTAATAGGGCAAACTGAGATAAGTTCTTAGGATTTTTCACTTTAGGGATAAAGAAAATTAAAAAATTATTTAATTCCGTGTTGATTTCTTCCCTTGTAAAAACCCTTTTAACTTAGTTACATGTCAAAATCCCAACACAATCCCACTGGCTCTGAAAGAAAAGAGCATGAAACCCATCATTATCGGGAGCTTTTAAAGGACTTATATCGAATATGGAAGTCTTTATTTCCTCGAAAGAAATCATATTACTCAAAACTTGGAACTTATCATCCTTAAGTTGTGAAAACGAATTAGGAGGGAGACCTCTGATTGGCCCCAGATCCTCACCATACAACTTCTGGAAAAAACTAGTTGCCTCATGGCACAGTTCTTCCTCATAAAAAGTCCATTCCCCCGCCTCATTTTTTAAAGTCGCGATCCAATTCCACTTCCTCATCTAGAGTATGCATCGATGAAAGAACTTAGTATTCATGTCTCCCAAAACAAGCCAGTCACAACAAGCCTTCTATTTCTAAATGATTTCTTCATGATATAAGACATTTTCCAACTCCTCTCGAACCTCCAACTCCATCTGAATTGTTTTTTTGAATGTGCATAATCTAGGCCCTTTTGAATATTTGTAAGTGTAACACCACATAACCAGCCTAAAAGTTCATACCAAATCTAAAGGTTACATCAAACTATTTTAGAACAACCTAACCTTTGATTAATTGAAATTCAACTGTTGAAAAACTTATAATTATTTAAATCAAACATAAAATCAAACTTTTAAAACATAATTCAAAATAAACATACATTAGCATAAGTATATAAAAAGAATGATAAAATAACTAAAGAGAAATATCCGAGCTCCTATCACACTGACCCGCCTAAGTCTGTGGGTTACTTGTAATCCAAACAAAACAACTAATGAGTTTACAATCCAGTTTGTAACTTACATTCTCAATTAAGCAATAAAAGAACATATTTGATTTCAATTCATCTTTAGTCAGTCAACTCTCAAAATCATATATAGAAATACACAAAGAGTATCTCAGATACAGATGCAGGACATATCAGATACAAATACAGATTCCTACTCCCATCCGCTACTCAACATCTCCATCCATCCCAATACAACAGATAGGGCATCAAGTACCCTTCTATCCTTACACACCATATCGTGACGGTATGTCACATTTCAAAATAATTCCAGCCTAGCTGTTAGACCAGAATGTGATAATTCACTATAATTAGAAATGTACATGGCTTAGCCACTAGATTGGGCAGATTATTAAATTGCCTACTCTTTCTTCTTTATACAATTCCAATCCCGATGCAGATGCAGATTTAACAGATACCAAATGCAAATATACAATAATACAATTTTAGACCATGATCATGTAATGCAATCACACTGATTTATCAGATCTCATAACAAATGTATATACCAGAATAACGAATTACTTAATAACAGATTGTCAGATAAAAAATTCGATGTCTAATTCAGATCATACGGACCCTACGGTAGGCTTACGTTCTGATAACTCTTGAAAATGGTTATATTTTATCCCTTCAGACTTGGGTAATTGCCTGTACTTGGGTAAGTTAAGTTACATTTTAGGATTTTTCTTTAGTGTTTTTAGGAAATTGCATTAAAGGGCTTGGACTGTGCTTAAATGTTATTACATGTTACTTCTAATTATTTGGAGGAAAGATTTGTTTGTTAAGTGGCAGGTGAAAAATGAAGAAAAGAAGTAAATGGCTGAAGGTTTGTTGTGGCAAAAGGTTGGACAGTTTGCAAACTCGAATATCGTGGATGGTAAATTAAAAGGCTTAGACTGTGCAAAATATCGTGGCAAGAGGGTAGCAGTTGTGACAAGGATGGAGACACAAAGGGGAAGACAAAGGCAGTCCCTCTTAGTCGCCGGAAGACATGTCGTAGCTGGAGTTGTAGAATGGATAGGCGAAAGCTATCTTCCTGAGTTCTACCTTTAATTCTTTATTTTCTGTTCCATAATCTGATTTGAGGAAACAATGTTGATTACTATTTTGAATCTAGATTCTATTCACCAACCCATGAGCTAAATCTCATAGGGTTCAGATTACTTGATGAAACTTTTATTTCCATTATTGGCCATAGCTTAGATTAGCTTTAATTTACTGTTTTATTCAATTGTATTTATGAATAGCGTGTGTGTAATCTCTAGACATAGGTGAATATGCAACATGTTTATAAAATTAATCTAATTCTGACAAGGTTAGGTTAGTTAGATCAAAATTGAATGATATGAAACTACACCAAAACAGACTTTTAGCGGTATTTTTTAAAAGTGAAAGCGCCCAAAAAATGCCGCTATTGACATCGTTGCTAACGTTTTCGGCGTTTTTAGAAATAAACGCCGCTAAAAGTCATGACCTATAGCGGCCGCTAAAAGTCATGACCTATAGCGGCCGCTAAAAGTCATGACCTTTAGCGGCGCTTCTCCCACAAACGCCGCTATAGGTCATGACTTTTAGCGGCGCTTTACTATAAACACCGCTATAGATCATGACTTTTAGCGGCGTTTTTTTCACGAACGCCACTATAGATCATGACTTTTAGCGGCACTTCTCCAACAATCGCCGCTAGAGATCATGACTTTTAGCGGCGCTTTTCCAACAAACGCTGCTATAAGTCATGACTTTTAGCGGCGCTTTTCCCACAAACGCCGCTATAGATCATTACTTTTAGCGGTGCCTTTTTTATAAACGCCGCTAGATAACACGACCTTTAACGACATTTTTTTAAAAAAAAGGCACTAATTTTAGCAGATTTGTATAATAAAATTTTTCACATTTTCAGCTCTCTTGTAGCATAGAAAGAAGCCAAAAGCAAAAAATCTAAATAATATTTCAAATTAAACGAATGATGTATAATATAAATATTAATAAATGAAATATAATTCATATTATTCTTAAAATAATGTTAAAAGTTAAAATGATAGAAATATTTATACGATAGTCTAAGATGGCGGAGGTTGCAACTGCTGAAACATCTTCATCATATTCTAAAACTGTTGTTGGAGTTCGTCGTATTTTCTTCTCTACTCTGCTTCCCTCGCTGCAGCCTTTGCTTCTCTCGTTGCTGCCTCTGCTTCCCTCACTGCTGCCTGTGCTTCCCTCGCTGTTGCATCTGTTTTAAGTTGTAGCTGGAGTTCTTCATATTTTCTTTGAACCTCAACTTCCCTCGATGCTGCCTCCGCTTCCCTCGCTGTTGCATTTGCTTTAAGTTGTAGCTGGAGTTCTTCATATTTTCTTTGAACCTCAGCTTCTCTCGATGCTGCCTCTACTTTAAGTTAAGTAATTTGCTCAACTGTGGTCACTTACATCTGGTCTCTTAACCTCTGAACTTCAACTTGAGCCTAACTCCCGAAGGTATATATTGTTGCGAGCTGGATCCAAAATATTGAGTTAGGTTAACAAAAGATCCTTGAAATCGAACCCGACCATACCTTTCAGGACCCAAAACTTCAGTAATAATCTGGTTATCAACATCGTCAAGATGAACAAAACTATCACTCGAAGCAATCGCTTCGTACTCTGCCTTTTTATTCTTTAGTTTCTCCTAATAAATAAATCAAATAGTTAGGAACACAATATATATTATAAAAACAAATGCAACATAACTTAACAATATTTGCATTACAAACAATGAATTAAACCATTAGAAAATAAACACTATAAATATTTATACGATAGTCTTTTTATTAAATAAACATACCAAAATTTCTACAGCTTCAGGAGTTATAGGAGATCCATATTTCTTCTTATGTGTAATTTCAAAAAGCTGAAGGCATCTAACTTTTTGACCGGACGACAGTTCCTACAATATAGTAGTGAAAATATTATTTAATGAAAAGTAATAAATATTTGACACTATTAATAAATTCAAAATACTTCGGCCTCAGCTACACAAGCAAAACTTTTCGACCCAGCAGTGTGAGTGAATTTATGTTTTTGCCTGCTGCTTTTTGCAATTCGTTCACAATCCTACGTTATGAAATTATTATTACATATATAGTAAATACTATAAACCGAAATAATTATAAGAGTTTGGAAGTACATAATACATCTCTTTTCTTTGAATTCCAAAATCTAACCGCATCTTCCCATTGGTACCTCAGCATTCCCGGCGGGACATTTTGCAATTTCTCTTCGAGGGTTGTTTTTGTCTTAAAATAATCTTTCTTTAAAGTACTTTTATGGTCTCTCCATCTTTTTCCCAATGCCTTCTTTACATAAGTATTCGAGACCTCTAAAGCAAACCTCGCCTACAAAAAACACAAGTTAAAAAAATAAATATAAATGAAACTTAAACCCAAGTATTATAAATGACATTAACGTTTTGTTACCTTAGTATTATCGAGAGCTTGATTTTTGTTACTATCAGGCATTTGATGCCATGACTCGTAGTTGATAGGCAACATATTTGCATTTCGTGCTAAGATGCCCAAATAGCCTACTAAAATTCGAGCTTCTGATCCAACAGGCTGACCAAAATTGTTTCAACATAATTTGACACGCTCGACTGGATCTAACTCGTATAAATCTTTAAGTAGCATACGTCCGCGACCTCTGCGCGTCCCACCACTTTTAGCTAAAAAATGGTATATTATAATATAAGTATTTGAAAAAGAAATCAACAATAAGTTAACAAGCATGTAAATTAAATGTAAAATTACTTTGAACTTCTGTAAGTTCGTCAGGTGTAATCGGAACATTCGAAGATCCAATAACAGTCTGTTGTTCACTATTTTTTTCTTCCGAGTTTGGAGTATTTTGAACAATACTTAGATCTCACACTTTTTTTCTAGGCATTTTATCTGCAACACACATAAAATAGTTGAAAATTTAGTAACTAATTACAACAATAACAACACATAAAATAGTTGAAATATTTAATAAGAGCAAGATTTGAATTATGATATTACATATAATTAAAAAATCGTAAAATCTTACTACATCATAACTCGTAAATATCTTCATCCGTGTCCTGGCGAACCCATTGAAATTGTGTACTAGTACTAGGGATATTTTCGTTTAAGTTTTGTTCTGGAAAGGGCAAAGTTTCTGATCTGTTGTCGATGTTATCTCTACTTCCATTGCCCATGTCAAACAAATCTCTAGGGATGTTACGGAGTACAACGTACCAACCTTCATCAGTTGGATCTTTTGAGTAAAAAACTTATTTGACTTGAGAATAAAATACATACGGCTTATCTATCAATTGTTGTCCTGTGTGAATCAACCGAGAGAAGTTGACCATTGTAAAACCAAATTGGTATTGCTTACTTCCACGAGCAGTATTAACATCAGCCCAATCCCCTCGAAATAAGACAACTTTCCATTTGCCGTGGTAATCCAACTCAATTATGTTCGTAAGAAGTTCGAAATACTCGACATTTCCCTCAACAGGATTGTTGTCCCTAGCACTAGCATAACTTGTAATTGAAGAATTAACAACTATTCCACAATTTTGAGTTCTCCTCAATCTCTCGCGATATGGTGTATGAAATCTGAATCCGTTGATGACGAAGGCACTATATCTTTAAACCACTCTATTCGGACCTTGGGAAAGCCATTTAACTTCGTCATCAACGTTCTTCCCACTCCAAACCTATTGAATGGAAAGTAAACTGAGTAATTATATATGTTATGAGAAAACATTATTATTTGTTAGGAAAAGCTTCAACTGCATACCGTTTGTCTTAACCATTCATGAAAAGATTCTGTAAACAACTTATTGATCTCTCGATCTTGTAATCTTTGAGAGCGCGCACGAGATCTCAATATTTGTTTGTACTCACTATGTTAAAAAAAGGTTCACTTTGTTAGAAGATAAACAATTTATAATTGACGAATATCCATCAAATTTCTAGAACTTACTTTCGTAATGGTTCCATTAAATCGTGGTGAAACAGAAAATATCGATATGCTTGTACCCACGATAAATCATCTAATTCTTCAATTTCAACTTTGCCGATTGATTCTTTAAAAATTTTAAATAAATAAGTATCAGTGAAGTTATCAGTGAGTTCAGCATTTCTACTTGGTCTATTCAACCTTGTTTCAACATCTTCCAAATATCTTGAACAGAATGCCATACATTCCTTAGCCAAGTAGCCTTCAGCAATCGATCCTTCTGGATAACGCTTGTTGCGGCAGTAAGACTTCAATTTGGATAGGAACCTAAACATGCACGATGTACAACATTATCAAAAATTGTAACTTAAGGCTTATAGGTGAATGAAGGAAAATTTTACAAAGAAATTAACACATTTCTATGGGATCGATAGAAAATGGGTCCACGAAGTATTGCTTTATGAAGGAGATGGATTACCAAGTGCACCATAATTGTGAAGAAGAAAGGTGGGAAGATTTTCTCCAAGTTGCATCGTAGAGCAACTGGCAGCAAATCTTGCATCAAGAAGTGATAGTCATGTGATTTTAAGGAATATAGTCTTCGATCTTTAATACTAACACATCAAGATATATTTGATGCATACGCATCTGGAACCTTTATGTCCTTCAACACCATGCAAAACACTTTTTTTCCGTCTTCAACATTGAAAAAATAGAAGGCGACAACTGATATTTCCCATTCGGAAGTGGTTGGGGATAAATATTAGGTCGAATTCCCATGTTGACTAAATTAAGTCGACTCTGAAGATTGTCTTTTGATTTTCCATTGACATTCAAAATTATACCGATAATGTTCTTGCAATCGACATTCAAAATTGTACCGATAATGTTCTCGCAAACATTTTTCTCAATGTGCATGACATTAAGATTGTGTTGTAAAAGTTGATGATCCCAATAAGACAACTCAAAAAAATACTTCTTTTTTTCCACAGTTCCACCTCATTAGGATCATCCTCTTCATCAGAGTCATCATCAGCTTCATCATTTGATCTCCTATTTTGTTACGTGTTTGGCAGTTGGTTCATCTTCCCATAATTAAAATTCATATCTTCCAACATGAACAAGATTTAAGATCCACTGGTCTGCGAAGGAGCTTCTCTTAACTCTTCAGTACCGTCAAATACAGAACTCTGAAATCTAAATCTATGATTTTTTGATAACCACCGACGATGTCCCATGTTAGAGAACTTCTTCCCATTATATAATCATTGCAAACATGTTTGCGAAGCACAACAAGGACAAGCATAACGACCCTTGGTACTCCAACCAGATAAATTTGCATAAGCGGGGAAGTCATTAATAGTCCACATCAAAGCTGAACGCAAATTGAAGTTCTCCTTTCTTAGTACATCGTATGTCTCAACACCAGCCCATAATTGTTTTAACTCCTCAATAAGTGGCTGTAAATAAATGTCGATGTCATTCCCGAGACCTTTCTCTCTAGGAATAATCATAGATAAGATAAGGGAAGATTGCTTCATGCAAATCCACGGAGGTAAATTGTAAGGAACAAGCACTACAGGCCAGGTACTGTATGCAGTGCTCATGATCTTGTAAGGATTAAATCCATCAGATGCTGGCCCAAGCCTCACACTCCTAGGATCGCTTGCAAAGCTTGGAAATTTACTTTCAAATGATTTCCAAGCTGTAGAATCTACCGGATGCCTTAGTAATCCATCATTGGTTCGTCCATCATGGTGCCACGTCATTGACTTGGCCGTCTTCGATGACATGAAAAGCCTCTAAAGCCTTGGTATTAGCAAAAAATATCACAAAATCTTATTTGGCTTCTTCCTTGACTGTGCGTCATTTTCATCGTCATTCCCATCATTTGTTTTTCTATTCATCCAACGGGATTAGCCGCATACATGACAACACTGCTGGTTTTTCGATTACCCCAATACAACATGCAGTCATTTGGGCAACTATGAATTTTGTTGTACCCAAGACCTAAATCTTTTATCATTTTCTTCATATTTTTACATGAGTGAGGAATTTTTTTAAACGGAAACATATCTCTCAAAAACTCTAACAGCATTGTCAAAGAGTTTTCAGTCCACCCTTCCAAACATTTTAACTGAAAAAGACGAATACAAAATGACATTTTTAAAAATTTTGATCCCTTATAAAGTTCTTCGTTCATGTCATTAAGTAGTGCATAGAACTTCACCGCTTCTCCATTCGGCTCTTCATGAGATACACTTCTTCCCGATTCGGTAAAAGAATTTCCACCAAGATTACAATCATCAGCTGCCACAAAGTCGGCTGGGAACGACTGCAAACCATGATGGTGCATATTAAATGCATCCCGCAACATCCCTTCCATGTCATCCCCTCTAACAGACTGATGGTAAGCAGTACCATCATAAGATACATCCATCTTTGAAGAGGAAGTACTAGGCGGGCATTCTCCATGAAAAATCCATTGTTTATAACCTCGAACAAACCCATCAACAATTAAATGCTCGTATACAACTTCACGATAATGCCAGTTTATGTTGACACACTTTTTACATGGGAAAAGAATCATGTTCTCTTGGCTTGCATATTGAAATGCAAAATTTAGAAAAGTCTGTACTCCATTTCGATAACCGTCGCTTACCCTTGACAAATTCATCCAAGACCGGTCCATATCTTAATTCTTGAAGTCTGACGTTGACAATAAATTGCACGGGTAAGTTGTTCAGTTATAACTATAAATGAGTTATGTAAGTTATGATATGATATATATTTATGTATTAGGTAAATTATGTAAGTTATGTATTATATAAGTTATGTAAGTTATGTATTATGTAAGCAATATAGGTTATGTATTATGTAAGTTATGTATTATGCATGTTATGTATAATATTAATTAAGTTATGTAAGTTGTGTATAATGCAAGTTATGTAAGTAATGTATTATGTAAGTTGTGTATAATGTTAGTTATCAAAGTTATGTATTATGTAAGTTATTTAAGTTATGTAAGTTGTGTATTATGTAAGTTGTGTAAGTTATGTAGGCTATGTATTATGTAAGTTATTATGTTATTATGTAAGTTATGTAAGTTTATATATAAGTTATGTAAGTATATCACTTTTATGTATCTTATTTATAATTAGTATATCACTCTTATTTATATATAATTAGTAGGTTATGTAATTTATAAAATACTTAAAAGGGTTTGCCGTGAGAAAGCTCAATTTCAATCAAACTATTCAATTGGACTCTTGGATTAAAACAAGTAATAAGCTAAGGCATTAACAATGTGTAAAAGGTTTTGATTAAAATATGTTTAAAAAGTTAGTTTAGGTTTTTCTGTTTAGAATAAAATAGAGAAAAAAATTAAAAAAGGAAAGATGAAGGATGCATTAAAGAAAAAAGAGAAAATCTTTGTGCGTTTGTGTTATTATTTATCTATTTCGTGTTATAAATTATATACATATATTTAAATGCATTCATGTATTCATATTGGATTTATGAAAGTTGTTTTGGTATCATCATAATTTTAATATTTAAATGCATTCATGTATTCATAATTATGATATTACATAATTTTAATATTTAAATGCATTCATGTATTCATATTTTTACCTAGAAGAATTATGAACTCCACAGCCTACCAATATTTTTTAAATAAATATTTTGCTTAATTAAAAAAATTTCTCCTAAGGATTTATTTATTAATTAAATTTTAAATAAAAGGACTTTACCTTTTAATTAATTACCTTATGTAATCATGTGATTAATAAATATAATTTATTTTTTTACTTTAAATTACAAGTATAATCACAACTGTAATAACAAATTTTGCATCTGAAATTATAAAGTATTATTAGACTTAAAATCAATATATCGCTAAACCTAGACTACAATAAATCATACTTTAAACTGTGCGTGAGTCATGAATACTGATGTTTAACACTAGCAAAGTCGAGTGAAACCAGATTGAACAGCCTACAGCCTACGCGCATAAGATACAACATAAACAGGCAGAATTCAGAAGAAATAAAGATTTAAACCCTCCCAAACAGTATGCATATGGGAAATACAACATAAACAGATATCACATTCATTTTTTAAGCCGCAAATATCAATGCAGTTCGAAATTAAAATCCATTTTTAAACTGTCAAATTCTTTAATGCCCTACTAATAACTTACCGATGAGGACGGCAGCGGAGACCGACGGTGACGGAGATGCAGTAGAGGAGATGTTTGCAAAGCAGGTGGTTGGCTCGGTCTGTTCAACGGCGGATTGAATGGTTGATTTTTGAAAGGTGCAAAATGAAAGGGTTAGGGATTTACTGAAATTTGGAATTGGGGGAAATGGGGGAAATTTGGGGATTTCGGGTAAGGTTTTAGGTATAATATGGCAGGAAATAAAACAACGCCATTTTCGTATAAAACTTAATCTATTTGCGGCATTTATTTCCAAAACGCCACTAAACGCAAACAGTTTTAGTTAAAACGCTGTCGTTATGCAAACAGTTAACTCAATTTTGTGGCGCTTTTATCCAAAACGCCACGAATAAAATAAACAAAATGGCAACGTCCCAAGAATCTTATAACATATCTGCGGCATTTTAAGAAAAGCGCCACTAAAAACAATATAAGATGATGTCGTTTCCTATTGTCCTAAGTACATTACCTATTGTCTTCTATATTGCTTTTTGGTAAATTTCAATTACACTACTTCTAGATTTACTTTTTTCTTTCTTGAATTATTTTTAACATGTTATATTATATTTATATAAATATACTATAGATGTACATGGTCAGGTGGCCCGCTCGACTTTGGGACCGGCTTGAATAAAGAGGGTTTGTCACAATTAGGTTCGGCCCAAATGTAAATAAAATGTTTTTATTTAATTATAATTATAAGAATATGTAAAGATTTATATAAAGCTTCAATTTGTCATAAACTTCAAAATATTTTAATTGAGTTTTCAAAATGTTAGTATCATTTCAATAAAATACTCAAAGTCAAATCTTAGCAGTCATTTAAAACCTAAAACGGCGATGTTTTGTTAACACTTCAATAATCTTTGCGGCATTTTTACAAAAAAACGCCGCAAATACATTACCTATTGCGGCGTTTCTAGTAAAGAGCCGCCAATGGTAATACAATCACCACAAAAAACGACGTCGTTTTATGTAATAGTGAAATTACTTATTGCGGTGTTTCTCACATAAACGCCGCAAATGCTTTTCATACCAATAAATATTTAAAAATTCAACAAAATTTAAAATTGTTTATAATTTCTTTTAAATTATATCTACAAGAGAAAATGTATCCAATATAAATAAAAAATGATGTTAATTATATCAATAATTGTGTTCATATTTTAAAAGATCTGGATCAAATTAATTTAAAGTTAATGTATACAATTGAACATTAAACCATTGTTCATGTATGCTTTTGGGATTTAACCCATTTTGATATATTTTTTAAATAATAATTTATATTTATATCATTTACATTTATATTCTAAAAAAAATCCAAGATTAAATACAAACACCTAATCCTCAAACTCTAAACCCTAAATCTTAAACTCTAAACGACCACACCCTAAAATCTGATCCCCACTACACTGTAGACCTAAACCATAAACATTAAACCCGTAAACCACAAACAACAATCACCAAACCTCAAAATCTAATCCCTAATATACTCAAAACCCTTAAACTATAAATCTTAAACCATAAAACTCAAACACTGAACTCTAAATCATAAACCCTAAACCATATATTTGAGAATTCGGGTGGCCAATGTTAGTGTAGTACAAAACATATATTTTATATTCTTATATTAAATAATATGCGTGTACTACAATATGGCATGAATCCCAGTAAAATCTAAATGTTATTCTTTAGTTTTCAAATAGTATCCTTAAACTTTAAACTCCAAACCTTGCACCCCTAACCCAAAATAATAAACAGTATGCCATAAACCCTAAAACTCTAAACCATTGGCATTAAATCTTAAATTTTAAATCCTAAAATGTAAAATAAAATAATTTTCTTGCGGCATTTTTAACAAAAACGCCACTAAAGAAATAAAACTACGCCATTTTTGTTAACAATTTTGTGGCGTTTTTAAAAACGCGCCACTAATGCCACTATATCTCAAAACCGAACGATGCGTTTTGGTTAACATTTTTGCGGCATTTTTAAAAAAGCACTGCTAATGTTAGATATATAGTGGTGTTTCTAAATAAGCGTCGCTAATGCCACAATAGCTCAAAACCGAACGATGCGTTTTGGTTAACATTTTTGCGGCGCTTTTAAACAAGCGCCGCTAATGCTTGATGTATAGTGGCGTTTTTATATAAGCGCCACTAATACCAGTACACCTCAAGATAGAACAATGCGTTTTGGTTAATAACTTTGCGGCATTTTTACATAAGCGCTGGTAATGGTGTGCTTTAGTGGCGTTTATAAATAAGTGCCGCAAATATCACTATAGCTTAAGATCAAACGATACGTTTTGGTTAACATTTTTGCGGCACTTTTAAACAAACGCCAGTAATGCTTGATATATAGTGACGTTTTAATATAAGCGCCACTAAACCCGTATACCTCAAAATAGAACGATGCATTTTGGTTGTTGTGGCGCTTTTTCAAAAACTCCACTAAAACCCTGAGCATTAGCGGCGCTTTCTAAAAAACGCCACTAAAGCCCCGAAAGGTCATAAAACGATACCGTTGGGCTTAGGTTTTTTGCGGAATTTTTTTTGTAAAAACGCCGCTAATGCTCATTTTTAGAGGCGCTTTTTTGAAAATTCCGCTAATGCTCGATCTTTAGCGACGTTTTACGTAAATCGTCACTAATGCTCGATTTTTAGCGGCGTTTTTTTATCCTAACGCCACTAAAAATACCGCTAAAAGTCTATTTTGCTATAGTATGAGTGAGTACTCGAAAGAATACTCATAGCAGACTTTAGACATAGAGTAGCATTCTGTATAGAAAGAAGAAGAATAGTAGTAGGAACCAAAGTCAAAGCCTATAGACATATAGTGCCCTAGGTGAGGTAACTCAAGGCCTAGCTCTGGAAAGATGCAGACCACAATAAAACTATTTTGAGTAGTAGAATAAGGTTGAACTTGTCGATACATTATTGGTTAATGAGGGTAGATTCTTGGTAATCCCAGCCTTACAATTTAGCATCGTAGATCCTTTAACCTTTGCTTTAGCATATCTATTTTCACATCCTTAGTTGTAACTTGTTTACATATTATTCACGCAATCATTCTCATAACTGCCATTGTGTACTTACTCTTGTCTTGCTATAGAATTTTCATTTATTTGTTAGAATTCACATATTACACACATCAGTATTCCTTAATTATTTTTGCATTCTTATTATTTTTTTGCCATAGTATTAAACACACTCTTTTATAATAACTTGACCAATTTATACCTAACCGATCCCTGTACAGATAATCTCACTTGTCACTTTATTACTTGGTCTGATGTGTACACTTGCACAATTTGCTTAGCATATTGACACGCGACAAGTTTTTGGCGCCGTTGCTGGGGATCGATAATTTGGTGAAATTTGGTTTTGTTATTTTCTTATCTAATTCCATTAGTTTTATTTAACTTAGTTGTTTTTAATTTCTATAGGTTTGTTATCAACGCATGAGTAGAGGCATTTTTGTTAATGAAAAGTATGTTTTTAACCCTGAGATCGAGAGAACTTTGTGAAGAAGAAAAAGAGAAGTGGATAACATGGCTAGGGACGGGAATGATCCTCGTCTGAATGATCCATTAAATCCAAATGGTCAGGATGTTGATATTCCATTTCAGCATGTGATAGATGACCGAGATAGGCCAATTCGTGAATATATTCTACCAATTTTGGATGATCTGAATCTAGGGATAGTTAGACTACACATTCAAGCTCAGCATTTTAAATTGAAACCGGTGATGTTTCAGATGTTGCAAATAGTGAGACAGTTTACCGGGTTGCCTACTGAAGATCCACAATTGCATTTAAGACTTTTTCTAGAAGTCTATGGCTTGTTTAGATAGCAGGGTGTTCCTGAAGACGCCCTGAGACTTAAATTGTTTCCGTATTCCTTGAGAGACTGAGTAAGAGCATGGTTGAATGCTTTTCCATTGAGGACAGTGGGGTTATAGAATGATCTTTGCCATAGGTTTTTTCTACGGTATAATTCGCCAAACATGAATGCCAAACTTAGAAATGACATCACATCTTTTCGACAATCAGAGAATGAAACGCTATATTAAGCTTGAGAAAGATTTAAAGAACTACTTCAGAAATAGTCGAAGCATGGGTTTCAGCATTGGACACATATGAAGATGTTTTATAATAGGTTAAGTACACAAATAAGAATGGTATTTGATGCTTCTGCCAATCGTTCATTGTTGGATAAATCTTACAATGAAGTGTATGAGATTTTAGAATGGATTGCCAACAATGATTATCAATATCCTACCACACAAGTTGGGACTGGCAAAAGAGCTGCTGGCACCATGGAACTTGATACAATCACTTCATTGATTGCTTAGGTATCATTTTTAACTAATATGATCAAAAAAATGAATAGACCAACTGCAGTTTAGGAGATGAAAGCAATCAAGCCAGTATGTGTTTATTGTGGTGAAGACCATGAGTTTGATGAATGCCCATCAAATCCAGCATCCGTGTGCTACATAGGTAATTTCAACCAGAATAATAACCCCTATTCCAACACATATAGTATAGGGTGGAAACAACATCTAAACTTTAGTTGGAATAATCAAGGTGCAGAGAATTTTAACAATGCGGCAAGACAGAACGCCATCAGTGCATCGCCTAGTTATACTCAACCTATGCTGAGGTAAAATGTTTACAAAGTCAGGCATTGGCTTCATCATTATCATTATCATCTATTGAATCTTTTTTGAAAGAATATATGAACAAGAATGATGTTGTAATTCATAGTCAAGCTGCATCCCTTCGAGCTCTTGAGAATCAATTGGAGCAGATAGCAAATGCTTTGAGTTTGAGACCACAATGAGCTCTACCAAGTGATACTGAGAATTCAAGATCACAATGAAAGGAGCATTGTAAGCCAATTACTCTCAGAAGTGGGACTCAACTAAATGAAATCGTTAAAGATGCCATGGCAAAAGAGGGCAAATTATATTGTAACAATGGAAAGATTTCGGAAACGTCTGAAGTTCACACTGCGTTTGGAAATGCTAAATGTTGTAGAAGAATCAAATCATCTTACTGATGGAAATACTACAGCAAAATAGCTTCATCAACCTAAAGGACGACCACCTCCACCATTTCCTTAATGATTTCACAATTGTAAACAAAAAGTGCTGTTCAAAATATTTCTAGATTTCCTTAAAAAACTTTACATCAACATAACACTGGTTAAAGCTTTGGAGAAGATGCCCAATTATGTGAAATTTATGAAAGACATACTGTCAAAGAAGTGCAGATTCAGAGAATTTGAGACTGTTACTCTCATTGAAGGGTGCACAACGATGTTGACGAATAAGTTAACTCCAAAGTTGAAGGACCTAGGGAGTTTCACTATTCCATGTTCAATAGGAAATCAATATGTTGGTAAGGCATTATGTGATTTAGGAGCAAGTATAAATCTAATGCCTATGTCTATTTTTAGAAAGCTGGAAATTGGGAAAGTAAGACCTATTACTATTACATTGCAACTGGCTCATTGATCCTACGCACACCCGAAAGGTAAAATTGAAGATGTGTTGGGAAGAGTAGATAAATTTATTTTTCCTGCAGATTTCTTTATTTTAGAATGTGAAGCTTACAAAGATGTGTCAATTATTCTTGGAAAACACTTTCTTGCTACAGGTAGGACTTTAATTGATGTGCAGAAAGGTGAACTGACCATGAGGGTAAATGAACAGTAGATTACATTCAATGTATTCGATACCTTGAAATGCACTGATGAGAATAAAGAATGCCGTGCCATTGACTTGATAGGGGTAGCAGTGGAGGAAGAGTTCACAATATTTCACCTCAATAATTCTGATAGTGATGAAGACTCACTTGAGCAGAGTGACGCAATAATTTTTGTGGAACTTGGTGAACTTGCAGAAGCCAGGTAACACCCCGACCCGAGTCCATCGCCGGATTAGAGTTACGAGGCACTACCAATCAAAATCCGACCCAAAATTATTATTACCAAAATTAGTCAACAATTTATTTACAAAATTGGACCAGATATTAAAACATTAATAGACACAACAATGCCACTTTTGGACAGCAATAATCCTCCTCCTAACGACAACATTTAACAGCTAAAATACAATAAGTGTCTTAAATCGGACAACCAATGATTCACATCACAACCTTAGCATATTAATTATCTAAATACCATAATTATGCCCTAATTTGGACAATCAATGCTTCATAATATAACAAAGATATTAATTAGCTAATAACTTGTCTTAAGTTCAACTTTAACTCCCTCATGTAGTACAAACCGAACAACATGTAAGTTAACTTCAATTTTTTTTATATATACATCGAAAGCAATAATGAGTGAACATCAAACTAAATAAAATTTTAAAGTATGGAGTTCAGCAGATTAAATAACAGTTACTTATCTATCATAGCTTATACTAAAATCAAATATGTATAATTAAAATCTCCATTTTAATGACCTTTAAAACTATATGCATAGACACCAAAATAGGTCAAAACAAAGTAAGCCATTTTCGCATGGCTCATATTCACATATCCCAAAATTAAACATATTAACTAGACTACATGCCATAGGTTCGAATTCAAAATATATAAAATACTAAAGACGGTCGATAGTGTGATAGACTAAGCTGACGATCCCCGAGCTCGTAACGTGACTTCAAAATCTATAAAACAGAGGTAAACAAATACAACACACGTTAACCTATTTAAGCTTAGTAAATCATGAGCAAAAATTCATATATATATATACTTATACTTATTCCATCATTAAGTTAAAATAAACCAAAATCATTTATATATATATATATATCAAATGCATATATTCACTTAATTTAACATATTCAGATCACCGGCACTTAGCCTGCTAGGTTTATAACCTGATTCATATCACCGGCATTTAGCCTACTAGGCTTATAGCACGATTGAGATCATAAGCACTTAGCCCGCTAGGCTTATAGCCCGATTCAGATCATCGGCACTTAGCACGCTAGGCTTATAGCCCGATTCAGATCACCAATTCCAAACTTGATAATTCAATGACTCAACCGAATACATTTATATATATATATCTTTATATTATAGATTCAACTACTACCATCATAATATTTAACTTCCATTATACTTAAATAATATATATTTCACATTCGAACATATTAAAATAATATAAGCTAATAACTTCGTTCCTTTGATTCAGATCACCGGCACTTAGCCTGCTAGGCTTATAGCCTGATTCAGATCACCGACACTTAGCCTGCTAGGCTTATAGCCTGATTCAGATCACAAATTTCAATTTCACATATACAAAATATTTCCTCAAATAATTCTTTATAACAAACACATGTTCATTGTAGTTCATGTCCAATCAATTAAAAGTTTATAAATCAGGTCTTCAATTCAATTCAAACACTTATAAATTTATAAACACACATATATATTTATATATTATTACTTAACTAAATTCAATATAAGAACGTAACATATATATATATTTATATATATATCCACCTATTCGAAAATAACTTTTACATGTATATTCGTACATATGCATTACTACCCATATATATATTTAACATCCACACCTTGAAATATGTTCAAAACCTATTCAAACATATATACGTATATGTTTCAACTCACACATATATATATATATACTTATTCGAAATTATCTATGCAAATGCAATATACATACTTTTAATCAAACTCAAAGATTATACATGAATGTACATATATATTCAATTTTGTGTTTACATTTATAATCCTCATATCATCAAATATTTTCAATAACATAAACATATTGATACATTTTAATATTCAAACAATGTATATATATTTTCTATATACCATTCGTACTTACAATTAATTCAAAGACTTATATAGGCATATATTCATATATTCGAATATGGTATATACATATATACCATTTATATTTTAAACTTATTCAATCAAATTATTTTTAATTATAGATCAACAAAAATAAAATAGATATACATACATATATACTGATTTAAATACGTTAAATAACTAGTAGACTTACCTCGACGATGGAAAATCAAGTCGGACGATTATTCAACTAATTTGGCTTTTCCCGATCTAACTCCGATTTCTTTGGTTCTCGATCTAAATATATTCAAAATAAGATAATTTATTTATTAACACATTCAATTTAGTCCAAAACACATAATTTGACAAATTACTATTTTGCCCTAATATTTACACTTTTGCAATTTACTCCTATTGCATAAAACACAAATTACACAAAATTTGCCCATACCACACAAGGGCGAATATTCATGGTTCTCATACAAGTCCACACATTGCATTTATTTCACATTTTAGTCCCCCAAAAATTTAATTTCACAATTTAGCCTTATTTACTCAATTTCACTAAAAATTCCAATACAAAACATATTAATCTATCAAATATCTTTCATTTTTCATCATCAACTATCACAAAGTCCAAGCATTCATCAATGGCACATTTCAAAATCATCAACAATTCACAAAATTAAAACATGGGTTTTGAAGAACACAAAGCAACGATCTCAAAAACGTAAAAATTATTAAAAACCGAACAAAGAACTAACCTCAATCAAGCTTTTATATAACCGAATGTAACTAGGTTTTCTTTCTTTTTCTTTTGTTTACTTTCGGCTAGTGAAGAAGATGATAACCTTGAATTTTTCTTTGTTTTTAATTAACCTATATTAGTTTGTTTTATTTATTTACCTTATTAACCTTTAATAAATAATTTATATTTCATATAACATAAGGATATAATTGTCCATAGCCACCCACATCATTTCAAATGGTCTAATTGACATTTAAGACCCTCATTTTTAAAAGACAACATCAATTAGGTATTTTTAGATTTAACCCCTAAATTTTCATTTTACGCAATTAAACCTTTTTTATCAAATTGAACATTCAAACGATTAAATTTCCACACGAATTTTTCACACCTATAACTTAACATATAATAGACACTAAAAATAATATTAAAATATTTTTTTGATTTGGATTTGTGGTCCCGAAACCACTATTCCAATTAGGGTCAAAACTGGGTTGTTACAACTCTCACCCCTTTAGGGATTTTCGTCCCCGTAAATTCTTACCGGTGAATAGGTTTGGATAACGCTCTTTCATCGTATCTTCTGACTCCCAAGTTGCTTCTTCAACTCCGTGTTTATGCCACAATACTTTAATTAACAGAATTTTCTTATTTCGTAATTCTTTGATCTCACGAGCCAAAATGCTAATCGGTTCTTCTTCATATGACATATAAGAGTTAATTTCAATCTCCGTCGGACTAATCACATGTGAAGGATCAGATCGGTATCTACGGAGCATCGAAACATGAAATACATTATGAATCTTTTCTAACTCAGGCGGTAACATCAATCTATAAGCAACCGGTCCAACACGCTCTATAATCTCATACGGTCCAATGAATCTCGGACTCAATTTGCCTTTACGACCGAATCTGAGTATTTTCTTCCACTGTGAGACTTTCAAAAACACTTTATCCCCGATCTGAAACTCAATTTGCCTTTCTTTTCAAATCCGCATAAGATTTCTGACGATCCGATGCTGATTTCAGACTATCCCGAATCACTTTCACTTTTTTTCAGTCTCTTTAATCAAATCAACCCCGTGTATCTTATTTTCACTGAGCTCGGTCCAATACAATGGTGTACGACATTTACGACCGTACAAAGCCTCGTAAGGTGCCATTTTGATACTAGATTGAAAGCTATTATTATAAGCAAATTCAATCAAAGGTAAGTATCGTTCCCACGTACCTTCAAACTCGAGAATGTGACATCTCAACATATCCTCAAGTATCTGAATGATTCATTCGGATTGACCATCTTTCTACGGATGGAAAGCTGTGCTAAAATGTAGTTTCGTACCTAAAGCATTTTGTAGTTTCTTCCAAAATCGCGATGTGAATCTCGGATCTCTGTCTGAAACAATAGAAATAGGCACACCATGCAATCTCACAATTTGAGAAACATACAATTCAGCAAGTTTATCGAGTGGGAAATCCGTGCGAATCAGAATAAAGTGTGCCGATTTTGTCAACCTATCAACAATAACTCAGATTGCATCTTTCTTGCTCGGTGTCAACGGTAAACCGGATACAAAATCCATCGTAACTCGGTCCCATTTCCATTCAGGTATCATGATCGGCTGAAGCAATCCAGATGGTACTTGATGCTCAGCTTTTAATTGCTGACATATTAAACATTTCGAAACAAAGTTAGAAATGTCTCGTTTCATACCATGCCACCAATAGTGCTGTTTCAGATCGTTATACATTTTCGTGCTACCCGGATGAATAGAATATCGACTATTATGAGCTTCATTCAAAATTATTTGAATTAACTCTGAATTTTTCGGAACACATAATCGGTTTCTGAATCTCAAACAATCCTCAACATCAACTAGAAACTTTGAATCAACATTTAAGTCACACTGAGCTCGTTTTGCAATTAAATCATCATCGACTTTCTGAGCTTCACAAATCTGTTGAAAAATTAACGGTTTTGCTTTCAACTCAGCTACTATCGTACCATCATCAGACATAGCCATATGCACGTTCATTGCACGCAAAGCAAACAGTGATTTTCGACTTAGGGCATCAGCAACAACATTAGCCTTTTCCGGATGATAGTCAATCACAAGCTCGTAATCTTTTAGCAATTCTAACCATCGGCGCTGTCTCAAATTCAGATCTTTCTGAGTCATCAAATACTTCAAGCTTTTGTGATCGGAATAAACATGACATTTTTCACCAAACAGATAGTGGCGCCATATTTTCAACGCAAATACAATAGTGGCCAATTCCAGATCGTGTGTTGGATAGTTCTTTTCGTGCTGCTTTAGCTGCCTCGAGGCATAGGCTACAACTTTGCCTTCCAGCATCAAAACACAACCCAAACCATTTAAGGATGCATCATTATAGATAACAAACTCTTTACCCGATTCTGGCTAAACTAAGACTGGAGCTTCGGTCAAAAGAACTTTCAACTGATCAAAGCTTTCTTGACACTTTTCTGACCACTCAAACTTAACGTCTTTTTGTAATAACTTTATCATCGGGGTCGCAATCATAGAGAACCCTTTCACGAACCGTCTATAATAACCAGCGATCCCCAGAAAACTTCGAACTTCTGAGACATTTTTCAGAGGTTTCCAATCAAGTATAGCTGAAAATTTACTCGGATCAACCCGAATACCCGATGCTGATACAACATGGCCCAGAAAACTGACTTCACGTAACCAGAACTCACATTTACTAAACTTTGCATACAACTGTTTATCTCGCAAAGTTTGTAACACAAGTCTCAGATGTTCGACATGCTCAGTTTCGTCACGAGAGTAGATCAAAATGTCATCTATAAATACTACAACAAATCGATCCAGATACTGTCTAAAGATCCGATTCATCAAATCCATGAAAACAGCAGGTGCATTAGTAAGTCCAAAAGGCATAACAAGAAACTCATAATGTCCGTACCTTTTTCGAAAAGCAGTCTTTGGTACATCAGAGTCTTTAACTCGTAATTGATAGTAGCCTGATCTCAAATCTATCTTCGAGAACACAGTAGCCCCTTTCAACTGATCGAACAAATCATCAATCCGGGGTAGCAGATACTTATTCTTTATAGTCACCTTATTGAGTTGTCGATAATCAATGCACATTCTCATCGTTCCATCTTTCTTTCTCACAAATAGAACTGGTGCCCCCAAGGAGAGAAACTCGGTCGTGCAAAACCTTTATCAGTCAACACCTGCAACTGTGCTTTCAATTCTTTTAATTCGGTCGGTGCCATAAGGTACAGAGCTATCGAAATTGGAGTCGTCCCCGGTACTAAGTCAATACCAAACTCTACTTCTCGAATAGGTGGTAAACCCGATAATTCTTCAGGGAACACATTTGGATACTCACATACAACAGGTACTGATTCAATCTTCTTTTCTATCACTTTACTATCAAGAACATATGCAAGATAAGCTTCACAACCTTTTCTCACAGACTTCTGAGCCAACATAGAGGATATCACTGCCGATAAACCATTCAGATCATTAGATTCAATCCGAATAATCTCGTCATTCAGGCGTCTTAAATCAATAGTATTCCTTTTGCAGTTAATCACAGCATCGTGTAAAGTCAACCAGTCCATACCCAAAATTATATCAAACTCGTCAAATGGCAACAACATCAAATCAGCCATAAAACACAAATCTCGAATCATCAACGGACAATTCTTACACACTTTGTCAACCAACACACACCGGCCCAGGGGGTTTGATACTTTAATTACAAACTCAGTAGACTCAACAGGTAGAGTCTTACTGAATACTAAGGTCACACACACATAAGAATGAGTCGAACCAGGATCAATCAACGCAATAACATTAGTATCATAAAGAGTGAAAGTACCAGTAATAACATCTGGAGAAGAAGCCTCCTCTCGAGCACGGATGGCATATGCTCTGGCAGGTGCACGAGCCTCAGATTGAACTGCCGTGTCTTTTGTCCCTCTCTGACTGCCACTTACATTACCCAAATGCCTTGGCGGTCTACCTCGTACTGACACATTACTCGGTCTGGTATTCTGCATAGTGTTTTGCTCAGCTACCATCGGACATTCTCGAATGAAATGATCCTTTGAACCACACTTAAAGCAAGACCGATCATGTAATCTGCAATCTCCAGGATGCCATTTCCCACAATGCTTGCACTCTGATCTATTTTTTCGAACACTACCAACGCTAGCAACTGAAGTAGCTCGTGAACTCACAGGGGGTCGATCTCGATCATGCTTAGGAAACCCTGCAGTAGCTTTAGATCGGCTATGATCCTCTCTGGATTTCCTTGAGGCCGACTGGAACAATTTACTAAATGATCTTTTACGAGAATCTCGAGCTTCATAGTCAGCTTTTCTCTTCTCTTTCCCGAGCTCCTCGGCTTTACAAGCTCGTTCAACAAGTACTACGAACTCTTTTATCTCAAGTATGCCAACTAACAGTTTAATATCTTCATTCAGCCCATCTTCAAATCTTTTACACATAATAGCTTCAGTCGAAACACACTCTCGAGCATATCTACTGAGTCTCACAAATTTTCGCTCATATTACATCATCGCTCATCCGACCTGTTTCAATTTAAGAAATTCCTTACGTTTCGATCAATAAATCTCGATCGATGTATTTCTTACTGAACTCGATCGAAAGAATTCCAGTCACTCGCTCTTTCAGAACCACCGATACTAGTGTATTCCACCAGTGATATGCAGTGTCCCGTAGAAAAGATATTGCACATTTCAAGCACTCATCAGGGGTGCAAGATAACTCATCAAATACTCGAATAGTATTATCGAGCCAGAATTCAGCTCGCTCAGCATCATCATCATCAGTAGCTCTGAACTCTTCGGCCCCGTGTTTTCAAATTTTATCAACAGGAGGTTTAAGTAATCTCATCGGATCACTTACTTGAGATATAACAGGAACCAAAGATGGATTAGTCGGGGGTGGAGGTTGTTGTGCAACCGGATTAGTTCGGACATATTGAGTAAACCAGTCATTCATCAGTTGGTAAAAGGCTTGTTTAGCCTCTCCCTCATGGTTACTCGAGGTCGGTCGAGAGTCCACTGGTTCTGTCCCTTGCACGGGAGCAGACGCTATACTCTCAACATCATCAGCTACAGCTCGTTCTAGATCCATTACTATACGAAAACACATTTTTAGATGTCAGCAGTCATCACACTATCTCAGTATAAAAATATGGCATGTATAGCTAGATTCATACACGCTACGTTAGTCCGAGAATCGACTAAACCGTAGCTCTGATACCAATAAAATGTAACACCCTGACCCGAGTCCATCGTCGGATTAGAGTTACGAGGCATTACCAATCAAAATCCGACCCAAAATTATAATTACCAAAATTAGTCAACAATTTATTTACAAAATTGGACCAGATATTAAAACATTAATAGACACAACAATGTCACTTTTGGACAGCAATAATCCTCCTTCTAACGGCAACATTTAACAACTAAAATACAATAAGTGTCTTAAATCGGACAACCAATGATTCACATCACAACCTTAGCATATTAATTATCTAAATACCATAATTATGCCCTAATTTGGATGATCAATGCTTCATAATATAACAACAAACATATTAATTAGCTAATAACTTGTCTTAAGTTCAACTTTAACTCCCTCATGCAGTACAAACCGAACAGCATGTAAGTTAACTTCAATTTTTTTTTATATATACATCGAAAGCAATAATGAGTGAACATCAAACTAAATAAAATTTTAAAGTATGGAGTTCAGCAGATTAAATAACACTTACTTATCTATCATAGCTTATACTAAAATCAAATATGTATAATTAAAATCTCCATTTTAATGACCTTTAAAACTATATGCATAGACACCAAAATAGGTCAAAACAAAGTAAGCCATTTTCGCATGGCTCATATTCACATATCCCAAAATTAAACATATTAACTAGACTATACATGCCATAGGTTCGAATTCAAAATATATAAAATACTAAAGACGGTCGATAGTGTGATAGACTAAGCTGACGATCCCCGAGCTCGTAACGTGACTTCAAAATCTATAAAACAGAGGTAAACAAATACAACACACGTTAACCTATTTAAGCTTAGTAAATCATGAGCAAAAATTCATATATATATACTTATACTTATTCCATCATTAAGTTAAAATAAACCAAAAACATTTATATATTTATATATATATATATCAAATGCATATATTCACTTAATTTAACATATTCAGATCACCGGCACTTAGCCTGCTAGGTTTATAACCTGATTCATATCACCGGCATTTAGCCTACTAGGCTTATAGCCTGATTCAGATCACCGGCACTTAGCCTGCTAGGCTTATAGCCTGATTCAGATCACCAATTCCAAACTTGATAATTCAATGATTCAACCGAATACATTTATATATATATCTTTGTATTATAGATTCAACTACTACCATCATAATATTTAACTTCCATTATACTTAAATAATATATACTTCACATTCGAACATATTAAAATAATATAAGCTAATAACTTCGTTCCTTTGATTCAGATCACCGACACTTAGCCTGCTAGGCTTATAGCCTGATTCAGATCACAAATTTCAATTTCACATATACAAAATATTTCCTCAAATAATTCTTTATAACAAACACATGTTCATTGTAGTTCATGTCCAATCAATTAAAAGTTTATAAATCAGGTCTTCAATTCAATTCAAACACTTATAAATTTATAACCACACACATATATATATTTATATATTATTACTTAACTAAATTCAATACAAGAACTTAACATATATATATTTATTTATATATATCCACCTATTCGAAAATAACTTTTACATGTATATCCGTACATATGCAAGACTACCCATATATATATTTAACATCCACACCTTGAAATATGTTCAAAACCTATTCAAACATATATACGTATATGTTTCAACTCACACATATATATATACTTATTCGAAATTATCTATGCAAATGCAATATACATACTTTTAATCAAACTCAAAGATTATACATGAATGTACATATATATTCAATTTTGTGTTTACATTTATAATCCTCATATCATCAAATATTTTCAATAACATAAACATATTGATACATTTTAATATTCAAACAATGAATATATATTTTCTATATACCATTCGTACTTACAATTAATTCAAAGACTTATATAGGCATATATTCATATATTCGAATATGGTATATACATATATACCATTTATATTTCAAACTTATTCAATCAAATTATTTTTAATTATAGATCAACAAAAATAAAATAGATATACATACATATATACTGATTTAAATACGTTAAATAACTAGTAGACTTACCTCGGACGATGGAAAATCGAAGTCGGACGATTATTCGACTAATTTGGCTTTTCCCCGATCTAACTCCGATTTCTTTGGTTCTCAATCTAAATATATTCAAAATAAGATAATTTATTTATTAACACATTCAATTTAGTCCAAAAACACATAATTTGACAAATTACTATTTTGCCCCTAATATTTACACTTTTTGCAATTTACTCCCTATTGCATAAAACACAAATTACACAAAATTTGCCCATACCACACAAGGGCCGAATATTCATGGTTCTCATACAAGTCCACACATTGCATTTATTTCACATTTTAGTCCCCCAAAAATTGAATTTCACAATTTAGCCCTGTTTACTCAATTTCACTAAAAATTCCAATACAAAACATATTAATCTATCACATATCTTTCATTTTTCATCATCAACTATCACAAAGTCCAAGCATTCATCAATGGCACATTTCAAAATCATCAACAATTCACAAAATTAAAACATTGGTTTTGAAGAACACAAAGCAACGATCTCAAAAATGTAAAAATTATTAAAAATCGAATAAAGAACTGACCTCAATCAAGCTTTTATATGACCGAATGTAGCTAGGTTTTCTTTCTTTTTCTTTTGTTTACTTTCGGCTAGTGAAGAAGATGATAACCTTGAATTTTTCTTTGTTTTTAATTAACATATATCAGTTTGTTTTATTTATTTACCTTATTAACCTTTAATACATAATTTATATTTCATATAACATAAGGATATAATTGTCCATAGCCACCCACTATCATTTCAAATGGTCTAATTGACATTTAAGACCCCCATTTTTAAAAGACAACATCAATTAGGTATTTTTAGATTTAACCCCTAAATTTTCATTTTATGCAATTAAACCCTTTTTATCAAATTGAACATTCAAACGATTAAATTTCCACACGAATTTTTCACACCTATAACTTAACATATAATAGACACTAAAAATAATATTAAAATATTTTTTGATTCAGATTTGTGGTCCCGAAACCACTATTCCGATTAGGGTCAAAACTGGGTTGTTACAAGCCAACTAGCTTGCGGATAGACCAAGGAAAAAGTTTGAATCCTTGGATTTATCAGACCACTCTTTCAAGCCTCCTAAATCTTCTATAGAGGAACCTCCCACACTGGAGTTTAGCCTTTGCCATAACATTTAAAATATGCTTATTTGGGAGAAAACAACACTTTTCTAGTAGTTATTTCTATTGAGTTGAAACCTGATCAAGAGGTGAGGTTGTTGGAAGTACTCTGATGATTTAAGAAGGCATTGGGATGGACAATTTTTGACATCAAGGGAATCAAGCCTACTATTTGTATGCATAAAATTTTACTAGATGACTACCATAGCAATTCTATTGAACAACAGAAAAGGTTGAGTCCAATCATGAATGAAGTTGTTAAAAAAGAGATTATCAAGTGGTTAGATATTGGTATTATCTACCCTATCTCTGACAGCTCATGGGTGAGCCCTGTACAATGTGTACCCAATAAAGGACGTGTCACAGTGATCATCAATGATAACAACGAGCTTATTCCAACTAGCACTGTCACAGGATGGAAAGTATGCATAAATTACCGTAAGTAAAATAAGGCAACTCAAAAAAGACCATTTTCCCTTACCATTTATTGACCAAATGTTGGATAGATTAGCTGGGAAATCTTTCTGCTATTTTTTGGATGGTTATTCAGGATATAATCAAATAGCTATAGCTCCCAATGACTAAGAGAAAACCACTTTCACGTGTCCATATGGTACTTTTACGATTAGATGAATTGCATTTGGGTTGTGTAATACCCAGTAACATTTCAGCGTTCATGATGGCAATATTCTCAAACATGTTGGAAAATTTTCTTGAAGTCTTCATGGATGATTTATCTGTGTTTGGCAATGATTTTGAGGATTACTTGAAAAATCTGAAATTGGTTATGTGCCGTTGTGAAAAAAAATCTTGTTTTAAATTGGGAGAAATGTCATTTCATGGTTCGTGAAGGTATTGTGCTAGGTCATACGATATCACAGCAAAGGATTGAAGTTGACAAAACAAAAATTAAGGTGATAGACAAATTACTGCCTTTGACCAGTGTCAAAGGTATTAGGAGTTTTCTAGATCATGCGATATTTTATAGAAGATCCATTAAGGATTTTTCGAAGATATCTAAACCTTTGTGTACCTTACTGGAACATAATAGACCTTTCAATTTTAATGAAACTTGTTTGATCACTTTTGAGGAGCTGAAAAGACGATTGGTAACAACACCAATTGTAATAATTTCAGAATGCACATTACCTTTTGAACTCATGTGTGACGCCAGCGATTCTGCCATGGGAGTAGTGTTGGGACAAAGGAAAAATAATGTATTTTATGCAATTTATTATATGAGTAGGACCTTGACAGATACGTAGCTTAACTACACCATTACTGAAAAAGAGTTATTGGTTGTGGTTTTTGCATTCGATAAATTTCTATCTTATTTAGCTGGTACCAAAGTCACGGTCTACACAGATCACTTTGCTATTACGTAATAGCCCATTTTTAATGGTATTAAAAACGGTAATTTCAGAGCCACAAATTCGATGAGTGAGTCCGTAAATATTATTATTTAATATTTATGAGTCAAATATGAAATTATTTTGGAATTTGATTTAACGATTTTTGTTAATTGAACGAATAATTAGGTTTAAGTGGTATGTCCCTAAAGTCAAGTGGTTTCAGAAAATGAGGTATCGGGACATCGTTTCTATAAACTAAGTTTGTAAATATTTTATTAAATCTTATGGAGTGTATTAGGGTCATATTAAAATTTGGTTAAAAATTTTAATGTTTAAATAGCTAATTAAGTAAAAGGACTAAATTATAAAAAGTATAAAAGTTAATCACATTGTTTTTTGGGCCAAATGGGTAAGAAATTAACGTTGCATAGTTTTAAATAGTAAATTGGCCATATTAAGTTATAGTGGATGGTTTTTGTTATTTTTATTGTATTTTACATGCTATATAAGTTAACTTAATTAATAAGGTTAATAAAATAATAGAAACAAAAGGAAAAAGGGCATTCATCTTCTTCATTCTTTCAATTCCTCAACCAAACCACCATTTTTGCATCAAGGAAGTTTTGTCCAAGCAATGTTCTTGCATATAAGCTTAAGTTCCTCTCGTTTTCTTAAATTTTATATTTTTTTAGATCGATTTAGCTTAATCTAGCTAGCCCGAGGGTCAATTTGTAAAACTGTTAAAATTTTATGGACTTTCCATGAATTTTTTAAGTGTGTTTGTAGATTTAATTGATAGATTATTAAGCTTGGATGATAAATAGAAGTATTTTGTTAAGTGATTTTAGTAATTTTAATGTTAAAGGATTAATTTGTTAAAAGAGTAAAATTCATGGGATTTGATGTAAAACTTTGATCAAAATAGACTGTTTAGAAATCCTAAGATAATCAGCTAACATGGGTTCTCTTTTAAATTGGTAAATTTGCAAGTTTTGAGTCTAAGGACTAAATTGAATAAAAGGAAAAATGTTGGGGAAATTTTGTAAATTCATATTAAAACGTGTTATAGACTTGAATTAATTATCTTAAACTATTTGAATTATTTAATTAAATTAATTATATTATTTAGATCAAGAAACTCTACAATTAGATTTAACTCAAGGAAAAAGCTAAGGTTTCGGACTAGTTGTTGACTCTATTTTAGAAACTGTTCTAATTGGGGTAAGTTCGTTTAAGGAGTAAATTATCATGTAATGTTTTGAATGTAATGTTAATAAATATTTATGTTATAAATAGATTAGATTAGTAGTTGTATAATATTTTGATAAATGGAACAAAATGAGATGTGAATTAATTTGAAAGATATAATGTTTTGGTTTGGATGAGGTACTCAAACGTTAATATGATAAAGTAAATGTCTATGTGGAAAGGATATATTGAATGCCAATTAAGGTTTGGATATGTTAAAATGGTCCCGTTTGAGCCATGTGAATTCTTAGGATGCAAATGACATGTCATTAAGGATTATATGGTTTCGGGTGTTGGTCTTGAATGTCCTACCGATGGCTGAGGTCCTGCATTTGTTGCTGATTCTCCACAACTCGTGTGAGCAACATCATTTAGCTAACATTTCGACTCATGGCTCGTGTGAGTAGGCCAATTTCACAGCTTGTGTGAGCACTATTGAAAATGAAAGGTTATGATCACATGAAAAGGCATACTATGTGTGAGCATTCCCAAGTATCTGATGAAATTCTAGATGGTTCAAAGGGTAAGTAAAGGTTAATGGAAAGGTATGTTTAAAAAATTAATGTTCATATAAAATTGAAAGAGGAATATGCACATATGAAATGAAAAAGATGAGAATTTATCATGTGACGGATAAACTATGCATGGAATTTATTTCTTAATATATGTAATGTTTCATAGATGTTATGTTTCCTTTTATCTATTAGTGTGTGGACTAAAATAAAAGTTCAGTATAACGGATATATATGTGCTAGTTGATATATAAAATCTAAATGCTTATTAGGTATATGCCATGATTTACTATGTTATAATATGTATGATATATGAAGTTTAAGAAGTGAAAGGTGATAAAAATGAAAGTACACAATATATAATGAAAATGATTGATGAATTTGAAAAGCTTGGTATGTTATACGCCTTATTTGGTTGAATTTATATGCGAATTACTCAACTTACCAGTCTTGTGAGGTGTTGTGTTTAGGAAAAAGGAAATTTGGCCTAAAAAAAAGGAATTATTCATGGTTGTTTAATTAATGCATTCGATAAGTTTAAGTTCCTTTATACGAACTTACTAAGAATTAGTAGCTTACATAGTTGGTTATCTTTGTTTCTGTAGGTCATCGAAAAGCTCAGTCTGTTAGAATTGTGTCAGAGCACGATCACACTATCTATTGATCCATATTGGTAAATTTTGGTTATTTTGGCAAATGGTTATATATGACATGTAATAGGGTTAAAAAGGTTATTCCAGTAATTTGACTTGTTTAGGTTGTGCTAAGTTTGTTGTGGTTATTGATATTAAATGATAGCATATGAATCATAGGTACAAGTATGTGTGGATGAACTTTATGCGTCCTCTATAAATATTAGGTATTATAAGGTATAATGACAAGTTTTGGAATGATTATTTGGCATGGTTGAGATAGATTCAAACTAGAACTTTGAGATGTGCAATAGGTCTAAATTTGGTGTGTGAAATATAGTGCCTTTGATTGGCATATTGGTAGGTATATGTTGAATGATTCTTGACTTTATTTGTTTTTATATGAAATTGAAATGGAAGAATGATAGGTATATGGCGTAGATTTTAAGCTTAGTCCATGTAAATTAGATGAATTTACTTGGATGTATATTTTGTGGTACCAATGAGGGTACATTGGCTAAATGATGGAAAGGTATTGCATATATGATGATTTTAGCATGATTTAGTCTTTTTGAAGTGTGCTTTATTAGGTTAAAAAGGTTAGCAAATGGTATGCTTGCGGCTGAATAAAGCATTTTTGGTATTTTTATTTTTGAAGGCACATTTTGGTACACATGGCCTAAGATATAGGCTGTCACATGACCGTGTGTCCTTATTATTTTGAAATGCAAGTTTTACATGGTCTGAGACACGGTCTATGACAAAACCGTGTCTCCTAAAATAGTTAGTTACACGACTTGCTGCATGGCCATGTGACCCAACTTAAAAAATGCACACGATTTGGCACAAGGCCCATGACACAATCGTGTAGCCCTATTTCAAATGTCCTCATGATCTGACTATGTCACACGGCCTAGCCACACGGCCGTGTGATCCCTGTTTCACAAAATTTTTAGGTTTTGCCTAAAAGTGTTTTTATCATATTTAAGTGACGTTATTGAAAATAAATATGTGAATTGCATGTTGATCCATGTTTCGATGATTAAGGTTCTATTTTACACTGTAATGCTTCGTACCCCTTACCTGACGACAAAGACAAGTTAAGGGTGTTACATTTAGTGGTATTAGAGCTAAAATTTAATCAGTTATTGAACTGAACGTAGTATATATGGAGTCTAGAAATACATGCCATTTTGTAACTTGTGATAGTGTGATGTCTCCTGACTTAATATGATTCTGTTCATTTTATAGGCATGATATGTCCTCCAACCGAGCTAATTTCGATGAAGCTGAGAGCAAATCTTAAGCCTCTGATCTAGGAGTTGCTTTTTATGTGCCGAAATCTAAGAGTTTAAAGAAGAGGTTCACAATTTCTGAATAATGAATGATATGTTTAATGTAAATGTGAGAATCAATTTTGTGGCTCTACAACCTCCACTCCCTCATCCTCAAAGTCCTATATGATAGAAAATTTACAGGATTTCTATTGATTAAGTCCAAAAGTGTGATGCTGAGGAGTTTAGAAGTAAAGTGAATGGTGATTCAGCCAGAGTCAAGTACTGATCAGCAAACACAGAGATTTCTAGATAAAGAGTTATATCTTTTCGAATACTATCTGAGATGTGCTGGATCACTACTACAAGAAGAGACTATTTATAAGTGGTTGAATTTAATTAAAGATGTATTAAAAGGATGAGTTAACCGAGAATACTATAAAAGAGAGAGTTTGAAAGAAATATGTTAGCGAACGATACATTGAAAAAAAGAAAAATCTTTGGATTGAAATAGGGAAATAGATTACTCATGAATTTTGAATGTGAGTTTGTTCAGTGTAGTAGAGATGCCCTAGAAATTGGTTTGATCAAGGAAGTACTGTGTACTTGCTTTGACGATGGTTTAAGCGACGAGATGAAGTTGTTGGTTGGTGCAATGGAAATTTGAGATGTTGTAATTTTGTCAAGTCAAGTTCAGAATATGGAATAAGTATGCAACCACAAGAAATAGTATGTAACGGAAGCTCGTGAGTTCAATAAATGTAGCACACCCATAACATTTTCTACTCTTCTATAAAAGAAAATGAAAGAATCGAGTAGTTGTTTTTCAACACCATTAAGGTTAGTTAACAGAGGTCGAATGAGACAGAATAGTTTGAGATCATTGATGCCCTTTCGTAGTCACTGCTATCATGTTCAAAATGTAAATAGACCTGAATGCAGCCTTGTGGCCGAAATCACTCTAGAGTGTGCCGTTTGAAAGTTGGATTTTGTTTTATTTATGGGTATTCTTATGTTGTCGATTCAAGTTAAGTTGATCAGAGACTTGAATGTAAGACCTATTGTTATTTCTACAAGAGGCAAGTAGTCAAGAATCCAAAGCACAACTAGAGTTAGCAGAAGTGGAATAAAAGACATAGCAGTTCGATTTGACTCTCAAGCTCCTGACGGAACTTAAACTATTTGTATATAAGCGAGGTGGCCTCCTCTCTTAATGATATTATTGGTACTTTTCCTATATTTGATATTACAGTATATGCATTAATTAATTTTGGGTTGAGATATTTATATATATTTATGCACTATGTTAGTAACAGAAAAGAGCTTATTGTTTGAGTCAATTGATGAATGACCTGAATTGCAATAGTATCCACGAAAGATTTAGAGCTATAGCTTGATTGATTTTTCTTGATGTAGTAGTGAATTGCTGATAGAAATTAATTGATTTGAAACATCAAATTCATGAACTGATTTATGTTAAGTCTGATTGTGATTCGAATATGAGTTCAACGATATCTGTAAAAAATTTATATAAAGAGCTCGTGATAATTCCTGGATTTGAGAGTATCTGATATGAAAGTTGATCAGTTATTGACAGTTTGCAAGATAAATATGTTTTTCTTGCAGAATTGTTGATTTTACTGCCAGAGCGAGACATCGAGTTGTCATAAAATTAATGCTAGTGACTGCTTTAATCTCAATTGTTCTGTATAGAATATCTTCAACAGAATTAAAAGTTCAGTTGCAAAGATTTTATTTGACTGAGTGTACCATTTTGGGACACGCTTGTATTGTTTTGTGAAAAAGAAAGATGGGTGATGATTTGTATATAGACTGCTAGTAGTTTAAGAAAGTGATGATAAAGAATAAAAATCCGCTGCTTCATATTGAAAATCTATTTGATCAATTGAAAAGTGCTATAGTGCTCTTGAAGACAAGTTGTCGATCTAGTTATTATCAATTGTGAGTTACAAATGTAAATGTACCAGAAACAACGTTCAAAATCTGTTATGAGCATTACGAGTTTCTAGTTACGTATTTCGTATTAAATTATGCTCTTTAACATTTGAAGTTTGGTGAATCGGGTTTCTTTTTAGTCACAGTTCAATGGGTTCATTGATATTTTGTATTGATGATGTACTGATCTATTATAAAACTGATTTAGAGCATACTTAACATTTGGAAATATGTGTTATAGCCGATTTATTAAGAATTTCTCGACAATTTCGTTGTTGATGATGAAATTATTGCAGGAAAACATCAAAATTTGTTTAGTCAAGTCAGGTAACTACTTCAGCCTAAGCCAAAGAAGAATTCATTAATGATAGTATTGTTTCACTCAGATGATCTCGAATTATACCAGCTTAATTATTACTGACTCGAGAATTAAATTGTTAATTCTTCAGAGGAATTGTGAGATGCAAAGAAAAGATACAAAATTGTTATCTAAACGGGAAAAATCCAGAATGATCAAGTTATGGATTCTAGTTTGGATTGTGTGTGTGCTGAACAATTATGAGATTATACGAGGCATCCTACAAGAGGCTTATAGCATTTTCTATTTGATTTAATCAGGTAACGACAAAATTTGTAGTGACTTGATACAAAATTGCTAGTGGTTAGGAAGAAAACGTGAAATTTTTGAGTTTGTACTAAGATGTCTAATATGTCAAATGTTCAAAGTTAAATATCAAGTTTTGTATGAATTATTATAGATTGTTAAGATTTCTGAATGGGATTGAGAGCGAGTCACGGTAGATTTTGTATCTGAATTATCTTTGACAATGAGAAAGAAAGAATTGTCACTATCAGGTTGATGAAATCGACTTATTTTATTTTAGCTAGAACGAATTATCCACTTGAAAAGCTAGTTGAGTTGTATGTCTATGAGTTCATCTCTAGATTCAAGAATAAATTTCGTGAAGTCATGGTCCAGTCAGATGAATAGTCAGAATTAGAAATTCAAATTTTAAAAGACATAATACATGGTTTCATCATAAAGTTCAAGGGTAATTAAGAAAATGTTTACTATTGATTGTATATACCAGTTGAAGCTTTTCATGGATGAAAACGTAGTACCTCGTTATGCTAGTCAAAATGGAGTGAGAACAAGTTAGAGAGGTCAGATTTAATTTGGTCAATCGAAGAGTTCTTCAGAACATGGTAACCAAAATTATTTCTAGGTAAGAAATTTCGAGAACGAAATTTCCGGAGAGTTGTAACAACTCATTTGTTAGTGATATTAGAAATGGTGGTTTCGGGGACACAAAACTGACGAGTGAGTCCGTAAATATTATTATTTAATATTTAAGAGTCAAATATGAAATTATTTTAGAATTTGATTTAATGATTTTTGTTAATTGAATAAATAATTAGGTTTAAGTGGTATGTCCCTAAAGTCAAGTGGTTTTAGAAAAAGAGGTATCGGGACCTTTTTTCTCTAAACCGAGCCTATAAATATTTTATTAAATATTTACGGAATGTATTAGGGTCATATTAGAATTTGGTTAAGAAATTTTAATGTTTAAATAGCTACTTAAGTAAAAAGGGCTAAATCATAGAAAGTGTAAAAGTAAATCACTATTGTTATTTTGGGCCAAATGGGTAAAAAATTAGCGTTGCATGGTTTTAAATGGTAAATTGGCCATATTAAGTTATAGTGGATGGTAAGCAGTTATTTATTTTGTTATTTATTTTGTTATTTATTTTGTTATTTTTATTGTATTTTATATGTTATATAAGTTAAATTAATTAATAAGGTTAATAAAATAATAGAAACAAAAGGAAAAAGGGCATTCATCTTCTTCATTCTTTCAATTCCTCAACCAAACCACCGTTTTTACATTAAGGAAGTTTCAGCCAAGCAATGTTCTTGCATGTAAGCTTAATTTCCACCTGTTTTCCTTAAATTTTATATTTTTTAGATCGATTTAGCTTAATCTAGCTATCTCGGAGGTCAATTTGTAAAATTGTTAAAAGTTTAGGGACTTTCCATGAATGGTTTAAGTGTGTTTTTAGATTTAATTGATAGATTATTAAGCTCGGATGATAAATGGTTTAAGTGTATTTTGTTAAGCATTTTTAGTGATTTTAATGTTAAATGATTAATTTGTTAAAAGAGTAAAATTCATGGGATTTGATGTGAAATTTTGATGGAAATAGACTGCTTAGAAATCCTAAGAAAATCGGCTAACATGGGTTCTCTTTTAAAATGGTAAATTTGTAAGTTTTGGGTCTAAGGACTAAATTGAATAAAAGGATAAATTTTGGGAAATTTTATAAATTTACATTAAAATGTGTTATAGGCTTGAATTAATTATTTTAAGCTATTTGAATTATTTAATTAAATGAATTTATATTATTTAGATCAAGAAACACTACAATTGGATTTAAATCAAGGAAAAAGCTAAGGTTTCAGACTAGTTGTTTACTCTGTTTTAGCAACTGTTCAATTTAGGTAAGTTCATTTAAGGAGTAAATTATAATGTAATGTTTTAAATATAATGTTAATAAATATTTATGTTATAAATAGATTAGATTATTAGTTGTACAATATTTTGATAAATGGAACACAAGGGGATTTGAATTAATTTGAATGATATAATGTTTTGGTTTGGATGAGGTACTCAAACGTTAATATGATAAAGTAAATGTATATATGAAAAGGATATATTGAATGCCAATTAAGGTTGGGATATGTTAAAATGGCCCTGTTTGATCCATGTGAATTTTTAGGATACCAACGACATGTCATTAGGGATTATACGGTTTCGGGTGTTGGTCTTGAATGTCCTATTGATGGCTGAGGTACTGCATTTGTTGCAGATTTTCCATAGCTCGTATGAGTAGCATCATGTAGTTAACATTCCGAGCCACACCTCGTAGGAGCAGACCCATTTCACATCTCGTGTGAGCACTATTGAAAAAGAAAGGTTATGATTACATGAAAAGACATACTATGTGTGAGCATTCCCGAGTATTCGATGAATTTCTAGATGGTTCAACAGGTAAGTACAGGTTAATTGAAAGGTATATTTAAAACTCTAATGTTCATATGAAATGGAAAGATGGATGTGCACATATGAAATGAAAAGAATGAGAATTTATCATGTGACAGATAAAATATGCATGGAATTTATTTCTTAATATATGTAATGTTTCATAGATGTTATGTTTCCTTTTTATCTATTAGCTGTGTGGACTCAAATGAGAAGAATGTAGAATGGATATATATATATATGCTAGTTGATATATAAAATCTAAATGCTTATTAGGTATATGCCATGATTTACTATGCTATAATATGTATGATATATGAAGTTTGAGACGTGAAAGGTGATAAAAATGAAAGTACAAAGTATATGATGAAAATGATTGATGAATTTGAAAAGCTTGGTATGTTATACGCCTTATTTCGTTGAATTTATATGTGCATTACTCAACTTACCAGTCTTGTGAGGTGTTGTGTTTAGGAAAAAGAAAATTTGGCCTAAAACAAAAAAGGAATTATTCATGGTTGTTTAATTAATGCATTCGGTAAGTTTAAGTTTCTTTATACGAACTTACTAAACATTAGTTGCTTACATAGTTGGTTATCTCTGTTTCTGTAGGTCATCGAAAAGCTCGATCTGTTAGAATTGTGTTAGAGAACGATCACATTATCTATTGATCCATATTGGTAAATTTTGGTTATTTTAGCAAATGGTTATATACGACATGTAATAAGGTTAAAAAGGTTATTCCAGTAATTTGACTTGTTTAGGTTGTGCTAAGTTTGTTGTGGTTAATGATATTAAATGATGGCATGTGAATCATAGGTACAAGTATGTGTGGATGAAATTTATGTGTCTTCTATAAATATTAGGTATTATAAGGTATAATGACATGTTTTGGTATGATTATTTGGCATGGTTGAGATAGATTCAAACTAGAACTTTGAGATGTGCAATAGGTCTAAATTTGGTGTGTGAAATATGGTAACTTTGATTGGCATATTGGTAGGTATATATTGAATGATTCTTGACTTGATTTGTGTTTATTTGAAGTTGAAATGGATGGATGATAGGTATATAGAGTATATTTTAAGCTTAGTCCATGTCAATTAGTTGAATTTACTTGGATTTATATTTTATGGTACCAATGAGGGTACATTGGCTGAACGATGGAAAGGTGTTGAATATATCATGATTTTAGCATGATTTGGTCTTGTTTAAGTGTGCTTTAATTAGGTTAAAAAGGTTAGCAAATGGTATGCTTGTGGCTGAATAAAGCATTTTTGGTAAACTTGTATTTCAAGGCACATTTTTGTATGCACGACCTAAGACACTTGTTGTCACACGACCCTGTGTCACACGCGGGCTGTTCACACGACCATGTGTCTTTATTGTTTTGAATACAGGTTTCACACAGTTTGAGACACGGTCTGCAATACGGTCGTGTCTCCCAAAGCAGTTAGTTACACGACCTACTACATGGCCGTGTAACCCAACTTCGAAATTGCACACGGTTTGGCACACAGACCATGACACAACTGTATGGCCCTATTTTGAATGTCCACATGGTTAGGGCTTTATCATATGGCCTGGCCACACGGCTGTGTACCCCTATTTCCCAAATTTTTCATGTTTTGCTTGAAATTTCTGATTTGCTTTGAATAAGTCCCTGATTGTTTCCAAACTATTTTTTAAGGCCAATCAAGCTCGATTTAAGGCCCATAAAAATATTTTTTATCATATTTAAATCATGTTATTGAAAATAAATATGTGAATTGCATGTTGATCCATGTTTCGATGATTAAGGATCTGTTTTGCACTATAATGCTCTGGAACCATTATCCGACGATGGAGACTGGTTAGGGGTGTTACATATTAAATATTTGGTGACCAAGAAGGATGCCAAACCAAGATTAATTCGATGGATACTTTTGTTGCGGGATTTTGATTTGGAAATTTGAGATAGAAAGGGGACTAAAAATCAAGTGGCTTATCACCTATTGAGGTTAGAAGCTGGGAATGAAAATGGCAATATTTAATTTATTAAGGAAGATTTCCCCAATGAGCAACTGTTGGTTGCCACGACATTACCTTGGTATGTCGATATAGTGAACTTCTTAGTAAGTGGGCTGCTGCCACCTGATCTCAACAACCAAAGAAAATGAAAGTTCCTTCATGATGCCAAGCATTATTATTGGGTGAACCCTTCTTGTTCAAGAAATGCGCTAATCAGATAATTAGGAAGTGTGTCCTTGATGACAAAGTACATAACATCCTGCAACATTGTCACTCAACGCTTTACGGAGGACACTTTGAAGGAATGAGAAGTGCTTCCAAGGTATTCCAATATGGTTTTTATTTGCTGAGTTTGTTCAAGGATGCTTAGGAATTTTATAAGTCATGCGATCATTGTCAGAGGATAAGTAATTTATCTAAGAGACATGAAATGTCATCGTAAAATATTTTGGAGATTGAGTTGTTTAATGTTTAAGGAATCGACTTTATGTGTCCATTTCCACCATCATTTGGAAATCTCTATATACTTGTGGCAGTGGACTATGTCTCTAAGTGGGTCGAAGTGGTACCCTTCGTTGCAAATGATGCCAAGCCAGTGTTGAAGTTTTTGCATAAGAACATTTTCACAAGATTTGGTACACCTCGAGAAATTATCAGTGATGAAGGTTCTCATTGTGATTGCAAATTAGTTGCTAATGCTTTGCACAAGTATGGGGTGAAACATAAGGTTACCATGGCATATCATCCCCAAAAAAATGGACAAGCGGAGATTTCTAACAAAGAAATTAATCAAATTCTGGAAAAGGTGTTGAACCCAACTTGAAAATATTGGTCCTTCAGATTTGTTGAAGTTTTGTAAGCTTATTGTACAACATTTAAAACACCGTTGGGTATATCGCCTTTTAAGCTTGTTTTGGGGAAGCCATGTCATTTACCTATTCAGTCAGAGCATAAAGCATTTTGGGCTATTAAAAAGCTGAATATGGGTTGGAAAGCTATTGGCCATAACAGGTTGCTAGAATTGAATAGAAAGAAAGAATTTCGGGCACATGCATATGAGAATGCTAAACTCTACAAGAAGAAGACCAAGTGGTAGCGTGATAAGAGGATTATCCCAAGGTAATTTGAAGCAGGACAACATGTATTGTTGTTCAATTCTAGGCTCAAATTGCTCCCTAGTAAATTGAATCTCGCCGGTCAGGTCCTTTTGAAGTAGCTCAAGTTTATCCTCATGGAGCTGTTGATGTCAAAGACAAAAACGGGGGTCGCATTTAAAGTTAACGGACAACACTTGAAGCACTACTGGGGTGCTCATGTGAATCGAGGCAAGCAATCCATTGACCTCCGAGATGTTTAAACTGATAATTATATTTTCTATTTTTTTCCTTAATTGCTTTACTTTAATTTCATTTTTATTATTTATCTTTAATTATTTCATGCTGCTTCTATTTTTATTTTTATCTTTAAGTAGTTCTTTCCATGATTTCCAAATAGAGAATAAAGAATGCGAACTTATCAGTTGTGCTACTAAGAGGAGTTTGCTGCAACATTGTGAAAGAGAGTTATGTTGCGACAAATTTGGAAATGGATTTTGAAGCACAAGGTAATATGGGTTGACCAGACAGAAAAGTCCAAGGGAGAGATTTCTGGGCAGGTGGTCCCATTATGTTACTTGGGTAGCCCATGATGGAAAATAAAAATTCTTGTTTTAGGTTTAGGTCAATTCACAGTTTCCCCTAAAAATCCCTTTGTTTTTCTCTCCTCCATACTGCAAAACATTGCACATTTAATTTTCTGAACTGTCAACACTATCTCATAACGACAATTGTGAGGTTGGGCCGTATGATAACCATTGGCCCATTAGGAATTTGTTTCCCAAATATTTGGGCCTGTAACCTTTTCACTTTCCCTCCAAATTTCCATCACACCAAAGTCATGCCATAATTACTGGCCTCCCATCACTCACATGATACCTCATTTACTCTTTACTTTCCCGCCGTTTTATTTTTCCCTAACCTCTTCAATTATTTTACAGTTGCCCTAAATTTTCTTTCTTTCCACGCTTATTTGTGCTTTCTTTAGACACTACAAATTTTCTTATTCCTTTTCTACACAGACTTTGACCTTAACTTTACACAATGGCTAGACGATCTACCCCTCAATCATCTGCTATGCCACCTCGTACTTCCTTTAACGCTGCGGCAGAAGAGCAATACTAGAACAACATCTCCAAGTGACCCTTTTGTTTGGATACGATTCCTTTCATGGGATAGGACGCTTCTATTTCTTTTATCATCAAGCAACATGGATGACAATTTTTTCGTTTCAATTCGGAGGATGTGCTGACCAAGATTGTTTGTGAGTTCTATGCTCACCTTACTTTCCCAAATGCTACATTTATATATGTGCGAGGAGTCTCGATCTTATTTGATGAGGACACGATTAATACTCAGTATGGTCTTTTTGATATCTAAGATGAGCATACTGAGTTTACTGCAACCGTCACTACTAATAGGTTAACTCAAGTTCTTCAAGGCCTATGTGTGACGGGAACTAAAAGGATGGTATCGAGGCAAGATTGTTACTTCGTGGAAAAGGGATCTTTGAAGCCCAAGTGCATGGTTTGGTATCACTTCCTTAAGATGCGCCTACTCCCTTTTACCCATAACTTAACATTTTCTAAGGAGCGAATGTTGCTGCTCTATTCCATCATGCAGGGTAGGAAAATTAATGTGTGTAATATTATATTCAACGAAGTACACTGGTGTGCACAAAAGAAGGTCAAGAGTCTGACTTTCCTTCTTTAATCACTGCATTTTGCCAGCGTGTTGATGTCTCAGTCCAAGCCAATGAGAATGTCATCCCAAATAAAGGGGCCATTACAAAATTGATTGTTACAAAGATTTTTGGGTAGGATTTGCCCCGGAAACAACCTTTTGGCTCAGCCTCAACATCCTTTACGTTAACATTTTCCATTGCAACAACCTTCGAGACTAACAACTTATTCGAGCAACAAGTGCTCAGTTCATTGAAGAAGTTGTAGAAATATAATAATCTTTTCGAGACTCAGTAGCTTCAGCTTGATGTAGATTTGGCAAAGGTGCAGGACAAACTGGCTCTTTACTGGGTCTATGTGGAGAGGAGGGATGTTGCTTTGAAAAGGTCCTTTCACAAGAATTTCACCAAGCCAATGCCTGCATTTCCTAAGTTTCCTAAGGAACTGCAAGCACTTGTAGCAGAAGTGGTTGGTGAAGCCCAGCTAGCTGAGACAGACCATGCCACTGCCGAGAAAGAAACCAAACATTTAGAGGAAGAAACAGAGAAAATGAAATTAGTTAGTATTGCAACTAATTGTGAGAAAGATGAAGAAGAAAATCCCACACCTGTACTACCAATGGACAACACTGCACCTATTTCACCTCCATTTACTAAACCTATGACTGAACAGGATCATGAGATCAATTAGATTTTTGATGAAATCACTAAATCTGATGATGAGCAAAAGGATGTGCAATACCAATCATTGAAAAGAAAAATGTGCTATAAACACAATGCACATAAATTCACTCGCAGGACAGAATGAAGTAACTACACTTCGGTCTAAGCGAGGGAAGTTCTTTTCCCTTCCACGCATTTTATTTATTTTCCATGAAATTTTCTATTGTATATCCATATATGCATTGAGGACAATACATCCCTTAGGTTTGGGGGTGTGTTGAGCATTTAGTATTGCATTAAATATCCAGTTGAGCATATTTTAATTTTTGGTTCACTTGTCATTCCTTTTTTCATGGCATACATAATTGCCATATTTTGTTTTTCTGTGATGAGTATAATCTTTACTTATAATGCTCTTTGATGAGCTTAACTTCTTCAATACACCTAGAACATGCGACAGTAGATTAGGTGAATTTATCCTAGGAGAGTTGCTTGAAAATTAACTCCTAAACATGAGATGCCCTCACCTCAGTTAGTTTTAGACTATAGTGAGTGTCTTTTAATGAACTTAAGGACTTTTGAAGCCAAAATCCGTCAAATTGCCAAAGCATTACTTAAATAAAGGATTGTATGCACTCTCCAAGGCTTAGAATTTCTAAGTAAGCATTACTTTGTTTGCTCCATCGTGCTGTTGACTAGAAAGGTAAGTTTGAGTAAGAGTGTGTAATAAAAATAAGGGGCACTCCACTGAAGTAACAGGCTGTATACCTAAGGAGGTAGTTGTTTGCTTCATTCATCTTCTAAGTTAAAAGCTTTAGCTTCAAGAGTGATTTTTATTTAAATTGTGACATGATTGAGTACTCGGTATTTTAGTGTTTGTTCCATTGTGATTATCGAGTTAAAGAATTTTTGTGACATGTTAAATCCCCTACATTAATTTGAAAAAAAAGAGAGGAAAAAAAGAAGAAAAATAATAATATATATACATTTGGAGTAGGCTTAGAGCAACTTGAGTTTAGGTAACAAATGAACTATGTGAATTAGGAGATCCTTGCTATGGCTAAAAAGCACATATGAGCACTTAGGAAATTTTGTTTTTAGGATGAAATTTTCTGCACTACCTTTGTTGAGCAAACATCTGACACTTGAACAAGTTTTTGGAGAAAGAAGATTGTTAAGAATTGATGTATATATTGTTCTTTGAGTAGGCTGAAAGTTTAAGGTGGTTATGTGCGATAGCAAAGTCTTGCATACATGATTCATGCATATCTTGCTTGAGGACAAGTAATAACTCAGGTTTGGGGGTGTGATAACTCTTGAAAAGAGTTATACTTTATGCCTTTAGACAGGGTTAATCCTGTACTTAGGTAAGTTTAATTGCATTTTAGGATTTTCCATTAGTGTTTTTAGGAAATTACATTAAAAGGCTTGGACAGTGCTTAAATGTTATTACATGTTACTTCTAATTGTTTGTGGGAAGAATTTGTTTGTTAAGTGGCAGGTGCAGAATGAGGAAAAGAAGTAAATGAGTGAAGGTTTGTCATGGAAAAAGGTTGGACAGTTTGCCAACACAAATGCTGTGGCAATGCCAAGAGGAGACCCAGTCAACACTTAACCCTTATCAATCGTGCTGTACGTGTACCAGAAAAATTTGCCAAAAAAACGGAAAAGATAAAAGGATCATGGATGATGGGTCTACCCTAAAGGAGGAGATATAAAACCCAAACTAAAAACTAAAAAAGGTGGTAGACTGTTAGAGAGTCATTTTTGGAAGGAGAAATCCCTTAGATGAAAATAGAGCGTAAAAGTTGCAACAAGGATGGAGACGTAAAGAGGAAGATGAAGGCGGTCCCTCCTGGTCACCAGAAGAAATTTCGTAGTCAGAGTTGTGGGCTGGACAAGCAGAAGCTATCTTCTTGAGTTCTACATTTAATTCTTTATTTTATGTTTCATAATCTGATTTAAGGAAACAGTGTTGATTACTATTTTGAATCTGGATTCTATTAACCAACCCATGAGCTAAATCTCATAGGGCTGAGATTATTTGATGAAACTTTTATTTTCATTATTGGCCATGGTAGATTAGCTTTAATTTATTGTTTCATTCAATGGTATTTATAAATAGTGTGCGTGTTATCTCTAGACATAGATGAATATGCAAAATGTTTATAAAATTAATCTAATTATAAGAAGGTTAGGTTAGTTAGATCAAAATTGAATGATATGAGTGAGTACTCAAAAGAATAATCATAGCCGACTTTAGAAATAGAGCAACATTCTATACGGAAAGGAGAAGAACAATAGTAGGAACCAAACTCAAAGTCTATAGCCACATAGTGCCCTAGGTGAGGTAACTTAAGGCCTAGCTCTCAAAAGAAGTAGACCACATTAGAACTATTCTGAGCAGTAGAATAAGACCGAACTTGTCGAGGCATTATTGGTTAATGAGGGTAGATTCTTGGTAATCCCAACCTTACGATTCAACATCGTAGATCCTTTAACCTTTGCTGTAGCACCTCTATTTTCACATCCTTAGTTGTGACTTGTTTACATATTATTCACGTAATCATTCTCGTAATTGCCATTGCATACTTACTCTGCATTTCCATTTATTTGTTAGAATTCACATATTACACACATTAGTATTCCTTAATTATCTCTGTATTCTTATTATTGTTTTTACCATAGCATTAAAAACACTCCTTTACAATAACTTGACCAATTTATACCTAACCAATCCATGTGGAGATGATCTCACTTATTGCTTTATTACTTGATCTGACGTGTACAGTTGCATATTCACACGTGACATGTTCAATCCTAAGCCCAATGGCAGCTCCTTTATTACATGAAGGGCTACATATTTGTGTGGAAAAAGGTTGAACATTTCCCTTCCTAACATTGTCTTATGCCTAATGGTAGCTCCTTTTTTGGATCTTAAGCTCCTGTACTAAAAGTAAACTAAAAAAAACTCAAAGAAATTAGTGCTTGGGTTAAAATTTGACCCTTTATTTAACAAAACAAATACTTAAATTCTTGGAGCTACTTAGAAAAATATTTTTCAAAAAAATTACATTAAATTAAACTCTCAGGAAAGATTGGAGGGGTCACAAATGGTCCTGCTTAAGTCCCAATCTCCTAGACAGAGTTTTAATTAATGTAATTACCTGCTTAAGTCACAAATGGTCCCGCTTAAGTCTATAATTTCATTCAAATGAGAAAAAAACTAAAAATATAAAATAACGATAGAGGAAGTGGAGAGAAATCCCTTCATTTTATTCAAGTTCTCATTGACCATAGTGGTGTCAAATGGCCATTTGTCATACCGGCCATAACCATCTAGGAAGTAATCATATTCTTTCCTATCAAATCTATCCAACATCTTATTAGGGAAAGAAAACCTAGAACGATCTTTCTTAGTGGCCTTGTTTAACTTCCTAAAATTCCTACAAATCCGCCAACCCGTGACTCGAACATATGATATAATCCACCTAGTATCCTTCTTGTGCCTTTCCAAAATCACAAGTGCCTCTTCTTATTGATCTTTGGTGAACTCAGCTAAAATAATGATAGGTAAAGTCGAAGACAGACCCAAATAGTCATATTTCAAATGAAGAGATAAAATATTTAGTTCCAATTCACCTGGCTCTTCAATCAACGACTTTGGTTGCGTATACTCCTGAGATGATAACTCTAATGATTCGAGTGGAACTTCTTAAGTGAATTCCTTCGAATTAGTTTCTAACCAAGCCAAACATTCTTTTTCTTCATCATCACTTGGTGAATCATCCAGTAGAATATGTTCTAACAGATTGTTTAAAGAATTGAGCTCAAATTCTGTAGAAGCCAACGATTCCATCTTGGAAATAGTAGAGCAGTCTTCAACTATATCTGGGGATTTAGCAGCATCAAATTCATTAAAATTCACCTCATCACCAAATATTTCTTTCAACTGAGTATCATTTTGTTGCTTCTGAAATCGTTGAGGATATGGCAGTGGTGGAATCTTAGCTTTAACTAGACAACTATTCTGTGGAAATTTTTCTATATCCGACAAGGGTGTTAGGTAATCAGAACTAACTGGTTTAAAATTTACCTCATCAAGCATCAATGAATCTTACTTCTATGATACAGGAGTTTCAACACTCGATTGAACTTCCTCTTTGTCTCGAGCTACAACTGGCTCAACTTGAACCTCATCCACCTTGGGCTCCAATGTCTTTCCACTTGGAAAAGTGACTGCTTTGCAATATTATTTGCCCGAAATTCTTGGATTTTCAGTATCGTTGGGCAAAGCTCCTTGGGGTTTATTTCGAATTTCATTGGTTAGCTGACCCATTTAATTTTCTAGATTTCTTAAAGTGGTATCATTCTTCGCTATGTATGCCTTCAACAGATTCTCAAGATCACTTGAAGATTCAGTTGGTGGGGGTTGTTGCACTTATTAAGAATATTCTGACTAATAATTTGGTCAAAATGGCATAACAGAGTCACTATGGTCTGCCCATTGATCACTCCATAGAGAAATTGGATGATTCTACCATGAAAAGTTGTAAAAATTTGAGTGCGAACCATTCCAATTCCAATTTCCCATGTAATAATTTGACTCTTGATTCGATGGGCAATTTTCAAAAAAGTGGCCATCTCCACAATATTCACAAGAAATATTCTTGAACTGGTTTGGCTGCTGACCTGACAAATTACCATTGAAACCGTTAACAATTATGTTCTTAAGCATAGAAGACATAGAGGATACCTGGGCTTCCAAAGAAGCAAATGTGTCTGTTTCATGTACTCTTGCTACTCATCTTTTTGAGGCTACTCGGTTGGTTGGCCACTGATAGTTATTGTTGGCAATTCTTTCAATAATCTCGTAAGCATTATTATAAGACTTAGAAAGAAGGGCTCCATTTTTCGAAGCATCCACCATCATTCTAGTATGTATATTGAGATCAATATAGAAAGTCTCTATTTGAACGCAGTAAGGAATGCCATGATGATGGCACTTTCATAATAACTCATTGAACTGCTCTCATGCCTCATATAAAGATTCTTCGTCAAGTTGCTGAAATGAAGTGATTTCATTTTGGATCTTGGCAGTCAGAGATGGAGGAAAGTATTTCATTAAGAAACGTTAAACCAACTTTTTCCATGTAGTTATGGAACCTAACAGTAGGGATTTCAACCATGCTCGTGCTATATCTCTTAAAGAGTATGGAAATAATCTCAGTCTCAAGGTGTCCTTAGTCACCCCGACTAGTTTAAATGAGTCACTCACTTCCATGAATAGCAGAAGATGAAGATGTGGATCTTCAAAAGGAATCTTACTGAATTAACCCATATTTTGCAATATTTGGAACATGATCAGCTTTAGCTTGAATTGTTGTGCCTCGATTTCAGGTCTCCTAATGCTCATATAGAGCTCGTTGAATAGAGGAATGGCATATTGTCAAATGGAACAATTTGTGTCACTAGCAACAATGATCAAACTGTGAATATTGTAAGCGAGTGTTCCTCCTGGATTTTGGTTTTGATTTTCGAAATTCATCTCTTCGATCCTTTTTTGGTTCGCCTATCGTCTCCTTTGTCTGAACATCCTTTCAATTTCAAGGTCTACTGGGAGTAAGTTAATAATTTTATCAATAATCATAAACACCTGAAACAAAGACAAAAAATGGAATTAAAATTTAATAGAAAAAAAAAGACCAAAATGAAAAATTAACGATTTCAAAAATAACGTCTTTTAAAATAGTCCTCGGCAACGGCACTAAAAACTTGGAACGATGGAAATGTGCAAGTGTACACAATCGTAACATGTAATAAAGTGACAAGTAAATATCGAGTTATCATACCCACAAGGACTGTTTAAGAAAATTATTTATGAAATGAAATTCAAACACTTTGGTGATTAAAAATATTTTGATTTTGTGGGAGTGGTTAAAAACTAAAATTTAACTAAGTAAAATAAAATAAAAGTTCCAATACAAGATTTCAAAAGATGATTTTAATCAAGATGACATAATTGTGTTAGATAATTACATTTCTTAACTTAGAATTACTAAACTCATGTTCATGTTGTTAAGAATAAATTCACGGAAACTTGGTAATTTGTTAACTACTGCTCATACGTACCTATTAAATTAAGTAATCTCTTAAACATTTTCCAATGCCAATTCAAGCAATTAATCAATCTTCATAAGCACATAAAAGATTAAGTGAGGTAACAATGTATTCCTACCTTGAAACAGTTTAATCACAATAATCTTGCAAGTTATGCAAGGCTAATGTATCGTCTAATACTATCACTAATTTAACCCTCGGAAGATTAAACATGCATTGATTAAGTATTGTGTCAATTAATTACAATTTCAACATGATTAAATAATTATTTCATTCATTAGTTACCTTACAATTATAATGCAAGAATAACTTAATCATGATTTTACTTAATCAAACAACTTACCCAGGCCTATAACAACACAAACACAATTTTAATAATTTAAGTAGACGAAGTGCAATCAACCTAACACGAATTAAATTTAAGCCGTATTAATTAAATTAAAAATATCAAAATCACAAGCATTCATAGATATGTTCATAACAACAACAATAAAAATTAAAGGATAGGGAACTATAATCAAATCGGGTGTTTCTACAAAGCTTAACTAGTTTACTTCATTCCTCCTTGCTTGTTCTTGTTGAACTGAGGCTTATACGAGCACTTGAATGCTGCTTCCAATGGTGGTTGAAGGGGTCTTTTTCAAGAGGGGAAATCGACAAGGGAATGGAACGGAAAATGAAGAACAAAGAAAGAGAGAAAGTGAGAGAGAAGTGAAGAACGAAAGGATAAAAGGTGTGTTTGAAATGAATAGCCAATGGGGTATTTATAGGTTGGATAGGCTGATAAAAATAGAAAAAATCAGCAGCCATAAACTCCCCCAATGGCCAGCCACACATGTGGCAAGTTTGAAACTTTCAAACTTGCTAAATTTAGATAGGGGAAATCTACAAAGGCTTGAATAGTGGAGGGGTTTGAATGCAATTTCAAGGAAGCTTCAAGGGCTATTTTGCAAGCCCAATAATCAGCTAAATAAGTTGATTGGATCAGCATGTTGGATGGTTTTGGGCAGCTAAGTTGCTCAATTGGATCAGTCTCTTGGTTTAGCACAATTGGGCCTTTTTTCATAATTTAAATAATAATTATTATTTAACCCAAAATAAATTGGATTAAAATTAAAATTAATTATATTATGAATTAATATTAATAATTTGGACTGTCTTAGGCTAAAAAATTAATTCACCTCGATGCTTCAAAAATCGCTTTTCGGTTTTGTGCTTCTAGCAGTGTTTGCCAAGCCAATTTTCGCCCTTTGTGTGAATATGTCGAAAATAAATCAAAATTTATTATAAAATTAATTAAAATTCAACATGTTAATAATTTTAAGTACAATTTAATTATTTTATAATTATTATATATTTTTTGATAAGAATTATACCAAAACTGCATGAATTTGGGTTAAAAATGGCATGAAAAAGTGCGTATATTTTCATGTTTCCACTTATCAGACCACACAAACAGTGCGTTTTTACGCAACATCTTAGTTAATGGAGCTGCAATAAATGAAAACCCCTCAACGAATCGGAGATAGTAAACTGCTAACCCCAAGAAACTCTGAATCTCAAACACCTTCCTCGGTTCTTTCCGCTGGATCACAGCCTCAACTTTTTTGGGATCTACTCAGATCCCCTCAGCTATAACAACATGCCCCAGAAAGGTAACCTCTTGTAACCAAAATTCACACTTGCTGAACTTAGCGTATAACTATTTCTTACAGAGTATCTACAAAACTATCCAAAGATGCTCATTGTGCTTACTCTTAGTCTTTGAATAAATCGGAATGCTGTTGATGAAGACTACGACAAATTTATTCAAATACGGCTGAAATACCCAATTCATCAAATCCATAAATACAGTTGGAGCATTCATCAAACCAAAAGGCATGACTAGGAACTTGTAATACCCATAACTAGTCCTAAAGACAGTCTTATACATACCAGTCTCCTTAACCTGATGATATCCAGAACGAAGATCAATTTTGGAGAATATAGATGCCCTACGAAATTGATCAAATAAATCGTTAATCCTCGAAAGTGGATACCTGTTCTTTACCGTTAACTTATTTAGCTGACGATATTCCACACACATCATCATCGTGTCATCCTTTTTATTGACAAACAGAATCAGTGCTCTCCATGGGGACATACTTAGTCGAATGAAACCTCGATCCAGAAGTTCCTAAATTTGAGCCTTTAGTTCCAAGAGCTCCTTTGATGTCATGCGATAAAGGGCAATAGACACAGGAGAGGTACTCAGTAGTAGTTCAATACCGTACTCAACTTCCTTGCCTAGAGGTACTCTTGGCAACTCATCCGAAAAAACATTTAGAAAATCCTTTATTGTCTGAATATCAGTGACATAAGGTTTTTTAGAACCAGAGTCAAACACAAAGGCCATATACGCCTCACAACCTTTTCGAACTAGCTTTTCAAATGTAAGAGCAGAGATTACATTATAGAGGTAATCTCGACGCTGCCCAATCATAACGATCTCAATATTAATATGATCTCAGACTTACCTTTTTAGAGGCACAATCTAAACTGACTCGATGTTCCACGAGCCAATCCATTCCCAGAATCAAATCAAACTCTCCAAACGATAATTCCACCAAGTTAGCCGGAAACACCACACCTTGAATCTTTAACAAAACTCGTCTATACACCTTATCAACTCGAACCGACTGACCCAATGGACTAATTACAGAAATCTCTCTAGCAGTACACTTAACAAAAATACCCAAATTCACAAAAATAGTGTTAGCTATATACGAGTGAGTATAATCAATACTTATCAGAGCAAAATACGTAACAAAATGGATAAAGAAAGTACCCATTATAACGTCGGCATTGTCTCTATCCCCACGGTGCTTCGTCACATAAACAAGGGGAAGCTGTCGTGCTACAGTTTGACTCGCGCCTCGACCCGATACTTTCTGACCTCAGCCAGAACCATTACCACCCTTGATCATACCACGACCCTTAGGTGGTTGTTGAGCTACTTTCGGCGGCTGCACAGGAGTTGGAGTCGGAGCCAGTGCAGGAGCTTACACCTGATCAAATCGTAGGGGATAATCTCAAACACGGTACTCCATCGATCCCTACCGAAGACATGCGCCCAACTTCCTCCAACATTCGCCCAAATGGCATATCCCACAATCACTATATGTCTGAATCTTAGTCACTCTAGCTGGTGCCTCAGTCCTCGGTGGCTTATCAAACCTGACCCTTTTCTTAGGGCGCTGAACAGAATTAGAGGAACCCGAATCCCTCTTGAGCTTACTCTGACCTCATCATCAATTTAGAATTCTCATCATATATCTTAGTTCATAGCTCATATCACAGTCTCTAACTAAAACCACAAGTTAAGTCGTTACTATATTTCTAGTTAAATAGTATAGCTAAAGTAGAAATACTTACAAGTTTGACGTCGGAGACTCAGTCTTTTATAAAATTGATTTTCAGAGTTACTTGATTAAAGTTTTCATTCAAAACTCATTTTAATAAAAATAGGAGCCCAAAAACACAACTCGAGTTTTGTAAACCTGACTCTGATACCATAAAATGTAACACCCCATATCTGGCCTAGAAGTTAAGACTAAGTCTAAAGTTTACATTAAACTATTTTAGAACAACCTAACCTTTGATTAATTGAAATTCAACCATTGAAAAACTTATAATTATTTAAATCAAACATAAAATCCAACTTCTGAAACGTAATTCAAAATAAACATACACTAGCATAAGTTTATAAAAAGAATAATAAAATAACTAAAAAGAAATGACCAAGCTCCTTTCACGCCAACCCGCCTAAGTATGTTAGCTACCTGTAATCCAAACAAAAAAACCTAATGAGTTTTCAACTCAGTGTGTAACTTACATTCTCAATTAAATAGTAAAAGAATAGATGTAATTTTAGTTCATCTTTAGTCAGTCAATTCTCAAAATCAGATATAGAAACAGACACAAAGTATCTCAGATACAGATGCAGAACATATCAGATACAGATGTTGATTCTTACCCCCATTCGCCACACACCATCTTTGTCCATCCTAACACACTAGATAAGGCATCAAGTACCCTTCCATCCTTTCACACCATATAGTGATGGTATGTCACATTTCAGAATAATTGCAGCCTAACTACCAGATTAGAATGCGATAATTCGCCAGAATTAGAAATGTACGTGGCTTAGCCACTGGATTTGGCAGATTATTAAACTGCCCACACTTTCTTCTTCATACAGTCCCAATCCCGATGCAAATGTAGATTTAACATATATTAGATACAAATATACAATAGTACAATTTCAGACCATTATCATGTAACACAATCACATTGATTTGCCAAATCTAATAACAAATGTGTATATATCAGAATAATATATTACTCAGTAACAAATTATCAAAAATAGTTTCAATGTATAATTCAGATCATACGGACCTAATGGTAGGCCTACATCCGATCCGAATGACTATTACAGCCCTAGAGGAAATTTCTGATTTTTGGCTCATAAGCTCGTGTGGATTCACACAACCTGAGTGGTTGGCTTGTGTGGTCCACACGGCATAGCACACAGTTGTGTGGCCCAAAACTGTGAGTTACATGGTCTGGCACACGTCTAAGCATACACCCATATGACTCACAACCCTCACACGCCCGTGTCCCTGGCCCATGTGACCTTAATCCAAAATAGTGAGTTACACGGCTTGGACACATGCTTGTGTCCTTAACTCGTATTCCTTTAATTCAAAAATAATGAGTTACACGGCCTGGACATACACCTGTGTCCCTAGCTCGTGGGCTCCAAATTCAAAAATAGTAAGTTACACGACCTGTCATCATGCTTGACACAAGGCCGTGTGGTTCACATGGCCTATCAAATGGCCATGTGGAGTCGAGAACCATGTTTTCTAGTGTTCGCAATTTGCAAAAAATTAGGTTTTTGTTTCACACCTGACATGGTTTCGACGTATAAGCAATCGGGGAGAATCTGATGCCTAAAAATGACAATCTAGCGACTAATTACACAATTATTCTCAAACAATCACTAGAAATAACAATCAAACCAAAGTTTTGTCGAAAAGCTTTGACACAATGCCAACTCAAAATTCACACACCTTGCACGTAAAAGTGAAAAACGAAACTAGCGCGTTGGGGGAGCGTCTTTAGTAAAATCCTCGCCTAAAAAAGAAGTTAATCGCACACTTAAATAGAGAATCCGAGCAAAATGAGCAAAAAACCCATTTCGACAAAACGAACGATAACAAATAAAAAACTCACTAAAACAGAAGAGAATAATGACATAGCTTACACAATAACCTTCCAATCGACACAACGAGCAACATAGAACTTCTAATTCGACCTAGTAATAATTTATTGAAGTAAGTAAAAAGAAAAAGAAAAGAAGGAGAAGGGAGAAGAAGAACAGTAAGAAAAAGAGAAGAAATGGACTTTTCTTTTTAAGAAACTATTTAATTAAAGACAATTATAACTAAAATTTTCTTGAGTAACATAAAATTATTTCCTTATTGCCAATGCAGAGACTCGAACACAAGACTTGATAATACACATAACTTAACCATCAAACTAGTAGACTCATTCTTGATATAAATTAACGCATAAATATACTTAATTCAAACATTCAAGGATAGGAGTTGAACCAAAAGAATAATAAAATTTTCTAAAAGTGAGACTTGAACCCCTGACCTCAATCACACAACAAAACACTTAACTACTGAAGGAGATAGTTAATTATTGACAGAAACTAACAACAACAGTTCAAAATTTAAGGCGTTATAGTAAGTTTCTGAACCAACATTTTTTTACGAGTCCTAATGTGCCTATAAACCTTCTTATTCCAATCTCTAAGTTGACTTGTAATATTTGAAATCGTAGAGGACGTAGCACTGTTAATAGCGGTGAGCATTCGATCGAATCGAATCGAAGCGAATCAAAAATTTTTGAGTTAATCGAGTTTTCGAATCTCATTTTATCATCCTAACTTTATTTGAAGTTTTCTCGAATCGAGTCGAGTGGGATGGAATTCGAATCGAATCGAATATATTTGTTCGAGTTAAATTTTAAAAATAATTTTGGGTCCTTGTAACCACTTGTCACCCATCGTAATAAAATTTGTCCACCTTAATCAAATTTTTATTAACTTTCATCACCTCATAATTTATTTATTAATTTTTTTATATCTTGGTTAGCTTCTTTGCTTGCTTAGTTGTTTCAATTATCTTGATTCTTGTCACTATGTATTTTGGAATTAAAAATATATTAAATGTAAAAATATGATTTTTTAATAAAAGTTATTTTAAAAATAAAATGTGAAATTGATACCAATATAAAATTTTAACACGAATATTTTATGGCATAATTAATAATTCAATTTTAATATAAATATTCAATATGACTAAACAATTCAATAATATAAATAATATAAAATGTGAAATTTAATTTAATAATATAAATAGTAGATATAAATAAAATTATTACCATTTATGTTTAGTGTTTTTTTTTTGGATAATTTTAATTTTTTATTTGAGAGTAAAGGGTAAGAAGTAAAAGTTTAGGGGGAAAATAAAAAAGTTTTTGGGAATAAAAGTTTGAGGGAAAGTAAATATGGGGGGTAAAATTTTGGAGGGAAAATATTAAAAAAAAATTGGAGGGGGGAGGGTTTGGGGTAGATGAGAGGTGGGATGAGAAGAGAATACAAGTTTTAAGGAAAAAGTGGGAGGGAGTAAAAATTTTGGGGAAAAATAAAAGGTTTTGAGGGTTTTTTGGAGTAAAATTTTGAGAAAAAGTAAATGTGAGAGTAAAATTTTGGTGAGAAATGAATTTTGGGTAGATTGGGGGGTTGGGAGGGGAGGGGAGTAAAAGTTTTGGGGGGAATGTGGGAAGGAGTAAAAGTTTTAAGGGAAAAGTAAAAAGGTTTGGGAGTTTGGGGTAAAAATGTAAAATATTATAGTTTGATATTTGAATTATTCGAATTCGAAAACTCAACTCGATTCGAACTCGAAAGTTGAAAAAAAATTCGAGTTGATTCAAATAACTCGATTAACTGGAATAACTCGATTCATTTAACTCGAAATTCAATATTTTTTCAATTTTTTCGAGTCGAATCCAATTTTGCCCACCCCTAACTGTTAAAATTCCGCTTTTCCTTTACAAATTCACTAAAACCCAGGTGTTTCGCCCATCTCGCCGAAAAACGAAAGGGTCTCCTCTTAGAATAATGAATCAATAGCCTAAGTGACAACAACAGTGGCCTATGGTTAGATTTGAGCATTGGGAGATGAGTCACACAACAAGTTGGAAAAGAAGCCATCAACTTATCATTTCCAATTGCTTTATCAATACGCTCAAAAACTCCACCCCTATTCCACGTAAAAGGAGAACCCCTAAACCCCAAATCATTAAGATCAACCAAATCCATAAAGTCACCAAAATATGGACATCTTCTTCCCTTACCACGCCCACCTCTCTTTTCATTGATAGAAAGAATAGCGTTGAGATACCCTATAGCCTACCAAGGGCAACCATTCCTCAAAATCTACGACTTTAAATCATCACAAAGGCATCTCCGTTTACAACTATCTGGATTACCACAAACAAAAACCACAAAAATTGGTCTTAGGAGAGAATTCTCAGAAATGCGGATCAAAACGAATTGAGGGTGACTCCAAAGTATATCAACACGGAGCAACTACTTACGCCCAACCCAGATGCCACCAGAAAAACCTACTGCCTCCACTCGCTGACAGCACTGGAAACCAAGAGTAGCAATAATAGAATCAGCTTTACCCCCACTAACTCTTGTCTCTAAAAGGCCCGATTATACTCATGGAAAATCCGTAGAAACTTGATATTTGCACATCCTTGGCAATTCCATGAAAATATAAATAAATTCATAAAAAAATAAAGGAAATATGAAAACTAACCTTAAAACTAGCTTAACAGTTTTCTCTGCAACATTTTTCATCATGACTCATTTTCTCCTTCTTAGCCTCATTCGCAATTTGTGAGCTGATAAGTTTGGTTATATAATTCATGTTATTTTATAAAAGAACCCTTGTATTGCCTGAATTTTTAAACCGACCACCACGATCCTAAATCTTACTGATGACTCTACCATTTCAAACAACCCCCTTTTCCCACCCGGATCTTGCCCTCCGAGAGACAAAAGTCCTTTATCATTCTCGGACAAAAAAACTTTTCCTGGAGATGTAGTATTTTTGGGGCCCTCATTCTCCTTAAAAAAACGGTTGAGTGTTTCCTGGGATCAAGAATATCTTTAATAGGAAGCAGTATTTGCTCTATCAATCCTTCGAACATAGGGTTGAAGTGGGAATTAGTGCCCGAATTATTCTCACGCTCGTTATCAACCAGCAAATCAACATAATTATTAATACTGCTAGGAACATTAATATTCACCTGCACCTCCCTAGGATCTTTTCCCCTTGGACCCAATCCAATTTTTCACCGACTGGAGCAGACCCAACTGAATCAGTTTTATTCGGGCTTTTAGAACCCCCAAATTCTAAAATTTGTCTTTCCCCCGAAACCCCATGCAAAAATTTGCTCTTCTTTATACTAGGCCCAACACTCTCCACAACATTGGACCCACGGGAAACCCCAGCTCCAACTGAATTATCATGGCCCAAATCGCCTATCTATAGCGAGCCCGTTCTAGACCCAACTAATTTGTTATTACCCCCAAAATTAACCCTACCTTTCTTCTTCAAACCCCCCCCCCCTTCTGAAATATAACACCCGAAATTTGCAGCTCCGCTGCTGCAAACTCAGATTCTTTGTCCCTAATCAAAATCAAGGCCCCAAATCTTGACCCTTCCCCAAATGATGCCGATTTGATCGAGTTTTGATTCTAATTTACCCTCAAGTTTCGCCTTGATTTTTTCTCAACTAACATTCAGGGAAAGAAAGGTTCCGATGGCTCTTTCGACTTCTCTTTCTCCGGTATAATCACCGGCGATGGAGAAACAATCGCACCATCAACTTGTTTGGGACCAACGGCCGGGCAGGCTTCTTGTACATGTCCAAACCTGCCATAAGCAAAGCAAACTGTTGGTAACGACTCAAACTCAACCCTTTGTACCTTACCATCAACAAGGATCTTAGTAACAAGAGGTTTTTCCAGGTCAATAAACACTACCATCCTAGAAAGCTTCCCCCTTGAACCACGATCAGTCTGGAAATCAAGTTTAGCTACTTTGCGGATCAACCCGCCTATTTCCTCCAAGATTTTCCGTTTATAGAAAAACCCCGACAAACCAGGAAGTCGAATCCAAACCATAACATTCCTCGGGAATGGCTGAAGTGGATTGAATTCAGGAGTCCACGGCTGCACCATGAGATATTTCCCAAGAACGATCTATGGCCCCTGAGTAAGAACCCTCTCATAATCTTTCCGACATTGAAATCTAACCAGAAAGTAACCATTTTCGACGTCCATGAGATGGAACTACTACGAAGGCTTCCAAAGGCTAGAGATCCTGTTATAGAGAGGTACATTCGACACTTTCCTACCCAACAATTTCACCACCAACGTGGTTGCCATATCTAGCACCAAAAGTTTTTGGATTCTCTCTGAAAAAGCTAATCGTAGGTAACCCATTAACTGTAGATTTCATAATATCACCATCTAAATATTCCAGATCTTCATCACATCCAAAATCAGATGATCTACTACCAACCACTTTGTCCTTCCAAGACAGCACTTATGTTGGAGAGGGATTAACAACCATACCACAACTCGAGTCATTAACCACTCCGCTAATCATATACACATCCATCCTTTTGAATTTGACCTTTTCGGTGGTACGATCCTCATTCGAAGATACGCCACCATCATCGTCAACCATCGTCGTCGTCATCCAATATGTTTTTCTTATTGAAATAAATCTTTCTAGAAATTAATTTGTTCCACTAAACCTGGAATTGAAAAAGAAAAGTGTAAACAATTGTCTATATATATTAATTAATTAAATTTAAATTTTACCTTTCATTATTTATTGGATGTTATTTTAAACACACAATAGTGTTATAAATTCTCAATTTTACATGCATAAGCGTGTGATAGGATTTTTAGTATTTTTAATAATTTATTTTTATTACAACTATTGATGTAATTAGTTAATTATAACCTAAAAATATAAAAATATTTTTTACTTAACAGTAAGATTCTTAGATTAAGTGGTAAGAGACTTTAAATTTAATCTCTAACATTTTTACCTTTACATCAATAATTAAAAAAAAAAATTGTTATCTATACCATATTTATGTTTTAGAATTAATTTAAATAAAAAGTAATTCATATTATTACTATATTATATAACACTCACGATTGTATTGATTGCATTAAACTATGCAAAAAGTTGGGTATGCTACTTAACTTTTGCGTGCCAGGCTCTTTTCATGCCATAAGGAAAGGAAAGACACCCAGCTTGTCCTCCACCTAGATAAACTGACTCTTATCTTGATACCAATTATTGGGCTTAATAGAAATGAGTGGACCCATGTCTCTATTGTTGTGAATAGGGTTTTTTACAAAAATAATATAAAAAATAAAAAATTATCAAAATGTTATAACTTTTTTTATTTATCAAAATATATATAATTTTTTTATTTACCAAAATATATAAAAAAACAAAAATAAAATAAAAAATAGAAAGAAAAAAATCTGGACTGATTTGACAACTCCTTGGGTGGAGGGAAGTAGGTTGGCGGCACCAAACAAGGGAACCCTGTTGGCGGCACCGAACAAGGGATCCTTGTTGGCGGCACCACCCTTGAATTTAAGGGTGGTCAGTTGGTGGGGGGAAGAAGGAGAGGGGAAGAAGAAGAAAGAAAGGAAGAAAGAAAAAGAAGGAAAAGGAAAGGAGAGGAAAGAAAGAAAAAGAAGGAAAGAAAAGGAAAGGGGAGGAAAGAAAGAAAAATAAGGAAAGAAAAGGAAAGGAGAAGAGAAAAAAAAAAGAAAGAAGAAGAGAGAAGGAAGGAAAAAAAAGAAAATAAGGTAATTTTTATTATTAATTTAAGATTTTTGTAATATTTGTGTGTTAAAAAATAATGTTAAGTGCATTTTCGTATTTTATTAATTTATTTAGGATATATAATTTTTGAGATATATTTAGCATAAAAAATTCATGGTATGTACATTATATGTTGATTAGAATTTTTTATGAAATTGACTTAGGATGTTGAAATTAGTTTTGTTAGGAAAATAACATTAAAAGTAAAATGATAAAGAAATATATTTAAGAAAACATAAAATAAGAAAAGAAAAACAAAAATTATATATTCACGAAAGTAAAAAATGCAAAAAATTATATATTTAATAAATTTTAAACATAATGCACTGAAAAAGTATAAAATTATAAAATTTAAAATGACGATATTTTTAAGATAATAAAATGCGGAGAGAAAAATACGAACAAATTGTCAAAATAATAGTGTATTACTAACTTTTAAAAATTGAGAAATAGTTAATACAAATATTTTAAAAAATGTAATGAAATAATATAAAGTAATAAAATAAAAAATAAAAATATTTTTATTGAAAGTAATAAAATCGGGAAAAATACGAGGAAATGGCGGGGATAAGGATTTTTTCTTACACCAAATAAAAACCCGTTTTAGTATTTTTTATTTTAGTAAATAAAAATATATATAATATTTTGGTAATTTTAAATATTTTATTATTTTTGTAATGTTTTATTATGGGTTTTATAAAAAATAATATAAAAAATAAAAATTGTCAAAATATTATAACTTTTTTGTATTTACCAAAATATATATAATTTTTTATTTACCAAAATATATCAAAAAAGTAAAAAAACAAAAAAATAAAAAAAGCAGAAAAAACACACTAAATTTGTAAATTAATTTTACACTAAATATACTAAATAAAACGAGTAAATGGAAGGGATAATGATTTTTTACACTAAATTAATTTTAAAAACACACTAAATTAATAAATTTAAAACATTATGTAAAATTATAAAATTAGAAATGAAGATATTTTATAAAGTAATAAAATGCGGAGAAAAAAATACGAACAAATGGCCGAAGTAAGAGTTTTTAACTAACTTTTTTTTCAACTTGCAGGCATCGCAATGGCTTCATTGATTAGCAGCAAAAGCCACATATCTAATGCGGTTAATAACGCGGTATGAGTTATTATTTATTAATCATGGGTTCTATTTATTTAAAAAGGATAGACGTACAAAGAAATGATGTTATCGTAAAATTTTACGTAATTTAACACTATCGGGACTCGTCACCGAGTTTTAAGGGCCGTGTGAGTGTTTTGAAGAATACTCGGATGCACGGTTGATGCTGCGTTTAGAGCTAGCTTGATTTGGGTCCGTAGTACGGATCCGTTGCAAATCTTGCGCTTTGATTTATTATCTGCGCTAGTGGAGTGGTGGCGCCCGGAGACCCACACTTTTCATTTTCCGTGCAGGGAATGCACGGTGACATTGGAGGATGTAGCGTTGCAGCTTGGGCTCCCAATTGACGGGAGTCCCGTAACGGGATTATCTGCATTTACCGATCCGGATGCACTTTGCTATCAGCTTCTAGGAGACTCACCAGGGGACGGTGAGTCATATTTTTCGGGCGTACAATTTACATGGCTGAAAGCCAAGTATGGACAATTATCAGCGACAGCCACTGAAGGCGAGTTGATGTGCGTTGCTCGAGCGTACATCATGCATATCATAGGGGGAGAAATCATGCCTGATGCAAGCAACGACAAGGAGCATTTGATGTACTTGCCCCTATTAGCTGACTTGTCCAGTGTTAGCTCCTATAGCTGAGGCTCAGCTGTGCTAGCAGTCTTGTATCGAGAGCTTTGTCGGGCGACAGATATGAAAGTTCGCGACATTGGCGGATGCCTCTCACTGCTGCAGTCCTGGGCGCTGTATCGGATGCCATTTTTGGCATCGGTTAGACACCAACCGTATGTTTATCCTTCTTTGAACGGTGATAAAATATAACTTCTCGTTATTTGTAGTCATAATATATTGACTAATGTTACCAACCAACTCTAAACGCTATATTTGTTTTTTGTAGGTGGAGTGGTCGTCCGGGTATCGGGCAGTCATACAATGTCTCGGTATACCGCCTCATGATTGAACAGTATGCCCGGGATGGGGTAAGATGCTATTCTAATATTCATGCTATTGTCATATTCATGACATCTTACTTTCTATATCTTACGCACACGTTATGGCTAATTATAACCATGTTATTAATCATGCAGTTTATATGGACGCCGTACCGAACGCCAGAAATTACCGCCGTGGTACCCTCGTTTGCGTACGTGCATTCGTGCATATGGTGCACTAACGCACCAATTATAAATTTCAACATGGTCGAGTGGTATCATGGGGATCGGGTGCTACGACAGTTTGGCTTCATCCAACCTATCCCGGATCTGCCGTGTGAGGTGGGAGAAGTTCACGGCAAGAATAAGAGAGGAAAATCGATGATAGATTGGGGAATTAAGCACCGAAAATTTGTGACGCTGTGGAACGATCGATTTCGTCGAAGGCCTCAGATGGTTATGGCTACCGACTCGCAACCATCTGAAGAGTATATGCAATGGTACTTTAGTTGCAGGAAGCCATATTTATACAGAGGCCAGTCGGTTGTAATCCCCCCCGCACATGCAGCGACATGGGGGATCGGCCATAGCGGCCTAGCATGATGCAGATCCCATGGCATCTTATTCTCTGGAACCACCGGAGCCCGAGCAGGAGCCCCAGCCAGATCCGGAACAATCTAGATTTGTTGGTTCAGATAGCTATCATCCGGAATTGTCAGGCACTGACAATTTGCCGAGCTTCTCAGGGCCAGAATATGCATACGACTTTGAACCATTCGGATCCTACTCGCCCGGCCCATATCCGCTACATTATGGGACTCCCTCAGGTGCATCAAGTTCGTCGCTGCCGAACAAGGGACCTGCTCAAAATGATTTCCTCCCTATTTTTACTACACCACCACCTGCGCCAAATGATAATGTCGGTCGTCGCGGGCACCCAGAACGTGACCGTCGACCTCCGAATAGGTATACCCCTAAGACTACACCATCGAACCATCAATTTTAGGGGTGTATGGCACATGTTTGTACATTAACACATTTTTACTTTTTTGTATCAATTTAATTATTCTAATTTAATTATTCTAATTTTAGTTATTGTGGTTATTGTTCAATTTCTTTTTACCAATTTAATTATTTTAAAGTTGCATTATATTAAAGCTTAATTTAAGGTTATATGCCTCCATTTTCGATATAATATTAATAATTCCAAACGCCATATACTATTTTATAACTTAATTTGGATACAATGTAATCATAATCATTTGTATAGTTTTTTATCATTACACATAAAAATTTTACAATATTAGGTCAATTACGACCCGATCCGGATGACTGCCCAACATGAAAGTTTCGGTTACGGTATTTATTCCGACTATGACCACTTAACCTACATATTCCACAACGCTTTCTGTCAGACTTCTCCCTGATGTCCATTTCATTACGGATTCTGCTTGACTGCGGACGACCTCTCGGATTCCTCCGCAGCCCTCTGTCTGGGAGAAGCTCAAAAGTCGTCAGAGGCACCTCCCACGTCTTAAAACTTTTGCATTAATCCTTGCCTTCATTTGTCGAAACTGGAAACTTGTAGAAAATTTTTACTATCCTTCTCCCACAACGTCTTAAAATTTTTGCATTAATCCTTGCCTTCATTTCATCAAACGAGACATTTCTATTAAATCTCATTGCTATTTGTTGCTGACATTCAAATACACATCCAACACTTGTTGTCAAGATGACTCCGTCGAAATAAACACATACAAAAAACTTAGCATCCATCTTCAATATTTAATCTGTCAAAAAATAAACAAAATCTCGTTAAACATCTCGCACGGATAATAAACAACTTAAATAAAAAAATTAATGTTTCAATATTCAATTTTGTACATGAAAGCCATTTAACCACTAATCCTAATAACTAACACAATAATAATATTAATAATTTTATATACAAAATAATACTAACTAAAATTATTAATAACTAACTATAAAAATAATACTAATTTTTTACTAACAATAATACTAAGTAACATCTTAATAATAATAATAATAATAATAATAATAATAATAATACTATAAAATTTTTATTTTTTGTAATATTTTGATAATAAAACCCTAACTAAAACTATCAATTTGAGTTTTATTGATTTTAATCTTAATAACTAAACTAAAACAAAAAAAATACAAATTATACAAAACAATAACAATAACATAATCAATTATTTTAAAAAAAATACCTTATTTTTCTATTCTCTTTCTCTCTTTTTCTCTTTTTTTCTGCAGCACATCTTCTTTCTTTTCTTTTTCTTCTGATTTTTCTTGTTTTAGCTGGACAGAGTTCGTGTTTATAACACGAGTACTGCCGCCAATCTAGTTGGTAGGACTGGTGCCGCCAACAGGGATCCCTTGTTTGGTGCCGCCAACAGGGTTCCCTTGTTTGGTGCCGCCAACCTGCTTCCCTCCACCCAGGGAGTTGTCAAATCAGTTCAGGTTTTTTTCTGTTTTTTATTTTTTTTTTTGTTTTTTGTTTTTTTTTGATATATTTTGGTAAATAAAAAAATTATATATATTTTGGTAAATAAAAAAAATTATAACATTTTGGTAATTTTTTATTTTTTTATATTATTTTTGTAAAAAACCCTTGAGAATAGCAAAACCCTTATTGGCACGTTTTGTCAGAAAATTGGAAGAAGTACAAGTTGCGAAAACTATTTAAGTGAGATCCTTACTCTCTTCTACGGTAATTCAAGAAGAATGCCACCAAGTGGAACTATAAACCCCCATCCAATTGTCCTGGGGACAATTCAAAAGAATAGTGCACTTTCATGAACCACAGGTGCAGACTTAGATGGAATCCCAATTCAAAAATATATAGAGGAAAAGTATCCTACCCATTGTAACGACAACGCTCAACTGATGAACTCTGCCCCTAATCAAGAACTTATACCTATAATGGGGATCTTTAATCCCCCTCAACTGATGAATTCGCAACATGTCTTCCATCGTGGCTATACAAGAAAGTCGATCATTGGTATTAAGGTAATCACAAAGAAAAATAACTTATCAAAGAAAGTTTTCCTAGAGATGAAGAATCACAAAAGGGTATTAATGTAGAAAAAACAACTTATTAAAGAAGAAAGAAGAGAATTGATCAACTCTGAAGAAGATTAAAAAGCATTGAAAAGCAAGTAATTTGAAGAAATTTAAATAAATTGCTAAAGAAGAATCACAAAAGTTAAATCCTTCTAAAAAACCCAAAAACCTCAATTTTATGAGAAAATATACTTAATTTTGAAATCGTACAAAGATGAAGAGGGAAAATATCCTTAAATAAAGCAACAATTAGCTAATGAAGGGACACCACATTAAGAACTAGAAATCATGATCTTTAAAGATGTTTTACATCTTAATACATCTACAGATTAATTATTAATCCCATTATGATTAACCCAAATGACATAAGTTCATTGTCATACTTGTTACATTTGCCTAAAAAAGCAGCACCCACTGCTTCAAAATCATAGTCTCTAAAAATTTCATTTTATAAACTTTTCTTTAGTATGGGGAACAATTGTTATACCCTTACTCTTAAACACCCCTACGCCATGAGAGGAGAGCATCTATTTGACATCACCAAAGACAACTGTCCAATAAGATCCAATCTCATTAATGCTTTCAATTTTTCAAACTCACCAACCTCACATTAGCGCACATTCAGGCCATACCTTAACATGAACCTAAATTAGACTCTACTGAAGAAATAATAATGATAAGATGGATCCATTCCAAGCCTTCCTTGTCCTATAAAATTCCTTCTTCCAAGATCAAGGGGGACAGAACAAGAACCATTGGCTTTCACTTTGCTAAAATACCATTCCAACCCTTTATCCCAAACTTTCTATTAGGGGTGAGCAAAACTCGATTCGACTCGAAAAAATCGAAAAAAAATTCGAATTTCGAGTTAAACGAATCGAGTTAATCGAGTTATTCGAATCAACTCGAATTTTTTTTTTCGAATTTCGAGTTCGAATCGAGTTGCGTTTTCGAATTCGAATAACTCGAATAATTCGAATAATTCGAATATCAAACTATAATATTTGACAGTTTTACCTAAACTCCCAAACCTTTTACTTTTCCTCAAAACTTTTACTCCTTCCCACTTTCCCCAAAACTTTTACTCCTCCTCCCAACCCCCAATCTACCCAAAATCCATTTCCTACCAAAATTTTACTCTCCCATTTACTTTTCTCAAAATTTTACTCCCAAAACCCTCAAAACCTTTTATTTTCTCTCAAAATTTTACTCCTTCCCACTTTTCCCTAAAACTTTTATTCCTTTCCATCCCACCTCCCATCTACCCCAAACCTTCCCCTTCAATTTTTTTAATATTTTCCTCCAAAATTTTACTCCCTCTATTTACTTTCCTCAAACTTTTATTCTCCAAAACTTTTATTTTCCCCTAAACTTTTACTTCTCACCCTTTACTTTCAAATAAAAATCAAAATTATCCAAAAATCACTAAACATAAATAGTAATAATTTTATTTATATTTACTATTTATATTATTAAATTAAATTTCACATTTTATATTATTTATATTATTGAATTATTTAGTCATATTGAATATTTATATTAAAATTGAATTATTAATTATGCCATAAAATATTCGTGTTAAAATTTTATATTGCTATCAATTTCACATTTTATTTTTAAAATAAATTTTATTAAAAATCATATTTTATATTTAATATATTTTTAATTCCAAAATACATAGTGACAAGAATCTGAAGATAATTGAAACAACTAAGCAAGTAAAGAAGCTAACCAGTATATAAAAAATTAATAAATAAATTATGAGGTGATGAAAGTTAATAAAAAATTTGATTAAGGTAGACAAATTTTATTACGATGGGTGACAACGGTTACAAGGACCCAAAATTATTTTTTAAAATTTAACTCGAACAAATATATTCGATTCGATTCGATTCGATTCGAATTCCATCTCACTCGACTCGATTCGAGAAAACTTCAAATAAAGTTAGGATGATAAAATGAGATTCGAAAACTCGATTAACTCGAAAATTTTTGATTCGATTCGATTCGATTCGATCGAATGCTCACCCCTACTTTCTATCATAGCGACTCTCTATACCACCTAGGATGTGAGCCGTCACCTTTATACACCCTAATATATTGTACAACTTTATTATGATAAAAATAATATAAAAAATAAGCATTTTCATTTGATAATAAGTATTTATATGGAAGGAATAAAAAGAAGAGAAAATGAAAGGATTGTTTGTGACGTATATTTTTTTCTCTGTAAATGTTTGCATTACAAAAAAGTTTTGTAGGACGTGAATTTATTTAAATAATAATTTCATAGTGTACTTTTAACATTTAAAATAAGATGCATAAAATGTTCTTAATTCTTGTTGAAGTAACAATGATAAGGCAAATCGAAATCCCTTAGGGACTTAGAATGTATTGACTCTATTTTAAAATTTCACTTCATTTTAACTATTTTTTTTATTAAAAGTAATAAAATTTATCTTCATCATTTCAAAATTTGATAATTTATAACGCAAAAATTTAAGGTTGTGTTTAGTAGTGCTTGATAGAAGCACTTTTAACATAAAAAAAACTTTTGAAGCAAAAGGAATGTTAAACAAGCAACTTTTGAAGAAAATTTTTAGCTTTTCAAAAGCACTTTTCCCCCAAATGGAGAAGTTAAAATTTTTAGTTTTTCTCTCTCAAAAGCATTTTTAATAGTTTAATTACGTTTTCACCTCTCCAACATATAGTACTTTCCCTTCTTCGGTTAATTGCTTAAAAAATATTTAAAATTTATTTGTCATATATTAAAATATTAACAACAAATTTTAATAAATTATTTTCTATATTCTTATGAAAATATCATAATATTAACTAATTTGAATATTATTTAAATGTTTATTTGTTACTTTATAACACTATATCTAAAATGGATATTTTATTTCATAAAAGTACTTTTTAACAGTAATACTAAATATTTAAATTTTAAACTAAACTTTTCAAAATTATTTCTCAAAATTACTTTTGCTAAATACTTTTTAAAAACAATTCTAAAAAAGAATACTAAACTACCCTAAGTTTCGGATAATAACAATCATAATGGAATTTTGGTGTGATAAAAATACCACATGCTTGCACAACTCATGCGCATTAAGGTTCCTTTCAAGAAATTTTGGCCCCCCGAAATTAGATCTAATAAAGGAATGTATAATTAGGGGTGAGCATTCGATCGAATCGAATCGAAAATTTTCGAGTTAATTGAGTTTTCGAATCTCATTTTATCATCCTAACTTTATTTGAAGTTTTCTCGAATCGAGTCGAGTGAGATGGAATTCGAATCGAATCGAATCGAATATATTTGTTCGAGTTAAATTTAAAAAAATAATTTTGGGTCCTTGTAACCATTGTCACCCATCATAATAAAATTTTTCCACATTAATCAAATTTTTTATTAACTTTCATCACTTCATAATTTATTTATTAATTTTTATATATTGGTTAGCTTCTTTGCTTGCTTAGTTGTTTCAATTATCTTGATTCTTGTCACTATACATTTTAAAATTAAAAATATATTAAATGTAAAAATATGATTTTTAATAAAAGTTATTTTAAAAATAAAATGTGAAATTAATACCAATATAAAATTTTAACACGAATATTTTATGGCATAATTAATAATTCAATTTTAATATAAATATTCAATATGACTAAACAATTCAATAATATAAATAATATAAAATGTGAAATTTAATTTAATAATATAAATAGTAGATATAAATAAAATTATTACTATTTATGTTTAGTGATTTTTATGGATAATTTTGATTTTTATTTGAGAGTAAAGGGTGAGAAGTAAAAGTTTAGGAGAAAAATAAAAGTTTTAGGAATAAAAGTTTGAGGGAAAGTAAATAGGGGGAGTAAAACTTTGGAGGAAAAATATTAAAACAAAATTGGAGGGGGGAGGGTTTGGGATAAATGGGAGGTGGGATGGGAAGGGAATAAAAATTTTAGGGGAAAAGTGGGAGGGAGTAAAATTTTGGGGAAAATAAAAGATTTTGAGGGTTTTGGGAGTAAAATTTTGAGAAAAATAAATGGGAGAGTAAAATTTTGGTGGAAATGGATTTTGGGTAGATTGGGGGTTGGGAGGAGTAAAAGTTTTGGGGAAAGTGGGAAGGAGTAAAAGTTTTGAGGGAAAAGTAAAATGTTTGGGAGTTTGGGGTAAAATGTAAAATATTTTAGTTTGATATTGAATTATTCAATTATTCGAGTTATTCAATTGAAAACTCAACTCGATTCGAACTCGAAATTGAAAAAAATTGAGTTGATTCGAATAACTCGATTAACTCGAATAACTCGATTCGTTTAACTCGAAATTCGATTTTTTTTCGATTTTTTCGAGTCGAATCGAGTTTTACTCACTCCTATGTATAATGTTATGATTTTATCTAAAGGTCAGACTATATTTTTCAATCCAATAATTTTATTTACACAAATCGAATATTAAATGGTTTTTTAGTTGGAATAATTTATAATTTTAATTTTTAGGCACCAATTAAGTAAAATTATATGATTAATTTTAAACAGATAAAAATTTATTATACAAACATTCATACACAATGCCCTCTCTAATTTATTTTTACTTTAATTAGATTAGTTATAAAATAAACATCGATACAATGAGGGTTAAAAGGTTCTTTTTCTCTAAAAGATAAAGAAACTTTTATATAATCTTGTTTTGAAAAGTTGAGAAACATTAACCCTATTCAAACACAACAAATACAATAAGAACTTAGCAACCAATTAATACTAGAATTATACATAAATTTCATAAAATTTTGAGGAGATTTATAAAATATAACTTTAATATTTATAAAAAAATAAATCCTAGAGAAGTTTCAATGGGGTGGTTTTTTTCCAAAATTTTAATTATTTATTTATAAATAATTTAATTAAAAATAAATTAAGTTAGAAATGAAATTGTTGTGTGTATAATAACATTTTATGCATTTAAAAATAATGATATGCCTTTATTTTATTGGAGCCTAAAACTAAGATTATCATTCTAATATAAATTAGTCCCTCCTTAATAAATTTGTTTTTAACTAAATATATTTTTCAATATTATTGAGAAGTGCTAATAGTTTGTATATTTTAGGCCTTATACTTAGTATTTTGTTTGGTTCTTAAATGAAATCTTGCATATTAGCTTACGTTGCATAATTTATATCTCATTTATGTTTATTTGAGTTTTATTTAATTATGCTTGATTTTATAGGATTTTAAGATTTGATGATTAATTGAATGTTTTGTGACTTGAATTAGGTATTTGGAAGCTTAAGGTCGAGTTTGAAGACCACTAGAAGCAAAAACGAGGAGTTAAAATAATGGAACGAATCTTGGAAAGAAAATGAGTGACCTTGCCAAACCAAGCGCCACTGTCTGGTCCTAGTGTCCCAGCTCGTACGCCTTTCGATGCCCCCACATCAACATCATTGCTTTGATGCATTTTGTTTGCGTTTTGACCAAGCTTCAAGGGTATTTTGGTCCTTTAGGAGTTTTATAGCTTCAAGCAAGCTCATGTAACCTAATTTAGGTTATTTAAGCAATATAAATATGATTTGTTTAGAGGGAGTTTAGCTATTTTCTCACATTATAGTTATTTTATTGTTTATTGCATTCTTTAACTCTTTTTGGGGTTTCTAAACTCCCTTTTCTAATCAAAAGATTTATGAATCAAACAGAGATTTTACTTTTGACTAGAGTTTTTTTCTTATTGATTTTTCCAAATTTTAATTACTGCTTTCGTTAGTAAGTTACTGCTTTCGTTAGTAAGTTTTTAATTTAAATTGTTTTAATTTTTCAAAAGCCCCCTCATATTTACTTTACTCTTTTTATTCAAGAAATAAAATTATCACCAATCTCTACGGATATGACCCTACTTGTTGCTATCTACTAATTTTTTTATTTTCAAGTAGGTTTTTATTTTTGTAGGTCTCAACAGCTTAACAAAATTTGTTACCATTGTCAGGGATTAGTGTCGATAATTTCTTTTCTTATTTCTATTTTTAATTGTAGTTTTTATCTTTGTTCTTGTTTCGCTTTATGCCTCGATCTTCTCGTGTAGATGAATTTTTGTATAATGCAATGATTAAGCAAACTTCTAGGAAACTAAGAAGAGAGATCAGAATCAATTGAAACGTCTTATTTGCCGCTATTGAATCGAATACTAATAGTGATTCATTTATGTCATCTAGTGAAACTAAAATAAGTGAAATTGAAGAAGTTATGGATGATAATCGAGCCTTGAGAGAGTTGGCTACACCAAAATTGAACCATCAACCGCTTTGCATCCAATACCTTAAACTTGAGGTACCCTTTGAATTGAAATTTGGATTAATTCACTTACTTCTTACTTTTCATGGTTTGTAGAATGAAGATCCTCACAAGCACTTGAAGGAATTTCATGTGGTATGCTCCACTATGATACCCCACGGTGTAATCGAAGAACAAATCAAACTAAGAGTTTTTCCTTTCTCATTAGCAGATAAAACAAAGGATTGGATCTTGTATCTACCTCCCAGGTCTATAAACACATGGACCAAACTAGTGAGATTGTTTTTGGATAATTTTTTTCTACCTTATGTGCTACTACTATCAAGAAAGAGTTTGTTGTATCAAACAGAAGGACATGGAAAGCCTTCACTACACCAAAACAGACTTTTAGCGGCGTTTGGACAAAAAACGTCACTAAAAATCGAGCATTAGAGGCGCCTTATGTAAAACACCGCTAAAGATCGAGCATTAGCGGAGCTTCCAGGAAAGCGCCGCTAAAAATGAGCATTAGCGGCGTTTTTTGGAAAAACGCCGCAAAAAACCAAAGCCCAACGGCATCGTTTTCTACCTTTCAGATCTTTAGCGGCATTTGGAAAAAAAGCACCGCTAATGCTTAGATCTTTAGCGGCGTTTTTGAAGAAGCGCCGCTAATGCTCAGATCTTTAGCGGCGTTTTTGAAAAAGCGCCGCTAATGCTCAGATCTTTCGCGGCGTTTTCCATGAAGCGCCACTAATGCTCAGATCTTTAGCGGCGTTTTTGAAAAAGCGCCGTTAATGCTCAGATCTTTAGCGGTGTTTTTGAAGAAGCGCCGCAAAAATATTTTATCTGCTATTTACTATTTAATTTATTTTTAATTGAATATTTGTTAAAAATGGATAAATTTGAAATAATGACTGTACAAGCCCAAATATGCCTGGCCCATTAAAGAATATACCCAAATTAAATAGAAGCCCAGATAGCCCAATACATTAAATCAAAAAAAAACCTAAGCAAAGCCCTAGCTGCATAGCAGCCACCAGCAACCTCCAACGCCGCACGTCTCGGGGCCGACCCCGCTCCACGCGTGCCACTCCTCCGCGAGAGTTGCGCCTCCACGTCGCGCGTATTCTCCTCCAACAGTACCTGCATCAACAAGATAGCAAAAATCATGCCAACAATGCAGAATAGATCTCTTTTCTGTTTTATTTCATTTTTTTATACAAATATAAATCAAAAGAGGAAAAGGGTTTTTTTTTTTTTACCTTTGAAGCTTCCCCGTTGAAACCTACACTCGCATCGCTCCAAATCGGGAGCCAGCGAAGAAATTTGAGACTCAAGCGCCTTGAGCCGGAGGTTGGTTCATTTGAGAGCGGCGGCGATGAAATGGGATTAAAACCCTAGCAGAAAACTTTTTTTTTCCTTTGATGCAAACCTTCTGTTTCTTTAAAAGAAATTTTTTTTAAATAAGGTTGGCGAAACGGCGCCGTTTAGGTAGCCATACCCCGCGTGTTCTGGCCTTAAAGGGTAAATTGCGCAGCTAGCCCTCCCCCTTTTGCGACGCGTTTTAATCAAGTTTTTTTTCCCTTGAAATTTGGCCCAAACATTTCGCCCGTGCGACGATTTAGTCCAATTCTGCGTAGCATTTAGGAAGGGCGGGACTAATTCCCCTTTTGGCCCTTTCAGATTATGCGCATTTTGCAAATTAGTCCTCCGTTTTGTTAATTTCCGTTTTGTTTTTTTTTTCAATTCGTTTTTTACTATTATTATCACTATAATTATATTATATATATTATCATTATTACAATTATTATCTCTATATTCGTTCACCTGCATAATTTTTATATGATATATATACATATGCATTTCTTCTTATAGTCTTCACGCATTGTTTTTATATATAATATATATATATATATGCATTCTTATATATAGTACCCGTTTATTTGCATATATATTTTGGTTTTAAATTATTATAAACATTTTATTATTTTATACATGCTCCATTATTTTATATACATATGTACATATTCGAATTTCTTTTAAATACATATTTCTTTTCATATATTTAATAATTTATATATATATATATATAAACCTAAGTATATTTTTATTTTTAAAATATATATATGTATATATAAATTTTGCAAATACATGAACATACCTTTACACTTTATTTATTTCTCCTAATTTTCACATGTATCAATACATATACTTTTCTTTTATAATTTGTACATACATATATTTTGGGATTATCATAAGCCTTGTGCTTTATATGTTTCATTTTTTCATCGTATACTAGAATATGTATGTTAAATATGTGCACACTCATATTCTCGAATTTGCTTGCACATTATACTTGTATGTATTTTGTGAACACATATCCATATGTGTTTTACATTAAAGTTTTTGTATCATATTGTACATTATTTTTTTAAAGATACCCTTTTCGAAAATATTTTGGTTTTACCATTCATCAAAATTATTTTCTTGATTTAAAGGTTTTTTGAATAAAAGTATTTTTGGAAGTTTGGGATTTTCGAGGAAAATTGAGCCCTAACGTATTGGGTTCTGATTTTCTTTGTCAATCTTAAATGATCGAGAACATTTTATTCAAAATGCATAAAAATCATTTTGGGAACTTAACTTGTTGTGCCCTAACGTATTGGGTGTGGCATGTTACTTTCGAAATGAAGATTTTCGTATAAAATAAAAGTGATATTCAAGTTTGGGGAATTATGAGGAATTGTACCCTAACGTATTGAGACTCGATTTCTGTACATGACTTGAACAATTGGATACCCTTTTGCAAATTTCATCATTCAAGCTTATTTTAAAATCTTTTTAACTTTCAACACAAAAGACATCAAATAATCAATTTGGTACCGATTTTGGGCGTTACGAGGGTGCTAACCCTTCCTCGTACGTAACTGACTCCTGAACCTATGTTCAAAATTTGCAGACCAGAATAATTTTTAAGGTGGGCCGGTCACACCTTAATAAAGGATCGGTGGCGACTCCGATTTTTATTTTTTTAAAAGTCGACAACTAAATTTTTGTTTTTAAAAAGGCGGTTTCGACAGCTTGGCGACTCCGCTGGGGACTAAGAGAGTCGAGCCATGACTTGGTTATATTTTGCCTTTGTGTCGAAAATTAAAAGTTTTTTTTAAATCATGATTTCCTTTCTCATTTCTTTGGTTTTCATCGTGGTTCATTCCTATGGTTGAACCAAGCTGGTTGATCTATATTTGCATTTTGCATTACATGGTCCGTTTTACCCCTTTAAGTGGGAGTGAGAAACTAGTCCTTCGTGAGGTCTTCACCTCCGTGCAGGGTAGTGGACCGCTTCTGGGATACATCCGTACCTATGTCTTCGTGAGATTTTCATCTCTGTGCAGCCATAGGGAAATGTATCCCCCTGAACTGAACTCGATCCACATGAGCCTATAATGGGTGAAGATCGATGAATCTGCCGGTTCGGGTACCTTTACCTTAGTAGCCAAACCGCATATAGTGAACCTTAGGAACTTACCTAGGTAGAATTACTCTAAACCTTAGTAGATACCTGACTAGGAGTTTTTATTATTTCTTGATTGTATTGGATTTAATGTTTATACCCGATACTAACCCGTTTTGTTTTGTTTTGGTTATGATTGCATCGCATTTGCATTGTAGAAAAGAGATGTTGATTCAAGTTTGATTACTAGTTTAGAAAGCCTATCATAAGAAAACGGGTTTCTTGATAAAATGGAAAATAGTACGGCATGACTGAATATATTCCAAGAAACACGAGAAGGCGATGAAGTGTTCGTGACTTTACTTCATGGCCCGAGGATTCAAGTTGATTATTCAAGAGTTTTCGATAATCTAACTTTCTTAAAGAAGCCGATGAGCATTACGAAGATGGGCAGATGATGGATATCAACCGGGATCAAGTAAAAAGAGATAGAAGAGACGCTCCTTTTGAAGAGTTCGCAAGGTTTATCCTAGCATCCGGATGGAGAAGGAGAAGATGTCTTCGACTGGAATATGAGGGCAAAGTCGTATATATATATCTACTTTATGTAAAGAAATTTGTCCTCTAGTAAGGTTTTCTAAATGGAATTGAATTAGAATCAACGTCTCTTTATGCATTCATTTCATGCATTCGCATTTCATTACATCATATGCATCAAAGATTATTCAAAGATCCTAATTAACTAAAATCATTGCTCAGTTAACCTGGAATCCAACCAACCAACCCGACACCGATACGGAACTCGAGCAAAGACAAAAGATATGGATCAGAGATTAGAGAAGCTCGAACAGTACCAGAAGGAGATGCAAGACCGGCTCCAGCTACAAATGCAGGAGCGATTAGACAAGATGAAACAGGAGATGGCTGAGAAAATGCGGGAATCTCAAGAGGATATAGTGGCAAAGTTAACCCAATTGATAAACTAAGGGAGGTGACAAAGGAAAGGGCCCCATGGCAGATGTCGATGAGGGAAATTATGATGAACTTTTCTATCCTCCAGGTTTCACCCCTCCACATGAGCGAGCTCAAGCTGAATACCCGCGCAAATCTACTGTCACCATCATGCCTCAGCAATTTCGAGCTGGTATTTCGAACCTCCAAACTAGGCCGGGTTTTAATCCCGAAAACAACCCCGTGAACCCTGCCATTCCGGACTTTGACGAAGTGGCTGAGAAAGAAAGAATAAAGGTGGAATTGCCGAAACAGTTAGAGGATCGATGCAAGTGGCTTGAGGAGAAGTTAAAAGTGATAGAGGTCACTGAGAGTTATCGAGGCATTGATGCGAAAGAACTGAGTTTAGTGCCAGATCTAGTACTCCCTCATAAGTTTAAAATGCCTGAATTTGAAAAGTACAATGGGACAAGCTGCCCAGCAGCTCACATCACCATGTTCTACAGGCGAATGGTGGGTTATGTTAACAACGACCAACTCTTGATACATTGTTTCCAAGACAGCCTTACTGGGGCAGCATCCAAATGGTACAATCAGTTGAGTCGTGCCACGGTTGGTTCATAGAAGGACTTGGCACAATCGTTCATGAAACAATATAGTCATGTGACTGACATGGCTCCTGACAGAATCACCCTTCAAAACATAGAGAAGAAGCCGAGTGAAAGCTTCAGGCAGTACGCACAAAGATGGAGGGAGGTTGCGGTCCAAGTTCAGCCACCGCTCCTGGAAAAGGAAATGACCATGTTGTTCATTAACACCCTAAAGGCACCGTTCATTACACATATGCTAGGAAGTGCCACAAAAAACTTTTCTGACATAATCATGAATGGCGAGATGATTGAGAATGCCATCAGGAGTGGGAAAATTGATGCAGAGGAGAGTGACAAGAGGTCAGTCTCAAGGAGAAGAGAAAATGAGGTGAACAACACGAGTTACTCTAAACCAGTTACTGTGAGTCAGCCAGGAAAGGTGGCTATTAACCAACAAGGTTTATTAAGACAAGAATGCAGGTGAAACCAGTGCGAGAAGCTCCAGTTCACACCAATTCCGATGTCATATAAGGAGCTGTATCAAAGCTTGTTCGAAGCGCATGTTGTTGCTCCTCATTACTTAAAACCTCCACAACCTCCGTATCCCAAGTGGTATGATGCGAACGCACAGTGTGACTACCATGCGGGAATTACAGGGCACTCAATCGAGAATTGCATCACCTTCAAAAAGCTAGTTGAAAAACTCATCAACATGGGTGTTGTCAAGTTGGGTGACTCATCAAGTGTAAAAAATCCGTTACCCAATCATGATTGAGAATGGAAGGACTGCAATGTATGAAGAAGTGGTGAGAAATTTGCACATCGATGCCATATATGCAGACACATTTAAAAGGATCATTGTTAGATATTCGTCTTAGAGGTGTTCTAAATAATGGGACTGTAGAGGAAACCCCTAAAGTATTTAGAGTCTATTAGAGTAATGTTCAGAACACATTTGTTGTTTTCAGCCTAGAAGCAATAAGAATTTCTTTGTGAAATAGGCTCACGTCTGAATATTATTATTTTAATGAATACATTATTGCAATCATCTTTGAGCAAATGTTCTTTCATTCTTTACGTTTTTTTTCATTCTTTCAGATTTTTTCTGCCAAATTATTCATTCATTTATTCATATTACTCATACATTCTTTTTTATATTCTTTGGTACCCACAATGGGTCCCCAAATATCAATGGCATGAGTGACATTTTCTGAGACTTAAAATCGCCTTTTGAGTGAGACATGTGTTTAGAGGGATCTCATGGCTTTGAAGATGCCATAGATTGTAGCTTATCTCCTGACTTGTTGAGGATGGTAAAGCAATAAGAGAAACAAATGAGACAGAGAGAGCTGCGATCTTGAGAAAGCAGACATGACCACAAAGCGAGGCGGGACCTTATAGAGTGCCCCAAGAATTCAATGATGTTTTCACATGGTCATACCCAGATATGCTCGGGTTAAGCACCGACTTGTAATCGAATAACAACATGATGTCAGAAATGGGCAGTAGGTTCAACATCGATGCTAAAACGATGCGATAAACTTTCTTTCTTTGGGCAATATCCTCCTCTTTGGCTTATTATAGCTTTACTCATTGAAGTCGAATTGTCATTTCTCTACATTTTATCCTAAGAGGAAGACCCAAAGGTTCGTCCCAAAGAATTTCACAAGAGGAACTAGTGTTGAAAAGATCCTTCCTATACAAAAGGGATTTTAGAGGAAGATAGAGGCCAAATTAGAAGGGTCCATATGTTATAAAGAAAGCCTTTTCTGGAGAAGCTTTGATCTTGAGTGAGATGGATGGTAAAAATTTACAAAGTCCTGTAAACTCAGATTCAGTCAGGAAATACCCTGCTTAAAAAAGGTGGGGCCAAGGTGAAACTCTACAAAGGGGCTCTTTAGTCAAAAAAAAAAGGAGAGGCTAAGGTGAAAACTCGCAAAAGGCACCTTAGACCAAAGGGGATTTGAGTTGAAAACCCAAAAAGGGCGGCTCAAATATTGATCAGAATGGGGCATGAAGTAATCAGAGCAGCTCAAATACTGATCAAAATGGGATATACAGTGGTCTTGCTATACCAGAGTCAGCAGGAAAGGGTATGCGACATCTTGGGGCATCTATAGAGTATGGTAGATCTCCTAAACACATGTCAAACCCAGAAAAGTCTTCAGCAAGTTTGTACAGAGAAGTTCAAGCTAAGTTATCTGGGGTACCCAATCCTTATACCATTTTTGTTATTCTTGGAACACTTCATTCATTACCAAGATATGCATTCTTAAATCATTTTCTTTGTTATCCATCTTTATTATCTTCGAGAATCTATTCATTTCAGAGCCATGCTCTAAATCAATTCTATTCCTACCCATTGTTATGATCTTTTTTGCAAGCATGTTGCATTAGAACAATGATTTATGGACTAATAAAATTTTCACAAGGGAAGTTTTGCATATTACTCTAGAAGTCTCTGAATAATATAGGAACCTTAAATAGGACTATTGTTCAGAACGCACCAAGTTGGAAATCTGATAAAGAAGAGTCTAAATTAAAGACTATCCCTTTGAGTTTTTGCTGTCTAAAGCATCGATTGATCAAAATGGCAAGATGTCGTGTTGGTGACAAAGCTTCAATGAACAAGCAAGCAATGATCACCGAATAACAAGAAGAAGTTGTTCTTGGAGAAAATTTCTTCATTTGTGCTTGAGCATTTGGTACAAAACCCTGGGAATGGTGTAAGAGACCAAAGAGTTTCACATCTTGTATCCTTGAATTATGATAACAGAGGATTGAGAAAAGACCAAATCTTTTTACTCTTGGGTTACAACGGGAGAAAGATGGTACAAACTTTGCGCCCCAATAGATCAAACTTGGAGGTTTACAGTGGGGGGCAATCTGACTAAGTGTTTCTTTGGAGACACCAGCTGAGCAAGAAGGTGTTATAACACATTAGTGATGAAACCTTAATAAACTTGGAGTAATAATAACCCAAGCGTTAAAATATCATTTTCATGACATTCTGCATTCATTCAAATGTCATTCATACATGTCTAGTTAGGAGTATTTGATTCATTCTGATCATGACATCCTAATCACTAGGCATAATTAGGTTCATAAAGTTCATTATACAGGTCATGTTCCCCAGAGAACAGACCAGTGATGATAACAGATCTTGCCTTCCTGCATCAAAAGTGAAGCAGATCGAAGACACCAACCTCGCTTCCCTCGGAGACAGTGGAGCAGGTTGAAGATTTCAGGTCTTGTCTCCCTAAGCAGTAGTGGAGCAGATCGAAGATGGTGGATTTTACCTCCATGAAGTTGCAGTGGAGTACATTGAAGCCAGAAATTCTACTTCCCTGGGCAGCAGTGGAATAGATTAAAGATTTTAGATCTTGCCTTCCTGCATAGGCAATGAGCGAGCGATCAAAGCGGTGGATTTTACCTCCCTGAAGTTGCAGTGGAGTACATTGAAGCCAGAAATTCTACTTTCCGGTCGTGATGGAATAGATTAAAGATTTCAGATCTTGCCTTCTTGCATAGACAGCGAAGCAGATCAAAGATGGTGAATTTTACCTCCCTGAGGTTGCAGTGGAGTACATTGAAGCCAGAAATTCTACTTCCCTGGTCAGCAGTGGAATAGATTAAAAGATTTTAGATCTTGTCTCCCCAAGCAGTAGTGGAGCAGATCAAAGATGGTGAATTTTACCTCCCTGTGGTTACAGTGGAGTACATTGAAGCCAGTAATTCTACTTCCCTGGGCAGCAGCTGAATAGATTAAAGATTACAGATCTTGCCTTCCTGCATAGATAGTGAGCAGATCAAGGATGGCGGATTTTACTTCCCTGAGGTTACAGTGGAGTACATTGAAGCCGGTAATTCTATCTCCCTGGGCAACAGTGGAATAGATTGAAGATTACAGATCTTATCTCCCTAGGCAGCGAAGTAGATCAAAGTTGCAGTGGGGCAGACTAAGGAAGCAAGTCTTATCCTCCTGAAGTTACAGTGGGCAGACTGAAGATGGCGAATCTTATCTCCTTGAAGTTGCAGTGGAGCAGGTTAAAGCTAATAATCCTATCTCCCTGAAGTTGCAGTGGAGTGGATTAAAACCACAGATCTTATCTCTCTGAAGTTGTAAAGGGCGGATCGCATCCAGTCTTATCTCCCTGCAGTTGCAGTGGAGCAGACAGAAGAAACCAATCCTATCTCCTTGAAGTTGCAATGGAGTGGATTAAAACCACATATCTCATCTCTCTGAAGTTGCAGCAGAGTAGATCGCATCAGATTTATTTTTAAGTTGTAGTAGAACAAGTTGAAGCTATAAGTCTTATCTCCCTGAAGTTGCAGTGGAACAGATTAAAGACAGCAAATTTTGTTCTTTTTGAGAAGCTACAACGTACGAAGCCTATCTCTCTGACATTGCAGTGGAGTGGATTGAAGCTCTAGTTCCTATACCTATGAAGAGGTAGTAGGAAGGAATGATGCTACATGAAGAAATGAAGCATTGAAGAAGTCGAGGTTCAATAAAACCGGGCACAATTGGGCTTTTAGTCTTTGCTCTGTTCCCATTACACCACAACGAGCAAAGAGGGGCAACTGTACAAGCCCAAATGTGCCTGGCCCATTAAAGAATAAACCTAAATTAAATACAAGCCGAGATAGCCTAATACATTAAATAAAAAAAAACCTAAGCAAAGCCCTAGCTGCATAGCAGCCACCAGCAACCTCCAGCGCCGCACGTCTCGGGGCCGACCCCGCTCCACGCGCGCCACTCCTCCGCGAGAGTTGCGCCTCCACGTCGCGCGTATTCTCCTCCAACAGTACCTACATCAACAAGATAGCAAAAATCATGCCAACAATGCAGAATAGATCTCTTTTTTGATTTTGTTGAGTTATCTTTTCCATTTCATTTATCTTTTCCATTTCAGCTATTTAAAGCCATGAAAATATGTAAATAGTGGGGGGATTATTCAGTGTAAAAGAGATACGAATAGAAAAGAGAAAACAAAGGTGAATCGGGGGTTCTTCTCTGCTATCTGTTTTATTTCATTTTTTTATACAAATATAAATCAAAAGAGGAAAAGGGTTTTTTTTTTTACCTTTGAAGCTTCCCCGTTGAAACCTACACTCGCATCGCTCCAAATAGGGAGCCAGGCGAAGGGCTGAGACCCGAAGCGCCTTCGAACGCCGGAGGTTGGTTCGTTTGAGAGCGGCGGCAGTGGGGGTTGGGATTAAAAACCCTAGCAGAAAACTTTTTTTTTCCTTTGATGCAAACCTTCTGTTTCTTTAAAAAAAAAAATTTTTTAAATAAGGTTGGCGAAACGGCGCCGTTTAGGTAGCCATACCCCGCGTGTTCTGGCCTTAAAGGGTAAATTGCGCAGCTAGCCCTCCCCCTTTTGCGACGCGTTTTAATCAAGTTTTCTTTTCCCTTGAAATTTGGCCCAAACATTTTGCCCGTGCGACGATTTAGTCCAATTCTGCGTAGCGTTTAGGAAGGGCGGGACTAATTCCCCTTTTGGCCCTTTCAGATTATGCGCATTTTGCAAATTAGTCCTCCGTTTTGTTAATTTCCGTTTTGTTTTTTTTTTCAATTCGTTTTTTACTATTATTATCACTATTATTATATTATATATATTATCATTATTACAATTATTATCTCTATATTCGTTCACCTGCATAATTTTTATATGATATATATACATATGCATTTCTTCTTATAGTCTTCACGCATTGTTTTATATATATATATATATATATATATATATATATATATATATATATATATATATATATATATATATATGCATTCTTATATATAGTACCCGTTTATTTGTATATATATTTTGGTTTTAAATTATTATAAACATTTTTATTATTTTATATATGCTCCATTATTTTATATACATATGTACATATTCAATTTCTTTTTAAATACATATTTCTTTTCATATATTTAATAATTTATATATATATATATATATATATAAACCTAAGTATATTTTTATTTTTTAAATATATATATATGTATATATAAATTTTGCAAATACATGAACATACCTTTACACTTTATTTATTTCTCCTAATTTTCACATGTATCAATACATATACTTTTCTTTTATAATTTGTACATACATATATTTTGGGATTATCATAAGCCTTGTGCTTTATATGTTTCATTTTTTCATACGTATACTAGAATATGTATGTTAAATATGTGCACACTCATATTCTCGAATTTGCTTGCACATTATACTTGTATGTATTTTGTGAACACATATCCATATGTGTTTTACATTAAAGTTTTTGTATCATATTGTACATTATTTTTTTTAAAGATACCCTTTTCTGAAAATATTTTGGTTTTTACCATTCATCAAAATTATTTTCTTGATTTAAAGGTTTTTTTTGAATAAAAGTATTTTTGGAAGTTTGGGATTTTCGAGGAAAATTGAGCCCTAACGTATTGGGTTCTGATTTTCTTTGTCAATCTTAAATGACTGAGAACATTTTTATTCAAAATGCATAAAAATCATTTTTGGGAACTTAACTTGTTGTGCCCTAACGTATTGGGTGTGGCATGTTACTTTCTCGAAATGAAGATTTTCGTATAAAATAAAAGTGATATTCAAGTTTGGGGAATTATGAGGAATTGTACCCTAACGTATTGGGACTCGATTTCTGTACATGACTTGAACAATTGGATATCCTTTTGCAAATTTCATCATTCAAGCTTATTTTAAAATCTTTTTAACTTTCGACACAAAAGACATCAAATAATCAATTTGGTACCGATTTTGGGCGTTACGAGGGTGCTAACCCTTCCTCGTATGTGAATCGACTCCGAACCTGTTTTCAAAATTCGCAGACCAGAATAATTTTTAAGGTGGGCCGGTCACACCTTAATAAAGGATCGGTGGCGACTCCGGTTTTTATTTTTTTAAAAGTCGACAACTAAATTTTTGTTTTCAAAAAGGCGGTTTCGACAATGACACGTAAAAAAATTTTGAAATAAAAAAACATAGAAAAATATTTGTTAAAAATGAAGAAATTAAAATACTATTATTTAAAATAATTTTAAAATATTTTGTGTACATGATTGATTGATTTTTAATTTATATATTAAATAATTTCAAATATAATTGTAAAAGATACGATAGTATTAAATTTAAAATATTTAATTTAATTATCATTATAGTTTAGGGTTTAATATATATGGTTTAGGGTATATATATGGTTAATTTAGGATTTAGGGCTGGTTTAAGATTTGCAATTTTAAGGTTTATAGATTATGGAATTAGGGATTACGGATTAGGGATTTTGATTTAAGGGTTGTGATTTAAGGTTTATGGGTTAGGGGTTAAGGGTTAAGGGTTAGAGGTCAAGAGTTAGGGATTTAGGGTTTATAGATTCGGTGTCAAGTTAGGTTTAGGGTTTAGATTAATTAGTGTGTTTTAATTTATATATTAAATAATGTTTAAGGGTTAGGGATTCAGGGTCGGGTTAGGGTTTATGATTTAGATTAATTAGTGTTTTTTAATTTCTATATTAAATAAGGTTTAGAGGTTAGTGGTTTGGGGTTTGAGGTTTGGGCTTAAGAGTTAGTGATTTAGGGTTTAGAGATTCGGGGTCAAGTTAGGGTTTAAGGTTTAGATTAATTAGTATTTTTTAATTTATATATTAAATAAGTTCTTATATAATTGTAAAAGAGAAATAATAAATTGTAAAGATTATTAGTTTAAAATTGATATGCAATATACAATAATTGAATATAAAAAATAGTAAAATATGCGAGCTTTGGCCGCGTTTATAGCCAAAACGCCGCTAATATGATTTAGAATTTTTCAAAACGGTGTCGTTTCATTACAAGAATTTAATTTATTAGAGGTGTTTCTTCTTTAAACGCCGGAAAAGGTAACATTAGCGGTGTTTATGACTAAAAATATTTAATTTAAACCATTTGATATATTTAAATATTAGATTAAAAAATTAATAAATAAAAAATGTAACAAATTGATACGGATAGGTAACTATCTATTTTGGATATATAGGACCAAATTATAATAAATAAAATAAAATACAAAAACTAAAATAATTCCACATCGAACATCTAGCAAAATAATTATATTTTAGTTAGGAAGAAATATCTTTAATAAAAGAAATATCTTTAATAAAATGGAGATTAGATCGAAATGAACAATATAAAATCATAATTAACGTCTCAATCTTTAATAGAAATTTGATATGTGAGAGATTAATTGCTTACATTGGATAATTCTAACTTAATAATTAATTACAACCATTTAATCATTTTTTCTTATTAAAATATACGATATTTATTTTGAGAGTACTTGATTTTTTTTATAAAAATTCAATTTATAAAAATAATAATAAATGCTTTATAAAATCACTTAACTAATAATTTTAATGACAAAATAAAAGATTTTAGCATAGCAAAACAGTGTCATTTTATTCCAAATGAAATAATTTTTTGCGTTTTTCTTTAAAACGCATAAAAGGTAGCAATAATGCATTTTATAAAAAGCATACAAAAAATAATTTTACTTTAAAAATAGCCATTTTATATAGCAAAACATTAAAAACGCCACAAAAAATAATTTTACTTTAAAAAATAGCCATTCTATATAGCAAAACATTTAGCGGCGTTTTTATAAAAACGCCACAAAAAATAATTTTACTTTAAAAAATAGCCAATTTATATAGCAAAACATTTAGCGGCGTTTTTATAAAAACGCCGCAAAAGGTAAGAATAGCCGCGTTTTTATAAAAACGCCACAAAAAAAATAATTTTACTTTAAAAATAGCCATTTTATATAGCAAAACATTTAGCGGCGTTTTAGTAAAAAATTTCACAAAAAATAATTTTATTTTAAAAAATAATCATTTTATATAGCAAAACCTTTAGGGCATTTTTATAAAAAACGCCACAAAAATTAATTTTACTTTAAAAAATAGTTATTTTATATAGCAAAACCTTTAAAAATGCCACAAAAAATAATTTTACTTTAAAAAATAATCATTTTACATAACAAAACATTTAATGCGGCGTTTTTATAAAAAAACGCCACAAAAATAATTTTATAAAAAATAGCGTCATTTTAAAAAATCCCCTCCCCCTCTCCAAAATCCCCAACTTTCCCTCCTAAAATCCCTAATTTCCCCCTTGAAACCCCCAACTTTACAAACATACCGTCCTTTAAAATTTTTAACTCCATGCCCATTGCTATCTTTTCTTCCTCAACCCCAATTCTTAAACGCCCAAATTTGGAAAGCAATTTTTTCTTGCTCTGCCTCCATGAAGCAGCCAAGAGAAGTGCAAAAGCGGCTGTCTCATCTACTCTTCCATCTAAGTTATTTGGGAAGAAAGAAGATGAACTGACTCAACTGTGGCAAATGAAAACGGTAAAGTGCCGGATGAATATGAGAGTGAAGGGTCTATTGAGGAAGCTACCTTTATGGAGTCAGTTTCAGATTCGAATCCTATTGATGAAAAGCTACCATTCTGATAGGAGGAAGTAGCTCCGTTGTTTTGAAGGATAAGGTAATATCTTATATGTTCATTTACGGTCTCAATTTATCAGCTTGTCTATCTGTAATTAGGGGATTAAAGAAAATTAGGTTCTAGAGTCACTCTGATTTCTAAATATTGATGGTAATACTGGTTGAATAATTGTTGATAGAAAGATCAGAGAGAAGCAATTAAGACTTGTCATTCAAAATTATATGATGATATGAATGTAATGAATGATTATGAAGGATTTGCAGATCAATTTTCTTCCCAGCTAAGTGGAAATTTTAGCAGTAGAATGACTACGCCGCATACAAACAAGAAGAACTAGTTATATTCTTATGTTTTCCACGTGTTTGTTTTAATGCCTGTTTGGTATTTAATATATATATATATATATATATATATATATATATATATATATATGTTTTGTTGGCTTTGAAGGTATGAAGACCTCATCATGGTGAGGGGAAAAGCACAAATGAGGCGCATAGAGAACAAAAGCGACGAAATGGGCTACTTAAAATTCTTTAACAAATCAAATGCTTACTCTTTATCACTTTCCGGAAAGTCTGAGCCAATGCACAATGGAAAAAGGTGTTTGGGCAGCTGCACATTTCTGACAAAAGCAGCAAAAATGATCTGCACCAGGCAATTGTAAGTTCGTTCTACTTGATATAAATAGTAATGATGGAAGCTTGCTTGACCATGGTTGATGTGTATCCTAGCAGTGAGTGTACCATGGTTGTGCATGCCAATTACTTGTCTAGTTCTTGCACTTTATTTGTTCTATGTTTTTTGGCCGTCATGTCATGTGTCCATCTAATATAGCTATGATAGATTTTGAAGCCTGGGAAGTATGAAGTTTTGGTATGCTATGGTCTGCATTATTTTCCTTTTGCTTATTTGGACTTTGAATGTACATTTCTAGTAACTTTTGTTTATGATTTATCAGGATAAGAAAAGAATATTTTATTTTGCCAAGAAAATTGGTAGCCATATGTGGTTGGATTGATAAAAAGGTCATAGTCACAGATTGACAGAAACCTAAAATATATCATTTCATTGTGTCTTATTCAAGGCATGTATTTATTTTTGCTCCAATTTAAACGTGCTTAATTATCTTTTTATTCAAAAGTTATTACATTTTGATGTGACATTATTACTTTTTATTTTATAATTAAATAAAGTTTAATGTTTAAAGTCCAATCACGTTTTCAATTCTGACCATTCATTCACCATATTAAAGATTATGATTAGAGTCATCTCTTTGGTCGCATGGCCATCCATTTTATTCTTGGAAAGGTATTTTTCGGATAAATAATTATTGAGTAATTAAAATGTGTAAATTTTTAAAGTGGAATGATTAAAATATAATTTTATATAAAATTTAGAGACTGTTGGTATAATTTACCTAAATTATTTATATATATAATTATTTATTTTATAGCTTTAAAGTTCACACAAAAAATATATATATTGTATATTAGATTTTGACACGCTCATAATATAGGTGAAAACAATTATACAATAAATGTATAAAATTTTGATTAAAAAAAGATTCTGATGTGGTATTTTCTTGGTATTCCGTTGTTTTAATCCAAGTCATGTGAGTTTTTTCTTTGTCAAATGCTTGCAGCTTGTGGTTTGAGTTTTTTCATTTTATCTGCATACCTTTCATCTCATCTTATTTCTATATACAGCGATGACATATTAAATGCCTATTAGTAAAAATCCACAAGATCATACATACAGGTGCTTACAAGAATAAATAGCTTTATTTGTGACATTCTTAGGGCTGTTACCAATGTTCCATTAATTTATTATGTTGATTCCAGGCATTAGGGATCAATAATTTTATTTTAAGATGATGCGAAGGGGGTGCTATCATCATAAATCTCCCATCATTATGACTTTTAAGTTTAATGAATGGCATATTATCATTATGATATTAGCAATATATGCATAGTAAACAGTATTGCAGGCTTTGTCTTTGGTTATATTCCTTTTTTATGAAGAGAGGCTTGAATTTTATGTTTAACTTTTAACCTGTATTTTGTCCTTGTTCTGTTTCTTGACTATCAGGCAGCTAATGGCTGTGATATTGAGCATGTTGCGTATGGTTTTTTCACACAAGTGTTTGTATTATATGAAGAAGAAATTGCGGTAATTGTAATACTCAGATCGGCTATTGTTGAAGTCTGTTATGCCTTTCTAATTTGTGTAGAGTTTCATGAATGTTTACTGATCATAGGACTCTAAAGCCCAAGTGACTGCAATTCATATGATAATTGGGACTCTCCAGAGGATGAATGTATTTGGTGTTTGAGAACAGAGATACTTTGACACACAAAGCCACAGGAGTAATATTGCTTCCTCTTCTCTGATTCATTGTACTTCATTGAACTGTTTATACAAAACTTACATATGTGTTACTTTGGTCAATATTCAGCTTGGCTATTGAAGAAGGCTAATCAGTGCAGAGCTGTTTATGCATGTTCCCATCTATTTTGGGTTGATAATCAGGATGGCATAAAGGACGACGAGAGGTCTGGCCTCAAAACTTGTCCTTTGGTTTAGATTTTTTTCATGTAAACATTAAATTCATTCTAACAATAAGAAACTGAAAACTTTGCGGGAGAGGTTGCAGGGTCCTCTAACAATAAGCAAATCACCAGTTCTGCAATCCAAGGGCTGATAAAATTAATTAATACTGAGATGCAAAGTGATTCCACAAACCCTGATATTGTGGCGGATGCTTTCCTTGCCAGCACCTTGCGTTACATTCAGTTCCAAAAACAAAAAGGCGGTGTAGTGGGTGAGAAATTCGATTCCGTTAAACTGTAAATTGTTGAGTCATGTAAAGAAGTAATGCATGGTAGTTAGAGATGTAAATAGGCGTTTATTCTGAATTTGGATTTCATATTTGCTTGATTATATCTTTTATTAAACTGTAAATTATTGAGTCATGTAAATTGTATTATTTCTTTTATTACCAAGATTTACTTGATTAAGAAAATGCATTGTATTTTTTATTGCCTTGCAATGTGTATAATCATAGGCTTGTTCAACTAGTCAGTTTGTTGCTCATATGTATTATTTATTTTAGTTTTGATTCTAAATTTTTATTTTTACTTTAATATTTACGATAACTTGAGTTCTAACTTTTGGATTTTAATTGTGTTATTAATTTATTATTTTAAATTCTAAAACTAAATTCATTAATTTTTATATTTAATTTTAAAGTTAAAATTTTCATAGAAAATTTAATTTAAATAATATTTTTTATCCTTAAAAGTATATTTAAAGTTCAAATTTAAAAAATAAAATAAAATAAAACAAAATATTTATCATAAAAATAAATATTATTTGATTAAATATATATATTTAAAGGTTATGGTTTTTAGCGGCGTTTTTGTGAGAAGCGCCGCTAAAGGTCATGGTCTTTAGCGGCGTTTGTGATAAAAGCTCCGCTAAAGGTCATGGACTTTAGCAGCGTTTGTGGGAAAAGCGCCACTAAAGGTCATGGTCTTTAGCGGCGTTTGTGGGAAAAAGCGCCGCTAAATGTCTTGGTCTTTAGCGGTGTTTTTGGGAAAAGCGCCGCTAAAGATATTAGTCTTTAGCGGCATTTGTGGGAGTAGCGCCGCTAAAGATATTGGTCTTTAGCGGCGTTTGTGGTAAAAGCGCCGCTAAAGGTCTTGGTCTTTAGCGGCGTTTTTTTCTAAAAACGCAGCTAAAGTTAGCGACGCGTTCTTTAGCGGCGTTTTTTCCGGCGCTTCTCAAAGCGCGGAAAATACTTTTAGTGGCGCTAAAAAGCACCGCTAAAGGCCTAAAAAAGCGCCGCTAAAAGCCTGTTTTGGTGTAGTGCTTCATGAATATTGAGAGTAATTTAAATAGTTGTGTGCAAGTTGCCCGCAACACGAAATTTTGAAATAACTACTCATCCAATATTTCTATGAAGGATTATTATCGATGGTGCAAAAGATGATAGATGTCACGAATAAAGGAGTCATAGTGAACAAAAATCCTCACAGGGCTAAGGAATTGATTTCAATAATGGTTGCTAAATTTCAACAATTTAGGTTTTGACAAGATATGTTGAGATGAATGAATGAGGTAAATTCATCTTTTATTAAAAATCCTCTTGATAGGCTAACTTCACTCATTAAACATATGATATTAGAAAATTTACATGTTCATATGCACTATTTATGACCACCAAACTGATTCATGCCCTACACTTTTGAAAATACAAATAAGCACGCTACTACAAACAGAGAATTTCCTTGGCCGCCACAAAAGAGATACGACCCATATTTGAATAACTATAATCCAAGATAGAGAGATCATTTGAATTCTAGTTATGGGACAAAATTGTAAGGTTATCTAAATTCTCAATTGAGACCATCAGTTCCAATGCAATCGATGTCTTCTAAGCAATGTATATCTATTGAATATCTTGTTCAATCACTTGATACTAATGTTCAAAAGATCCAACATGAGACATTACTATTTCAAAAGGAGGCAAGGCCAAACATTCAACAGTTTCAACAAAAGACAAGGTTAAGTATTTAGAACTTAGAAAATCATAAAGGAAACCTAGAAAATGATAATAGAAACCTGGAAAATCAAGTTAGCAACTCGCAACCTTGTTTAGTATAATGGAATCTCAAGGTAAATTGCCATTTCAAACTATTGTCAATTTAAAACAAAATATTAGTGCTATTACTTTGAGAAGTGGCAAGGAACTTAAGTGTAACACCCCAAACCCGGTCTAAATGTTATGACCGAATCTGGCGATGTCACATTGTAACACCCCTTACCCGTATTCGATGTCGGAATAGGGTACAAGGCATTACTAGAAGACATACATTTACATACGTATTAAACTGAGTTACAAAATTTCATCCGAATTAAAACTTTCAAATTATTAACATGCTTTTATAATTCTTAACAACATATCCTCGAAATATATTATATTCATAACAAATAGGGCCTACGAGACCCAATATTTACTTATGTAATTCAAAGCTTCATTTCCATTTCATTCAATTCACAATTTCTCATGTTCACAATTCAAATCAATTTCTCAATCCAATATATATATTTCAATCATCTAAAAATATAATTCAAGTCACACGAACTTACCAGGCTAAATTGCAGAAATACCAAAATTCAGGGATATTTTGGTAATTTTCTATTTTCCTCGAATTTCCACCCAATCTTGATATAAATTAATATTTCATTCAATTTATTAATTTAAATAATAAAACAATTCATTTCATGAAATTTGGTCACTTTTTGACATCTTTACTAATTTACCCTTAGAATATTACTTTTATTCAATTTAGTCATTGAACCTAAAACATGCAAATTGACCATTTTAATGAGAACTCATGCTAGTTGAATAATCATTTATTTCCTTCACTAATATATCAAGAACATAAGACTTTATTTAAGAAAACTCTACTATAACATCATTTCCATGCTTTTTCAACAATAACAAACTTAAAAATATATTGAAATCTTGATGTTCTTACCTTGTGCTATTGATTTCAATCTTTAACTTGATTTTCTCTCTCCTCCAGCTTCTAACTTGACATTCTAGCTCCCCATTGTCTCCTTATTAATTTTCTCTCTTGGAAGCTATGGAAATTCTTTTGATTTCTAGGTGAAAATAGTGAATTTTTGGTGAAATGACCAAATTGTAAAAAAAGCAAAACTTTCTTTCTTCTATTCTCTTCTAACGTTGGGTGCATGGAAAGATGATGATTTTTTCATCATCTTTTCTCCCTTTTATAATAATCATTTAACAATAAAATAATACTAAAAATCTTAATAAAATATTAATTAAAAACATTTATCTAATTAATTAATTAAAATATCACAAACATGATCATTACCTTCTAGAATTCTTTCTCCTCTCTCTCTATTTAACCATTTTGCCCTTTATAATCTTTTGAAATTCCATCCTTGAATCATCACTTAATTTGGTAAAATTACAATTTAGTCCCTCAAAATTCTTCACCTTTTCAATTTGGTCCTAATTCATCCATTTTCCTTAGTTTCTAGATTTTTCCACTCTTAAAATATTTACACTACTGGTCCTTTAAATTTTTTGTATTTACACTTTAATCCCTCAAATTTCAAGTATTTACTCTTGGGCAACAAAACTTTTCTCACTTTTGCGATTTAATCCTTTCTGGAATTAATATGTCATAATATAATTCCCAATGTTGCCATAACTCAAAATTTCTCTTTTTGTCACTTTATTTCCTTATTTTACTATCAATGATACCTACTTTCTTACTGTAGTAATTTTCAGGGTATTACAATAGTAATTTTCGGGATATTACATTAAGGAACCTAACCGTGATGAAAGGAGTCAATCTTTGGAAGAATAAGTTGAAAAGGAACCGGTTACATCGAAAAAGCCAAATGTCCAACCAAGTAGAGTAGTACCCAAATTAATGGTGTCACCCCCCTTTTTTTGGAAAGGCTTACAAAGACCAAAAAGGTAAAAGAGGAAGAAAGAATCCTAAAGGCTCTTTGCAAGGTTAAGGTAAATATTCCTTTACTATATACTATTAAAAATATACCTTGTTAAGCCAAATTTCTCAAAGAATTCTACACTAATAAAAGGAAGCTTAAAGGTAATGAGAACATAAGTGTGGAGGATAATGTCTCCCTCGTGCTACAAAAGAAGCTACCTCATAAATGCAAAAACCCAAGTATATTTTTTTATCCCTTGCAAAATAAGCTATGTCAAAATTGAGAAAGCTATGTGCGACTTAAGAGCATCAATAAATGTTACACTATTATCTATTTAGTCTAGTTGAAAGGGGTAGTAGAGGATGTTGTTGTGCAAGTTCATGGCTTAGTTCTTCTTGTTGATTTTTATATGTTGAATATGCAGGATGATAACTCACCCAAATCAACACAAGTTTTACTGGGAAGACCATTCTTGAACACATCTAAATGAAAATTGATTTCCATGATAATATACTCACTATAGAGTGTAATGACCCGATTTTTTAATGGTATAGGAAAATATGGTTTTGAAATCTCATTTATGCAAAACGAGTTCATAAATATTAAAAATTAATATTTAAAAGGATAATATAAAAATATTTTAAATATTGGTCAAGTATTTTTATCGAAATCATCGTTAATTAAAGCCCAAGGACAAAATTGTAAAAGTCCAACCGCTATAAGTTTTTAATTGGCCAAAGGTTTAAGGACTTCTACCGCAATGAGCCAAAGGTCCAAAATGATAAATAAATCATTTTGAAATAAGAGTTAGTGGATGGTGATGTTAAATTTACTAAGCATTATTAGTATTAATTAAATGTAATTAGTTAATTTAAATTAAATTTTAATTAGCATATAAATACCAAACTTTGGTGGAATGAAAAAGAAAAAAATAATCATCTTCCTTCTCCACCTTAGCAGTCTACCATACTTGAATCAAAAGAAAACCTTCCATGCTTTGAAACTTTCGGCCATAAATAGGTAAGAAAGTTTAAGTCATTTTCTTGTAATTTTTATAGAGTTGGGGTCATGGGAGCTGGTTTAGCTGCCCATGTACTAATTTGTCAAACTGTTAAAGTTTTAGAAAGTTCTCATTGTTGATTTCTTGAAAAATTAGACTTGAAATTGAAAAAAAAATTAAGCTTAGATTATGAAAAAGACTAGATTGTAAAGTTAATTTAGCTTGTTTGTTAACTATGTTACATTAGGGACCAAATTGAATAAATGTAATTTTTTATGAAATTATTTTATAAATAGAAAGTATAATTTCCTTAATGATAGTATATGAAATAAGATTTTAATCCGAAGTTAGGAATCAAAAGTTATGTCTTTCTCGAGTTTAGAGACTAAATTGAATAAAATGCAAAATATGAGGAGAATCAAAAAATAGAATTATATGAGATCATGCAAATCATGTTATAGTATGAAAATTTTTGGTATTGATTGGTGATATAAAATATTTCATAAATCAAGATTTGGATCAAAGTGGAGTTGATCAGGGAAAAGCTTAAATTATTGATTAGTCCCTAAAGAATCAACTCGTTTCGATGTTTTGAATAGGTAAGTTCACATGGAACTTATTAACTCACTTTGTGTGGTATGTATTCTTGTATTTAATTCGATATCAAAATGTATGTGTATGTTGAGTATGTAATGACATACTAATAGTTTGGTACATATGGTTAGAAAGGATTGAATTGAAACATGGGAATAACTACAGGGTACAAATGTATGAAAATGATCGATTGTAGGTATGATATTAAAATATATGTAATCAATGCCCATGTGAACTTAGTAAAAGCTTAAGATACAATTGGCTTGTCAATAAGGTTATACATGTGCTTGATCAGAGATTTTATATGTTATAACGAGATCTAGCATTTGTTGCAGATTCTCGGGTTATATGTAACATAGGTTTAGCCTAGGTATGATATTAAAATATATGTAATCAATGCCCATGTGAACTTAGTATAAGCTTAAGATACAATTGGCTTGTCAATAAGGTTATACATGTGCTTGATCAGAGATTTTATATGTTATAACGAGATCTAGCATTTGTTGCAGATTCTCGGGTTATATGTAACATAGGTTTAGCCTAGACGGGTAACTTGATGTAATTTTAGCTTGTGTGAGCAACTTAGTTCACTCGTGTATCCGAGTCCGTTTTGCTATAGTTCCATCAGGTGATATTAGTTTTAATGGAAGTGGAAAAGCTTGAAAATGTATTAAATATGAAATGGTATATGTTTATAACTTGTTATGTGATATGAAATTGCTTTGGTATTAAGTGATGTTATTTACGATATGCACTAACCTATTTGAATGTCAATGTTGGCAAGTGACTAGTTAAGGCATTATACGCCAAAGATATCCAAATTGTCTGCCAAAGTGATTGGTAGTTGTTATACTTATAATTGATCAATGTAAGCATAGTATTTCCATTTGAACTTGCTAAGTATTCTTAATGCTTACACTAATTGTTTGCTTTCCTTGTAGATCATCACATTGCGAAACTTGCTTATTTGGATCAGTGTGAAGCACACACTATCAAAAGATGGTAGAATTATGTTCTTTTGTGTCCAAATTTTTTGGCATGTATATAGGGGAACCTTAGTGTGCAAATGGTCTTTTTGGATAGTTAGTTATATGGCAATTGCGGTATGGATAATCTTGTGTAATACGATTTCCTTGTGACTTGGTATATGTATGGCATTGATTATGTTTCATATTAGTTTGAGTGATAATATAACCTTTCATGATTTGGTATGTGAAAGATTACAAATTAAGGCAATTAGGGAAGTTAATGAATGGATGGATTTGGTATAATTGAATGTTATGCTTGAGACATTGTTGGTGCATGTTTTGTTTTGGTTCATACTAAGGTCATATAGGTTCTTGGTGTGCAAAAATGTATAGGTAAGCATGTGACGAACTTGAATGACATAGTTGATATGTTAAGTGAACATATGGATTGTTTGAATCTAAATGATGATTATGTATTGAATGGCATGTTAAATGGTTGAATTCAAATGTTATAAACTTGTTTTAGCATGTTCTGTCATGATTTGGTATAGGTAGAATTGGCAAATGAATGAATGTGATAATATGCCTTGGCTGGAAACAAGTGAATAGGTACCAAATATGCATTTTGCCAAAAGTAGGGACAAAGTCACTACCATGAAACCCCAACGTCACGATATAGATTGACAGTGAGTGACATCAATATAACCAAATTTGTGACGTGACTCCCTGAGTTGGTGATGTCCCGAAGTCGAGACCATAAGTCGCGCTGTTGGCCCAAAATTTTGAAAACTTTACAATTTGGTCTTAATTCACCCCCGAGTTAATAAAAGAGCTTTCATAAGCTCATGTGGGACTTGAAAATGATTATGTAGATTATTATGAATGTAATTTGTACTTAATTTCATGTGTGAATGGTTGTATGATGTTTGTGTGACATTAGTTTCATCGATAATCGTTGTGACATTCCATAGCTCAGAGTCGACAATTGGGTCTGGCATGGGGTGTTACATGGAGTTTGATGGAGATAATTAAATTTAATATTTTTGATGCTATGAAATTTCCTAGGGATGTATGATATGTATATGCTATGTATGTTATAGATGATTGGGTTCAAGAACTTTTTGATTTTTCTAATATTGATACCCTTAAAACCGTTAGGCATAATGATTTTCTTAGCCTCCAACTTTACAAAAAAAAAAAGTCATTTCATCCCTCCATTTAAATTTTTGCCTCTTTTAGCCCTTAAACTTGAATTTTGTGTCAAATCACCCTAAATGCATGGAAAATTTAAAATTTTAACTTTGCCAGCGTAGCATCCACATGTATGTCATGTTAACAATTAATCAATTTTTAAAAATTAAAAATATTATATATATTTTTATAATTTTTAAGGCATAATGACTTTTTTGGCCCTCCAACTTTACAAAAAAAGTCATTTTAGCCCTCCATTTATTTTTTCTCCTCTTTTAGCTCTTGAACTTGCATTTTTTGTTAAATCACCCCAAAATGGATGGAATAGTTAATGTTTGTTAACTTTGCTAACGTGGCATAACATCAATTGCCACGTGGATGACATGTTAGCATTAAGTTAATTTTTTAAAATTTTAAAAATATTAATATTTTTATAATTTTTATACTTTTTAAATAATTTTAATGATTTTTAATTTTTAAAAATCATTTTTATATATTTTTGAATTTTAAAAATTTTAAAAAATTAATAAAATATTGATGTGTCATTCACGTGTATACCACATTAGCAAAGTTAAAAAGTGTTCATTCTTCCATCCATTTTAGGGTGATTTGACAAAAAATAATTTTAAAGGGTAAAAATGGTGAAAAATTAAATAGAATGCTAAAATGATTTTTTAAGTGGGTGGACCAAATATGTCTTATGTCTTTTTAATAATTTAATAATTTTTAAAATAATTTTTTAATTTTTTAGTTTTAAATTTCAAATAATGTTATATAGGAAAAATAATTATATTATTTAATTAAATTTCAAATAAAAAATATTAAATTAATATTTAAATGATCAAAGCAAAATGTATAAATTTAGTGTAGACAATTTTAATTAATGTGAATCAAGATAAAATGATTGAAAATAATTACCTATTAAATATGAAATTATTATCATGTAATTATAAATGTTATTTTAATTGTTTTTATTTTTGTTAATCAAGTCTAATATTGTTGTCAACATAGGAAGGTGTATGTTCGAATAAATTAAAGTACATTTATTATCTTATTTAAAGGTTTGAGAAGAATTACAAATTGTTTTAAGCATTGTATAAAAATATAATCAAAATTACTATTAAGTTACCCAAATTTTTTTCTTAAAAATTAGACACTTACCACAAAAACTAAAAATTAAATAAATAAGTTGCACATCTTGCTTTTTTAAAAAAATTAATTGTAACAACTCAATTCTAATTTCAACAATGGTGTTAGCAACTATAACAAACATGAAATTTATTGTCGAAAATAGGAATCCTTCTTTCTTGTATATAAAATAGAAAATTTCCATGGTTATTTATACCAAAAAGAATAAGCCTAACTAAGGAAAAATAATAAGTACATTGAAACAATAATCCCTAATTTTAAGCTAACCCAATCCCCAAATATCAGTAATGGGATTAGCTGAGATTTATAAGCTATCAATGGGCTGTCAAGAGATAAGCTGTCAACGCTCCCCCTCAAGTTGGTGCATTGATATTACCCATGCCCAATTTGCAAACCAAATTATGATAGATTCTGTTTTTAAGTCCTTTAGTGGACACATCAGCTATTGCTTATTAGAGGCTACATGACTTAAGCCCAAGATGATGACAATAAACTTTTCTTTGATGAAGTGTCGATCAATTTCTATGTGCTTTGCTCGATCATGTTTTACCGAGTTTTTAGCTATACTAATGGTGACCTTGTTGTCGCAATATAAGGATAATTATCCTTTATTCGACAACTTTAATTCCTCTATAACTTTGAATAACCATAATAGCTCGCAAACAGCTTGCGTCATAGCTTTGTATTTTGCCTCATCACTTGATCGAGCAACCACACTTTGCTTATTGCTTCTCCAAGTGATTAAGTTTCCTCCCACAAGTATGCAATATCCAGATGTAGACCTTCTATCATCCAGAGATCCAACCCAATTAGCATCTGTAAAAGATTTATCTGGAGATGACCATGTGTAGAAAAGAGGAGACCTTTTCTTGGGGTAGACTTTATGTAGTACAGAATACAAAAGATAGCCTATAGATGAGACTATCGAGGATCATGCATAAATTGATTGCTTATGCTATGTCAGGTCTAATGCGTGAGAGATAAATTAGTTTACCAACCAGTCTTTGATATCTCTCTTTGTCCACTGACTCTCCTATTCCAGCTTGCAACTTATGATTGCTTTCTATAGGTGATTTTACAAGTTTGCATCCCATCATACTTGTCTCAGTCAAGAGGTTTAGGATGTATTTTCTTTGAGAGATAAAGATTCCTTTCTTTGATTTGGCAACTTCAATTCCCAGGAAATATTGTAACTTCTCTAGATATTTGATTTCAAATTCTTGAGCCAAACACTGTTTCAGTTAAGCCATTTCTTCTTCATCGTCTCTTGTCATCACTATGTCATCAACATATACAATAAGAAGTGTTATCTTACCCTTGTTATTTTTCATAAAATGGGTATGATCAAAATTCCTCTATTGCTAACCAAAAGTGACCATAGCTTTGTGAAATCTGTCAAACCATGCTCTAGGAGATTGTTTCAATCGATACAAGGCTTTCTTCAATCTATATGCTTTCCCTTGCATTTTAACATTATCAAATCCATAAGGACTCTCCATATATACTTCCTCTTCTAAGTCTCTATATAGGAATGCATTCTTCACATCAAATTGTTGTAGGTTCTAGTCAAGGTTGGTTGCACAAGATAACAAAATTCTGATGGTGCTCATTTTGGAAACAGGGGCAAACGTCTCTTGATAGTTTACTCCATAAGTTTTAGTAAAGCCTTTAACAACCAATCTAACTTTGAACCTTTCAATCGAACCATCACACTTGTAACCTCCCAAACCTAGCCTAGACATTATGGCTAGATTGAGAAGGCTACATTAGCCACCGAAATGGCTAAGCTAATTTATGTTACTTTTGAAGACCTTAAGTAAACTCATTTTAAAGAAAACCGTAGTTGTACTTTGAGATAGCTTAAAAGTATTGATTCATTAAGTCGTGTATACTTAGGATTCATTTTATTGTTGATAGTGTCATTTTAGAAAAATTGTTCGCTTGTCGCTATTCTTTTTTAAAAAAACTCGATGTTAAACTAATGCAGCGAAAAAACCATTTTTCAAGTCATTTTGGAAACTTTTTTGCGTTATTGATTTGTTTTTTAAAAACAGTACCTTTACAATGTAGCAGAAACTAGGGAACAATATCAAATTTTACTTAAGTTTGGTATCATGTATTATTCGATTATTATGCTTGAGTAATCCATGCATGCAAAAATAATAGAAGAAAAGCTACCAAGTAACAGACCAGAAGTTGTTAAAAATTACAAACTGAAACCAGTAGAGATTGATTAATACTTATAAAAAAATAATTCTAGGTCCAAGGTGATTCCCCGAATACCAAATCCGGTCTTAATTTCAAGGTTTACCTGAAAAGTTAAACACTATTGAGGGGTGAGCTTATGAAAAGCTCAGTGTGATTCGAACAATTATTTAAACAAACATAAATATTGAATACATTGAAACAAATTAGCTTTAATAGAAGAAAATGAAACCATCATAGGAATTTCATATCATTACATAGCCACTATCAAATTGATGTCAAATAATGTATGAGCATGAGAAATCATTCATTCAGGTAACAATCATTAATTTTGATGCCATTCAATACAACATAATACAATACATATCATAAATCAGTAACATTTGAATATGTCACGAGCATGATGCAATGCAAAAATGTTCCTACCCAGACCATTCGCTATACACCATAAGTTCCCCAGAACCCGTCATCCGAACTCCAAAACATTGTGGGCTTAAGCCCGTTGTGGTTAAAATCACCTATAACAATATGCAAAAAATTCTACCAGTAAAAATGCAGACAAGCTGCCAGTAAAAATGCGATAAATTGCCATTTCCCTCGGTACTCCAGGTGCAGGGCACTGATTACAAATAATGCGGACTTAATATGTCGTCGGTACTCAACGGAACTTCTCTGTCAACGACAAAATCCCAATCCAATGCATATGCAATATATCACACAATCTCATACATAATCATATCTCAATACTTTTCACATTCATTTGACATGCTCAACATGTCCTCAATAATCACAAACTTTTAGTAAATGGAAATAGTGTTCCAAACTTTCAAATTATCATTGTGTTGGTATCAATCAATATCGTTCAATTTCACATACTTCACAGATTTTCATTGTGCATAAATAACACCCTTTTTAGTATACAAAATAACAAATATCTCATGCGTTTAAATCATACATAAGCTTAATATCTCAACACATTATATCATTCAGTCAAACATTCTCATACCTCATAACTCAAATATGCAGTTATGAACTTAATCAAACATTCATACTATCAAACTAGCAATTTTGCCAACATATCAATCTTTAAAGGCTCGAAGCATACCTAGCTCGGCCACTCACAAATTAATAATTTGGCTATTAATCCAATCCAATAAGCAAGCTAATTTATCAAATATAACATGATATTTAACATTTTCAAACAATTTTATAAGTTTAGGACCCACACCTTATTTTTTGCTTCCTCACAACACACTAGCGAATCTTCCAATTTTCCTTAATAATTCCTTAAATGAACCTAAACCAAAATTGAGTATAAATTAAATCAATTTACCATTAAACCAGCCCCCAAACATCCACTTATGAGTTCAAACCAATTGTTGAAATTATAACTATTTTATGAATCCAAACTAGTTAGATTCCTTACAATGTATCGATGCCAATTGTAGGTACAATCGTTCTTCGCCTTTACGGATGATTTGGGGTATTTAGGTCAGTACCTAATTCAATAATATACTGTAAAATAAATATCTAATTAATGATTAAATTCCTTCATTTAATCAATTCATAACCTTTACCCAACAACTATGTCGAAATAACAAACTAATTATCCTTAATTGCACTTACGCTTCACGATTTGTGGGATCCAATTGGCTAATTGATCAAGAACGTCTATCCCTAATTTACATGTGATTAAATTATAATTAGGAGGATTTAAGAACACAATTTAATTCTGGAAAAATATTGGCAAGACCCTAGAAACAAAACAACCCCTTTCTTGCGCATAGGCGAACGCACCACCACACATGGTGGCCAAAATTGGGACTGAATTTTAAAACGGTTTGAGATCCTATTAAAATCTAGAAAAATACCTTTGAAATCATTTAACATCCACCAAATTCAAGATCTAGAAATTTTTTCTTTTAATTGACAAGATTAATCAAGAAATTGAAGATAAAAGAGATCTTAGCCAAGCTAGTTGAGAGAAAAGGCAATGACACTTTCTTGGCAATGTTTGGGATCGATCTTGGGGTTCAAGATTTTAGATTTGGGGTCGATTTAGATGATGATAAATGGAAACAATAGAGTAAAGGAGATGGTTCACAATCTTGATGCAAAAAGAAGAAGAGATGGTAAAACGTGAGGTGTAGGTGACGACAACAATGGGAGAAAAAAAGAATATTGAAGAGAAAAGAGGAGAGTAAGAGGGTGAACGACTAGGGTAAGTAAAAATTCAATTAAAGGCTGAAAAATAGAATAAAAATTTGTATTTATACTTAAGGTTCAAGGGTATGAATGACACATTAAAAAAATAATTGATTTTGCAAAATTTAATTATTTCGCAAAGGAAACGGTTCGAACTTGGGACCTCATTTAATTTCCAAGCTTTCTCATATTTCTTTTAATATTAGACTTTTTCCTCATTCTTGAAATGATTTTGCAATATTTATTTTGAAAATAAGGCATGTCACATACTAGGGTTTAAGGAAAAATTTACAAAATAATAAAAAATGGTGAGAGAAAAGGGATTTGAACTTGGGTTTCAAGGAACGTTTAACTAACACTTAACCAAATAACCAATACCTCATTTATTTCCTAAAAATACATAGATAATCTAAAAAAATTAAGGCTTGACCATTCTCTCTATTCACAAACCCAATTCTACTAACCCCCAATTTTTGGGATGTTACAACACTTGTGTTTCACATTAAACACCATTTGCAACCCACGAAATTCTTGTCTACTGGATGAGTTAATATCTCCGAAGTCTTATTTTTTGCCGATGCTTTCATTTATTCAACCATGGTTTCTTTCCACTTGGGTTCTTCACAAGCTTCACGCCAATCTTGTGGAATATACACAGAGGAAAAAGACAAGTAAAAAGCTTTATAGGGAGGGGACAGTAAGTCATAAGAGATAAAGTTAGAGATAGGGTGTCTAGTATAGGATGTAACACTTTTTCTTTGGGTAATAGGTTTATCTAAATCATTATAAAGATAGGAAATTAAAGGTAAGTCACCAGAAAAGGAAGATTCTTGGCACACTGTAGGTTGCATGATGGCTTCTTATGTTCTAAGCCTTATTAAATACTTCTTTAAATTTGGTTTGTCCAAATGCCCAACAATCTCCTTTTAATCAGTTGTCTCCCATTGAACAGTAGCTTCCCCTTGTAGAATGGTGTTTTCTGGAATAATTGTTTCAATAGTTACTGAGCCAGACATCACTTCTTCTCTCTCATTATTCTCCCCCTGAAGAGGTGATTGAGTTGTACCATAATAGGGCTCATTTTCTCGAATTTAACATCCATACTAATGAAAGTTCTTCATGAAGAAGGATGATAACACTTGTAAACTTTATGTGTTGGAAAATACCCAATGAACACACATTTAAGGGCTCATGGATCTAATTTTCCTAGTTTTCAATCATGGCATAACAGACACATCCAAATACCCTTAGAGGAATAGTATAATTATTTTTATCTTGTAAAGTTCCAAAGGACTCTTGAAATTAAAGTTTTTGCGAGATATTCTATTAATAGGGTAGGCAACTACAAGAATTGCATCCCTTCAGAATGGTTTTAGAAGGTTCATGGTAAAAATAAGAGATTTGATGACTTCTAGCAAATGAATGTTTTTTCTTTCAACAACCCTATTCTATGAACTAGTATCGGGACAAGTTGTTTGATGAATTATTCCATAAGACTCCAAATAGGTATCAAAATTGTACTCTGCACCATTGTCAATTCTAAAAAACTATATCTTAGCATCAAATTGAGTATAAACCATTTTATGAAAAGATTGGAAGCATGTAAACACATCATTTTTTAATTTTAGTAAATACACTCATGTCATCCTAGTGCAACAATCAATAAAAGTAACAAACCATCGATTACTAGATAATGAGATATGTCGAGGTTGTCCCCAAACATTGAAATGAATGGTCATAAAAGGGATATTACTTCTATTATTTCTCAAAATATAAGAATTTTTAGTGTTTAGCAAACTCACAAGCTTCACAAAACAATGAATCAAACCGAGTCTTTGAAAATAAACTGGGATATAACTTTTCTATAATAAAAAAATGATAGGTGCCCTAACTGCCTATGCCACTGCATTATTTCTTGGTTGATTTATTTTCGACAGATTCAAACAAAGGGCGGAAAATGGCTCCCAGACTTTACTAGAAGCACAAAACTGAGAAGCGATTTTGAAACATCGAGGTGAATTAATTTTTCAACCTAATACGGTCCAAATTATGAATATTAATTCATAATATAATTAATTTTTATTTTAATCCAATTTATTTTGGGTTAAATAATTATTATTAATTAAATTTTGAAAAGAGGCCCAATTGTGCTAAACTGAGAGACTGATCCAATTGAGCAATTGGGTTACCCAAAACTGTCCAACATGCTGACCCAATCAGCTTGTTTAGCTGATTTTTTGGCTTGCAAAATAGCCCTTGAAGCTTTCTTGAAATTGCATTCAAACTGCTCCACTTATCAAGCATTTGTAGATTTGCCCCTAGCTAAATTTAGCAAGTCTGAAAGCTTCAAAGTTGCCACATGTGTGGCAGGCCATTGGGGGAGTCTATGGTTGCTGATTTTTGCTATTTTTAGCAGCCTTTCCAACTTATAAATACCCCTCTTTGCTGCTCATTTCAAACACACTTCTCTTCCTTTCATTCTTTATTTATCTCTCACTTTGTTCTTCTTTCTCCCTTCCGTTCCCTTTCTGATTTCCCCTTTTGGAAAAGAATACTTAAACCACCATTGGAAGCAGCACTCAAGTGCTCGTAGAAGCCTCGATTCAACAAGAACAAGGAAAGAAGGAGGAGTGGAGCAAACTAGTCAAGCTTCAAAGAGACACTGGATTTGATTCTAGTTCCCTATTATTTAATTTTTATTGTTGTTATTATGAACATGTCTATGAATACTTGTGATGTTGATATGATTAATTTAATTAGTATGGCTCAAATTTAATTTGTGTTAGGTTGATTGTATTTCGTCCACTTAAGTTGTTAAAATTGTGTTTGTGTTGTTATAGGCCTTAATAAATTGTTTGATTAAGTAAAATCATGATTGAGTTATTCTTGCATTATAATTGTAAGGTAACTAATGAATTAATTATTTAATCATGTTGAAATTGTAATTAATTGACATAATACTTAATCAGTGCATGCTTAATCTTCTAAGGTAACTGAAGGTTAAATTAGCTATGGTATTAACGGTACATTAGCCTTGCATAACTTGCAAGATTATTGTGATTAAACATTTTCAAGGTAGGAATACATTGTTACTTCACTTAATCTCTTATGTGCTTATGAAGATTGATTAATTGTTTGTGTAATATGCCCAATTTGCCCAGGACCAAAACCAATTAAAAGTCCACATAAAACAATCCAAATGTCCATTAGAAATAGTCCATCAAGCCCAAAATTACATGTGGCCTGAGTAGCCCAAAAAAAACTAGAGGCCCAATTGGCCTAGAACCTAAACATTTCAGCAAAAAAATCTTAACTCCCTAACCCTTGGTGCGCTGTACCTAGGTCCTCCCCTAGCTGCCGCCGCATGCACACTCCTCACGCGCTCCACCACCACTGCATGCTATCACCATGCTCGTCTAACACCTGCAAAAAAAATTGAATGCAATAACAGAGAAGTATGCGAGCAACAATAGCAGTAAATAGAAAATAGACAAAGATTAGAAACTAAAAAGTTGTATCCGACTATAAAAGCCTAAATCTCATCTTTGTGTTTTTTTACAAACACATTAGAAAGAAAATAAAAAATAGAAAACAAAACTTCAGAGGTGATTTTTTACTTTTGTTTTAAATTCTTGTTTGATTTTATTTTCATTTTATTAATTCATTTTTTTACAAACGAATAACAAAAATAAAAAAAGGAAAGAAAAGTTACCCAATTCATCTCGCGGCCACGTCGCTGAAAGTCCCTTTTTCATCGCCGAAATCAGACCAAAATGGTTGTGAGGGATCTTTTCCTTCGATATTTTGGGTCAAGAAGGCTTGGCCTTCGAACGTGTTTTAAAACCTGATTTTTGCGTGGCTCAAATCACCACACACGGTGGAGCCACGGTGACGCTGCAGCGGTGACCATGGCCGACTAGGGGGAAGGCTGAGAGAGGCTGAGAGAACTCTCAGATTTTTTTGAAAAAATGAAAGTTGCAATGTTTTTTTTTTCTATTTTTTGCTATTTATATAGGGCGCCGTTTTGCACAAGACCCAAAAATTGACCCGATTGCGATCGGGATCCGCGCGTTTTTGCTTTGAGGGGCTATTTGCATATTCAGCCCTTCTGCCTTTTATTTACTTTTTAATTTAGTCTTTCCTATTTTTATATATTTCCACATTTTACCCTATAACTCTGTTTGAATGTTATTTTAACCCACCTAAGAAATGATGCACATAAAGAATTAGGGGTAATTTCATGTTTACTCCCTAGTCCTTTTAGCGTGTATCATTTTAGCCCTCTATTTTGTTTTATTAATTCCTTTTTTTAATTTATCCCTTAAACTTCATCTAAATCCTGTTTTAATCCTTAAATTTTGTTGTCCATTTTAATCTTGGCTTTCGTCAATTAAATTTCAACCTTTTTATTTTATTTATTTATTATTAATTCTTAATTTCTTACAGTTAAAATGTTTAAATTTAAAATATGTATATTCATTTTATTTGTCTATTATTCTATTACCTTTTAAATACCGAAGTTATTATTTGTGCTTGTTTTACCTATTTATATATTTATTAATTTTTCTTATTTATTCGTTAGATATTTAAATGTGGTGTCATTTGTTATTTATTTCATCTATTTATTTTTATTCTTTAATTTTTAATTGGATGCTATTTACCCTTCTTTCTCATTATTACTCTATTCATATTATTACTACCATGATATTTATCTATATATTTTTCATTTATCATTCCAATATTCCGTCCGTATAGTCATTTCATACCGATTTATCATCACTAAGTCATGTACTATGGCCATTCTTACGTTATGCCTAAATAAAATAAGTATACATTGTTTTAAAAAAATTACGCTTGTATTTATTCGTAAAAAGAAATTCTCAAAATAAGGCAATGTTTCGGTTTTTTTGGAAATTCGAGAAGTCGTACCCTAACTTATGGGGTTTCGATTGCCTCGTTAAATCTAAACAACCAAACATCCTTCTAAATTTAAAATACCTAAGTTTTCAATAAAAAAAAGTCTAAAGGTAAGCTTGTTCTCGAGGGTTCAAAATGTCGTGTCCTAACTTACTGGATGTGACATTTATATTCTCGAGACGAGAGGATCTTTGCCATTCGTTTCAATTTTTTCAAATATTTTTCTTAAAAATTAACATTTTTCTTAAAAATTTCAACTTTCGACATTAAGACATTAAGTAATCAACTAAGTACCAATTTTGGGCATATCGAGGGTGCTAATCCTTCCTCGTGCGTAACCGACTCCCGAACCCGTTTTTTGGATTTTGTAGACCAAAAATTATCATTTTAGTAAATTTAAACTTTTAATAAGATGATTAAATTATGAGGTGATCGGATCACACCTAAATAAAAAATATTGGTCACGACTCCATTTTCGTTTTTAAACAAAAAGTCGACCCCTTTACAAAAAATGGTTTCGACAGTTTGAATTGACATTGGAAAATGTTCAAGAGATTAGTTAATTTAATAAGTATGTATGAGCAGTAGTTAGCAAATTATCGAGTTGCCGTGAATTTAGTAATTCTAAGTTAATAAATGTAATTAATCTAACACAATTATGTCATCTTGATTAAAATCATCTTTTGAAATCGTGCATTGGAACTTTTATTTTTATTTTATTTACTTAGTTGAATTTTATTTTTTAATCACTTCCTTAATATCAAAATATTCTTCTTCACCAAAGTGTTTTTAATTGCATTCATAAATAATTCTTTTCACAGTCCCTGTGGGTACGATAACTCGACATTTATTTGTCACTTTATTACTTGTTGCGATTGTGTACACTTGCACATTTCCATCGTTCCAATAATCCACAACGAAAAGAATATAGATTTTTCCCTAGGATGGTGGAAATGGACCCATGAAATCAATTCCCCAAACATAAAATAATTCTACCTCTAGAATATTTTGCAGTGACATCTCGTGTCTTCTTGATAAGTTACCAGTTCTTTGATAGTGATCACAGTTCTTACAGAACTCATTAGCATATTTAAACATGGTGGACCAACAAAAACTAGATTTGAGAACCTTTGCAGCGGTTCTCATGCTTCCAAGATGTCTTCCATAAGGTGTAGAATGACAGTGATGCACGATACTTTGAAATTCATCATTTGGAGTACATCTCTGGATTACTTGATTTGCACACCGCTTGAATAGAAATGACTCGTCCTAGTAATATTGCTTGACATCATGAAGGAATTTCCTTTGTCCCTGATAATTCATCACAGGTATCAACAACCCATTGACTAGAAAGTTAACAATATCAGCATACCATGGCAATGCCATAGCCAACAATATTTTCTCATTAGGGAATTCGTCTTTAATCATTTGACTCTCACCATACTCATTCTCTACTTCCAGTCGTGACAAGTGATCAGCCACTTGATTTTCACTTCCTTTCCTATCTTTGATTTCCAAATCAAATTCCTGTAACAACAATATCCATCTAATGAGTCTAGGTTTTGCCTATTTCTTTGTCACCAAGTATTTGATGGCAGAATGGTCTGTACAAACTATGAATTTGGTGCCCACTAATCTGAATTTTTCAAAGGCAAACACCACTACTAACAATTCTTTCTGCGTAGTGGTGTAATTGAGCTGTGTATCTGTCAACGTGCGACTGTCATAATATATAGCATGAAACATCTTGGCTTCTATTTGCCCTAGCACTGCTTCAACAACAAAGTCACTTGCATCACACACTAGTTCAAATGGTAGATTCCAATCTGGTGCAGTGACTATATGTGCTATAGTTAATTGCTCATTTAACTCTTCAAACGCCTTTGAACATAACTCATCAAAATGAAATGGTCTGTTTTGCTCCAACAATTGACATAGAGGCTTTGATATCTTAGAAACGTCCTTGATGAAGCGGTGGTAAAATCCAACATGCCCTAGAAAGCTTCTGACTCCTTTCACTGAAATGCGTGGTGGCAACTTTTCAATGACTTCTATTTTTCATTGTCGACGAAAATTCCTTGCTGTGGAATTTTGTGGCCTAAAACAATGCCCTTACAAACCATGAAGTGGCATTTTTCCCAATTCAACACCAGAGTTGTTTCCTGACATTGGCAAAGTAGTAAATCCAAATTTTTTAAGCAATCTTCAAAAGTGTCACTAAACACCGAGAAATCATCCATGAATACTTCAAGGACTTTCTCCACCATGTCTGAAAATATTACCATCATGCAACGCTAGAATGTTACTAGGGCATTACATAACCCAAATGGCATTGTTCTGAAAGCAAATGTTCCGTAAGGACAGGTGAATGTAGTTTTTTCTTTATCAGTAGGAGATATGGCAATTTGGTTGTAACTTGAGCAACCATCTAAAAAATAGTAAAAGGCTTTCCCTGTTATTCTATACAGCATCTGATCTATAAAAGGCAAAGTGAATGGTCCTTCTTTATTACTTTGTTGAGTTTTTGATAATCCATACAAACTCTCCAACTAATGACAATGCGTGTAGGAATGAGTTCGTTGTTATCATTGCTAACTACTGTAACTCCTCATTTCTTGGGTACACACTGAATAGGGCTCACCCAAGAGCTATCAGAAATTGGGTATATAATCCCAACATCCAAGCATTTAATAATCTCCTTCTTAACTACTTCCTTTATGATAGGATTCAGTATCTTCTACTGTTCAATAGATTTGCCATGGAAATCTTCAAGTATTACTTTGTGCATATAGATTGTTAGGCTAATTCCTTTAATATCCGCAATTGACCATCTTCAAGCTTTCTTGGATTCCTTTAAAACCTCTAGTAATTGCATCTCCTGATCTATTGTAAGCTCGATAGAAATAAATACAAGTAGTGTATAGTTCTCTCCCAAATAAGCGTACTTCAAATGCACTAATAATGGCTTCAAATCTAAAATCGGTGGATCTTCTATTGATGAGCGAAGAGGGTTAAAGAGTGACTTGATAAATCTAATGATTCAAAGATCCTTCTGTATCCATTTTCAAATTGCTGAGCTTCTATCAGTTCTTCAGATTATTTAGTTAAATTTGTTTCATTTAATTGGACAAAGTCTGTATCAGAATTGTTGTGCATATGTCCTGCAAATTCTTCCTGAATTACAATGTCAACAAATTCTACAGCATGACATTCTTCATTTGGGTCTGCACACTTTAAAGCATCAAACACATTAAAAGTCAATTGCTGATCATTAATTCTCATGGTTAACTCACCTTCCTGCACATTAATCAATGTTCTACCAATTGCTAAGAAAGGTCATCCAAGTATTATAGGTACCTCTTTATCTGCTTCACATTCCAGAATAATAAAATCTGCTGGAAAGATGAACTGTTGACTCTTACCAGTACATCTTCAATTTTACCTTCTGTATGGACATATGATTTATCAGCTAGTTGTAGTGTGGCTATAATAGGTCTTGCCTTTCCTATCCGAAGTTTCTTGAAAATAGAAATAGGCATTAGATTGATACTTGCACCTAAATCGCATAATATGTTACCTATATAATGGTTTCCAATCGAACAGGGTATAGTGAAACTCCCAGGATCTTCTAATATTGGTGGCAGTTTATTCTTTAGCATTGCTGTGCACCCTTCAGTAAGTGCAACAGATTCAAATTCTCCTAACCTTCTCTTATTGGATAAGGTATCTTTCATGAATTTCACGTACTTAGGCATTTGTTCTAATGCTTCCACCAAAGGTATATTGATGTGTTATTGCTTCACGACCTCTAGAAATTTCTTGAATTGAGCATCTTATTTCGACTTTTGGAAATATTGGGGACAAAGTGGTGGTGGTCTTCCTTCCATTTGTTTTGCTATGGCATTTGTATTGGCTTGGAAAGATGAATTTGGTTCTGTACGCTTTTGTTCCACCTCCGATTCGAAAGTTCTGCTTCTAAGAACTTTAAAACTTTCCTCAGATAAGGGATCATTCACAACTCCTGGTAGCTGAGTGCCACTCCGGAGTGTTATGGCTTTACATTGTTCTTTTCCTTGGGACTAGAACTTTCTGTGTCACTAGGCAACGCTCCTTGTTGTCTGGAGCTTAATGTAGTGGCAATTTGTCCCACTTGATTCTCCAGAGCTCTTAAGGAAGTTGTCTGTCTCTAAACAATTGCATCATTCTTAGTTATATACTCTTTTAGTAAAGCTTCAATAGCTGATGTTGAAGATGACAAACTTTGTTGCACATTTTGCCGTGGCATTGGTTGACTGTGTCCAGGTGGTAAACTAGTTGCATAGTGTCTATTAACAGTGGTGGCATTTCTCATTCCCTGATTACTCCAGCTAAAATTTGGATGTTGCTTCCACCCTGGATTGTAAGTGTTAGAGTAGGGATTGTTGTTGCTATGATTAAAATTTCCTATGTAATACACAAAGACTGGATTGGATGGGTATTCATCAAAAACGTGATCTTCTGCACCACATGCTAGTTCTGCAACCTTCATCTCCTACACTGCAGAGGTTCTTTTCAGAGGTTTAATCATATTCATTAAAGATGATACATGTGCCGTTAACGATGTAATCACATCAAGTTCCATTGCTCCAGCAAGTATTCTACCAGTACCAACTTTGGTAGTCGGATACTAATAATCATTATTTGTTATTCTTTCTGGAATTTCGTATGCTTCATTGTAGGACTTGTCAAGCAACGTCCCATTAGCAGATGCATCCACCACCATTCACATATGAGCATTTAATCCATTGTAGAACATCTACATTTGTGTCTAATGCTGAAAACCATAAATCGAGCATTTTCTAATTAATTCCTTGAAATGCCATCATGCCTTATATAATGTCTCATCTTCAGATTTTCTAAATGATGTAATGTCATTCCTCAGCTTGGCATTCATGTTGGAAGAATTATACCTAAGAAAAAATCTCTAACACAGTTCATTCCAAGATGCCATTATACCTGATGGTAATGAATTCAACCATGATCTGGCACGATCTCACAATGAATATGAGAATAAATTTAATCTAAGGGCATCTTCAGGAACACCATGCTGCCTAAATGAATCACAGACTTTAAGAAAAACTCTCAAGTGCAACCTGGGATCTTCAGTTGGTAAACCACTAAACTGCCTTACCGTCTTTAGCATCTGAAACATTACTGGTTTTAATATGTGGCCTAACAATTCCTGGACTTAGATCACCCAAAGTAGGCACTACAAGTTCTCTGATGCGTCTATCTTTCTCATCTAGGATTCGAGGAATATCATCATTCCTTTCATTCTAGAGTTCCTGATCGTTTTTTATTGGATCATTTATAGTCCTTTCCATTTCTCTTAGCACTTTCCTTCTTCGCCTTAATGTCCTTTCAATCTTAGGATCAAAATAGTATTTTGTATCCTCTTGAATACTTTTTCTCATGCACTAGTACAAAACCTGAAAAATCAAATAAAATACTAATTAACTATTCTAACAAAAATAAAAAGAAATAACAAATCAATTTTTTCACTAATGCTGCTAATCCTTGGCAACAACGCCAAAAACTTATTGTGTGTAAATTACTAATGCAATTGTGCAAGTGTACACATCATTCAAGTAATAAAGTGATAAGTAAATATCGTCTCCACAGGGATCAGAAATTGGTAAGAAACTGATTAAGTTATTATAACCCTATTAACTATACTAAATACTAGGAATACTTTTAAACTAAATAAGAAGTTGGTATAATGAATGAATGCAATTTAATGCTAAAAACAGAAAATTGATATGACAAGTAAAATGTAGTGGCAAATTGCAAAGAAAAGCAAGAGTAATTATGTTGTTGGATTAACACGGCTTTAATTATTCAATTGAAATGCTCATATCAAAATAATGTCATGGAAAAATATTGTCTAATCAACTGCTCAGAGAATTACTACTTTAACCTGGCTCTTTCGATAGCTAAATTTAAGCAATAATCTAAGTTACTATATGTCTATAAAACTCTGGATTAATAACAATAATGAACGATCTTCTCTGCACAATTTGCAACATCTATGTCTAGAGTGCTACGAGTATTCTGTTGAATATTCGCTTGCATCACACAATTCTAGATCCAAGATATTTAAACTTTTCAGAATTAAAAATACATATATGAAAACAAAATACAATCAGCTATGTCTAGAGCTTGAATGCATGTATTTAAAATAAGCATAAGTCGAATGAAACAGTGATATAGGCAAATTCAAATCATTAACATTAAAGATGATAAACATCCACCCAAATAACTCCAACCCAAAAAAGATTTAGTTCATGGGTGGAAAAGTAAACACTGAATTTAAATCATTCATCGACATTTAAAGAAGTTTGAATGACAAAAATTAGGAAAACTAAAGGCAGAACTGCAGGATTTCTCGCCACACTCCAGCTTCTCTTTTATCTTCCAATTGTTCGTGAATCCAGTATAGATGTCTCTTCCTCTTCTTCACGTCTGTATTCTACTCTTTGTAGTTGCTACCCTTTCTTTCTCTAAAATTCTCCAATGGATTTTTTCCCTCTGTAGAGAGAGGATTACTGTCACCAGTCTCTTTCTCATACAAATTCTCCTCTCCATTTTTCTTTTTCTCTCTCATTCTTTTATTGGGTAGATTCGTCCCACCTCTGTACAAATTTTTCATTCCTCTTTTTAGGTTGGCTTTTCTGCTACACGTCCAGCTGGCTGAGAGTGACGTGGATAGAATGAGGAGTCATTTTCCTTGCATTGCCATGGCAATTTTGTTGGCAATCAATCTTGCCACTTACCACGGCAATGTTTCACTTCTCTTAGTTTCCCTCTTCATCTTCTTGCTCTTTCTTCACATGTATTCACACACAACTACACCTATCCTACTCAAGTGATAAAAGTAACAAATAATGGCCAATGTAGCGCAATCTAAGCTTTGTTATGCAATGTTCTAAAATTGTCCTAAAAATGCAGATGTATTCACTTAATTTCAAACAATTAATCCCATAAAGAGGCCTTAAATAGCCTATATCATTTTTAATATTATTATGCCAACTAGGATTTCGCCTCAAGGATTTACTAGAATCAATTCTAAAGACATAAAATTTCATGCTTACTTAGACATTTTAAAAGAATTTAAATGAGCTGACTATTATTCATATCCACTAAATTGACATTCTTCTCATAATAAAATTAAAATGAAAAATATTAAAATAAGAAATTATACTTGAACTAGAGCTAACATAATATGTGAAATAAATTGACTTTGAGCACTTTTCCACTTACACATACCTCATGCGGGACTCGATCAAAAAAATAATTCAAGACTGAAGAACGGATGACTGCCTTAGAATGTTCCCCCAAACTTAAAACAAACAATGTCCTCGTTGTAAATAATTTAACAAATAAGTGAATGTGAACTGTACACCAAGTAGGTTCCCAGGAAGAGAGGTGAGCCTGATTAAACTACTTAAATACCAAGTCTTTGCTTGTCAGAACCAATCCTAGACATGTACATTCTTATTGGCACACTTTTTGTTTAAGATTCGCTCAGACTTAAAATCAACAAGGACAAAAGAAATAAATTAGGGGTAAGTATCCAAAATTATTATGCTGAAAAAGAAATATAAAAAAATTCTAAAAGAAATAATGTTGTAAATATCAAGAAAGTAAAACTACCTTAATTAGACTCAGAACTTTCTGAAGCTGTCTCCACTTCTACATGATCATCATCTTGTCTTGGCTTGTTGAAATCCTCTTGCCTTGTTTTCTGCATTGAAACACCATATTCTTATTGTTTGGCTTTTGGTTTCCATGGTTCAAAAATAGCACTTGGAAATTCAGGTAATTCATTGAAGTGTTAAATTAAATTCTTCTGCGTACTGATCTAGATTGCATCATCTCGGATCTTCGCAAACTACCAACAAGTTTTTTGTTGCTTATACATGTGTTGCAACAAATACCATTTGGCGACTGCTCTGATTGAACCTTGGGGTCGATGTTCAATAAGGCATATTGGTTGAATTAATTGAATTTGAAGCTTCTGTAGAAACATGCATGTTTGGCTGCACAATTGGTTTAGATGTTTCATCTTCAACTTCTACTATCGGCTTCTTCCCACTATGGTCACTAATTATTCTAGCAATGTCATTAGTAGAAATAAATCCCTTGCTGTAAAAATTTGTAGGTGATCTTCGCATTGGCACTCGTGATTGACGACATAATAAACTAATTAGTGATGGGAAATACGCACTACATGTTCACTTACCTGCACATTCTTGAATTTCCTTGAGGACTATTTTCCCCATGTTAATAGATCTTTCAGTAATAATGCAGAATAAAAGAATCATGTGTTCCATTGATATTGTGCAACAATTTGCAATGGGCATTAAACTTGACCACATAAAGTAAAACCATACATTCGCTTCTCGACTAAGAAATTCGTGCCTGCATGTATAATTACCTTACTTTGAGATGTTCCTTTCAGTACCATGAATTGTCAATTCTTTGAGCAGATCTCAAAGCATTTCACTATCAATATCTTTGCATTAAGTTGAATAATCATCATGCTCCACATTAGAAAAATCAAATAGTTTATTGATCACTGATGGATTTAGAGGAATCCATCTTCTATGGACTTAAACTGATAAAGTTTCTGACGATGTTAAATTAGAATAAAATTCTCGAACAACATCATCGTCAGGGATGGATTAAACAACACAGAATGAATTCCATTTCATCTTTTCAATGGTTTCTCGAACATATTTCTACACATTCACTTCTTCATCATTCGCAAGCTGGAAACCTTTGTCTGGAAGCATCAGTTTCTTTTTAAAGATTGTTTAATAACATTCTCTTGTAGTCTAATTACAAAACCATGGCTAAAATCTATCATTTTGCAAGGGTGAAATTTTCCTCTTATGTGACAAAATGCGTGACTAAAATATCTCTTCAACAAAACACATATTAGCAACGATAAAAACTGACAAATACTCAAGTAAAAGTACCTATTAATCAACAACTTCAAACATGGTTGTTGCTTCTTAGAAGTGGTGCAACAAGGAAACTTTATATGGTGTTAGGGAAGAGTGATGGTTAAACACCGGTGGATAGAAGAGTTGTCGACGGCTAAGGGTGGTGACTAAAGAGAGTTGTTGATGGTAAACTATGGCCAAGAATCACAAGTGATCGGCGATTTTGGGACAATATGGGAAGAAAGAACTAAAAAGTAAGGACGACAAGAGGATTTTTAAGAGAGGATATGGTTGTTGATGTGTTTAAAATAGGAGGCTGGAAACTAAAGAGATAAAGCAACAAAATTTTAATTAAACTAAAATAGGGGAGTTTCTTCAAGAATTTAAACACTAGAAAATGGATAATAAAATTTAAATAAATTTAAATAATTGATAACTGTCAACTAAATAAATAAATTTAAAAATGATTTTGGCTATCAACAATATAAAAATAAAATTCAGCCATTATTTGAGAGTAATAAAATAAATGAAAACTATTGGGCCAAAATTGACCCTTATTCCACAAATCCCCAAATTAATGGCTTACTAAGAAAATAATTTCTAGAAAATTATAATAGAATAAATTCCCAGGAGAGATTGGAGGGGGTCGCAAAATGGTCCCATTTAAAACCTAATCTCTTAGACATAATTTTTTCTATTATAATGATCTCTGAATTATTGTTTAAGTAAATTATTTGAATTTAAAGTAACACTCATGGATCCAATAAAATGAGTGAAATCTCATTATGCTCCATTTCATTTTTTCAATAGTGTTTAAGACGCTGACCATTTACCTTAAAAGTTCTTCATTGTCCATTATGTAATTCAACTACTCCATATGGATACACTCAGTGAATCATGTAAGGTCTAGTCCATCGAGACATAAGTTTTCTAAGAAATACACTCATGGATACAATAAAATGAGTGAAATCTCATTATGCTCCATTTCATTTTTTTCAATAGTGTTTAAGATGCTGACCATTTACCTTAAAAGTTCTTCGTTGTCCATTATGCAATTCCACTACTCCATATGGATACACTCAGTGAATCATATAAGGTCTAGTCCATCGAGACTTAAGTTTTCTAAGAAATAATTTCATCCTAGAGTTGAACAATAAGACTTGTTGACCTTCTTTGAACTCTCAAGACTGAATGTGCTTGTCATGCCATCTTTTTACCCTTTCTTTACAAATCTTTGTATTCTTTTATGAAAACAATCTTAATTCTTCCAATTTATCTAATTGAAACTTCTATTTGTCTCCAACAGGCTTCATGTCCAAATTGAGTTTCTTGAGAGCCTGATAAGCTCCGTATTCAAGCTCTAAAGGTAGATTACATACTTTTCCAAACACCAAAAGATACGGAGACTTCCCTCATAGAGTTTTCTAGACCAATTTCTCCGGTTAGGTTTCACCACTTTCTCAAGAATGTTCTTTATATCTCTATTCACCAACTCAGCTTTCCTATTCATCTGTGGATGGTAAGCTTTTGTAATCTTGTGCTTCATATTGTATTTATCAAGTAACCACTTAAACCATCTATTCACAAAATGGGACCCTTTATCACTTATTATGGCTCTTGAGGTTCCAAACTTAGTGAATATGTGCTTATGCAAGAAACACATAATTTTTTTGGCATCATTCACTAGACAAGCTTCTGCCCCGACCCATTTAGACACATAATTAATTGGCACTAAAATGTACAAGGTTCCATATGATGGAGGAAATGGGCCAAGGAAATTGATGCCCCACATATCGAATAATTCTACCTCCAAGATATTATTTAATAACATCTCATTCCTCCTTGATATATTCCCTACTCTCTGAGAATGATCACGATTCTTCATGTAGACATACGAATCCTTAAATAGGGTTGGCCAAAAGAATCTAGCCTGTAATACCTTAATTGTGGTACGTGATCCTCCAAAATGCCCACCACTTGGGGATGAATGACAATGGTAAAGAATTTCAGCTATCTCTCCTTAAGCTATTGATCTTTTAATCATCTGTTCCACACACTATTTAAAAAAAATATGACTCTTCCTAGAAATAATACCTCATATCACGTAGGAATTTCTTCCTTTGTTGATATGTTAAATCTAGTGTACTATTCCACTGGCCAAATAGTTAGCGATATCAGCAAACCAAGGACATTTATTTAAATGATTTATCTAAAAATTTGTTCGTTTGGGAAATACTCATTTATAGGAACAGGAGAGCATGTTTCCTCAGATTGTTCCAACCTTTACATATGATCTACCACTTGGTTTTCAACTCTTTTCCTATCCTAAATTTCCAAGTCAAATTCTTAAAGTAAAAGCACCCACATAATTAACCTCGATTTGGCATCCTTTCTAGCAAGAAAATACTTGGTTGTTGAATGGTCAATTTAAACTGTAATTTTGGTGCCTACAAGATAGGAATGAAATTTATCAAAAGTAAAAACTATAGCGAGTAGTTCTTTTTCAGTTATTGTATAATTTAGTTAGGCTCCTGTCAAATTCTGGCTCGCATAGTAGATGGGATGGAAAATATTGTTTCTCCTTTGCCCTATAATTACTCCAATTGCATAGTCATTTGCATCACACATCAGCTTGAAGGGACTATTCCAATCCTACATAACAATAATGGGTGCTAAGATCAATCGTTTCTTAATCTCATCAAATGCTTTCAACCAGACTTCATCGAACTTAAATGTTGTATCCTTTTCAAGCAAAAAACATAATGGCTTGGTTATTTTTGAAAAATATTTGAGAAATCTCCATAAAAACCAACATGTCCTAAGAAATTTCTAATGCCTTTAACTGACATAGGAGGCAGTAGTTTCTCTATCACATCAATTTTTGCTTGATCAACTTCAATTCCTCGACTTGAGATCTTGTGATCCAAGACAATACCCTCCTTAACCATAAAGTGACACTTTTCCAATTAAGGACAAAGTTTGTCTCTTCACACCTTTGTAGCACCTTTGTAAGATTATTCAGACAATCATCGTACGAATCTCCATATACGAAAACTTGTTCATAAATACTTCCAAGAATTGCTCCACCATATTAGTAAAAATTTCCATCATATATCTTTAAAATGTAGTGGGCGCATTACATAGACCAAAACGCATTCGCTAGAAGGAAAAAGTATAATAAAGACATGTAAAGGTCATCTTATGCTGATCTTCTAGAGCAACAGTAATCGTATTGTAACCTGAATATCCATCCTAGAAACATTAGTATTGTCGTCCTGCCAGTCTATCTAAAACCTAGTCTAAGAATGGCAATGGGAAATGGTCTTTCCTTTTTGCTTTATTCAACTTCTGGTGATCTATACAAATCCTCCAATCGATAACTGTCCTTGTAGGAATCGGTTCATTATTGACGTCTGCCACAACCGTAATATCTCTTTTGTTCAGAATACATTAGACTGGACTCACCCATGAACTATCCGAGATAGGATAAATGATTCCCACCTCTAGCCATTTAATGATTTCCTTTCAAACTACCTTCTTTATAGCTTTCTCATCCTTCTTCAGTAAAATGTTGTGCATGGAAAAAGATGGGCTTATCCCTCGGATGTCGGTTATAGACTAATCAGTTGCCTTTTTGAATTTTCAAGACTTAAATTACCTTTTCTTTTTCTCTTTCAGTCAAGTTTACTAAAATAATTACAGGCAAAGTAGAGGAGTTACCAAGATAAACATATTTTAAATGGGAAGGACGTACCTTGAGTTCCAACTTAGGTGGTTCCTCAATTGATGCCTTAGGTTGTCGAACCAAGATTTTAACTCCAAAGATTCGAACTACTATGTTCGAACATAACCTTTCAAATTGGTTTATTAGAGAATTAAGCTCCTATTCTATAGAGACTAAGGATTCTAATTCTTCAACTACAGAGCACTCCTATCATTGATCAGGAAATTTCATAGCTTTAAGAATGTTAAAAGTTACCTGATCATCCTAAACTCACATAGTGAGTTCACCTTTTTGCACATCAATTAAGGTTCTACCAATCACCAGGAAGGGTCTCCCTAAGATGATTGGCACTTTTTTATTTGCTTGAAAATCAAGAACTATGAAATTAGTAGGAAATATGAACTTGTCCAAACGTATTAAAACATATTCAATCTATCCTTTCGGGTGTACTAAAGATCGATCTGCCAATTGAAATGTTACGATTGTTGTTCTCACTTCACCTATACCCAATTTCTTGAACACAAACATCGAGATTAATTTTATACTTGCTCCTAAGTCACATAAAGCTTTCCCACAATGAGACTCTTCGATATTGCATGGTATAGTGAAGCTCTTTGGATCCTTCACTACATCAAAACAAGATTTTAGCGGCATCTTTAGCGGCGTCTGGATAAAAAATGCTGCTAAAGATCGAGCATTAGCGGGGATTTTCCAGAAAGCGCCGCAAAAAACCTAAACCCAACGACACTGTTTACTGAGCTTTCGGGGATTTAGCGACATTTTTTAGAAAGCACTACTAATGCTCATGGATTTAGCGGCATTTTTGAGAAAGCGCCGCTAATGCTTAAGGCTTTAGCGGCGTTTTTGAGAAAGCGCCGCTAATGCTCAGGGATTTAGCGACGTTTTTGAGAAAGCGCCGCTAATTCTCAGGGATTTAGTAGCATTTTTAAGAAAGTGCCGCTAATGCTCGGGGCTTTAGTGGCGTTTTTGATAAAGCACTGCTAATGCTCGAGGCTTTAGCGACGTTTTCTAAAAAGCGCCGCTAATGCTCAGGGATTTAAAATAATTTAAAATATTTTTTAAAAATGGAAAATTTAAAATACTATTATTTAAAATAATTTTAAAGTTTTTTGGGCACATTATTGATGTTTTTTAATTTATATATTAAATAATTTCTTATATAATCGTAAAAAGATAGTATTAATTTTAAAATATTGAATTTATTATCACTATAGTTTAGGGTTTTTGGTTTAGGGTATATGGTTTAGAGTTTAAGGTTTAGAAGTTACTATTTTAAGGTTTATGGATTATGGGTTTACGGTTTATGGTTTAAAAGCTTAGGTTTAAAGTTTAGAGGTTATGTGTTAAGGGTTTAGAGTTTTAGGGTTTTAAGATTTAAGTTTATGGTTTAGGGTTTAGATTAATTTAACTAGTGTTTTCTAATTTATATATTAATTAATTTCTTATATAATTGTAAAAGAGATAATATTAATTTAGTTCTTCAAAATTGTGTGAAGATTTGGTTCTTTAAAATCATTTCGGTGTATTTAAAACTGTTAAATCTGCATTATGTTTGTTGAGAGAATAAGAAAACAGTAATACTAAGTTTTTAAATATTTTCAAAGAATTTGACATTAAATAGTTTCGCAACGTTTTAACAAGTACAGGGTTAATTTTCATTCTTATTCTGCTCTAGGATATCCCTTTTTTTAATAAGAATTTGCATTGTTGAGTTTCCCAATCATTTGGCTTAGGATTAGTCAGTTCCATTTCTTGATGGGGGAGGGAAGGGATATAACTTAGCGGTAAAGTGTCACCTTGACGTGGTAGAAGTATCAGTTCGAGCCTGATTATCCTTAAACCCAATGTGAGTTTTTTATTTTGCCTTGCCCCCGCCGTGATCAAATAAGAATTGATTGAATAGCTTAAACTTTGCAAAGGTTTTATTACTATTAAAAATATTAGTGGGCCAAGCCAGACCAGGCTGTGCCAATGCCCAATTTTAAAAACTTTTCCAACTTCAAGCTCGTTTTACCCGAATCACCCATTTCATTATTTAAAAACAATAAAAATTATTTTATATTTAAATTTAATTATTAAAAATAATGTCAATATAACCTGTTTATATTTTTATTATTTTAAATGGTAAAACAGGCTAAGTTCGGCTAGCCTAAGCTTAAAAAATATAAATCTAAGCCTAACCATATTTTGGACTAGGTGGGTTGTATGGATAGTGAACATTTGTAATTATCATTTAAAGAGTAAATAACATATATATTTCTAAATGTTGAAAGGTTTTATATTTTTCATGATTTAAAATTTTAAAATAAATTTTAAAATAAATTTTAAAAGATTTTAATTTTTTTAAAAATCTTAAAAGATTTTAAACTTTTATTTTATAATATTTATATACTTTTAAAGAAAAGACCAAATTAATATAAATTACAAACATTAAAGATTACAAAATTATTTTACCATTTTTTAATTGCTACATTGATAATTTTAACCGCAAAATTAGCAAAGCAAACCAACATCGTTTTATTCAAAATGAAATAATTTTTTGTGACGTTTTTATGAAAAATGCCGCAAAAATTAGGCAATAGCGAAATTTTCCAAAAACGCAGCAAAAATTATTTTAGTTTAAAAAATTGCGCCATTTCCCCAAAATTAATTATAAATTACACTGTTTCGAGAGAAGAAAAACGGTGCCGTACTAAATCTTAGGCAAACAACCCCCCTCTTATAGTTAAAAAAACTCTCATTTTTTAACCAAATCCAAACCCTAAACTGCGCCTCTCCTAATTTCTTCTTCACTTTGAGGTTTTCTTGCAAGAGTTGAGAGGTGAGACCAAGTAATTTTGGATTACAACAGAGAAACCAAAGTAACGAAAAAGATGGATATATATGGGATCTTGGGTAACCGAGATTCGAAGCTAGGCAAATCAAGCATACCCAGGAGACGACAATAAGCTCAAGACCCTTTTTACCCTTTTGCCTTCTTCTCTTACACTCTTTTTTCGATTCAATAGTTAAATTTATAGCTGGAAAAGAGAATCGATTCAAATTTTTCAACAAATTCATGATTTTTACAGAAAATTTTATTTAAAGTTCTCTCTTTTTCCCCTTTTTACCTCATTTTCTTTTTCTGTGTTTTGAGATATTATAACAAGAATAACAATAATTTGTCATAGTAGAGATAAAATTTGGGTTCGTGTTTGATTGATCGATCTGTTGATGGAGGATTCTGCGAGCAGAGATGAAGATTACTACTATTCTTCCAATCGAGATTCCCTCGACAGTCTCGAGAATGAGGATTCTAATTTACAGTGGGCCCCTTCAAAGGGTCCCACTACCAAGGTCAATTCTTTTTCTTCCATTTCCCCCTTTCTAGTATTTTTTTCGAAATCCAATTTCTTGTTTCAATTGTCATTGATTAATCGATTCTTGGTTTTGGGTCTGTTTTTGGTGTTTCGATTGCGTAAAAGGGTGGGTTTTTGGGTGTATTGTGGATTACTTGGAAATGATGTTGAAAGAATCTTTGTTAATTTCTCAATTTATTGGGTTGTGGATTTTGAAAAGATAGGGTAATTTGAAGGAGCTTTTAGAATTTGATTTTTTTTGTGGGGATTTAGTTTTTGCATGCTCATTAGAGAGTTCTTTAATTTTACAGGCAGAGGAGCTGCTAGTTGTTGAATTTGATCGATTCTTTTTCCCTTTTTATCTCAAAATTTGCCCCCAAATTTCCCATTTCCAGCAACACCAAGTCAATACACCTACGACAATCACACTTCTTTTTCATTTATGTTTTACGAAGTCTCATTCGAATGTCTCTACTGGTACTCAAAAGACTCCCATTATCCATATTGACATGGTAATTGAGCTTTTAACCTTGACTTTTTGTTGTCTATCCTCTTACTTTTTTAATACCATAGTTGTATTGATAATTCATAATTGATAATGGAGTATATGGGATTAGACTTTTAGGATGAGTTACAAACATGTAGATGTCTATGGAGGACTACCTTCTCTTCTTTGTACATGTGGTTTTGGATTGATACTAAATGTTGCTTCAAGATTGTTTTTTTTTTGTCTCGGTGGTTATCAGGAGCCATCCTGAATTAAATGACAAGCCTGTAGCTGTATGCCATTCAGACAATCCAAAAGGAACTGCTGAAATCTCTTCTGCAAATTATCCTGCTCGAGATTATGGTTGGTTTTTATCTAAGTTATATTTTTTACATTTTCTGTAATTGTTCTAGGTGATAGTGGGTATGTTTTATTTTATTTTATTTTTGCAGTCTTGATTTGTTTGTAATTGTCATATCCTTAATTCCTTTTGATATTTTTCTTGTATTTTAGAGTGGGAAAGACATCTTTGATGAATCAGTATCCTTTATTTTGAGATACATGCCTCGTTTTAGTACATCATATTTGATTGGTAGTTGCATTGAAAGACACACAATGACAATTACTAATTTGTTAAGAAAGATGTGATTATTTTGCAAAATTCAATTGTTATTATGCTATTGTTTGACGTGATGGCTTTGTTGCAGTTCTTGTATTACTATATAGGTGATAGGTAAATCTTGTGACACCTTTTCTTTCTTTGTTCACCTCACTTTATAGCCTATTTTTTTCCCTCCTGCGTTGGATCTTTTTTTTTTAAATCACATGATCTCAAATTTCAACTTCTTTTAACATTTATTGGAAGAATAATGTGGTCTCATTTTATTGTTTCTCCTACTTGGTTATTGCTTCTACTCGTATTTCTTTTTGGATGAATAAATTTATTTGTTTAATCCTCATCATCCTGTACAATATCATGCTTGCAAGTTTCTGCTTTCCCCCTTATTGCAGATTTACTATCCTGTTATCCCTCTGTTGTTCTCTTTGATGAGGATATTTCCTGTGAAGAAGTACTTACATTTTGTTGTTTATTCATGCTTACAGGATAGGAGCAAATGGTTTGGAGAACTCGTAAGCACTCCTCTGTTACTCCTAAACCAGTTGTTTAAATTATTTTCATAGCCTACTTTGATTGTTGTTATTTGTGGGAAAATTAGTCTACATTCTTTAAGCTGATCTTAAACTACTTCCTACATTGTTTCAGCGTTGGGAAGAAAGTTTGCGGGATGCACACGAGTTTGGAAAACTTATTCTGTTTCAGAACTTGGATCTAGCTTACTCTTCAGCAGAAGTGGAGGTAATATCTATTATGAATCACAATTAGGTTGTGTTTGAAGCATTTTGTATTTACACGCATAAATTTATGTTTTCTATCACTTTTCCTCTCCCTACATGTGTGGTTTGTACCCTTTATCTTTCTTATGAGTAATGCATATTTATATTGCAAGATATAGTTTGGAATGCCTTCAATAAAACTTGCGGATCAAAGATGGTGCAGCAGACTGCATTGTATTTTTTATTACCTTGCAATGTGTATAGTCATAGGCAAGTTCAACTAGTCAGTCTGTTTCTCATGTGTATTATTTATTTTAGTTTTGATTCTAAATATTTATTTTTACTTTAATATTTACGACAACTTGAGTTCTAACTTTTGGATTTTAATTGTGTTATTAATTTATTATTTTAAATTCTAAAATTAAATTCATTAATTTTTATATTTAGTTTTAAAGTTAAAATTTTCATAGAAAATTTAATTTAAATAATATTTATCATAAAAATAAATATTATTTGATTAAAATATATATTTTAAAAGGTTATATTTTTAGCGGCATTTTTGCGAAAGGCGCCGTTAAAGATTTGTTTTTTAGCGGCCTTTGTGATAAAAGCGCCGCTAAAGGTCATGTTCTTTAGCAGCATTTGTGACAAAAGCGTCGCTAAAGGGCATGACTTTTAGCGGCGTTTGTGACAAAAAGTGCCGCTAAAGGTCATGATCTTTAGCGGCGTTTGTGATAGAAGCGCCATTAAAGGTCATGATCTTTAGCAGCGTTTGTGATAAAAGCGCGCTAAAGGCCATGATCTTTAGCAGCGTTTTTTCACATAAACGCAGCTAAATTTAGCGGCGTTGTCTATAGCGGCACTTTTTGCGGCGCTTTCACTTTTAGTGGCATTTAAAAGCGCCGCTAAAGGCCTAAAAAAACGCCGCTAAAAGTCTGTTTTGCTGTAGTGCTTCATCTTTTGGGTAACTTATTTTGCACAAATGTGCCTACATTCCTTTCTCCGCGCGACAATTTCAAATTCCCCAAGTCTCCTCTTTTTGGAAAAAAATATCTTTCACGAACTTAACATAATTATGCATCTATTTTAAGGCTTTGACCAATGGAATACTGATATGAAGTTTCCTAAGAACTTCTTTAACTGTACCTCTTACTCCTGTTCCTTCAGCCTTTGCAGATGTGGAGGAGGTAGAACCTTGGCTTCGATTGGACGAATCTTCTGAGGTTTTCTATTTACATCTGACACAGGTGTTAGATTATCAGAATTGACTAAGTTAGGATTTACCTTGTTAGAATTTTCGAAATTCAACTTCTATAGAGCAAAAATTTCAACTTCCGGTTGAACTCTCTCCTCTTCTATAGGCTTATTCTCAACCTCAACCACCTTAAGCTCCAAAGTCTTCTCACTTCGTAAAATGACCGCTTTGCAATGCTCTTTACTAGGATTTCTTAGAATCTTCGTATTACTTAAAAAAGCTCCTTATGGTCTAACCCAGAGTTTAGTAGCCAATTAGCCCATTTGATACTCCAAATTCCTCAAGTTGACATAATTCTTTACCATATATTCCTTCAACAAGCTCTCTAAATTATTGGAAGATTTAGCTTGTGGTGGTTTTTTAAACTTTCTAGGCAAATCCAAGTGGTTGATTTAATCTAGCTGCATATAGGTGTTACTAGGTCCAGTTCCTTGGTTATTTTAAGAAAAGTTTGGATGGTTTCGCCATGAAGGGTTATAGAAATTAGACTATGGTCCTTGCTTATTTTTGTTCTGGTTCTGATTACCCCTGTAATAAATGAACTTAGGGTTTGATGAGCAATTTTCAAACCGATGTTCATCCCCAAAATACACATAGAAAATGGGTTCAAATTGACTTGGTGGCTATAGTGTAACACTATTAAGACCATTAGTAGTAAATCTTTTAAGCATTGAAAAGATAGATGATACTTGAGCTTCTAGTGAAGTGAATGCATCAACTTCATGAACTCATGTTACTTGTCTTCCTGAAGTTGCTCGATTGGTTGACTATTGGTAATTGTTGTATGTAATTCTCTCAATAATTTCATAAGCCTCATTATAAGAATTAGAAATGAGAGCAACATTTGCAGACGCATCTACTGCCGTCCTCGTATGTGCATTGAGACCATTATAGAACGTCTTCAGCTAAATGCAGTGTGGAATCCCTGTTAGAGTATGCCCAAAGATCAATCATGAGATGGTTGTAATAACATACTTGATTTATCATGTTTATTAATATAAGGCGTTACCATTATTATTTCAGTTTCTTTTCTGTGTGTATAAATAAACTGTTTTCTAATAATGTCCTAAGAATAATATGAGTATTCTTAAAAGATCCTTAGTCAAGTATTATTGTTGGATAGGACAACAATAACGCATTAAGACTAACATGTAGTTGATTGATGATAAAGAGTTATCATTGATATGGAATATTAGAATCGATGCATGAATATGTGTGTTAGAGAACAACATATTGGACTGACCCATTATGAGTATGTTTCTTGGATTATTATGTAATTGTCACGACATTACTCATAGTGATTAATATGTATATGATCCTCAGACTTGAGATCATCATAATCTCAACATCGTGAGTAGTAAAGTTTGATACAGTCAAACATACACCGTAACTGGTTGTTCTATAAAGGCTAGTGTTGGATATACCACAATCGATGTAGAGGGATATGGTTGGTCAATATAGAATAAGTCCCTCCTACATAATGGGAAATACTTAGGAAACATTCTGCCAATTCTTGCCATGTAGAAATTGGACCAGGTGGTAATGAATTGATCTAGGCTTTGATTCTGTCTCTTAAGGAGTATAGGAAAAAATTTAACGTTAGGGCATCTTCTGTCATCCGAGTTAATTTAAAAGAATCACTCATCTCCAAGAACAATCAAAGGTGAAGGTGTGGATCATTAGTGGGCATTCCACTAAATTGACCTATGCTTGAAGCATCTGGAAAATAACACTCTTCAACTCAAATTGCGGTGCCTTAATTTCGGGTCTAACAATACCTCAGTGAAGCTCATTGAAAAGAGGCACGACATATTACCTGATGGCTCAGTCCCTGTCATTAGCAATAAGGACTGGATTACGAGCATAAGCAACTCTATTTCCTTGATATTGATTAGGATTCATCTATTTGGCTTGTCTTCCTCTTTGTCTAAAGGTTTGTTCAATTTTAGGGTATACTAGGAGTAAATTAGTGATTTAATCAATGCTCATAAACACCTGAAAAGAAAAATTAAATTAAATTAAATTAAATTAAATTATAATTTTAAAATAATTTTCACAAATAATAACAGAAATAATAGTCACCGGCAACAGCGTCAAAAACTTGTCTCGGTGTGTAAAAATAATTGAAAATTATATACAAGTGTACACAATCATAACAAGTAATAAAATAGTATGTATACGAGTATCGTCTCCTCAGGGACTGAACATGTAGCCAAGATTTGTGAAAATAATTTAAATAAGAATTTAGAAAGAAAACAATTATAAAGAGGGATTTTGCAATTAATTAAACTAAATGATTCTATCCTATATGTATGCAAATTTCAACAGACTAATGAGTACTTTAAAAAATGGGTTATTAATATCAAATAATGCTAGAATATAATCTACTTCTGCCTCTATTCAATTTAGTCCAAATGAAATTATTACGAAAATCTTGGCATAATTGGTGAGCCACTAACCTTAATTCTAGCTACCCTCTCGAGCATTGGTACTACAAAATAGAATGAGGTAACAATATATGTGTAACTTGCAACAAATTAATCACTAGTATGCTCCTCCCGAAGTTACTACATTTAGTCCTATAGGTTTATCGCATATCCCTATGTCAAATGCAACTCTAAAGAATATTTGAAGTAACAATAATTAAGTCTATACTGAAACAAGTTTAATCAAACATTCGAGAGATTATGTAAGGTTAGTAACTCTTGACATAATTAATTAATTTAACTAATTAATCTTTTAATCAATCAAACTCAAGTATTGCGTCAATTAGCAATCATCCTCTCGGATTAAATTAAGTAACTCAATTATTTATCAACATCACGTAGCGTCAATAAATAAACAAGATTTTACTCAACTAAGTGAACACCACCAAATGCACAAAATAATTCCATCAAGATTTTATTGAATCATAAACATAAAGCTTCATTCCAGTATAACAAGATTAGAATGTAGTGATTGGCAAGAAAACACAAGAACACAAAATAAACATGTTTTCAGTAGCTGGAACAGAACAAGAAAAAAACAAGGGAAAGAAGAACTCTAGGTGTTTCAAAGTGGTTGTCATAGTGGTGCATACGATTCTTCCTGTTCATTCTCTTTGGAACAGCACAAATAAGCATGAATAAGCTTATAACCGAATTACTCACACTTGAAGAAGCTTTTCTTCTTTTGAAAAGAAAGAGAGAAAATGCTTAGAAAAAAGGGAGAGTGAATGAGAGAATAAGTGAGGGATGCCTTAATGAGAAAAAGGGTTGTAATGGTTTTGAAGTGAATTTTTGGGCCTTTTTGCAAAGTTTAAAATCAGTTAAAAAATAGTTGAAATGGGAAATTATATGGACGGTTTGGGCTATTGATTTCCTTAATGCATAAGTCCTTCCAATTAATCATTTCGGGCCTTTTCCTTTCTTCAGCTTTGGAAAATTTAACTCTCAATTCGGGATGAATTTATTTGAACTTGTAGGGTAATTTTTCCTTGCTAATTTGTATGTGTAATATGTTCATCTTGCATGTATGGATCAACTAACAATTCAGCTCCCCTTGGTTGGCCATGCATGTCACCTTTTAGGGGCCAATCACATCGGAATTCATTCTAATCGCATAGTTTTGATCATTAAGTTCACCAATTATTTAATGAAGTAAAAATTCGTGAAATTTGGCAATAAAACAATATAATTTAATTCTCATGAGTCTCAATCGAATAAAATAATAGTTTAAATAAAATTCTGAAAAATCAATTATAAATCACCAGAAATTCATAAGAGTTATGATGAAAGAGCTAAAAACAATTTTATATATTTTTAGAGTCAACATTAATCCAATCCCCAAATATAAAAATATGAAATTAGCTGAGATTTGTGAGCTATCAATGGGATGTTAAGAGATAAGCTGTCAACATTTACAAATAAATATCTAATCAAATACAAAATAACAAATTATAAAGGTCACTTGTTATCATAGAACAACATGCTTAAAATTTTAAAAATAAAGAAAAAACCACTATTAAGTGAAGATCATATGAAAAACATATATCATATAAGATAAGAAGAATAAATAGTTACGAAGTATACACCAACAATATTTTATCTATGTTGATTAGTTTGAATCATCGGTAGAAATAAAATGTATATATCAAAATTTGTACTTTTATAAATGAAATTGTTTTGCTAAATATTAAATCTTAAATTTTAAAATGTATAAAATTTGTAATTTTATAAATAACTTTAAAATGTAAGATTAAAAGAAAGGGAATAATTATATTAGGATAATCCTAAAAATTATAGTGTTTAGGCATCAATAAAATAGTGACACGTCATAAAAGTTTAAACATAACAAAGTATTATTATATACTCATCCAAAACCCGTTGCCTTACCACTTGGCCACGCCCCATTTAGATTTCTATTTGAAACTACTAAACACTAATATGGGTATTCCTTATTCGTCAATTCCAGTTCCAAATAGCTATAACTATGGAATAGATTAGATTCTTGCTACAATTTTTGCACGTATGGATAGAGAATTAAATTGAATTTATTGATCACTACATAGAATTCAATTAAGATATTGTATGAAAGTATGATTTCTTCTATTCTGTTGTAAGAATTGAAGGCTTTTTTTTGATTGGGTGAGTTCAAAGAAGTATTGTTTAGTCTACCTTAGTTTCCTTTCTTCTTTTTTTTTTCCTTATATCAAAAAACATATTAATAACTCAATCAAAATTATCTCCAAGAACAAAATTTTGTTATGCTTAATATCTTTAATTTGATCCGTATCTATTTTAATTCAACCCTTTTTTCGAGTGGTTTTTTATTCGCCAAATTGCCCGAGGCCTATGCTTTTTTGAATCCAATCATAGATTTTATGTTAGTAATACCTGTTCTCTTTTTTCTCTTAGCCTTTGTTTGGCAAGATGTTGTAAGTTTTTGATGGGATCCTTAATACTGTCCTAGAAAATTTCATGAGTGATTTAAGAAAAAAAATTCTAACAATCAAATAAGTTTTACACTATGAGAAAACCCTCAATTCAAAGCTTGAAATTCTTGGATAGCTCTGATAAATCTGGATCGTCCCATTTCCCCATTCTGTCCCTTTTCGCCGAAGAAACCTATTTAGATTAGAGTCCACCACAATATATAATTGTTGGTATGAAATAAATTTTTTTGTAATGAAAAACAATCTAGTATCTTCTCCAATTTATTTTAACTTTAATTAAACTGCTTAAAATAATTAATTTTTAAAATTATAAACAAACATCTTTTCTTCTTTTGCAAATTTTATTCGTTTTATTTTTTTCCATAAGTTGATATTTTTTTTATTTTTATACAACCACTTTAAAAAAGTAGTAATTTTTGTGCAATTTTTCACATGTCATTGGCACATAGTTTTGGTAATTATTTTACCTTGAAAATCAAACCCAAAATCTTGAACCATGAACTCGAACCCTGAACATAAACTTTAAACCCTGAACCTCAAAGTTTAAGGTTTGGGATTTAAAGTTTAGGGTTTGAGTTTGGGTTTTGAGTTTAGGGTTTATTGTTTAGGTTTAGGGTTCAATGGTTTGTGTTTTAGGGTTTTGGTTTTATGATTTAGGGTTTTGGTTTTATGATTTAGGGTTGAGGTATGAATTGTGAGTTACAAGTTTGGGGTTTAAGGTTTATGTTTAGGGTTTAAGGGTTCATTGTTATGGGCTCGAGTTTAAGGTTGGGCTTAGGGTTTATTGTTCATGGTTTTGATATTCTATATTTAGGGTTTTATGGTTTTATAGTTTTGAGTTAAGGGTTGTGTTTGAGTTTAGGGTTTAGGGCTCTAATTTTTTAGTAAGGATTTAGGATAAAAAATTAACAAAATTATGATAAATAAACATGTACATTTCAACAATTTTGATAAAATTTTTACCCTAAACCAAATACCTAAAAGCCAAAACCCTAAACTTAAACCCTAAAGCATAAACTTAAAACCTCAAGCTTTTAACCCTAAATTTTAAAACCCAAACTCAAAACTCGAACCCATAAACATGAACCTTAAACCCTAAACACCATAACCCTTAACGTTAAACTCAAATAAAAAACCTTGATTATTAACTTTAGAATCTCGAACCCTAAATTGAAAACCTAAAACCCTAACCCTAAACTTTTACTCGTAACCCTAAATCCTAAACCATAAATCTAGAATCACGAACCTTAAACCCAAAACCTATAAGCCCAGACCTTAAACTCAAACATATAACCTTAACCCTTAAATCATGAACCTAAACCCTAAACATTAAACCTAAAATTATAGAATCTCAAACCAATAATCTAGAACCCTAAACCCCAAAACTAAACTCAAACCATAATATTAAATCTTAAACCCTAAACATTAAACCAGAAAAACTAAATCTAAAATCTCAAACCCTAAACACTAAACACTAAACTTTAACTCTAGAAACTCAAACCCAAAACCTAAAATCCCAAACCCCAAACTCAAACCCAACACCTAAAACTCAAATCTTGAACCCTAAACCCTAAGCCAAAACCATAAACTCAAACTCATAACCTTAAACCCTTTCACCATAAATCCAAACCCTAAACCCTAGACCCTAGACCCTAAACTCATAAGTCATTACCCCAAACATTTGAACCTTAAACCCAAACTTTAAATCTTAAACCCTTAAACCCTAAACATAAACCTTAAACTCAAACCTAAAACTCAAACCCCAAACCTTAAACCTCAAGATTCAGGGTTTAGGGTAAAATAATCACCAAAATTATGTGTTAATGACATAGAAACATTTGCACAAAAATTACTAAATTTAAAGAAAAAATTGGTTGCACAAAAATAAAAAATATTAACTTATGAAAAAAAATAGAATGATTAAAATTTGCAAAAGTAGAAAAGATGTTTGTTTATAATTTTAAAAATAATTATTTTAATTAATTTAATCAAAGTTAAATTAAGTTGGAGAAGATATTAGATATGGATGAGTGTATAATAGTACTTTGTTATCTTTAAAATTTTATGGCGTGTCACTATTTTATTGGTACCTAAAAACTATATTTTTAGGATCATCCTAAAACTATGATTTATTCCCTAAAAGAAAAATAATAAGCAACCTAAATACATGCAATTAAATATTAATATTTAATCAAAACATTAAATACCAAATTAAATCTTATTTCTTACTTTTATCTCATTTACTCCTATTTACTCAAATAAGATGTGCGAATACTATATTTACATGATTATGTTGACAAAAAATTAATTGTAATGTTAATTATATACTGTTTCAAAGTGTAAAAAAGTTAAACTCAAAAATTAGAAATAATAATTCAAATGTAATAAAAATATGATTAATAGGTGTGGGAAGGAGTTTTTTATTGATAAGGTTTTTTTTTTAATTTCGGAGTAAAAATGATCTTAATTAAAAATTAAGTTAAATGAAATAAAATGGGTAAAATATACCGGTAGTCACTCAACTTTGATTAAAATAACAAAACAATTACTAAAATTTGAAAAGTTACAACTCAGTTACAAAACTTTAGAACAATAACAAACCAATCACTAACGTTATAAAAAAGTGACAAATCAGTCACCAACTAACATTTTCAGTTACAGGCTTAACGGAACATGACATGGCCAATTAACTTGCCACGTTGGACATGAGTTGGACATAAGGAGCTGAAGGGTCTTAACTTTAAGGGTTTAGGGACGGGTGTGCAAAAAAAATAAGAAAGGAGACGATTAGAATTAATTGAAATTTTTAGGGAAAAGGGTTGGACGATTGTTAAGTTCAATTTTGAGCTTAACTTATTCAACTAAATTATCTAATTTGTTGATTAATCTTTGATCAACTGGATTTTAAACCAGCCTAAATTACATTAAGTACATTCCATGCCGTAATAATTTATTTTCGCTCCAATTCGACAATTTAATGTTAATTTTAAGCCATGCGCAGGTTAGGGATATTTGGATGTCCGAATGGGTTCAATTTAAAATCTGATTCTCATGAATGAAGCTATTGGATAAGGATGATCATATGCTGGTTTCGAAGAATTAAATTGACATGGTCAAAATATAAAATTTAAGTTACCAAAATTAGCACAAAAGACATTGGGACAAAAGAAGAAAATTCGGTCCAATTAGAAGTGCAGCAGCCCGAATGTGCGACAAAGTCAGCAAGGGAATTATTTAATTCCCATTTTGGAGTGGTGACCGATTCTAATTAAAGCAAGGGACCCCGTTTCAGCCTTGAGAAGTAAAATTGAAGTGAAAATCTAGTGAGTTGGAGCTATTTTTGTGCGACGGGATAAGAAAAGGGAGCAGATTAGGTTTTGAGTTTTGGATTTTATTGTTCCATAAAAAGAGGCATTCAGCAGCTTAAAAAGGGAGTCGAAAACAGAGAGAACAGATAGCAGAGTGGGTTCGTGGCACTCAAGCAAGAAAAAAGTTTCTAATTGAACCAGCAAAGGCCGATCAAGCAGCTGGAATAGCAGCCCCAAAATTTCAGCTAGTTGAGAGGAGGGAAGCTCGACAATTTGAGAAGTTTTCTTTTACAAGATTAAGTTCGCAATTCATGTTGTTTACAATTGATTCTTGCCTTGTTTTACTTGCTATGAGTGGCTAAATTACTTAAGCTTAGTTAGACACTTATGAAACCGAGCATAAGGGATTTGAAGATTTATTTTGTTTTAAATTCAAATTCGGTATTCTTGAATTGTTTGTTTTATCGCTCAAGGAATTTTTCTAAATCAATTGGATTGATCACCTATTTAATTTAAGAATTTTCTTATAATCATCTAAGTGCAAATTGAGTAATCGAATTTCTTAATTAAACTTAGAATTGGTGATGACTAATTGGCCTGTAGCTAATTAAAACAACTTCGGATTTAATTTTAGAAGCCGTTGGAGGATTTTCTTTGGTTAATGCTAGGTGAAGTCTCTAAAACACGAAATGCACCTTTAATTAGTCAACAAAGAGATAATTAAAGGTAGGTCTTCAATTTTGAATGTTCTCTAATTGAATAAAATTTACTGGGGATAGGAAGTCGCTTCGTAAGTGATTTTTCAGCCTTGCTGCCGAATTAGTGTACTAGGATAATTAGAGGTCACAAAGAACTTGTGCTTGGAGGATTAAGGAGTCAATAACTAAGCATTCTTTCTCATTGTTTTGATAATTTTTAGCATTCGTAATTGAAGTTAAAAACTTGTTCGTTACTTAGGTCCTTTTTAGCAAACATTGAAGGATAAACCCTCTTTCCTTTCTTGCATGCGTTTTACATTACCTTAATTTCAATTCTCTTCAAATAGGTTTAACACGAGCTTCTTCGTGGGATGATTCCCTATTTACTCTATATTACCAGTTAATATTGGTTGAATAGCGGATTTAATTCGATGGTCATAACGACAGCTACCAAATTTTGGCGCCGTTGCCGGGGAAGCGACGTAGTCAAATCTATTTGATTTTCAGACTTATTTTGTTTTCTTGTTTTTGTTTATGTAAATAGAATAATTCCTTTAGTATATGTTATTAAGGAGCAGACGATGAACATCGAAGTTCCCTGTTAACATCACTGATCAACAAGCCGAATATCACAACCTCCACATTAAGCCTAATGTTTTAGAAGAAATCGACATGGCCAACCAGACCTTGAAGCAATTGGCTGCACCTAACTTAGCTGCACAACCACCATCTATCACTTATCCCACCCTTGATAGGCCATTAAAACTCGGGATTCCTGATTTTGTTGCCGAAATTCAATGGACTACCAGGTGAGCACCCTTACCAACATATTAATGAATTTATAATTACTTGTTCAACTATGCAGCCAGATGGCATTGAAGAGGAACAAATCAAGCTCCGAGCCTTCCCTTTCTCATTACAAGGTTTGGCAAAGGATTGGTTATATTATATGCCGCCGGGTTCATTCACGACTTAGACAGGGTTACATAAAGCTTTTCTTAAGAAGTTCTTTCCGGCATCAAGGATAGGGTCAATTACGAAAGAAATTTGTGGAATTAAGCAGCTGGTAGGTGAGTCATTATATGAGTATTGGGAAAGATTTAAACGGTTATGTGCGAGTTGTCCGCAGCATCAGATTAGTGAGCAGCACTTAGTGCAATACTTTTATGAGGGGTTGACACCACAAGATCGAGGAATGATCGATGCAACGAGTGGAGGTGCCTTGGTTGATAAAACACCTGAGCAAGCCCGAAATTTGATTGCTAATATGGCACAAAATACACAGCAATTCGGTCTTAAGAGGTCAGATTTGGGTAAACGAATGGATGAGGGCCAATCGAGTATGATGGAGGCTCAATTAGCTAATTTAACGGCTATGGTAAGTAAGTTGATGACTAGAAGTAATTCGAAAGCTTCACTGTGTGGTATTTTTTGTTTGGAAGGGCATATCACAGATATGTGTCCGACATTACAGGAAGGGGAAGCTAACCCTGTTTTTCCAAATCAGAGAAGGTAGGACCCATACTCAGCTACTTATAACGAGGGATGGAGAGATCACCCTAGTTTTAGATATCAAAACCGAGCCACACCCTCGGGATTTGAGCAGTAAAATTCCTGACCATATAATATGTCACAACAACCCCATCAAAAGTGCCGAAACTAAGACCCATACCATGCTTGAACAAATGATGAAGATGATGTCTGACCAAAAGAAGGAAACCGATGGAAGATTCCAAGTGTTAGAATTAGTCGTGAAGTAATTGCAAACTAGAGCCTCATCAACCGATGTTAACCTTGGGAACTTGCAAGCACAAGTGAATAACCGATTGCCATCATAGCCAGTGAGGAATCCAAGGGATAATGTTAGTGCTGTAACCTTGCGAAGCGGGAAGGAATTAAGACCTATATTGAAAAAGGTCCAAAACAGCGATGAAGAGAGCGAGACTCAGGTACAAAAAGTCTGATTCAATGATAGAACAGAGGAGAATTTAGTCATGCCAAAGGCTGATTCGCAATTGTCACGAAAAGCCTCAAGGGAGGCAGAAAAATCGCACCTACAATAGCCCACTATTTCGCACAAGGTAGCAAGTTCTGAGCAGGAAGCGTAGGTCTTTGAGCCTCAAGTGAAAAAACACTCGAACGCTAATGACCAGCAGCGATTTTATGCGCTGAAAGCTCCATTTCCACAGCGCTTGAGGAAGGAAAAGTCAGACGACGTCAATGCTGAAATTCTGGAAACTTTCCGCAAGGTACAAGTTAACATTCCATTAATTGATGCAATAAACAAATGCCTAGATATGCTAAGTTTTTGAAAGAATTATGCACATCTAAAATGAAATTAATTGGAAATAAGAAGATTAGTTTGGGCGAAAATGTATCTGCAGTATTTCAAAAGAAACTCCCACCTAAATGCAAAGATCCAGGAATGTTTTTGATACCTTGTAAGATAGGAGACCTTAAACTCGATAGAGATATGCTTGATTTAGGAGCTTCTATAAATGTCCTGCCTAAAAGTATCTACGAAAAAGTACAATTAGGTTCATTAAAAGAAACAGGACTGATAATTCAACTTGCGGATAGGAGTAATGCTTACCCTGATGGCGTTTTAGAAGATGTTCTAGTGCAAGTAAATGAGTTAGTCTTTCCAGCCAATTTCTATGTTTTAGACATGGGACCTAATGATAATTCGATTGATGTGCCCTTACTTTTAGGTAGACCTTTCCTTAATACCGCTAGAACGAAAATTGATGTACATAAAGGGAATTTATGGAATTTGATGGTGAGATAATAAAATTTAATATATTTGATGCTATGAGATATCCCACTGATATTAATTATGTCTTTGCCTTTATGTAATTGATAATTTTGTTCAAAATTTTTATGAATTAGGAGAGGATGACGAGTTAAAAAGTGTTCTAGCTAAAAGAATTTTGAATATCGATGAGCAAGAATTTATCATTTCTGATTCTTTAATTAATTCGATTTGTGCATTAGGCTCGCCTCAATTGACACGCTTTTAGCCGATCCTCCCTAACCTTACGGTGACTGATAAGCAAATTCCCTCACTGATTTCACCACCTAAATTGGAGTTAAAAGAGCTGCCTGAAAATTTAAAGTACATCTTTTTAGGTGAAAATCAAACCTTGCCATTAATAGTGTCAAACACCCTAACCGAAATCCAAGAATCCAAACTGCTTAGAGCTCTTAGGGAGCATAGAGAAGCCTTCGGTGAACACTAGCCGATATTAGGGGGCTTAGTACGACTTTATGCACTCACAAGATAGCCTTAGAACCAAACTTAGTCCCTAAAATAGACCCCCAACGCCGATTGAATCCACCAATGATGGAGGTGGTTAAGACTGAAATTTTAAAATGGTTAGAAGCTGATATTATTTATCCTATAGCAGATTCAAAATGGGTAAGTCCGATTCATGTTGTCCCTAAGAAAGGAGGAACCACAATAGTTACCAACGAAGAAGGGCTAGAAATTCCTACAAGAGTGCAGAACGGTTGGCGGGTTTGTATAGACTATAGGAAGCTGAACAAAGCCACCAAAAAAGACCACTACCCACTCCCATTCATGGATCAAATGTTAGAAAGGTTAGCTGGACGCTCACATTTTTGTTTCTTAGATGGCTATTCAGGTTATTTACAGGTACCCATCGCACCTAAGGATCAAGAGAAGACCACTTTCACTTGCCCATTTGGAACTTATGCTTTCAAGAGAATGCCCTTCGGATTGTGCAATGCCCCAGCCACATTCCAACGACGTATAACGAGTATTTTTTTAGATTTTATTTCATATTTAATGGAAGTGTTTATGGATGAGTTTATTGTTTATGGTGATTCATTTGATCAGTGTTTGCATCATCTTGTGTTAGTGCTTAGGCGTTGCATTGAGACTAATCTGATATTGAATTTTAAGAAATGTCATCTCATGGTTGAGAAAGGTGTAGTATTGGATCATGTCGTTTCAGCTAGAGGATTAGAAGTCGACCAAGCCAAAGTTGAGGTGATTAAAAACTTACCTTATCTGAGTACTGTGAAAGGAATTCGATCCTTCTTGGGGCATGTAGGGTTTTACCGTCAGTTTATCAAGAATTTTTCTCAAATATCTTCATCTTTATGTGGATTGCTAGGTAAGGATGTCACATTCGAATTTAATGAGAATTGTAAAAAATCTTTCGATGAATTGCAACAAAAATTGATCACGGCACCTATCATTCAAGGACCAAATTATGCATTACCCTTCAACATTCTATGTGATGCTAGTGATAAGGCTATTGGTGCGGCATTAGGACAAAGAAATGGTAGGGAGTCTTATATTATTAGGTATGCTAGTGAGCTATTAAACCCAGCTCAGTGCAATTACACCACAACCGAGAAAGAACTCTATGCCATAGCCTTTGCCTTAGAAAAATTTAGAGCGTATTTGCTAGGAGTCAAAGTCGTATTTTCTGACCATAGTGCTCTTAAATATTTTTTGCATAAAAAAGAAGCCAAGCCTAGATTGACTAGGTGGATTTTACTGTTGCAAGAATTCGACTTAGAAATTAAAGATAAGAAGGGTAAAGAGAACCTTGTGGCTGATCATTTGAGTAGGATAGAGACTGGAGTTTTGAGGAATGAGTTGAGTGATTTATTTCCCGATGAGAGACTTTATAGTGTGTCTAGTGTTTTGCCTTGGTATGCCGACATAGTGAACTACTTAGTGACTAAAGAGTTTCCCACGACTGCACCTAGACATTTAAGAGAAAAAATTAGAAGCCAAGCCCGATTTTACTTATGGGAAGAGCCATACCTTTGGCGATTTTGTAGTGAGCAAATAATTAGGCGTTGTGTTGATGACAGTGAGATAGAATCGGTGCTTAATTTTTGTCATTCTCGAGAAGGTGGGGGATATTTTGGGCCTAAGAGAACAGCTCATAAGATACTTGAGTGTAGGTTATTTTTGCCGACTATTCATAAGGACTCGTACGCATTTTGCAAAAATTGTGCCTCATGTCAAAAAACCGGTAACTTAAGTAGCAGAAATCAAATGCCATTACATAATTTTTATGTTTGTGATATATTTGATGTATGGGGTATTGATTTCATGAGGCCTTTTCCTTCTTCTTTCGGTTATCTATACATTCTTGTGTGTGTTGATTACTTGTCGAAATGGGTAGAAGCATTTCCAACTAGAGCCGATGATGCTAAAACTGTGGTGAAATGTCTTAAGACCAGCATCTTAAATAGATATGGAGTACCGAGGGCTATAATTAGTGACAAGGGAACATATTTCTGTAATAGAACCTTGAGAGCCTTATTTGCACAATTTGGTGTCACCCACAAAGTATCGACAGCTTATCACCCTCAAACCAATGGGCAAGCCGAGAGTAGTAACAAGGAAATTAAGGGAATTTTAGAGAAAATTGTTAAACCCAATAGGAAAGATTGGAGCCAAAGGTTAGATGAAGCATTGTGGGCTGTTCGAACAGCTTACAAAACGCCAATAGGGATGTCGCCTTATAGGGTTGTTTTTGGAAAGGCATGTCATCTTCCCATAGAGCTAGAACATATGTCATTTTGGGCTGTTAAGCAATGCAATTTGGACTATAGTTTGGCAGGTGAAGAGCGCAAGTTGAAGCTGCAAGAATTGGAGGAGTTGCGTTTAGAGGCATATGGCAATTCGGTCATCTACAAAGGTAAGTTGAAGGCATTTCGTGACTCAAAGTTGATTCGCAAGGAATTTAATATGGGGAAAAAGGTATTATTATTTAATTCTAAGCTTAAATTGTTTCCCGGTAAGTTAAAATCAAGGTGGCTTAGACCATTTACAATAACCGAGGTGCATCATCATGGGGCAATCAAAATTAGGAGCCTCGAAACTAATAAAATTTTCAAGGTGAATGGTCACAGGTTGAAACATTTTCATGAAGGGGAGCAAGCAGCTTGGTTGGAGGAGATCAATCTTGAGGATCCGTGAGGAATTGCGATGTCGAGCCAACGACTTCAAACAAAGGCGCTTGTGGGAGGCAACCCACTTATTCAGAGAAGTTTTTCTTTTATTTTTTACATTATTATTATTTCTTTCCATTGGTAATTTTTAATTTTATTTTAATTTTCTTTTGCATTAGGGGCAATGCAAACATTAAGTATGGGGGAGAATCAATTCATTGATTTTATAACATATTTGATGCTTGTTTTTAGCAGATTTCATGAAGAAATTTTTTTTTAATTTCTTTAGGAAAATTTTAAAATAAAAGATTGAAGATGTATTTTATGAATTCAAGTTGATTGTGGTTGTCGTATGTCGATTGGTTGGGTTAAATTTTCTTTTCAATTAACTGATTTTGTCTTGAAAAAAAAACCTGATTTTGTACTTTAAAATAGAAGAGGGTTTAAAAATTAGTCTGCTTAATTGATCAATCATGTGGTCCTTGTGAGGAGTTGAGCCTAGAGAGTAAAGTTGGGACACCCACGCCAACTTGAGAGGTTATTATTCATTCATGTGTGTTTATTGTTATCGACTGTCAATTACTCTATAACTTGCTTTAGATCTTATTAAGTCTAGTAATACATTTGATTTACATTAATATGATTTAAGAGGCATTAGGAATTAAGCCACGATTACTTATAAAAGCCGACCTTGACATTATTCCAATTAGTTAGCCAATTTGAAGCCTTAATTTCCCAATTTTTTATGTCCCTCTAGAAATTGAACCAAAGCCTGAATCAAATCACCTTCTTAGGCTAGTTAATTCAGTTTGGAAGTACATCTTAATTTTGACATATGTTGGCTGATTTGGGGTGGTTTTTAGCTGGAAATTAGGGGCTGATTTTCTTGAGGAAAAATCAGTAAGTTACAGCCTTTCTATTAAACTAAATTATGTGATCACAATTAGTGGATCGGCCGAATCAAGCGGTATGAAAATGGAAACGATGAAAGGTTGATTGAATTAGTTATCTACTCTTGAAAAAAAAGAAATAAGAAAGAAAAAAAAGAAATAAGAGACATTGATGACTTCCGAACGATTTTACTAGCCTAAGAGAACTAGCTCCACCATCTAAATAAATTCCTCCCGTCCGCCAAACATTACCTCGGCCCCATTACAACCTTTATTTAGCCTCGATTATATTTATGGAATTTTATGTGTTATGTTATAGGTAAGATGGACAAGCAAGCCTATGGTGGTTAATTACGGTCGATTTCAATTTGAGACTAGCCTAATCACATTCAGTGATGAGTGTTAATAATTTTACTCTTTCCGGTGAGGATTGATCAAAGAAGCATGATTAATTTCTTCCGTATAATATGTATTTAAAGTAGATTTTCCTCTCTTGAATAAACCAAAATCTAGGACTGTTGATTTCAAAATTCATCCCAAGCATGAGCAATGCAACAACTCTTGATTAGTCTTGATATTTTTGAAATTCTTCTAGATTCTATTCGACTTGATTGCTCTGGGACGATCAATAGTTTAAGTATGGGGGAGTTTGTTAAGTTCAATTTTAAGCTTAACTTATTCAACTAAATTATCTAATTTTTTGATTAATCTTTGATCAATTGGATTTTAAACCAGCCTAAATTACATTAAGTACATTCCATGCCGTAATAATTTACTTTTGCTCCAATTCAACAATTTAATGTTAATTTTAAGCCATGCGCAGGTTAGGGATATTTGGATGTTCGAATGGGTTCAATTTAAAATCTGATTCTTATGAATGAAGCTATTGGATAAGGATGATCATATGCTGGTTTTGAAGAATTAAATTGACATGGTCAAAATATAAAATTTAAGTGACCAAAATTAGCACAAAAGACATTGGGACAAAAGAAGAAAATTCGGTCCAATTAGAAGTGCAGCAGGCCGAACGTGCGACAAAGTCAGCAAGGGAATTATTTAATTCCCATTTTGGAGTGGTGACCGATTCTAATTAAAGAAAGGGGACCCCTTTTCAGCCTTGAGAAGTAAAATTGAAGTGAAACTCTAGTGAGCTGGAGCTATTTTTGTGCGACGGGATAAGAAAAGGGAGCATATCAGGTTTTGATTTTTGGATTTTATAGTTCCATAAAAAGAGGCCTTCAGCAGCTTAAAAAGGGAGTCAATAACAGAGAGAACAGATAGCAGAGGGGGTTCGTGGCACTCAAGCAAGAAAAAAGTCTCTAATTGAACCAGCAAAGGCCGATCAAGCAGCTGGAATAGCAGCCCCAAAATTTTAGCTAGTTGAAAGGAGGGAAGCTCGACAATTTGAGAAGTTTTCTTTTACAAGATTAAGTTCGTAATTCATGTTGTTTACAATTGATTCTTGCCTTGTTTTACTTGCTATGAGTGGCTAAATTACTTAAGCTTAGTTAGACACTTATGAAACCGAGCATAAGGGATTTGAAGATTTATTTTGTTTTAAATTCAAATTCGGTATTCTTGAATTGTTTGTTTTATTGATCAAGGAATTTTTCTAAATCAATTGGATTGATCACCTATTTAATTTAGAAATTTTCTTATAATCATCTAAGTGCAAATTGAGTAATCGAATTTCTTAATTAAACTTAGAATTGATGATGAATAATTGGCCTGTAGCTAATTAAAACAACTTCAGATTTAATTTTAGAAGCCGCTAGAGGATTTTCTTTGGTTAATGCTAGGTGAAGTCTCTAAAATATGAAATGCACCTTTAATTAGTCAACAAAGAGATAATTAAAGGTAGGTCTTCAATTTTGAATGTTCTCTAATTGAATAAAAACTTACTGGGGATAGGAAGTCACTTCGTAAGTGATTTTTCAGCCTTGCTGCCGAATTAGTGTACTAGGATAATTAGAGGTCGCAAAGAACTTGTGCTTGGCGGATTAAGGAGTCAATAACTAAGCATTCTTTCTCTTTGTTTTGATAATTTTTAGCATTCGTAATTGAAGTTAAAAACTTGTTCGTTACTTAAGGTCATTTTTAGCAAACATAGAAGCATAAACCCCTCTTTCCTTTCTTGCATGCGTTTTACATTACCTTAATTTCAATTCTCTTCAAATAGGTTTGACACGAGCTTCTTCGTGGGACGATTCCCTATTTACTCTATATTACCAGTTAATATTGGTTGAATAGCGGATTTAATTCGATGGTCATAACGACAACTACCAACGGTTGAATGGTTGAAATTTTTAGGGTAAGGAAACAATTGAATGATTGAAATATTGGAGAAAAGTGATCGGGAGAAAAAAAAACACAATTAAAGATATCAGGATTGAAGAGGAAACTGCCAGAATGGTTAATAAAAGAAAACCAATTGATGGTGTTGCATCCATTGTAACAAGTAAGTTTCTTTTTTGGTTTATGATTTTTTAGATTTAGAGGGATTTGGGTTTATGGGTTTTTTGATTTCTTTGTTGAAATATGTTGCATTCACATGGGTTTATGCACTGTGTATGTTTGTATTCAATGGGTTTAAGATTTCTTATTGGATTTTGTTTAAAAAATTGTTTAGAATTTATGACATAAATGGATTTGTTTGTATTAAATTGTATGACATGTGGACCTAGGTTGTGTATGCCAAAGACCCCATGCCTTTATTGTGAATGATTATTGTGGCATGGGTTTATTATTATTATTTGTATTAAAGTGTATGATAGGTTTGGATTTATTTGTTGAAATATGATTATTTTTTGTATTAAAGTGTATGACATATTTGGATTTCTTTGGTTATTAAAGTGTATGGCAGGTTTAGATTTCTTTCGTTATTGTCTGCCATTTGCATGACAGAAATGGATTTGTTTGCATTAAAGTGTATGGCATGTGCATGACAGAAATACGTATTGTATTGTGTGATGTCCTTTTCTTGGTTATTGTCTGCCACTACCTAGGTTGTGCATGCCAAAGACCCCACTGCCTTTATTAATGTTAAATTTGTTTGGCAAGTTTACTTGATGATCAATTTAATGAGTGAAGAAGAATTGTTTGATTTTAATATATCTGATAGTGATAATTATGAAAAATTAATTAATGCTAGAATTAATGTAAGTGATAACATTAGAGTTAATCTAGATGGCTTAAACATGAATGATATAGAAGTAAGGGAACTGTCTGATAGAGATGATTCTGAAACCCTAAATGTTACACATAAATTTGACTCAGATAGCAAAAATTGGCCCAAGTTCTACTTAAAAAGTGACATGAATAATCCAAAACTTGAGGTTGGATTGTTATTTCTAAACAAAGACAGCCTAAAAGAAGCTGCCAAGCAGTATGGTAGGTTGAATAGTTATTTTACTAAGTTCCCAAAAAATGATCAAAATAGATTAAAGGCAGTTTGGAAGTCAAACTATTCTTGGTACGTATGGGCCTCTAAACTGAACCCACTTGACCCTACTGACTAGACTTGGCAAATTAATAGTTTAAACCCTAACCATACTTGCTCTAAGGTATTTAAAAATAGGAATATAACCTCAAATTGGCTAGCTCAACATTATAAACAGAAGTTCATTGCTAATCCTAATTATTCTTTGACATCATTGCAACAAGATGTCAAAAGAGATTTCATTTGCCTTGTCTCACTAACCAAATTTAGGAGGGTTAAACTTAGGGTAGTGGAATTATTTGAAGGAGGTTATAAGGCACAATATGAGAAGATATATGAGTATATATTAGAGGTTAGGACCCAAAATGTTGGAACAACACATACTATTATCTGGATAACAAGATGTTTTAAAGGATGTATGTATGTCTGTAGGCATGCAAAGATGGGTATAAGGATGGTTGTAGAAGGATAATTGTTTTAGATGGATATTTCTTGAATGGCTACTTTGGAGGTTATCTACTGGAAACTGTTGGGATAGATGCAAATAATGGCATCTATTCTATTTTATATGTTGCGATTGAAATTGAAAACCAAACATCATGGTGCTGGTTATTGGAGTTGCTCTCATTAGACTTGGAAATTGTGAGCTCATATCAAATATATTTCAGGTTTAGCAAACAAAAGGTAAAACTTCATTTGTTTACTTTGTTTGCTTTTTTTGTTTATGATGTATGCTAAAAAATTAAATTGTTTTTGTTCTATTTTCAGGGACTTGTAAAAGCAATATTCATGTTGTTTCCTAATGTAGAAACAAGACATTGTGTTAGACACCTACATGCCAATATTAAGTAAGCTTTTTTTAAAACAAAGGCATTTAAATATTTTCTTTGGAAAGCTGCTAGAGCAAACACTCCAAGGGATTTTGAAAATGCCATGGTTGAACTGAAGAATACCAATCAAGATTCTTATGATTGATTGAAGGGAAAGAACCTTGCTCACTGGTCAAGGTCACACTTCTCATTAAAGTGAAAGTTTGACATGATGGTGAATAAACTTTATGAATGCTTTAACAAGGTAAACCCTATTTATTTTCTATATGCAGTTCATTAAGGAGCAAGTCTGATATTCATTTTTTTACTTATTGGTAGGTGATATTGGAAGAAAGAGGGAAGCCCATTCTAACTATGATGGAAACAATTATGACCAATATTATGCTGTTGATTGTCAAGAAGAAAGAAAAAACTGAAAAATTTAAAGGAAACTTGTATTTAAAGATTAAGAAAAAGTTGGATGCCAATATCAAAGATTCAATTAGGTAAATATATCATTATTTTAATCTATGTATGTCTTTATTCTGCAAGCACCTGCTGGTGGGGCCCGTCACATGCTGCCTTTACTCTAAGTATGATATGTTAAACTATTTTTTAAGTGTTTTCCATCACATGCTAATGGGGAGAGGTATTAGGTTGAATGTGGTCCAAGAAGCTAGCATATGGTGGACTTAGTTGAGAATTCCTTCTATTGTAGGAATTAGGAGATCACTAACATCCTTTGCAATCAAGCGGTAGTTGTCATTCATCTAAAAGATGAGAACCCTAAAATTTATGTAGAAACCAATTGCACCAAGAAAACCTAGCTTGCCATTTACTCCAACTTCATTAGGCCAGTAAGAGGTCCTAAGTAATGGGAGCTTGTGCCGGATATGCTGCCAATACTGCCTCCTCCACTAAGAAGCCACTTGGAAGACCTACTAAGATGACAAGGAAAGAACCTAATGAACCATAAATAACAACAAAACTTACCAAGAAAGAGGTGGGTATAAAGTGTAGTAAATGCAAGAAATTTGGCCACAATAAGAGGAATTGTAGAGGGGACGTCGGCCAAAACCATCTAGTAAGTCATTTGCCTTGGCTTCGTTACTTTACTTTTCATATGCAATGTGTTTGATGGATTTGACTTGTTCATGTAGGTCACAAGACACACAGTTGGTGTTCATATCCAAGTGGCTACTCCAACTCATCAAAAAGCTGCCCCAACTCACCAAGAAGTTGCTCGAAGAGAAAAACTTCCATTCAAGAGGAAACTAGTTGGACAACCAACCACTATTAGATAGATGCCTTCTACTCAAGAGTCCTTTGTCTCAGACCCATTGATGACACTGTGAACCAAACTTGCAATCTGAAATTTTATTTTGTTAACTGTTTTGAGCTTATTGTGTAAATTTGTCTATCACTACTATTGATTTCTTAACTTAGGCAGATTCTTTTTTTGTAAATTTTCCTATTATTGCTATTGATAGCTAACCTTAGGCAAATCGTTACATTTTTTAAAAATTGCCTACAATTCAACTAAGTTCAATTGTACTGAATTGTAGGCAAATTTGGCCTAGTTCTATGATTTTCTTTTTGTAAACAATTTGGCCTTCATTAATGAATGAATTACAATGTTTTGCAATGTTTTACGCTTTTTTTTTCATATCTTAAAAATATGGTTTCCTATTTCTAATCCATTCCATAAAGCAAATTAGGGATTTAAACTTTCCAATCAAAGTTTCCATAAATTAAACACTGCATCTTTCATGAACATAAATACCAGCAGTCACTAAAACCATTTAACCATTTAACACTATTTTTGCAAAAAATAAAGTTGGTTTTCCATGTCAACAACAACAATAATACCAACATTCACTAAAACCAACAATCACATAAGTTGGTTTTTCATTTAAAAAATAAAAACACCATCAACCATGTTTTTCTCTCCTTCCTCCTTGGATCCTCCAATGTCTTGACTTTTTTTAAAACACCCAACAACATAATTCGTGAACGGGGGGCGTCAATGGTGGATCAAACCAAGCAAAAATAAAACGGCATGGATTTTGAAACCCACTACAATACTTCTTACACCCAAAAAACCTTCTACCTGGGTTGTCATTGGACCAAGAAGTCCTTAAATTGGCTAGGTTTCCACAGTAGCACATCGTAATCATGATCGACATCTCCATTCATTCTCTTCTTCTTCTCTTCTTCTACTGCCCAACCCAACAAGGGTTCTTAAATTGGGGTCGTTTCCACCATGGGATGCCAACATGGCCAGTTAACATGATAGGTCAGATTTTCATTACTGACGTAACGGAAAATGGTTACTGGTGACTGGTTTGTTATTTTACTAAAGTTTAGTGACTATTTTGTTATTTTAATCGAAGTTGAGTGACCATTAGTGTACTTTATCCGAAATAAAATAAACAATCATTCTAGTCTTATCAATTATTATCAATCTTAATAAATAAACTTAAATTACTATTTAACCTGATTAAGTTTTAACTCGATTGGCATGGGCATTGTTACCAATGCAAGAGAACGTGAGTTCGAGTACGCTGAAATGCATTATCTTCCTATTTATGGGTTGGAAAGGAGTTATGGATAGTTGTCAAAAATTCTAGATATGATCCGAACCTATTGATAAAAAAACCTTAAATTACTATTTTAACCCTATTATTCTAATGACTAAAGATGGAGCTGAAAATATTATATATATATATATATATATATATATATATCATTAAAAACAAAAACAATTAATTAGCTGAAAATGAAAAGGTTGGACATTAGATAATGATTAAATCATAAATAATTCAAATGAAATAATAAAATTTAAAATCATAAAAACTAATTAACTTTAAAACTCTTTTTCAAAATATTTAAATTTTAAATAAAAACTAATTATTTTTATGGAACTCTTTTTTCAAAATGCTTGAATTACCTTCATTAAATTTTAATATTAAATTGTGCCTATTATTATTATTTGAATATTTACCTCTATTCACTCATTAAGAGTTGATTTTATTATATATAGATATAGATATGCAACTCACATGCAACATTAAGAGGGGACAGAACAAGTTGGACCTTTGTTCCTTCATGATTTAATAATTTAGATAGCAAAAGTCTAGGGTATTATCACAAGAACCTGTCATATGCTAACTCAACATTTTTAACATGTGACTGAATTTAATTTATTTATTTATTGGGGGAATTGATGCCTACCCATTTAGTATTTCATATTTGATAACCCATAATTCCAATTTGGCCTAAATTTTTTACGAAAATAACTTTTACCAAATTTGACCATCTTTAACCAACTTTCTTGCATGAAAAACACTTTCCAATTTATAACACAGGTTATACATAGTAAGAAACAAGATACTTGATATTGTTTGATTCAGTTTTCTGGATTCTGATTTCAACCATTTTGCATCCTTTTTAACACCTTGCATTAAATTTATTATTGCAACAATAACTTTATCAATTGATCCAACGGTTAATTTAGCATTGATTTTAAAAGGTGTCGTGGATCTTGAAAAGTTGAATTTAAGATTTAAATGTATAATATTGTTGTTAAACATGTTTTTGAAAAGATAAAAGGACTATTTTAAATATGGTATTGTACAATAAAAAATATGTATTTAAATAATATTTAATTTTGTTAATATTATTATATTACAATAAAATATATGAAAATAATTTATTATAACTCATATTTTGATATATAAAATATAAATTTTAATTATTTTTAAGCAGTTAATATAAATTATTTATGAAATTTAATTTAAATATATAAATTATATTTTAATATTAAAATAAACCATTACAAATTTAAATATACAATATTATATATTTGAAATAAATTTCAATAACAATTTAATTATATATCTAATATAAACATTACGTAAAATACATCAAACAATAACTATGAGTTAAAAGCCTCATTTATCTAAAAAAAAAGAAAACAACATTTTTTTCCAACAAAGCCCAGGTCTCGTTCATCAACTTTAGCCACAGTTTACTAAAATCAAAATGCAAAACATGATTATTCAAAAAGTAATATACTCGAAGTAGACTACTTCCCCTCACAACACCTCGCTAGCTTCATCTAGACCGTCCCAAAGCCATCCAGAATGCACTCATATGTTTACGTGGATGGTCATGATTCAGTATATCATAAAAAAAATGTGCCAAAATTAACTTGGTAAGACACATGCATTTTTGAGAGGAGAACATAAGTTCGAACCTTGAAAAAAACATTGTTCAGAATGATAGCCACAAACCACGAGCATCTATCATAAAATGGACATGAAAAATTAAAAAACCTAAACAATAGCTAAAAAAACGGTTGATTTACCCATATATACTGAAAACTTTTGATATTTAAGTATATCTGTTGTTTTTTTTTTAAATTTATTGATATATGTTGAATTGGAGAGAGAAAGGAAAATGCATCCTACAATATGCTTTTTCACTTTGTTAAAAATTGTTTTCTTTCTTCTTTTTTCATGCAATTGGAAATTAGAAGTTTATAGATTTATTTTTGTCTGTGTTTGAGATAGACATTTTTATAATTTTGAAGGTATGTTTGAACTTACAGTAACGTTGTGGAGCTCAGTGACCTACAAATTCCATTTGCCATGTGAGTATGGAGTCAAACCTTGAGAAGTCGAATCGCATTGCAACTCAAGGTCCTAATTGACGGTGATTATATGGTCCCAGATTGAAGTATTACTAGGGTTTCAAGTTTACAAAGGTTATTCTATCAAAGGATGGAGCATAAATAGGGCCTCAGTTGGCAGTGGTTATGCGGCCATGACAATGAGTTCCACCTCATCAGAAGAGGATGCTTTATAAAACCCATACAAAAGTCAAAGACGAAAAACACAAGGGTGATTCAGTATAATCAAGTAATTTGTTTTATCCATCACCACCAATAGTGGTGAGACCGTTACTATAACCTGTGATAGAATTGGGAGCAATAAGATTTTCAAGGATGCAGAAAAGATGACATGTAAATCAGGGCGACAACGGTTGTTTCACATTTCATCTTTTCTACACTGCACAATAACTCGTCCCCTCCGAAAATCTTGTTGCCCCAACTTTGTCACAAGTTATAGTAACGGGCTCACCACTTTCAGTGGAGATGAACAAAACGTATTACTTGATTATTCTGAAAAGCCCCTGTATTTTTTGTCTTTATCTTCTGTATGGGATTTATAAAGCATCCTCCTCTGATGGGGTGAAACTTGTTGTCGTGCCCGCATAACCATTGCCAACTAGGGCCTCAATTATGCTCCATCCCTTGATAGCATAACCTTTGCAAACTTGAAACCTAGTTACAATTCAACCCAAAACCATATAATCACCGCCAACTTGGACCTCGAATTTCAATGCGATCTCGGCTTCTCAAGTGATGACTCCATACTCACACGACAAGTGAAAATTGTAGGTTACCGAGCTCCACGACATTACCGTGAACCCAAACACAACTTAAAATTATAACTATGTCTCCTTTAAAGAAAAAGAGAAATAAATCTTTAAACCTGGAAATTTCAACATGCAAGAAAAAGAAAACAATTTAAAGGGACAGAGATATGATGAAGTAGAGGGATGGAAACAAACATTTATACAGGGAACGGAGTGGGGGTAAAAAAAGAAATTTTTAATTTTATCTCGGGAATCCCAGGTTATCTTGGGCTCAGAGACAGAAGTTGAAAGTTAGGGTTAGGGTTGAAACGCCTAGAGAGAAAACGCCCACTACAGGGCACATTTTCATCTGACATGACAGTGAAAACGCTTCCTACAGGACGCGATTGGCCAAAATTTCGACTGAGACACACTCTTGAATTCTCAAAACCACATATGGCATCCATACAAACTGTAGTACGAATTTATAAATTTTGTCACATGCCTAAAATTTAATTTCAAATGCTAGAATCAATATTATATAACTTTGAATTCATAAACTAACCTCCTCTTTGGCTTGTTGATCTAAAGCTAGCTAAATATCCTCGAGCTTGGTCGGTATACCTATGTGTCTCGCACAACTATTCCACCTATTCAAACAATATGTTATTTCAAAATTACAATAATGAAAAATTATAATGATAATGATATTATCAAATAAATTTTACCATATTACAAGTGGGAATTCACAAGGGGGAACCACTCGAGGGCGTAAAAATGGTAGTCAATACCATCCCCACAATTAAAGAAGGAGCATACAACCGTCGATTTTAATTTTTTTAGTTTTGTCACTTGACACATTTCTCAGTACAATGTCGCCAACACCGCTTATCCCCAACTAAGTCGTCCCGCTTGTTTCAAGTCAACTACTAGTAATAGCCACTTTAAATGTACTAGATTTCGAGATTTATCTAACATAAGCAGACCCCCAATCAACCTCAAGATGGATGCGGCATAAATTGTTCTTTTTCAACATCACTTGCTAAAGCCTCAATAGTTTTGAAGTTGTCCTCCAATCATCCCATCTCGATCCAACTACCCCTAAACTTATTTCGCACCTTCCCTAGTAGTTGTTCGCATGTTGCACTCCAATCAGCACTCGCCACTAGCCCCGTAACAACTTTGCCATCGACCAGTAGACCGAGTTGTAAACCATGTCCTCGAGTGTAATTGTACACTCACCGTAGGAAAGATGGAATGTGTATATTTTCGGTCTCCATCTTTTCACCAAAGCATTGATAAGTGGCGGATCCAATTTAGTTCCCCCGAGTTTGTGAGCCACGCATAAGAATCTCGCATCTCCCAAGTGTCTATAAATGGCATCTAAAATCCAATCTTCAACTTGAATATATAAACATAAAGAAAATTAATAATGTTAGCAGCATAATAATTAACTATTTAAAATTAAATAATTTAATAATATTTTCTTACAATTTGTAATTGAACGTCGAAGATGTGCTCTTCATCCAAACGAATAAGTTAATTTTCCATTTTACAAATTATAAAGAATAAAATAAAATCGAAGAGAATAGGATTTAGAGAAAATTTTAAAAAAATTTGAGAAGTGAGAATTGAGTTGAAAAGAATGAAGTTTGGACAAGTTTGTATAAGAAAAAAATATAGTTATTGGGGGTATTGTAGTCGTTGCGATTGTGACCGTTGGGGAAAAGTTACCATTGGCTTAAAAAAATGACTGTAGGATGTATAACATATATCAATAAACTAAAAAAATAACATAAATTCTCAAATTAAAACAAAAAAAAAGCATATATTTATAAATCGCCAAAAAAAAATCTTTCAAAATCGCATGTTTAATAACCTAAATATATTCAAAATTCCTAATCCAATTATACTTACCTTAAAATTTTATAAATTTATATTCGCATAAGATAAAATTATTCTGAAATATGTATTGCCTTTACCATTTTAGCTTTAAATTTTTATCACTTTAAATATAAAAATTGACTCAACTATTAAAATTTTAATAAAAATAATGTATATTTTTCATAAAAATTTAAAATTTTAATAAAATACTTAAAATTTTGACAAATTTTAAAAAATTATAAAATATTATCCATGAAGCATATGTAAATTGTATGTCAATGTGATTAAATTTAATAAATCATTCAACTTTTCCATTCAAAATAAAATAATTTAATTAAATTTTAAAAGTTGGCTAAAATAATTTAATTAAAATTTGAAAGTTAAAGCTAAATGATAAAATGCCATTTATATATTTTTTATTCCACCTAATTTATAACCTAAAAAATCTCTCCTATAAATATCATCTTCAAAACCCTTTATTTTGTGTTCGGTGACACTCCATTTTTCTTCTGCATCTGTTTTTTTTTTTTATGGTGAGCTCTCAATAAACCCTTTTTCGTTCTTTCTTTCCCTTCAGACTTGAAGCTTTAGTTTTTGATGAAATAAATTTTTGTTTAGCTTTAACGAGTCTTAGGTTTTATGGGTTATTCACGGTTTTTAAGATTATTCTCTAGATCTTTTTCTTTTTTAAATACTTTTCACTTATGTAACTGCATGATTTTCATGATCAGATGCCTGGTGTGAATCAAGACCAATCCGACAAGGATTCCGAACCCTTTGTCGAGATCGATCCGACCGGCCGTTACGGTCGTTACAGTGAACTTCTGGGGTCCGGAGCTGTCAAAAAAGTATACCGAGCATTTGATCAAGAAGAAGGCATTGAAGTTGCATGGAACCAAGTCAAACTAAGAAACCTTTCCAACGATCCCTCGATGATCGACAGGCTTTATTCGGAGGTTCGTCTTTTAAGATCGTTAACCAACAAGAACATAATTTCGTTGTACAATGTTTGGCGAGACGAGGAACATAACACATTGAACTTCATAACTGAAGTTTGCACTTCAGGGAATTTGAGGGAGTATAGGAAAAAACATAGGCAAGTTTCAATAAAGGCATTGAAGAATTGGTCAAAGCAGATTTTGAAAGGCTTGGATTATTTTCATACTCACGATCCTTGTATTATCCACAGAGATCTTAATTGCAGCAATGTTTTTGTGAATGGCAACACTGGTCAGGTATGCTTTACGATCCCGGTTGGTTTTGTAAAGTAGATTTTAATGAGTAAAATCTTAGCAATTTGATGAACAGTATAGGTTAAGATTGGTGATTTGGGAATGGCTGCGATTGTGGGGAAGAGCCATTCAGCGCATTCAATCCTCGGGACACCGGAATTCATGGCGCCGGAGTTGTACGAGGAACATTACACCGAGCTCATCGACATATACTCATTCGGGATGTGTCTGCTAGAGATGGTGACCTTGGAAATCCCTTATAGTGAATGTGAAAATGTAGCCAAGATTTACAAGAAAGTTTCAAGTGGTGTGAGGCCTCAAGCCATGAGCAAGGTTAGAGATGAAGATGTTAAAGCATTCATCGAGAGATGCCTGGCTCAGCCTAGGTCGAGGCCGTCTGCCGCCGAGCTGCTTAAGGATCCATTTTTTTATGAAGTTGTTGATGATGACGATGACGGTGATGATGAAAATGCCTAATTAATTAATGTAGTATATCACTCAATTAGCCATAGGATTGCCTTTTGCCCTTCAAATTTCTCTTTCAATTTGTTCAATTGGATATAACTTGGAGAGTGAAGGGTTTGATTTATGTTTAATTTTGTACATAATTTTTTTTGGAGAGTGAAGGGTTTGGTTTATGTTTAATTTTGTACATAATTTTTTTAATCATACAATATTAAGTTTGCATTGTGAGGAAGATTTTGTGTAAATTGTTGGTTTTTTGTTTCCTATCTGATACAATATTTAAAAAAAAAAAAAAGGTTGAGAAGTCTAAGTATGAAACAAGTAAAAAATCAATTCAGATTTGGATTGTATTTGAAGTAAAGCTAAAGCAAAACTAAATAAAGGGTCGATACATCATTGAAAGGGTTAAATGGAAGAGGCAAGCAAAGAAATTATGGGAATGAAAGAAAATAACCTTTCAATATAATGTAAAAGCAGCTCTTGAAGTGGAGCAGGGAACATATATTTTATCATAGGAAGTTGGGTGAGAAAGAAACCTTTTTATTTAATTAATTTAATATTGTCACACTCAAATTTGTTGGGAAATTATTGCCATAGCCTACCCCTTATCTTGCCTCACTGGTTTTCCATTTCCAAAAAGAGAGAGAGAGAAAAAAAAAAAAAACTTGCTGAATTTGGCATCAAATTATATGACTGCAAATTGCTAAGTTTTTTATATGATTACTTAATATTTTAATTTACGTTGATTGAATTCAGATGTAGTTATCGAAGACAGATATGTTTATCTATATTAAAAAAATTACTTTTTTTTTTTTTGGAAAGAAAAGGATATTCTCCAACTAAAATGTTCAAATTACACAATCCCTTTCATGGGAAATCCCAAGAATATCACTTAAAACTAAGTTTATGGCACTCGTAGGAGACCGGTCAAACAAATGAAGTCCAGGACCCAAAGATGCAACAAAGTTAGCCATAAAATCAGCTGTAATCTATAAACATGAGAAAACTTGACAGTCCAATGTCTATCCCTCAGTTCAACAATGCTTCGCACCCGCCCAACATTGGAGATCACCTCTATTATATTTAAAAGTTGCACCATATGCATGTTATCACTTTCTACGAGTATCTTCTTGAAACCTGTTTCCTAGTCCAAATTAAGACCATCATAAACGGCCCATGTTTCTGCTTGAAGAGCAGAACATATAACAATGTTTCTGCGGTAACCTTTTATCCAATTGCCTTGCCTATCACGAATAACTCCACCGACAAAGTCCCTTTGTTCAACTCCTTTGACAGCAACGTCGAGTTAATCTTAACCCAATCATCCTTTGGTGGCACCCAACGAATGCCCATCATGGTTCTTCTTGATCTATTGCTATTATGAGAGAACTATTTGTTGGAAAAATTACTTTTATGGGAACTTTGAGGCATATTCTCAATATGTAAAGGTAGAGAGTTGAATTATAAAATTATGGTTTCATATTCTACCCCATGAGAACTTTACAACGGTATATCATATGCTCAAAATGGTTGAGTGATGAATGAGAAATTGATGCTCAAAGTAAACTACTTGGAAATATTGTTGAGGAAAAGTAAGCTTAGATCCCACATTGGTTAAATACCAAGTGTGAGATGTGATTATATATGTGAACTCTCTTGAAAAATAATTGAATGACTAAGTTTGAATTCTTGCCACGCACGCAAGGGAGTGTAGGTCCAAACCCAAGGGGTTGGGGAGTACACTTGGGCTTGCGGGGATATTTTAGCCCAACACAAATTTATTTTCCTCAGCAGACATAATCTGCTTAAGTCCATGATTTCGAAGGATTTTTTACAAGAAAATACTCTTTGATGTTTTCTCTTACTGAAAATCTGTTGCTCTCAAAACTCTTCCTTTTTCTCTTCGTATTTTCAAACATTCCAGTGATAGAAAAAGACATTGTTTATTCGCCGATCGTTGTAGAGGTGCTACCACTGTGATCACTGCTATTATTGTATCCTGGGAGAAATTTGACCAACGTTACTCCAAGTATCGTAGGAGCAAACGAATCTATCTTAAGGAAACTGTGTTTGACAGGCCTCAATGTTTCGTAAAATCCCTATTCCTCCTTCTGATTTAAACTCTTATTTTATTTTTATTTTGATTTTTTTCGTATTTGACAAATTAAATATAAATTATTCTATCTTTACTTGATATGTGTTTATTTATATTTAATTTATTTTTTCGCTAACATGTTTTGTCTAACGCTACTCTTTATTGTTGTAACCAAGTCCTACTTTGTAGGATGATATTATCTACATTACAATTCTAATTTGCAAAGTGTTGAATGGTGCCAACTATGCAGCTAAATGTTTTTTGGTGCATGCTAGTTCAGTTTAGTCCAAATGTAATTCATTTTGTTAAGATTGAACTTTGATCAGTTTATGCATTGATTTGTTAGGTGTTGATTGATATGTTTAGTTTATGTACAAGTTATGTTTTGTAATTTTCAAGATAGTTAGTGGTAGTAGTTAGCATTTGGTTTGTCTTTGATAGTTGATTGACTTTAAAAGATGTAATACTTGATGAAATGAACTATGATATCAATTTGCATTAGTTTCTTTTTGTTCTTTTCTTTTAGTTCTCTGTTTTCTTTTCTCTATGAACACTAACAATTGGTATTGAGAGCTGCTATCTTTGAGGGCCTTTGTTTTTCTTGTCTACGTTTCTTGTTGAGAAAGAAAGAGCCTGTTTTTGTTGTCGCTTTTATAATGTCATCAGGAAGCTTTTTACCGCCTTCACCTCTTATTTTTGTTGGAGAAAACTACCACATCTGGGTAGTGAATATGAAGACTTACCTTCAAGCCTATGATATTTGGGATGTGGTCCATTCTGACAAGGATCCACCACCTTTCAGTGCCAATCCAACTACGGCTTAGATCAAGCAGCACAGTGATGAATGTGCCAAAAAGTACAAGGCCATGTCATGCTTGTAAAATGGAGTGTCTGATGTGATTTTCACTAGGATTATGGCCTATGAAACTCCAAAACAGGCTTGGGACAAGCTAAAGGAAGAGTATCGAGGGTTAGAGAAGACAAGGCAGCAATAGCTCATCAACTTAAAGATATATTTTGAGAACTTGAAGATGAAAGAAACTGGAATAATCAAGCAATACTCAAACAGGATTATGGCTATTGTCAATAACATCAGACTGCTTGGAGATCAGTTTAGTGACAGAAGAATTGTTGAAAAATTCATCACAACTCTCCCTGAGAGGTATGAGTCCAAAATTTCATCTATATAGGACTCGAAAGATCTGTCAACAATCTCTCTGTCAGAGCTTACAAATGTTATTTATGCTCAAAAGAAAATAAGAGCAAGCATGCAAGAGGATCACTTAGAAGGTACATTTTAAGCCACAAGCAAAGAAGGTCTGAGTTCTTTAAGTAACAAATAAAAGAAGAACTGGAATGAAAGAAAAGAGAAGTCAATAAGAGACTGTCTAGAGATAGTGGAAAGAAAAAAAAATTAATCAAAAGTATAAGGGCAAAATGGTACTTTTACCTAAAATGTGAATTGGATTAAATTGAGTATGAAATGTATTAAATTGATGTTAAACTCATTTATATAGATTCGAAAAGATCAAATAAGGAGTTAGATTGAGGAAAAGAAAAAGTATCGAATCAGTAGATTTTGTACACGAGAAAGTGTCAAGGTAAGTTTGTGTATTTAAATTATATACAGGATTTTAGGGTTCCCGTATTAAATCCCGTGTATCCCAAAATGGCCTAGCCCATGTGGGCCACACAGTCCAAAATGGTCTAGGCCATGTGTCACACACGGCCTACCAGACAGCCAACCACATAGTCGTGTGGCGTCGACAGGCTCCAATTACGACTTTCGTCAATCGCCATTTTTCGAGTTTTTCTTTACACATCTGGCTCGATTTTGATACGGAAGCAACTACGAGACCACCAATACCTAAAATCAGTAATAAACATTCTAATTTTCCACATTTCCCCCAATTAACCAACATAATACACTAGCCACAATAAACATCTCAAACGTTCAAACACTTACCCAACTTCCATAACGTTTCCTAACACCGCTAATCCACAAGGAGGAAGCTTCAATCCTCACGATTCACCGCTGTCAACAAGCCCAATATTATAATCAACAAAAAGATAATAACATCGATTCCACAACGAACTTTGAAATTACCCTTAAGCCGAACAAAACCCCATAAACCCCACTTACCAGACCGCAAGAAGAAACAAAAGAATCCAAGACACATCGATTCAATCGAGCAGAAAGATGTTAGAATTGAAGAAAGTAAACCAAAAGAAGAGGCTAAAGGAAGACAGAAAAGAAAACGTTAGAGTAATTTGGCAGAAAGACAAAACGTGGAAAAGAGGGAATTTTTCAGGAAAAATTAAAATAAAATTAAGATAATGCCCTCAATTCCCCACTATCCCCACTAACTACCCAATCCCTCAAAATTCTCCTCCAACTACCACAGAATATCAATTCCATCCAACTTCTACTACACAAATGGAACACACACATCGAAGCAAAAACTATTACCAAACGTACACTCGAGTATTCGAACACAAGACCATAGAATAAGCTAACACCTTACCACTGAACTAGCAGACTCATTCTGATATAAGTTGACCGAAAATATAATATAAGTCCAGCAATTAAGAATAAAGCTAGGAACAAAAATAACAGAATTTTCAAAAGTGGGACTTGAACCCAAGACCTCCAACACACACCAACAACACTTAACCACTGAAGTATATACTTACTTATGTCAGAATTCATAGAAACATGGTTTAATAAATCAAGGCGTTACAAGTGCACCTATCAATTAATAGTATAGCTACGGTGAGAAAAGATATTATTCCCATGAAGACTAAAAGTACTAGTAATTATTGTCTTTTTATTATTTAACCGATAAATTCTAGTGATTGGTTAAAACTCAAATTAACTAGATTAATTAACTATGAATGCGACAAAGAACAAATCAAGAAAATAATTGAATAATAACCAAAAAGTGAAACAATACCCAAGAAAGAATTCACCTAGATTTCATCTGTCATTATCAATCTAAATTACGCAATTTTTTCACTTAGTATCTTGATCCATAGAAATCTCTAAATTATGCTAATATCTCTCTTTAAGAATAATAGTAATTGACTCTAGGTTTATTAATTGAAATTTCTTTCTAATTAAAACCCCTATTATCGTGTTAACTTGATTTATGGATTCCCCTATTAGATTTAACTCTAATCCGATAGATTTATGTCATCCTATTTCTAGGATTTCATGCAACTCCACACAATTACGCTAGATCTACTCTTATACAGGGTCTATTCCTCCTTTGATTTAAGCACATCAAACATGGATCAATAGTCTAGAAATATTAAACCAAGAATTAAGCACACATTATTGAGAACAAGATCTAAGTTTTTATTGCTTAAAATAAAAATCAAACGAAGGTATTTACAAATTTAGTTCATGCTAGCAAATAAAAACATCCAAAATACAGTATAACCACAAGAAACAAAGAAACTCATAATAATCTCCAAATAAATCAAAAGGGAATCTTCAATCTTAATGGAAATCTACTTCAGAATCGCTTCAATGGTATTTTTCGAGTTGTTTTCTTGAATATCCTATGATGTCTCTCTCGTATATTCTTATTGTTTTCATATATAGGTCTTTGAATACCTGAAAACCATGAAAATCATGTTTTTCACTGTTTAGAGTGCAATTCATGAAATCAACAAGGCCTGCCACGTGGCCATATGAAATGGTCCAGCCTGTGTGGCTCTTGCAACTTCCTCCAATTTTCCAATTTTCACTCGTTTTTCACTCCTTTTGCTCCCAAATGTTCTCCTAACTATAAAAATATGAATTTAAATGATTAGGAGAAAAAATTTCGCCATTAACATCAAATAATCACCCAAAAACGCATTAAGAATGAGATTAAAATCTATTACTTTTAGCACCTATCAGCTGGTAGTTGTTATACTCATGTTTTATGGATGAAACAACAGCTTAAGGATTATGGAATTTATATCGATACTATTTCTATCAAGTGTGAAAATACCAATGCTATTTATCTTACTAAAAATCTCATCCAACATTCTAGAACTAAGCACATTGAAATAAGACATCATTTCATTAGAGATCATGTCCAAATAGGTGATATTGTTCTAGAGTATGTAGACACTTTGCATTAATTAGTGATATTTACAAAACCTTTAGATAAAGAAAGATTTTGGACACTTAGGAGAGAATTAGGTATTACTATCTTGCCTTGATTTTTGTTCAAATTAATTTATACACTTTGATGTTTTCAAAATGTTTTATGACTTAAAATTGAATAAAAAGCAAGAACAAATAATTTCTCCTGGCTCTTATATGCAATTAGTTAAGGGAGTTAATGTTGCATGTTTAATCTATTTTGACCTATTTGGTGTAGTATACAAATTTTTGAATGCCTTTGAGTATGTTAAATTAGACTTTATTTTATGTAAATGTTCAATTTTTTCATATTTTATGATTCATATACATCATGCTTTAATTCTATACAATTAGTTGTATGAAATCATTAGAAATTGTTAAAGTGATTGCATCCATTTAATTATTTTTCTTTTCCTATTTCTATGTGATTGCACCTTAATGTTTATTTGGTATTTTGAGATACTTTAATAATTATTTTGCAAATGTTAGTTCACTTGTTCTTTATTTTTAAAATCTATCTTTGGACTAACAACTTTCTTTTCCTTTTAAGTTTTATTTATTTATTTTGATATAACACAAAGGGGAGAAAAAAGGTAAATTGGTTATTAGTTGATAATATATTTAATCTCAACAATTTTGTGACCAGCTTTTCAAAAATAAAACGAGTCTTAAATTGAGAATGACTTTTAGAAATGGGGAGCAACTTATTCAAAAACAAAATTACCAAATGTTTTGTTATATCAAAAGAGAAAGATTGTTAAACCAAGCTTTATTTGATAATGTGTTTTGATATAACAAATTAAAATATTTTTGGATAAAAGTTAAAATTGAACAAAATTGGCAAAATTGTATTTCAAATTATGTCTAAGAGATATAATTTTGAACCAACTATGTTAAACTCTTAGAAAACTTTTTAATCAACTTTTAATTATGATAAAATGGTTTCAATAAAGTTAAACATTTTCAATCAAGTTAAAGTTGTTTTAAAACAAGGCAGTATTGCTCCAAGTCAAAAAGTATCGATACCTTTTGGTCAGTATCGATAGTTTCTAAAATATCAATACCTCTCCAAAAATCGATAGTAAATTGACATTCTAACTTTCAAACAATCTAGCTAAGTATCAATCCAATATCGATACCTTTTATTTGGTATCAATAATTTTTCTTTAGTATCGATATCTCTAGCTCCAACATTCACTGAATTTTGCATCAATTGCTAAAAGTATTGATACTTTGTTAGCAAGTATCGATACTCGTGGTTGCAGGTGAATTTAATGATATAATATTTTCATCTCCAACGGCTCTATTTAATTCTTCAACAACCACAACAGTTGGAAATCAATTAGAGGGTATAAATTCCAACTTCTAAAGGTCTTACAACATGAAGTGAGATTACAATAGATCAAGTGCTTCAAGATACATCAAAAAATCCATTACCAATCACTTTGTGCTTCAATTCTTTATCTTCTTCTTGTAAAAACTTGTGAGTTTTCATTGTATTCATTCAACTCAAGTGTTTTTCTTTGTATTTGTGCTTAATTGGAAAACATCCTAATCTTGTGAGGATTATTTCTTAGTTTTCTTATTTGTTATTCTCTTTGAGAGGGTTGAGTCTTAACGTTTGGGTAGAAACCTTAAGAGAGTTGCAACATTAAGATTTGGATAGAAATCTTAAGGAAGTTGTGAAGTTAAATCTTATCCTCAAAGGTTGTCAAATTATTGAATTTGAGAAAGCCAGTAGTTGTGGAAAGCTAAGGTAGTGGAGTAGGCAATTGGGGTCGAACCACTATAAATCATTATGTTCAAATTTTCAATCCTTTCTTTCAAGCTTCCACAAATTTTTTAAAGGTCAATTCACCCCCTCCTCTTGGCTATTTCCGGTGATTAATCAAGCTAACATTATATTTTGCTCAAATTTGATATTTAATCCATATATTTTAATTTTGACATAATTTAATGACTTAACTTTTTATAATGTCATTACTTAGTCTAAATATTTTATTCTAATTAAAATGATGATGTGATTTTTTAAGAATTGTTAGTATTGTTAAAATTCTTTATTAAATTCAAGTTTGTTACGATTTTTTTGTTACGTGGATGTCAAGTGTTTTTTTTTCAAAATGTCACACCAACACAAAAGAATTCTAGTAGTGTTAACAAAGAAACCTAAATTTTAAATTTGAAAAGTAAAGAGATTAAATTCTTGAAAATAAAAGTCTAGGGATTAAATTCCAAATATATGAAAGTCCAAAATTCTAAAGCAAATCGTAACCTTTAAATTTTTCAAACTATAATTGTTGAAACCATACTAATTAAATTCATTTAAATAACATAGTTTAATTTTATGACACTATGCTTCTAATTAGTGGTTTGAGAGCTCTTTCAACTTTTTTTCCTTCTGGAATAAATTCAGTGATCAATCTGTATAAACCCATTAAAAGAGTATATGCTAGCCCAAACTCTTTCAACTCTGATCATTATAGTTACTTACAATAATATCTCTCAAAACTATTTTTTTTGTAAAAGGGGTCGACTTTGATTTTGAAAACAAAAACGAACATGGGAGTCGCCACTAATCTTTTTTTATTAGGTAGGATCAGGTCACCTCGAAAAGAGGTTGTTTTTAATAAACGGTTTGATTTATTAAAACAATGATTTTGGTTCACGAAATTCAGAAAGACGGGTTCAGGAGTCGGTTACGCACGACGAAGGATTAGCACCCTCATAACACCCAAAATTGGTACCTAGTTGATTACTTCGTGGTTTTTAGTGCTAATAATTGAAAATCTTAAAGAGATTGAAAATACGATCCTTTGTTAAAGTATTGAAAAGTTTTTGAGAAATGGGCATGTTTCACGTTAATCGAGAAAGAGAATTACATCCTGTAAGTTAGGACATAATGTCTTAAATTCCCGTTCGAGAATAAACGCCAAAAAATTCACTAGTTTGAAAGATATTCAATTATCTCGGTTTTAGAAAGAAATCATATTTTGTAAGTTAGAACATGATTTTTTCTTGATTCCCGAGATTATTCAAAATTCAGTTTTTAAAAAAATGTTTGTTTATTCAGATTTATCGAGAAAATCAAAACCCCGTAAGTTAGGGCACGACCTTTCGAATCTCAAAATACGAGGTATTACTTATTTTAAAATCATAATTTATGTATCGAGTAAAATTAATGTATCAAATTTTTTGTGAAAATAAATCACGATGATAATATGTGTAACAACATAAAGAAAGATGAGAACGAATTAACGAAACAAACAAAGCGATTACGAGATAAAAGAAAATAACAATCAAACTAAAAAATAAAATAAAAACAATAGTAAAGAACCATATGAATAAATGGGATATAAAAGGGTTTTCAAAATAGTAATACTAATAATAATGAGAATAATATGAATGATAATAAAAATAATAAATAATGAATAATCTAAGGTTTGGAATCATATAAAAGATTATGAATAAATAAATATAATATGATAAAATAGAATAGATGTATTTAAAATACTAGGTAAATCAATATAAAAGAAATATGATAGAAATAACTATGCAAAACTAACTAATTTAATAATATGATAATAATAACAAGTAAATAAATAAAAAGGAAAATAATAATAGTAGTAATAATGTTAAATTAATTAATATAATAATAAGATAGCAAAAATAACAAAAAAGGGGGTTAAATTGAACTTTGAACCAGAAATTTGGGGCAAATCAGAAATAAATAAAAAGGGCAAGGACCAAGTAGAACGCACGAATAACAAGGAGGGACCAAAATGGGCAATAATCCCCACCCTTCAAAACACACAGCTTCAAGGTGGACCAAATTGAAAGTCGAAATAAATTATAGGGAAAAAATTAAAAATAAAAGAAACTTAATTGTAAACAATAAAAAAAGAAAAAGGGCTAAAGGCGCAATTAAACCTTCCGTTTAAAAACAAGCGGATCCTAGGGATTAATGGGTCGAGTAATTAGGTCGCCCAAAAACGACGTTGTTTTGGGCGTTTGAGGCCACTCTCAAAACGACGTCGTTTTGGGAGCCTATATAAGTTAGGTTTGTGACAAAAAAATCATTTAACCCTTCTTTTCAGAAAAAAAACTGAAATAGCTCTCCCCTCTCCCTCTGGCCGAAGCCTAGAATCCGGTGAAGGGGGACCGCCGTGGCTCTGCCGCGCCTCCGCCATGGACAGTGGTCAAACACCCCAGGTAAGTTTCCGTCCCCCTTTTTTTATATATATTTGATATATATATATACAGTTTTTCTTTTTAAACAAAGGGAAAATAAAGAAATTTTTGAATATGAACAGTTTCAAAAACTGGAAAATAAAGAAAATAAAAATGACCTTTGCACGTTTCTACTTTATTATTTCTTCAATCTACTTTGTTGCTTTTTGTTGTTTTTATACTTGAATCTGTTTTTTGTTGTATTCAAGAAAACTCCCCTCGGGGAAAAAACTACAATGGTTTATCATGGCTTATATAGCCATTTTACAAAACTTTAATCTATTTTTTTATATTTGCTGTCACTTCTTGTTTTGGTCTTTGCAGGTTGCGGTGCAAGTGGAGGGCGGTGCTGACAAAGGTGGCAGAGGTGGTGGCAGACCTAGAGGAGTTAGGTACAGCACGGGCTAGGGTTTCTTTTGTTTTTTTTTTGTTTTTTTGGGTATTGGGTTAATTTGGCTTGAATTGGGAAATTTTGGTTTTGGGTATGTCTAGTTTTTGTTAGGTTTTTTAATTGGTTGTATTGGGTTTTATTTTTTTTATAGGCCCTTGGCAAGATTGGCCTACAATAGCTGTCCCTCTTTGCTCATTATCGTGTAACGAAAATGGGGCAAAAAATTTTGAAGGGTCAATTTTGCCTGGTCTTGCCGAGTCTTGACTTCTTTGGGTGCTTATCTTCTTCAGGTAGCCTCATTCCAACTCACTGTATCTTCAGGGGTATCAGAATTGTCGCTTCGATTGAATCCACTACAACTTCAGGGAGATAAGACTTGTAGCTTCGATCCATTCCACTGTAACTTAAGGGAGATAAGACTTATAGCTTCAATCTGCTCCGCTGCAACTTCAGGGAGATGCAATTTATGTCTTCAATCGACTCCACTATGACCTCAGGGAGATAAAGTGTGTAGCTTTAATCTGCTCTGTTGTAACTTCAAAAAGATAAGATTTTTTTATTTTTAACCTGCTACACTGCTCCATTGAAATTTTAGGGAGATAAGGTTTGCGGCTTTTAACCTGCTCCATTGCAACTTCAAGGAGATAAGATTTGGAGCCTATCTTCAATTTACTCCACTGTAACTTTAGGGAAATAAGATTTGTTTATTTTCAACCTGCTCCACTACAACTTCAATGAGATAAGGTTTATAGTTTTAATCTGCTCTACTGCAACTTCGGAGAGATAAGATTTACTATCTCCAATCTACTCCACTGCAACTTCAGAAGATAAGATCTATAACTTCAATCCGCCCCACTAAAACTTCAGGGAGACAATATTTGTAACCTTCAAGCTGCTCCACTACAACTTTGAGGAGATAAGACTTGTAACTTCAATCTACTCTGCTGCAACTTTAAGGAGATGACATTTGTGTCTTCAATCTGCTCCGCTGCGACCTCAGAGAGATAAGATTTACTATCTTCAATTTGCTCTACTGCAACTTCAGGGAGATAAGACTTGTAACTTCAATCTACTCCGCTGTAACTTCAAGGAGATGAGATTTGTGTCTTCAATCTACTCCACTGCAATCTCAGGGAGATAAGATTTGCTATATTTAGTCTGCTCTACTGCAACTTCAGAGAGATAAGACTTGTAACTTCAACCTGCTCCACTACAACTTTAGGGAGATAAGATTCGTCATAATGACTTCAATCTATCCCACTGCAACTTTAGGGGTATGGGATTCATAACTTCATTGATCTGTTACACCATTCTCTGGGTAACATGACCTGTAAAATTCCTTTTTTGAGCCTATTTTGTGGCAAATGATTAGGATGTTATGATCAGAATGAATCAAATGCTCCTAACTAGATGTGTATGCATGATGAATGCAGAATGTCATTTTTTCGAGGATGATCCCCTTTTAACGCTTGAGTTGACATTGCTCGTTGTTCATTGAGGTTTTATCACTGACATATTACGTTGCCTTCTTGCTCAGCTGGTATCTTTGACAGGAAACTGAAAAAAATAATCGCAATTTGGGCTATTCTTCCCCACATGTTTCCAACTCTTGAATTTGGTTGTCCTGACCAATTGTCCTATTTCATGTTCTTGTACTATTTAGGACACTTTTCAGAGCAATATGCAAAACCCTTTTATGAAAGTATTATTAGCCTATTAATCGTTATTTCAACGCAAAATGCTTGAAAAAGATCATAATGATGGACAAAACTAAAATTTATCAGGAACAGAATTTGAGAAGAATAAATTAATCAGAGAAAGCAAACATTGTTGAAATGCAAAATGAGTAAAAAGAAAATAGGTGCCACAAATATAGCATCATGAGCTTCTCTACCCGAATTTCTTGAAGACCATTTTGAGTTCAACATGTGTTTGGCGAATCTAGAGCACTTTGTGGATGCCCTAAGATGTAGCATCTCTCCTTGTTAATTTAGAGAAATCAAGACTACTGTATGCCTTATCTTTGATCAAAATTTGAATTATCCTTTCAGGGGTTTTCAATTCCAAACCCTTTTGGTCTCAAGGAGCTCTTTTACGAGTTTTCACCTTGGCCTCTCCTCCTTTTTTTTAGGTGAAGTACTTCTTAACTGAGTCTAAATTCACTGGATTAGGTAGGTTCTTGTCATTCATCTCGGCGAATATCAATGCTCCTCCAGAAAAGGTTTTCTTTACCATATAAGGTCTTTCCCAGTTTGGCATCTATTTTCCTCTGAAGCCTTTTTGTATGGGAAAGATCTTCTTCAATACCAAGTCCCCCTCATGGAATTCTCTAGGGCGAACCTTTTTGTTGTAAGCTCGCATCATTCGTTTTTGGTACATTTGACCATGACAGATAGCTTTTAACCTCTTCTCTTCAATCAAATTTAACTGATCATATCAGGATTGGACCCATTTTACTTCATCCTACTTCAGCTCTGATAAGACTCAAAGGGAAGGAATCTCAACTTCGATGGGTAAAACTGCTTCCATTCCATAAACCAAGGAGAAAGGAGTTGCCCCAGTAGAGGTCCTGACTAATTTTTGATAAGCATAAAGAGCATATGGTAACTTCTCATGCCAATCTCTAAAAGTCTCAGCCATTTTTCCTACAATCCTCTTGATATTCTTATTAGCTGCCTCAATTGCACTTAGGCGATATGGTGACGAGTTGTGGTGTTTAATTTTGAACTGACTGCAGACCTCTGCTATCATGTTGTTGTTTAAATTCAATGCATTGTCCCATATGATTCATTCTGGCATGCCATACTGACATATGATCTCCTTCTTTAAGAACTTACTGACTGCCGACTTTGTGACATTGGCGTATGAAGCAACCTCTACCCACTTTGTGAAGTAATCGATGACCACAAAGATGAATCAATACCCGTTAGAAGCTTTTGGCAAGATCGGCCCAATGACATCCATGCCCTACATAGAGAAAGGCCATGGAGAAGTCATAACATGAAGAAGTGAAGGAGGCACATGAATATTGTCCCCATAAATTTGGCACTTATGGCGCTTCTTGGCATAACTGATGCAATCCCCTTCCATTGTGAACCAATAATACCCGAATCTCATGATTTGCCTGGCCAGCCTAAACCCATTAACATGCGTTCCACACACACCCTCATGGACTTCCTCTAAGATTTTCTTAGCTTCGACAGCGTCTATACATCTTAGTAGCACTTGATCCTTTCTTCTTTTGTATAGGATCTCCCTATCTAAGACGTAATCACTGGCTAGCCCTTTCAACGTTCTTTTATCATTCTCAGTTGTTTGGTCAGGATATTCACGATTTTTCACATACCGCAATATGTCATTGTACCAAGGGTGATCATCCTTTTATTCTTCTTCGATGTTGTGACAATGAGCTGGAGCCTCATAAATACTCATCTGGATAGGTTTTACATCCTCTTGTTTGTTCACCTTGATCATGGAAGCTAAAGTTGCTAGGGCATTAGCCATCTGATTTTCTTTTCACGGGAGGTAGCAGAAGTTGATATCATCAAACTTTTTAATTAATTCAAGGGCCAACCTTCGATAATCGATCAACTTGGGATCTCTTGTCTCCTATTCACCTTTAAGTTTATAGATCACCAGCGCAGAATCCCTATATACCTCTAGTATTTTGATTTTGTGTTCTATGGCTGCACGGATACCCATAATGCATGCTTCGTATTCTGTCATGTTATTTGTGCAATCAAAATCCAATTTACTAGTAAAGGGATAATGATCTCCATTTGGGGATACCAAGATTGCCCCAATTTCATTACCCATAGCGTTTGAGGCTCTATCGAAGTTTAGTTTCCAACGACGACTTTCTTGAGAGTCTTCTTCAGTGGTGGCAACATACATTAGATCTTCGTTTGGAAAATCAAAGTTCAAGGGCTTGTAATCCTCTAAAGCTCTACTAGCTAGAAAATCTGCTATTGCACTCCCTTTTACAGCTTTCTGATCCACATAGACTATATCAAATTCGGAAAGCAAAATTTGTCATCGGGTCATCCTTCCATTCAAAGCAGTCGACTCTATCATGTACCTTAAAGGGTCCAGTTTCGAGATGAGCCAAGTTGTGTAGTACAACATGTACTATCTCAGTCTTCGAGTTGTCCAAATTAAGGTAAAACACAAATTTTCAATTGGTGAGTACCTTGTCTCACATTCAGCGAACTTCTTACTAAGGTAGTATATCGCCCTTTCTTTCCTCCCTGACTCATCGTGTTGGCCAAGCACACATCCCATGGAATTCTCAAATACTACCAAATATAGTATCAGTGGCTTATCTGGACTAGGTGGCGTCAGCACTAGGTTATTGGACAGGTAGTGTCTAACCTTGTCAAAAGTTTTCTGGCATTCGTCATCTCATACACCTGGGTTCTGTTTCTTGAGAAGACGAAAAATGGGGTTACATTTTTCAGTCAGTTGTGAAATAAACTGGGCAATGTAATTTAGTCTTTCTAGGAAACCTCAGACTTCTTTCTGAGTGCGTGGCGGAGAAACTCCTGTATCGTTTTGACTTTATCTAGGTCGATTTCGATCCCCTTTTCACTGACTATAAAGCCTAGCAACTTTTCTGACCTAGCCTTGAAGGTACATTTTGCTGGATTGAGCTTTAGTTGGAATTTTCTCAATCTTAAGAACAATTTCCTCAAAACTTGTACATGCTCTTTTTCTGTTCAGGATTTGGCAATCAAATCATTGACATAAAATTCAATTTCTTTGTGCATCATATCATGGAACAGGGTTACCATGGCTCTCTGATATGTCACTCCCACATTTTTTAGTCTAAATGGCATTACTTTATAGCAGAATGTTCCCCACATGATTACAAATATAGTCTTTTCCATGTCTTCAGGATTCATCTTTATCTGGTTGTATCCTAAGAAGCCATCCATGGAGGAGAACAGTGAGTAATATGGCGTATTATCCACTGAAACTTTGATGTGAGGCAATGGGAAATTATCTTTTGGGTTGGCCTTGTTTAAGTCTCTATAGTCTATGCACATTCATACTTTTCTATCTTTTTTAGAGACAGGGACAATATTGGCTACCCATTCTAAGTATTTAACCACTTGTAAGAAACTAGCATCTAATTGCTTCTTGACTTCTTCTTTTAGTTTTATCCCCACATTGGGTCTCATCCTTCGGAGCTTCTGTTGAACTGCCTTGCACTCTTCCTTTAATGGGAGCCGATGTACCACGATATCAGTACTTAGACCAGGCATGTCTTGATACGACCATGCGAAGACATCTTTAAATTCTTGAAGTAACTCAATGAGGTCTCGCTTTGTCTCTGTGGTAATGTAAGCTCCAATCTTCACTTCTTTCTTTTCTTGCCCGTCTCCCAAGTTCACAATTTCTATTGACTCTTTGTGAGGTAGAATCTGTTTCTCCTCTTGTTCTATCATCCTTAACAAATCAGGAGATAGGCTACAATCTCTGTCATCTCCAAAGTCCCGAGGTTCCTCTAGACACAAATCTCACTCAAAAGGAGATTTTAGGTCATTAGCAGCGTCGCTCATATCATTGATACCTGGAGACCTATTATAGGAATGAAGGAAGATCCAAAGAACAAAAGAATCTAAGAATAACTATCTGTATGGTATGATTATGAATGGAATGAAAGAATAAAAGAATATTTACTCAAAATGATACGCAAAGATGTTTTTTGTTGAAATAAAGATGTTAGGCATGTGTCTATTTCACAAAAGGATTCTTATTACTCCTAAGCTTAGAGTAACAAGTGTGTTTTGAAAATTATTCTGAATTAGCTCTGAAAACTACAGGAATCTCTTCTGCAGTCCAATTATTCTGAACACTTCCAGGTACATAAGGGCGAATGCCCAATAAATTTCCTTCCAAAATTTCCTCTTCAGATATGGTGTTGATGTTTAGATTTCCCATCATTTCTTCAGCAGTTTCTTTTCTTGTCATCGTCCATTCAGGGTGAATAATTCCTCCTGACACAAATATTCTAGACATATGGGGAAAGGTCATTGGTTCCCATTTGACCTCTGCCCTGCTTAATCGTGTCCGTCTATTCTCTTGCTTCTTCTCCAACTCTTTCTTCCTTTGCTTTGCATCTAGCTTATACCCCAAGCCAAAGCAATCCCATTTGTCTATCAAGATTGGTACCTCGACTCTTCCTTAGAGGTATTTCCCAAGTCCCCTTCCTGGCAACGCTCCTTTTCCTACCGTCAGTTGTAGGCTCATCCTCGTAGCTTTGGATATTTTGGGTATTGGGAACCTGTTTCTTTCAATGATGAAGGTTTCATTTACAAATTCTAGTGATCGAAAGGAACGTCCTATCGCTTCATCATCTGCCACTATGTATGGTGCATCACTGGTAACGGATGTAATAATGTCTTCTTCCACATTTATCATTACCAATCGTCCTTTCTTTACCAACTTTAGATTTTGGTTCAGTGATGATGGTACTGATCCTGCTGAGTGAATCCAAGGCCACCCAAATAAACAATTGTAAGAAGGCTTGATGTCCATCACCAAGAAGTCTACCTCGTATGTGTTTGGCCCAATCAAGAGAGGAATCTCAATCATTCCCATTACTTTCCTTTCAGTACCGTCGAATGCTCTCACTATGTTTTGGCACATCTTCATATGAGAGTTGTCCACAGGCAACCTATTCAGTGTGGACAGGGGCAGGACATTCAGTGCAGATCCATTGTCAATCAATACCTCTGGCAATGTATACCCTTTACAATGAGTGGTGATCTGTAGAGCCTTTATGGATCCCATGCCTCCTAGCGGTATTTCATCGTCATTAAAAAATATGAAATTATCAGCACTTATGTTGTTGACAAGACGGTCTAGCTTGTTTACGAAAATATCATCAGTGACATAGGTTTCGTTTAATACATTTATCAACGCGCTACGATGTGTCTCTGAGTTTAAGAGTAAAGCCATTACTGATATGTGAGCTGGTTGTTTGCGTAGTTATTCTACGACACTATGCTCGCTGTGTTTTAGAAATTTTAAGAATTCCTTAGCTTCTTTCTCAGTTACCGGCTCATTAACAGGCGATTCAATTCTGGCCGGCTTCTCTTCTTCTGTTCAATACCCAAGGATTTTCCTTTAACAAGTTCAGCTTTTATGTTCAGAGTATCATAACGCCTTCTGCTGCGTGTAGAGAAACCCACGTCTTATCCTTCTTCCGAGGTGTTAACCAGGTTCTCCTCCTCCGGGGTCATTACATTGCAGTCATAATTCCAAGGAACCCTTTTACTGTCTTTATAGGGAAAAGCTACGGGTTTCTAGATTATGACCCTTGGTGCAATTTGTGCTCCGGCTTCATTGATTCTTGGTCGTGAGATGATTACCACCGGGTGATTGGCCCTATAGACCTTCTCTATCAATTTTTCTTCTAAAGCGCACACATCTTTTCATTCTAGACCTTCGGTATACTCAAAGAATTCTAGCTCCTTATTGTCCATCAGACCTTGTACTAGGGCCCTGAATTCACTGCATCTTTGAATCTCATGACCTTCTTCATTATGGAACTTACAATAGTTCCTTGCCTCTCGGGATTTCTCCCTTAAATCTTGTGTGATTAATCCACTTTCTACCATTTTCTTCCAAACCCCTCTCAGTGAGGTTTTCACTTCTGCCATATTCATCTTGATTTTCTTCCCCATATTCTTGATTATCACATTTAACCCTTTGTCAGAATGGTTGGGTAACGGATTCTCTGCACCAAATGGATCATCGAATCTCGCAATTCTCATTTTGATGAGTCTTTTGATTAACTTTTTAAAAGTGGTGCAGTTCTCAATCGAGTGTCCCGTGATTCTCACGTGGTATTTGCATTGGACGTTCACATCGTACCATTTAGGGAATGGAGGTTGCATAGGTTTTAGGTAGAAAGGGGATACTACATGTGCATCAAAAAAATTTTGGTACAACTCCCTATATGTCATCGGGATGGGCGTAAACTGGAGTTTCTCCGTATTTTGGCTTGTTTTGGATTCTTGCCTTGTGGGGACTTGATGGCTGTAGCCACTGCCCTTGGCTGGCTTATAGTAATCGGCTTTGAATAGCCCTTGTCATACACACTCGCATTATTTACTTCATTTTCCTTCTTTCTCGGGGCCATTCTCTTAGCATTTTCCCCGGCTTCTATTTTTCCACACCTTATTGCATTTTCTAGCATCTCACCGGACATTACTATGTCTGAGATACTCTTAGTTATGCTTCCCGGCATGTGATTAATGAATGGAGCCTTCAGGGTATTAATGAAGAGCATTTTCGTTTCCTTTTCTAGCAGAGGCGGCTGGACTTGCGTGGCGACTTCCCTCCACCTTTGAGCATATTGCCTGAAGCTCTCGCTTGGCTTTTTCTCCGTATTTTGCAATGTGATTCGGTCGGGTGCCATATCTGTTACGTGGCCATATTGTTTCATGAAAGCCTATGCCAGGTCCTTCCATGAATTAATTTAGGCATGGCTTAGCTGATTATACCATTTGGCCGCAGCCCCGGTCAAGCTGTCTTGGAAATAGTGAACTAACAACTGACCATTATTAACATATCCTATCATCCTCTAACAGAACATTGTAATGTGAGCTTTGGAGCAGTTGGTCCGATTATATTTTTCAAACTCCAAGGTCTTAAACTTGGGCGGGGGCACTAGATCTAGAACCAGGCTCAAGTCATTAGCATCAATTCCACTATGGTAATCAACGCTTTCCAATGCCTTGACTTTCTCTTCTAGACATCTGCATCAGTCTTCAAGTTGCTTTGGGAGCTCCACTCTCGCCTTTTCTATTTTTGTTATATCATCACGATCAGGGATAACGGGATTGCTGGATTGTCTCCTAGGTTGGAGCCTGAACCTGCCGGGAAGCTTGTCGATGTTGAGGTATCTGTCTGATATTGGGGCCTGATTTTAACGAACACCCTTTGTGGATATGTGTTTGGTTGTGCTTCGGTGTTTGTTGGGGTAAAGCTTGGAGGATAAGCAGAGTCCTCGTTATTGTCCCCGAAATTGAGCATACGGCTCTTTCTTTTTTCTAGCCCTCCAGTCAGCAACTGGGTTAATTGGCTCATCATATTCTTTTTGGATTCTAGCATCTGCTCCCTCATACCTTGTTAAATTTTGGCCAATTGTTCTTTCATCTGTATTTACAGCTGATCTTACATTTCTTTTTGCATTTTCTCTAATCATTCCAATATTTGGTCCATTTCTTTAGTTTTCCCTCATGTACCGTACCGATATTCCAGGTAACTGCCATGATTTTAAGGTGTCTTTGTGAGGTTTAATGCATATGATGCAATGTAATGCGAATGCAGGAAATGCATGCAAAAAAACACTGATTCTGATTCAATTTCATTAGAGTAACTTTTCTAGAATTCTTTACATAAAATGGATTACATATACAGCCTCGCCCTAATACTTAAGGCCTTGACCTTCCTAAGAAGCCAAGCAAACTCTCAGCCTCAATCTAACTCTGACTCGTATTTCAGACTCAGTACATCAGCCTGGACTGCTAAGGTTTGTAAATGTTCAGTCACCTCTCGTACTTGAGTCAAAGCTGCACCCATAACGTAATCCCTATCCCTGACCTAATCTTGAGATCGATGAAGCTGCTCCTACCACTGCTCATTATTTGCTTCCAGGAGTCAACTCGAAGTTCGCAGTTTTGTAGCACGGTTTCAAGTTCTTCTATCTTTCTTTTTAGCTCTTCAATTTTGCTCTGGCTAGCCTTCAACTCAATTACAAAGTTACGACTACGATACTGATGTAGGGATCTTTCTAACTCTGACACCCGAGTTTTTAACGCCACCTTCTCATTTTGACTTTCTACCAAACTCCCTTGCATAACATCTTCTCGTGCTTGAGCATCTCAAAATATCCTTTCCCATTGGTTGGCTCTGCTCTTTTCCTCTTTAATTTCTTGCTGCCGTTGTTCTGACATTTTTCCCAGTCTGGTAATTCTTATTGACAATCGCAAATTCTTGTAGTCCGCTTTCAAACTATCCAAATCCTCTTCAGCATTATTCTTCCCCTTTCTAAGCTTCTCAGCTTCTAGTTTCTAGACGTCGACATCCAGTCCCAGATGTATTTTCTCCTCCTCCAATTGCTCTATCTTTTTTCCTAGTTCCGAACACTTTCTCTCAAAATCCTATTTGATGATCTCTAGCTCAGACGGGATCACTTGCAAGTGTTCTTCTATTGAACGAGTGTTTTCTTGGTTTGACATAGAGATGTTGTCGTTGATTCTCTAACCCCACCACCGGTCGTACTTAGGGGTAATCATCAGGTTAGCAACAAACCTTTTCATTCTACGAGTTCGGTTCCATGCGTTTGATATTCCAGAACTTTCTTTTTGTAATTATCTCCCTTATATACAAACTCACACTGAGCTAACCTTTGTGTTACTAGTGTAAACTATCTTGATCTGTATTGTTTTAACACGAGCAAAGGAGTATACCCAACAGCCCCCATATTCCAAGTAGGGGAACCCAATCAAAATCTCTACACCAATATAAAATCTCGTCAGGGACCATCCAAGGGGCTCTCCACTCGACGTCTTCGTCTCGCAGATTTTGGAGAATTATCATCCATTTCTTCTTCATGATATCATCCTGTCTCGGCGTAACCACTAACTCTTTCAGCGGAGAATAGCTTTCGGAGAAGATTCGATATGAAACCTTTTTCACTTTTCAAAAGTAGCTATGGAACCACGCTAGTAAGAGTTGTGCACATCCGATGAATCTCTCTCCGCCTACTCTTTGGCATGTGTTCAAGAATCTAAAAGTTTCGGCCAAAATTGTGTGAACAGGTGTGACCCTTTTATCAACTCGATCAAATAAATCGGAGACCGCCTCGTCTATATGCCCTAAAGCATTAGGGAAGATAACCAATCCATAAATGTTTAACGCAAAGACATCAACCCTCTTCTTCACATCGAGATGTGCTAGGATCAAATATCTCAAATTTCTCCATGGAATGCACTTACTATCACCTTTCTGCTTGATCCAAGCTTTAACCTACTGTTCACTCATTCCCGTGATGTTCATCAGCTTTTTTAAGAACGTTGGGTTGTTGGCAGCTCTGGAGTTAACTTTGTCAATTTGAATCTTCCGGTAACGGAACAAAGTCGTGTACTCTTCCACAGTAGGTACCAAATCCACCTTTCCAAAAGTAAAACAACTATAAGCAGGGTTCCAATACTGGGCGAGAGCTCCGAATAAGTACTTGTCAACTTTGATATCAAATAGATAAGGCAAATTACCATAATTACAGTAGAATATTTTCTTGACCTCGTCATCCCATTGATCCCATATTTCTTTCATCTCTTGAAGATTATTTTGGGTTACACTAATACGAGTAAAATCCCACAACTCTGACACGTACCCCTCTGTAAGACTATCACCCTTCTCTTGTCGCGTTGTCTCGACCCATATCCGGACAACCGCATTATCCTCTACTTTATCAAGAAACCCATTATCCATGACAAGTTATCTATTTAGCAATCGAATGTGAATCAATACTTTTTTTATAAAAATGCCATGCAGTTACAGTAAAAGTAAAACAAGTCAGTACTTCATACACAGTTTAAAGCAAGCTAAGAATAATAAATAAAGCACCTACTCGGGTAACCACTAGGGTTTGGTATGGCTCTACCTAAGGTGGGCTCTTAGGGTCCGCTATATGGGGTTTGGTTCTAACGTAAAGGTACCTGAACTAGCAGATTCCTCGACCCTTACCCATTATAGGCTCAAATGGTCCGAGTTCAGTTTAGAGAAATACATTTCCCTATGGCTATACGGAGATGAGAATCTCACGAAGACATGGGTACGGATGTATTTTGTAACACCCCTTACCCGAGACCATTTCCGGAGTCGAGCACGAGGCATTACTTAGACTATCCTACTAATTCGAAGCATAAAAACTTGTTTTGAAAATTAATTTGACTATTTACAGCAAATCTCTCCAATCGCGCAGCAGTTACTAAATTGATTATAACTCGAGCTAAGGGACTTGAAATTTTATTCCGTAAATTTTCCCTCAAACTAGACTTATATATATTCCTACCATAAAATTTTTAGAATTTTTGGTTTAGCCAATTAGTACAGTTTATTAGTTAAATTCTCTCATGTTTCACCACTTAACTGTTCTGACCTCTTGCCACTAAAAATAAGTTTTCTCACTGTAGGATTTTCATATGAAGTTATTACTTGTTTCTACAGAAAATATACTCAATAAGGAATCTATACATATAAAATATAACTCATAACCATTTTTTTACAATTTGTAATGATTTTCTAAACTCAGAACAGGGGACTCCAAAAATATATCTGACCCTGTCTCACTAAAATTCACATATATCCAAATATAAAATTATTTTTATTAAACCGTTAATTTTCCATGAAAATAGACTCAATAAGATTTCAATATATATATCATTAACCTTCTAACTAATTATATACTATCCTAGGTGATTTTTCAAAGTCACGTCACTGTTGCTGCTTGAAATCTGTTTCTTTGCAAATTTTACACTTTCATGATTTCTATGCATGATTTATCACCTAGACATTTGCGACAACAAACACCTTCATACTTAGCCATAATTAACAACCAGTCATCATAAAATACTTACATAATATTCTTTAGCAAAATCATAAATACAACATTCAAAATAACTAAGTCCCTATACATGTCATAACCCAAACATGGTTCATCATAAAATACCGAGTTGTTGTGGTTGATAGTGTGGACGATCTCCAACTTCTTTAGGATCCTTGAAGTAGCTTTGCAATACTATAAGAGAAAGAGAAATAAAAGAAGTAAGCATAAAGCTTAGTAAGTTTACTAGCAAATAAATAACAACATTAAACACAAATAGTTAAACTCAAGTGTCAATATCTCTAGTTTACTCTTTAGTTAATCTCATTCTAGTTCTCTTGCTTGTTTACTTAGTATACTTGTGTGCATAACTTACTCTTCTCTTGCTAAATCGTTGAATATCAATTGTTAATTTAATAAATTCTTAACTCTTATAAGTCACCTGAGCTTGCCATTTTTGCTTTTAACTGAACTTTCATGTACATGATTCGTTTACTAGCCCGTTGAGCCACATTGGAATAATAAGGATACTTGGGTCTCTTTTGATCATAACATGCCAAAGCCATGTCCCAGACATGGTCTTACATGGGATATTCTCATATTGGTGCCCATGCCATGTCCCAGACATGGTCTTACGGGGGGACCTCTCATCTCGGTGCCAACGCCATGTCCCAGACATGGTCTTACATGGGACCTCTCATCTCGGTGCTAGACATGGTCTTACATGGGACCTTTCATCTCGGTGCCAACGCCATGTCCGAGACATGGTCTTACATGGGACCTCTCATTATCTCAAGGATGCCAATGCCATGTCCCAGACATGATCTTACATGGGATCTCTTTACCTAAATGTCATGACATTCGTATCCAGTATTTTCCTTATGTATCAACGGGACTTTTTAATATTAAATTCTTTATCATTTTATACTTGAATCAACATCAAATAAATTCATGGAATAAATTCATAGTTGCAGGAAAATGGCAGCATCAGTAATAATTATTGAAATATTGCATTTATTTACCGTAAACTTACCTCGGTACCAAATATAGCCCAATTCACCAACTTAGTCTTCAACTTTATTCTTCCCTTTGTCTAACCTCGAGTTTCATTCTTCTTGATCTAAAATAGAACATTTACCTTACTTAATACTCACATTCATCAAAACAGCCATCGACTCTAACTTTTTCAAAATTACGATTTTGCCCCTAAACTTTTACATAATTACATTTTTGCCCCAAGGCTCGGAAGTTAAACTTCATCTCTTATTCTTATGTTTCGTAACATGCTGAACATTTTTCTCTTCTATGATAACATAAAATTCCCACTCTAGCATGTATTTATGAACATTAGGTATTTTACCGATTCTAGGATTTTACTCGTTTTCACTTAAAATCGACTAGCAAAAGTTATTTAACATAATTTCTAGCTTCATATTATATCATAAAACATCAAAATAAACACTTTTCACCTAAGGGTATTTTTCCAAATATAAACCCTAGGTTAAATTATTGCTAGAATAAGCAAAATTAAGCTACCTAGATCTTAAAAACGTAAAGAATATTAAAAACGGGGCTTAGAATCACTTACTATGAAGATTGGAACCTTGAAAAACACTAAATATGGCTTCCCCCTTACTGATTTCATTCACTATGAAGAAGATGATATTTTTGGCCATCTTTTTCCCTTTTTAATTCTTTTTATTACTAGATTACCAAATTGCCCCTAACTTAAAATTTTCCTATTTCACTTATCTCATGTCCATTTTTGTCTACCAACTTAACCAATGGTCAATTACCATATAAGGACCTCCAATTTAAATTTTCATAACAATTGGACACCTCTAACATGTAGAACTCAACTTTTACATTTTTTACAATGTAGTCCTTTTGACTAAATTGAGTGCCCAAACGTCGAAATTTTTTAACGAAATTTTCACGAAATCATTTTGTGAAATTTTAGACCATAAAAATATAAGAAAAATAAATTTTTCCTGATCAAATTTGTGGTCCCGAAACCACTGTTCCGATAACCTTGAATTTAGGCCATTACATATTTCGAATGCGATCCACTATCCTATATGGAGGTGAAGACCTCACAAAGGAATAGCTTCTCACTCCCACTTAAAAGGGTAAAATTGACCGATTATGCGATGCAATGTGTAGAAATATATCAAAAACTCAACCCAGTAAAGCAATTATAATTCAAAATAATGAAGATCGCAACAAAGTCAAATGAAATGCAACGAAAGGATCGTAAATTTAAACCAAGTTTTTCATTTTCGCCAAAAATAAAAAAAGTAATCAACTCGTGGCTTGACTCTTTTATTTCACCTTTCCCCAGCAAAGTCGCCAAGCTGTCGAAACCATTTTTTTTTTGTAAAAGGGATCGACTTTCATTTTCAAAACGAAAACGAACATGGGAGTCGCCACCAATCCTTTTTGATAAGGTAGGATCGGGTAACATCGAAAAGTGTTTTTTTAATTAACGGTTTGATTTATTAAAATAATGATTTTGGTCACAAAATTTAGAAAGATGGGTTCGGGAGTCGGTTACGCACGAGGAAGGATTAGCACCCTCGTAACGCCTAAAATTGGTACCTAGTTGATTACTTCATGTTTTTTAGTGCCGAGAATTAAAAATCTTGAAGAGATTGAAAATACGATCCTTTGTTAAAATATTGAAAAGTTTTTGAAAAAGGGGCATGTTTTACATTAATCAAGAAAGAGAATTACGTCCTGTAAGTTAGGACATAATGTCTTAAATTCCCGTTCGAGAATAAACGCCGAAAAATTCACTAGTTTGAAAGATATTCGATTATCTCGGTTTTAGAAAGAAATCATATTTTGTAAGTTAGAACATGATTTTTTCTTGATTCCCGAGATTATTCAAAATTCAATTTTTTTAAAAATGTTTGTTTATTCAGATTTATCGAGAAAATCAAAACCCCAAAAGTTAGGGCACGACCTTTCGAATCTCAAAATACGAGGTATTACTTATTTTAAAATCATAATTTATGTATCGAGTAAAATTAATGTATCAAATTTGTTGTGAAAATAAATCACGATGATAATATGCGTAACAACATAAATGCGTTAAAAAACATCAAGAAAGACAAGAACGAATTAACGAAACAAACAAACGATTACAGATAAAAGAAAAATAACAATCAAACTAAAATAAAATAAAATAAAATACAATAGTAAAGAACCATATGAATAAATGGGATATAAAAGGGTTTTCAAAATAATAATACTAATAATAATGAGAATAATATGAATGATAATAAAATAATAAATAATGAATAATCTAAGGTTTGGAATCATATAAAAGATTATGAATAAATAAATATAATATGATAAAATAGAATAGATGTATTTAAAATATTAGGTAAATCAATATAAAAGAAATATAATAGATATAATTATGCAAAACTAACTAATTTAATAATATGGTAATAATAACAAGTATATAAATAAAAAGGAAAATAATAATAGTAATAATAATGTTAAATTAATTAATATAATAATAAGATAGCAAAAATAACAAAAAAGGGGGTTAAATTGAACTTTGAAACAGAAATTTGGGGCAAATTAAAAATAAATAAAAAGGACAAGGACCAAGTAGAACGCGCGAATAACAAGGAGGGACCAAAATGGACAATAATCCCCACCCTCCAAAACGCACAGCTTCAAGATGGACCAAATTGAAAGCCGAAATAAATTATAGGGCAAAAATTAAAAATGAAAGAAACTTAATTGTAAACAATAAAAAATGAAAGGGCTAAAGGCGAAATTAACCCTTCCGTCTAAAAACACGTGGATCCCAAGGGTTAATGGGTCGGGTAATCGGGCACCCCAAAACGACGTTGTTTCGGGCATTTGATGCCACTCTCAAAACGACAACGTTTTGGGGGCCTATATAAGTTAGGTTTTTACAAAAAAAAAATCATATAGCCTTTTTTTTAGAGAAAAAACTGAAAAAGCTCTCCCCTCTTCCTCTGGCCGAAGCCTAGAATCCGGCGAAGGGGGACCGCCGTGGCTCCGCCGCCCCTCCGCCGTGGACGGTGGTCAAACGCCCCAGGTAAGTTTTCGTCCTCCCTTTTCTATATATATACGAGATATATATATACAGTTTTTCTTTTTAAACTAAAGGAAAATAAAGAAATTTTTGAATATGAACAGTTTCAAAAACTAGAAAATAAAGAAAATAAAAATGACCTTTGCACGTTTCTACTTTTTTTTTTCTTCAATCTACTTTGATGCTTTTTGTTGTTTTTATACTTGAATCTGTTTTTTATTGTATTCAAGAAAAATCCCCTGGGAAAAAAACTACAATGGTTTATCATGGCTTATGTAGCCATTTTACAAAACTTTAATCTGTTTTTGTATATTTGCTGTCACTTTTGATTTTGGTCTTTGTAGGTGGTGGTGCAAGTGGAGGGCGGTGCTGACAGAGGTGGCAGAGGTGGCACAGTCGGTGGCAGATCTATGGGAGTTAGGGCAGCACGGGCTAGGGTTTCTTTTGTTTTTCTATTTTTTTGGGCATTAGGCTAATTGGGCTTGAATTGGGAAATTTTGGTTTTGGGCCTGTCTAATTTTTGTTGGGTTTGTAATTGGTTGTATTGGGTTTTAGTTTTTTATGGGCCCTGGCAGGATTGGCCCACAACAATATCAAATTAGAACATATAAAGACAATTTAGTAAGACTTTTGAGGGAGCAAATTTAAAATAAATTTGATAGGGTTTGGTGTAGAAACGAAGTTTCCATGATTTTAAATTTTATCTTAATAAAATCATATTGTTGGCACATTTTAACAATTTCTGAACTGCAAAGATGATTTATATTTAGATTCATAAGATGGTGTAAATTTAGTAGCCAAAAGTTCTAAGTAAGCTTGTTTAAAGTTAAGAGTTTTATGAAAGTGGATTAATTTAACCTGACTGTCTTGAAACAGCTATAGCTATTTAAAATGGATCTTCTGTAAGGTTCCACTCTGTATTGGTTCAAAGTATTCATCAAATACTATCGCGTTTTAAACAATGAGATATCAGGCATATTTGTAGAGAGGAAAATTAAGAAGCTGACAATTTGATCAAATTGGTCCAACATCGAGATTACAGGTTGTCTGTTTGCGACCTCTCCTTTAGAGGGGAGGGTCTAGTTTTTGTAATTTGCTTTTATTTCTACTTTTTCACTTGAGAGTTTTAGGAGTAAGAAGTGGATAAACTCAAAGTTAGGTTGTGTACGGCTGACTCAGTGTTGCTTTGTGGTTATCAACGTAATTTTGTTGTCATGGTGAGAAAAACAGAATGTGGCCAAAATGAAGAAAAGCTTCGAAGCCGCCAAACATAGGTTTTGTCCCAATATCTTATCACTTACTCCTTCATTATGATGTTGCTCACAGATTTCCTCACCCAAAATAATCACTCTAACTAATAGTTTTAGATTCTTGTCTGCAGCTTTATTGAAAACAAGACTGATATTGCGAGCATGATATTGGAGTGGTCACGGACTTGGGTGTGAATATATGTATCCTGTATAGTTATGCACATGAGCTCGAATACTTTTAAAAAAAATGAACGGTAGGAGTAACATAGCTTAATAAATTCCAGTACGAGTGTAGCATCTCATTGAAGATGACGAGTTACTCGAAGTTCATCCACATTTTTTTTGTATAATTTAATAGGAAGCTTTGGAAACTAAGACAGAAAAAAATGTCCTTTTTCAGATATATCAAAAACAAGGAGGAAGGAACAATGATGCCTTTGAAGTAACTTTTAAACAAGTTTCCATTGACTTGAAGAAACTTTGTACAAAAATGCAGAGAAAGGGAGGGTTTGATCTGTTTCTCAACTGGCTAACATGCATTGCGGTTGTTTCTGCATTAATCAAAACCTGTATGGGAGGTGAGTTATATGAATCCAAATCCTTTTTTAGCTTCATTAGATCTGTTGATCCACAAAACGAACTTGGGATTCAATGGAACCACTTGTCACAAAATCCATGCTTGCATAAGCCTAATGGTGTGAAGTGCAATCTGCAGGCTACCTCAATATTAGAAATAAGGCTTGAAAATCTGAATCTTAGTGGTGTAATAGATGCAGATGCCCTCTGCAAACTTCGAAAGCTTCAAGTTCTTAGCTTATCGAGGAATCTTATACACGGAACGATACCGAGCTCGATATCGTACTGCACTGGGCTGAGGTATCTCAACTTAAGCAGCAATTCGTTAAGTGGGAGAGTTCCTCACACTCTAACCAAGTTGAAGTATCTCAAGAGTTTGGACATCTCTAACAATCATTTTACCAACATCGGTCCATATATTGGAAAGGAATTCGACCATTCTAATAAGTATTTAAAGAAACCAGTTTCATTACAAAGTGATGGTCATTTAAACACAAGAAGAAAGGATGAACAAGCTGCAGGTGCCTCAAAAGATTCCAGTGAAGATAATTCCATCGATCTATTGGTTGTTTTGATCCCTTTATATCTTGGCTTTGGGTTCCTCTTTGTGTTCTTATACTATATGAGAAAGAGGGCCGATAAAATAGCGAAAGAGAAAGAAGCACAAAAGGTGCTTAAAGAAACACCGCTCAAACTCTCTCCGATCAATGCTATACAGGAAGTGAAGCAAGAGGATAGAAACCAAGCGCTTGTTTTTTTTGTTGAGGACCATCAAAGCTTTAAACTAGATGATCTCCTCGAAGCCTCAGCTGATTTACAAAGCCAGGGAATTTGCAGTAGCCTTTACAAGGTAATACTTAAGAACAATGCCACTTATGCTGTCAAAAGATTGAAGAAGTTGCAAGTGTCTTTTGAAGAGTTCAGCCAAACAATGACACGGATCGGGAACTTGAAGCATCGAAATATCCTACCTCTTGTTGGCTACAATTGTACAAATGAAGAAAAGCTTCTGTTCTACAAGTATCAGAACAATGGAAGCCTCCTAAACTTGCTAAAAGGTATGTCGAGAAACTTATACTGCCAGTCATCTCGTGACCAAAGTTTCGGACTTCCAATGTTAGTCAATATGGTTACTCTATTGAAATTCTCTCTTAAAAACTGTTTTTGTTAACTTGCAGGCTACATTGAAGGGAAAAGAGAATTTCCGTGGAGACTTAGACTGACAATAGCAAGTGGACTTGCAAGGGGTTTGGCATTCATATATCAGAATCCAAAGGATGCAGACGAGATCATTCCTCATGGAAATCTAAAGCTCTCAAACATATTGCTGGGTGACAGCATGGAACCATTGATAAGTGAATATGGGATTTCAAGGCTTTTAGACCCCAAAAAGAATTCCCTTTTCTCCAATGGTTATACAGCACCCGAGAAAAGTTTATCGGAAAAAGGCGATGTTTTCAGCTTTGGAGTCATCCTACTGGAGTTACTAACTGGTAAGACAGTGGAAAAAACCGGAGTAGACCTTCCGAAGTGGGTGAAGTCGATGGTGAGGGAAGAATGGACTGGAGAGGTTTTTGACAAGGAGGTCACTGAAACCGCATTGCAGTGGGCATTTCCTTTGCTAAATATTGCTCTGAAGTGTGCATCTTATTCACCACTAGATAGACCAACTACATCAGAGGTCTTGGAAACAATCGATGAGGCTTTGTCTGCACACGATGATCGTTCGGTTTCTTCGATGTCTTCCTGGGAATCAGGCCACCCAGATTGCTGTATACTTCACACTGTCATACCTGAAACTTGGGATACTCCAGGATCAAATTGTTAGTAGAAACTTCAGTATGTTCTTATATTCCATTCTCCCTTCAACACCGGAACAATCTTATCATTTCGTTGATTTTGCAGGAAGAAGCCCCTCCATGTTAAGTTCAATAAGTCATCTATCTTGAATATTTTGTGGCCTACATTATATGATCGTGTATTTGTGTCATGTTTGTAATATTTTGTTAAAGGAATATAGGTTCACTGATATCTTGAATTCTAATTATGCAGAACAGGCAAAAGCAAAATTTTGGATGGTCCCCCACCACCACCACCACATCCCCCCTTTTTTATGTGCCTGAAATCACCATATGAAAGTGGGTCCAATTATTACAGTAGATGATAACATGCATAATTTGGATATGGTTTACATACACGCAATGTAATTTGCAATTATTGAAAAAGTTGAAATCAGTAGTAAGTAACAAAGACATGTTATAAAAGGTCCATATACACCAGCAGTTGCAATGGTACAAAGCTAGTTAACAGTGCAAGTCATGATTTTCCCACTCATCTAAACCATGTACAAAGAAACACAATACATTACAATGATACATGTTACACACCATTAAATCTAAAGTCACCTGTATGTCTTCCTTTGTTCAAAGGAGGCTTAGAAAAATGCCCTACTTCCATAGAACACCCGAGAGCCTGTGGTTTTCGATGCCTGTATTTTTTTATCACTGTTGTTAAGCTTTGGCCTGCAACGCAACAGCAGACCTGCATTGAAGCTGAACCAGTGGAGCAGCAGCATTTTGTTCATTTGTAACTTGCCTTGGTTGCTTTGTAATTTGACTTCAAGTTAGTAAGATTTGTTGTTGATTTGAATTTGATGTAATGGCTGATATGTCAGCTTCTTTTGTGTGTAATTTAAGCCTAGTTTTAGTCAAATATTAGTGGGAGTAGGTACATATTAGGTATTTATCTTGTATCATATATGTTTCTCAACTTAATGAAATGAAAAGGAATCATTTTTTCAGTTTTCTTCTTGTTCAATCTTCCTTAGCATTCGTTCTTAGTTTCATTTCTCCTTTGTTTTCTATAAAAACACCAACAAATGGTATCATAACAACTCTGCTCTCACTGAAAATTTTGAGTCAAAGATCTCCTCATTGGAGGACTCGAGAGACTTATCAACCATCTCATTGTCTGAGTTGATAAACTCTCTATATGCACTCGAGAAAAGAAGGACCAACAGGCTGGAGGAGCATCCAAAAGGAGCTTTCCAACCAAAAGCCAAAGAAATTTCAAGTTCGAGCTACAAAGGGAAGAAACCATAGCTTGATAAAAGGGAGAAACCAAAAGAGGGATGCAGGAAAGAAGAGATTTCCACCATGCATTCACTGCAAAAAGTCCACACATTTGGAGAGATACTGCTGGTATAGACCTGATATTCAGTGTAGGAGCTGTAAACAGTCTGGTCATATTAAGGTGTGCAAGAACAAAGGAAGGGCACAAACTCAGTAGCAAAATCAAGCTCAGGCTGTTGAGGATATTCAAGCTCAGGAGGAGCATGTTTTCACTGCATCTTATTTTGCAACCTCAAGCAAAGTCAGAAGAGATTGGTTAGTAGACAGTGGTTGCACTCACCATATAGCATATAATGAAGAGTTGTTCAAGGATCTCGATAGAAGTTTTGCTTACAAAGTCAAGATTTGAAATGGAAACCTCATTGAAGCCAAAGGCAGAGGCAATGTTGCAATAAGCACACTGTCAGGTAACAAAATAATCTCAGATGTCCTTTTTGTGCCTAATATAGACCAAAATCTGCTTAGTGTTGGTCAATTGATTGAGAAGGATTATTCACTTGTTTTCAAGAATAACTCATGTGTTATTGAGGACTCATTTGGTCAAGAACTAGTCATAGTGGCTATGACTGATAGGTGCTTTATGCTGGATGTGAATCAGCTAGAAAAGAAAGCATATACTAGTCTTACTGATAAAGCTAGTTTATGGCACAAAAGGCTAGGCCATGTCAATTATAAATCACTTGATTTGCTGCACAAATTGAACTTGGTTGAAGACATGTCTAAAATTGAAGTTAAAGACAGTGTGTATGAAATTTTCCAGCTTGGGAAGCAAGTGAGATTGCCTTTTCTAGTTAATAAGGCATGGAGAGCTCGAGATAAGCTTGAATTGGTCCATACTAACATTTGTAGACCAATGAAGACCTCTTCTTTGAATGACAGTAGATACTTTGTACTGTTCATAGATGATCTTACTAGGTTCTACTGGGTCTATTTTTTGAAACTAAAGTCTGAAGTGTTTGAAGCATTCAACAAATTTAAAGCCTTAGTTGAGAATCAATCAGGCTACAAGATTAAGGCCTTAAGATCATATAATGGGACTGAGTACTTGTCAGAGAAGTTTTAGGCTGACAACAAGCTGGAATTCATCATCAGCTGACAACCATTTATACTCCTCAGCAAAATGGAGTGTGTGAAAGAAAGAATAGAACAGTATTCGACATGGCTAGATGCTTACTGTTTGAAAGCAAATTGCCAAGCAAATTTTAGGCTGAGGCTATGAACACCTCAGTGTCTCTGCTTAACAGGTTGTCAACTAATGCTGTCAAAGATTAAACTTCTTTTGAAGCTTGGAATAGACTCAAGCCAACAGTTTCACACCTAAAGGTGTTTGGTTGTGTCTGCTATTCTCTTATCCCTGCTGAAAAGAGAACCAAATTAGAAAAAAGGTCTATGCCAGGGATCTTTGTTGGTTACAATAGCACCAAGAAAGGCTATAGGGTGTTTGATCCCTCGACAAAGAAGATCATGGTGAGCAGAGATGTGAAATTTGATGAAGGAAGAGTATGGAATTGGAATGGAACAAATGCAAGCTTGAGTGGGGAAGATCAGCAAGATAGCAATCTACAACCAGCTAAAGAAGGGCCAATTGATGATAATTTTGATGATGCACCTATGAGAGGCACAAGAAGCATCACTGACATCTATCAAAGATGTGATGTTGCAATACTTAAGCCTACTAATTTTGATAAGGCTGCTAGAGAAGAATGTTGGAAAAGGGTTATAGAAGCTGAAATAGAGATAATACACAAGAATGGCACTTGGGAATTGGTTGACAGACCAGACCAGAAGAGGGTTATTGGTGTGAAATAGGTGTTCAAGGTCAAATAAAATGCTGATGAGACTCTAAACAAACACAAGGCAAGACTTGTGGTAAAGGGATACAGCCAACAGTATGGCATCGATTTCATGGAAAACTTTGCTCTAATTGCAAGGTTAGATACAATAAGGTTTCTGTTTGCCTTGGTTGCTCAAAAGTAATGGAAAGTGCACCAATTGGATGTCAAGTCTGATTTTCTGAATGGCTTCCTTAAGGAAGACATCTTCATTGAACAACCAGATGGATTCAAGGTTCTTGATGAAGAGCATAGGGTCTATAAGCTGAAAAAGGCCCTGAATGCTCTGAAGCAGGCATCAAGGGCCTGGTATGTCAGAGTTGATGAATATCTGTCTAGGCTCGGGTTTGAGAAGAGTATTAGTGAGCCTACTCTTTATGTAAAGAAGTCTAAAAGTGAGACCCTACTGATTGTGTCACTTTATGTGAATGATTTGTTGGTAACAGGCAGCAAGGGGGAAATGATTGAAGAATTTAAGATGCAGATGCAAGATGTTTTTGAGATGATTGATTTGGGGGAAATGACTTACTTCCTTGGCATGAAAGCAAATCAATCTGACCATGCCATCTTCATAAGTCAGCAGGCTTTTGCCTTGAAGATCTTAAACAAATTTTGCATGTCCAACTGCAAAATTGTTAGCACACCAGTGGCTCAAGGTGAAAAATTAACCAGTAGTGGCAATCATGAAAGTGTTGATGAGAATGAGTATCAAAGCCTGGTAGGTTGTTTTCTCTACTTAATAGCTACAAGGCCTGATATCATGTTTGCTGTTAGCCTTCTGTCCAGATTCATACATTGCTGCGAGGTTGTTCAGTTTAAAACAGCCAAAAGAGTTCTCAGATATGTGAAAAGGACTTTGAATTATGGAGTGAATTTTGAGAAGACAAAAGAGAATTATGGAGTGAAATTTAAGAAGACAAAAGAGCTTAAGTTGATCGGGTATTCTAATAGTGATTGGGTTGGATCAATTGATGACATGAAAAGCACTTATGGCTACTTCTTCACTTTTGGCTCAGGGGTCTTTTGTTGGAGTTCAAAGAAGTAACAAACCATTTCTCAATCAACAGCAGAAGCAGAGTACATTGCAGCTACTACAGCTGTTAATCGAGCCATTTGGCTTGGGAAGCTCTTATGTGACCTAAATGAAAACCAAGTTGAAGCTACTGAGATCAAAGTTGATAATCAATCGGCAGTTTCCATAGCCAAAAATCTAGTATTTCATGGCAAGACCAAGCATTTCAAGATTAAATTTCATTTTGTTTGAGAGGCTGAACAATCAAGGGAAGTGAATCTGATTCATTGCAGCTCAGAAAACCAACTAGCTGACATTCTAACTAAGTCTCTCGATGCTACCAAGTTTGATTCTTTAAGAAGAAGGATTGGTATTTGTTGCATACAGTCCAAGGAAAAGTGTTAAGCTTTGGCCTGCAATGCAACAGGAGACTTGCATTGAAGCTGAACCAGTGGAGCAGCAACATTTTGTTCATTTTGTTCATTTGTAACTTGCCTTAGTTGCTTTGTAATTTAACTTCAAGTTAGTAAGACTTCTTGTTGATTTGAATTTGATGTAATGGCTGACATGTTAGCTTCTTTTGTGTGTAATTTAAGTTAAGTTTTAGTCAAATATTAGCTAGTGGGAGTAGTTACATATTAGGTAATTATCTTGTATCATATATGTTTCTCAACTCAATGAAATAAAGAGAGATCATTTTTTTAGTTTTCTTCTTGTTCAATCTTCCTTAGCATTCGTTCTTAGTTTCATTTCTCCTTTGTTTTCTGTAAAAACACCAACAATTGTAGTACTCAAATTCTCCAATTTGGTTGCTCCTTTGTTAATGTCCAAAGGTAGTTTCATCTTAGCCAATGACTCAGTAAATTGCTGCATGCTTTTCATGTACATGTCCACTATCTCTTGCTGCACCACCTTCTGCTCAGGCTCAATGCTGACAGAAACAAAAGGTTTTTCAATGGAATCACTACGTGCCCTGGAGGAACTACTGTCAGCATCTCTAGCATCAGCAGTTTTCTCTTTTGGGGTTGAAATGTGTTCCTCCATAGAAGTTTTTGAAGCAACTGGACTATCAGCTGATGGAGATGAGACTCAATTAGTTGACACACTGCTTGGAGGAGACTCTAGCTTAGGAACAGGAATGGAATTGACTGTAGCAGTTGAGAAGCTTTCCGCTACATTAACAGCCATATCCAAACTAACTCGATTTTTAGCATTGGAGATGACCAGGCTTCCAAAAATTTCAGAGTCTAAACTGGAACATGGGATCCCAAAATACTCAGAAACCATCATTTTGTTTTCATTCACAATTTTTGGATCTGGAAACTCAATCTTCTCTAATTCACACTCACTTATTTCTGAATCCTTCACGGTCTTCTCTGCAACTAAATCCATATGCATTATTGGAATAGCCATTACTTCAGGTGATGATCCAACATATGCAAGAGACAGTTGGACAAAACCAGCAGGTGAATGGAACTGATCGGTGGAAGAGAGAGAGAATTCATTCTCTAGCTTTTCCATTCTTGAGGATTACTTCAAACAGTGGCACCAACGCAAACCCCAACAACTGATCTTCAAGATAGTTCCTAACTCTACTCATCATGACTATCTCAATTTTGAGAGAGGAATCAATGGTTCGAGCTTTGAGGCGAAGGTTTTCATTAAACACCGGATCCCTCCCACTACCATTGATGATCTTAGTGGAAAATGTGCTTTCAGGATCACTGGTGAGACAAAGCTTAGCATAGACATTCTGCTTGTGGTAAATGCAGATGTTATGGATGTCTCTTGCCTGATAAACATAAACCTCAACAACACCAATGAAATTGTGTCGATCGAAAACGACAGCTTCCTTTGTGTTAACTTCAAAACCATCTGATAAGCCACCAGAGTTCCTAGTAAAGAGTTTAGATTTCTACTGCTGCTCAGGCTCAGCTACAACATAGCTTTTGAATGGTGAGGCAACTAACTGTGGAGAATCCATGAAAATACTAAGAAAATTAACCTGGCAGAGGAAAACAAAGTAACCCTTTTGAAATCAACTTCACCTAGAGATCAAAAGATAGAATATTTTAATTTTCTCCAAACAAATTCCAAGAGAAGAAAGCTTTCGGATTTAGCCAAATAGAACTCAAGGCTGAAACTAACAAACAAGTTCTAAATCAAGATTCAAACCTAAACCCTCAGTCCTTCAAGAAAAACCCTAGTACATGAGAATTTGAAATCGAAGCGAGGCTATTAACCTCTTGAGTTACTACAAGAAACCAAGATTATTAAAATCCAGTATCTAAAATGTCAAAGATTTTTTTGTGTGTGTGTGTGTGTGTGTTAAGTTGGCAACTTGAAATCACGCCCACCTCTAAAAAGTTATGCAACTTGAAATCACGCCCACCTCTAAAAAATTATGTAAATAGCTGAGAGGTAAACCCCCAATCTAAAACCTGGGTAGACCTTACTTGCAAAAAAGGCTGAAACCCCTTTCACTAAACAGTTTCCAAAGCATAACCCAGAAATAACCCAGGCTTGAAACTGAACTGACACCCATTAACAGTTAAACTCAGAGTCCAATAAAGCAATGAACTTTTCTTCATAGGAACTGGAATCCAAGGAATATATATATAGTAAAATATCAAAAACTTAATGACACTTTCCCAACTTTGTTCTCAGTTCAAAGCAATAAAAACAAGAAGAAAATATGAATTGTATTCACCTTGGCCGTTGGATTTATGACTTCTTTAAAGAGAAAAGAAAAATAAAAAGGCCTTCGTTGTAATCTGCAGCTCCAATCTGATATATGGACACAATCCACAGTTCCAATATGCAGGAACTTTTTGGACTTCTTTTTTGGGGTTAAGAACTGAGCCTCTTTTTTCTTCGTTTTGTGTGTGTCAATATGGGTGAAGAAGAGAGCGGGGGAGTTCAAAACAAGTGGAACTGGTTTGCCCAGACAGAACAAATATTGTGTTAAAAAAATAAAAAATAAAACTAACAAGTAATATGACAAAAGAGTCTCAGGTTTCAATTCAATAATTTTTGAAAAATAATAAAATAATCACTAACGTTATCGAAAAGTGATAGATTATTAACATTTTTTTGTTACAAACCTAACGGGATAGGTGACGTAGCCAGTTAACTTGCCACATTGGACAAGGCAAAGTTAGTGACTTTTTTTTCGTCCTTTTTTTTTAATAAATGACCCAATATTTTTTATTTTTATGTAAATGGCCCAATATGTTTAACTTGATTTAGTTTTGGTTTATTTTATTAAACATTGAAAAATTTGAAAAAAATATTTTTTAACATATAAGCTGAATAAATAAACTCATTTAAATCAGAAAATAAATCGAAAAATTTGGAAAAAAAAATTCACATATAAGCTGAATAAATAAACTCATTTAAATCAGAAAACAAAACTCATTGCTTCTAAATTCTAAATATAACTTTATTTATACTTTTACATTTGCATAATTTTAACCACCAATAAAATGGTGTCATATCATTAAATTTTAAAAATAACAAAATATTATTATATATTAATCTATATCTATTATCTTCTCCAACTTAATTTAAATTTAATTAAATTACTTAAAACAATCTCTCCTTTTTTGTGAGAAATACAATGCAAAAGAAAACGAACTTAGATCATCAAAAGCTAGAAAACCATTAAGTCTATCAACACATAAAACAGTTCCAAGTTGTTCAAGGGTGTCTTTAAAGACTTGCACTTCAGTTTTCATTTTGGGAGCCGTCTTAGCAATGCATTCAGCCACTTGATTTTTCTCTCTTGGGATGTGTTTGATATTCCATCGATCCAAAGTCTGTAATACTGGATAATACCTTCTCATTAAAGTTGATGCTGCTCTACCAAATGCCCATCTTGGAAAGCATTAGCCACCTCAAGATTGTCTATATGGATCAAAACATTATTAAACCCCCATCTTTTAAGGAGAGTCAGTCCATCAAGAATACCACAAAGCTCTGCATCAAAAACTGAACAATCCTCTAAATAATGATTAAACCCGAAGATCCAATCGCCAAATTGATTTCGCACTACACCACCACCACCAGCAAAACTTGCAACAACTTTAACGGGTCCATCAGTGTGTAAAAAAAATCCAGTCACCTGATAGAGGAAGGTTAGACGCATTAACGATCTGTCTTGATGACTCTTTATTGTGAGCCAAATCAAACTACTTGGCCCAACTCACAAATGTCCTAATAATAAATATTAACTTTTGAAAAAAAAACAAAATGATTAAAAAAATTGTAAAAGAAGAAAATATGTTTGTTTATAATTTAAAAAATTAATTATTTTAAGTAATTTAATTAAAGTTAAATTAAGTTAGAGAAGATAGTAGATATAGATGGGTGTACAATAATACTTTGTTATCTTTAAAATTTCTTGATGCGACTTTATTTTATTAGTGTCTAAAAATTATGTTTTTTGGATGATCCTAATATAAGTTATTCTCGTATAATAATACTTTGTTACCTTTAAAATTTAATGATGTGGCACTATTTTATTGGTGCCTAAAAATTATGTTTTTAGGATGATCCTAATATAAGTTATTGTCATTTTAACATTTTAAAACTTTCTAATATTTTGACTAATTTTTCTATATTTTTATCATATTTTATAATATATTTTTATTTATTCTTGTAAAAATTAATATGATATAAAAACTTATACAATATTTTAGGTCTGATTAGGGTTAAGTAATTTTTATAGGGTGAAGTGTTATATTTTAAAGGGTAAGCTATATTCATGGTCACTTTTGTTTACCTGAGGTTACATTTTAGTCATTTATGTTTTAAATTTTACGTTTTAGTCACTTATGTTACCGTGTTGTAACATTTTAGTCACTAAGCCATTAATTGTTGTTAATGGTGTAACAGTAAGCTGACATAACATGTTAAATAATCATTTTAAACAAAAATTTTAGATTAAATTATAGAATTGATCTTCATTATTTTTTCATTTTGAACAATTTAATTTTTTTCCTTTATTTTTCATTCTCTTCTGTTTCTCCCTCTTTTTTCCTACCTTCTTCATTTCTTTTAACATATTAGGAAGTAAAATTGGCAGTGAAGAAATGAACAGGAAGTCGAAAGCCATCATTACCTATAACCAAAACCCATACCATTTGCTAACTATCAAAACCCTCCACCACCACTTATTGTCTTCATTTCATCCACTAACACCTTCACCATTACCATGACCTCCTTTCAAAAACATCTCAAAAAATCCTCAACTTTTGGACTACCCAAGATCAAATCTCTATCACCGACCATTAGATTGAATCAATTTTCTAATATGTGCTCCTCCATCAGTGATCATTGTCTAATCTTTAGCTCTCTGTGATTTTGGGGGCTTATTAATTGTTGTTTACTTGAATTCTTGATTGATATGAACGTAGGTTTATTTGGTGAGAGGATGATATTTTTGGGTTTGTCATGAATGAGGTCATGGTAGTGGTGAAGATGCTAGTGGATGAAATAAAAATGATGGGTGGTGGTGAAGGGTTTTGATAGTTACAGATGGTATGAGTTTATGGGTTTTGATTATAGGCAATAATGGGTTTTGACTTCTTACTTCTAATTTCACTGTCAATTTGACTTCATGATACATTAAAATAAATGGAGAAAATAGGAAAATATAGGGAGAAGGAGAAGATAATGGAAAATAAAGAAAGTTAAAAGAACATAAAAGAAAAAATTTAAATTGCTCAAAACGAAAAAATATGAGGACCAATTGTATAATTTAACCTAAAATTTTTGTTTGAAATGATGATTTAATGTGCTACGTTAGCTTACTGTCACGCCGTTAACAACAATTAACGGTTCAATGACTAAAATATAACCTGAAGTAAATAAAAGTGACCATAAATATAATATACCTTATTTTAAATAAAATCAGGATCGAGTATCGATTACGACAGGAGGTTTAAGAAAACCTTGCCTTATTGCCTAAGGCCATCTCAAAATTAGGGTGTCATTGAAATTTAAATGCATAATTCTATTAATATGTAAAATATAAACCCAAAATATAAAAATATTTCTTTTGATTAAAATTAAAACCTTAAAATCTAATATTTTTTCAAATAAGTATTTGTAATTAGGGCGTCAGTAAGGGCAAGCTAAAATAAAAATTTGTTCCTTTAATCCTTCAAAAATTTAAAAAATTTAAGTTTATCTAATAGTAAAATGCATTTTGACCTTTTTAATATTTAAATTCAATTTTAGGCGCTTCCAAAGATAGAAATTTTATAACTTAATCCCTTGAGAAATTATAAAATTTTAAGTTAATACAACAACAATAAAATTACATGCTAACTCTCTTAAAAATTTATAATTCAATTTTTCCCCTCGAAAAAAATTTCAACTTTACACTTGAGCATATTATCTGTTTAACCAAAAAAGAAAGCTTAAAAAGCAAACTTCTTAACAATGTTCACATTTAAGCCTCTAAACCATGCTCGGTTGAACATTTTAATAGTGGAGTGAACATAAAAATCATACCAATTTTCCAACATTAGCTCTACAACTTTTTGCTTAGTTGTATCTCTTTCTGACTTTAAATAATTTGTGTTAATTGCCAAGAAGCACTTCATGCTAGTTATGGAGCACCAGTGACTGTTGTTACGAGAAATGATATTTCTTGGCACTAGCATTTATAGAAGCACTAGTAACCAAAATGAGTATTTAGAGGGGGCCTTTTAGACCATTTTTTTTTAAATTCAATGAAATAAATAATTTTTCGAGAGAGAATGAAAGCGCGTACAATTAGGCGCTTTTAATGTAAGTTAACAGAAAAACGTGCCTAGGACCAACGGTAATTTTTTTCTATAAATATCAGACTATTTTTCACTCTTTTCACTCAAATCCAACTCTCTCAATTCTTTCTAAACTCTCAACTCCCTCAATTTTATCAAATTTTGTTCTAAATTTTTTGATACGTTTGTTTAAAAATATTATAGTTTTATTTAATTATTTCATATATTATTCATTTCGATTAAATTTTCACAAATAACAACCTCTTTAATTCGTTTTGATGACAAACACATTTCCGCCTCTCAAATGATAATAGTAAGACGAAAATTTAATTTTTTTATTTTCAATTGAATAAAATTTAAATTATTTTATTTTTGAAAATATTTTAGATTAATTTTTTCGATATAAATAGGCGGATGATCGTGTTTTGGAGGGGTTCATACATAACATGTCAAAGACCCTAGATATTGAAATTCGTCATTACTTGCAAGACGCGAGATTCTTGCATGCATCCCCTATGCTTGGGGGCTGCAAACTCGATCCTCCACTCATCAGCGTGTTGGTGGAAAGATGGAGGCCTGAGACACACACTTTCAATCTTCTATGCGGCGAGTGTATAATCACACTTGAGGACATAGCTTTATAACTCGATTTATCGGTGGACGGGCTAGTCGTCACAAGGTCAACGATTGTTCCCGGTAAAGTGGACATTTCCAAGGTATTTTTGGGGAAGGTGTAGAATAAATTTTACGGTGGTCGGATAGATATGAAGTGGTTGGAAACCAATTTCAAAGATCTTCTTCCGAACACGTCTGACGTCGCCAAAGAAAAATACACACAAGCATTCATGCTAAGGTTAATCGGGGGCATTCTAATACCCGATAAATCTTGAAATTTGGTATACATAAGGTGGCCACTACACCTAGTTGACTTCAAAGAAAGTGAATGAATGATTTGGGGATCAGCTGTTGGCCACATTGTATCGGGAGTTGTGTCGAGTGATGGGATCAAATAAGATGTCAACCGATGATTGCCTGCTCCTACTGCAATTGTGGGTCTGGTGGCGACTACCATTTCTATGTCCCTGAGTGAACAACCCATATATGTTCCCATTGGTGACAAAGTAAAAATCATTTCCTAATAAATATGTGGTTTGTATAGTAAATTTTGTTTATTTATATATGTTTGAATTAACATATCGCTTGTATAGGTGAAACCATAGGTCGAGTTACGTAGAAATACTCGAACAGCTCGAAGATATCCAAATTTTGTTAAATCAACACTTGGAAGTCGAGGTTAGTTACTTATTTTTTAAAACTTATTATAATTACGCAATGATTTGTAAAATAAAATTCCGTACATAACAGAATTTACAATTGTGCACTACATTTTAAATAGATGTCATACGTCGAGCCGAATATCATAGACTGTATTCCGATGGAATTTCTGGCTAATCAGAGTATGTAGGACGTGAAAATGTCGTTGACAGCGTATACAACGGTGGAAATGCATGAATCGGATTGATTGATGCGATAGTTTGGGTGGAGACAATAAATTCCACCGCCACTGCGAGACATGGAAGCACTGCACAACCTAAATCTGCGAAGGTGATTTGCCAGAAATTGATGTGGAAAATTAGGCTTTTTTGACACACTTAAGGATTTTCTTTTCGAGAAAAATAGAGTTTTTAGCTTAGTTTTTCGTTATTTTTGTATTTTTATATTTTTTGGGTAATAAGTGAAAATATCTCGTTCTTGTCTATTTTTTTCTCAAAATTGGATGATAGTGCCATTGGGAGGTCTAATGTGTGTTTGAATGATGTAGGGACATGTCAGAGGTCAAAAAGAGCAAGAACGGCATCTAGGGCAAGGGTATCGTGATATCTAACCCTTGGAATTGCGACACCTCCAACAGTATAGAAGACCAAGGATACCCGTCAGTGGTATCACGACATCCTCTTTGGGTATCGCGATATCCACCTCTCAAGGAAGACCCCCAAGTTCAACACTGCTTGAGATATTGTGATATCCTCTTTTGGGTTTCGCAATATCGCCTTCGTCAAAGGGACAAACTTGGACAAAAAGGGCAACATTTGTTTACTAGATCCACCAATCACACAAGGCCCATGTAGGGACATTTGGCATAAAAAGTCATCAAAACATCCTTCAAAATAGCCAAAAATTGCTAAAGAGGAGAGAGACACATTATAGCTTAGTTTTAGGTTTAGTTTTCTCTAGGTTTTCTTTAGTTTTTCTCTGCATTTTTCTAGGATTTTTATTTTTCTCTTCTTCTACCTTAGATTAGAGTTTATTTTTCTGCAGTTACTTCTTTTTCTTGATGTTCTTTATGTCAGTTAAGTTAGTTAACACTGTAACTAAGGTTTATTTACATTTTTAGTCCTTATACCTTGCTTTCAAGATTTTTTAAACTCTAGTTTAATGTATTTTAGTTTATTTCACTTCAAATCTGTTAAAGTTTGTTCCTTTTATGTTTCTTGCTTTTGATGTCTTTGTTAAATGCTTTTGGTTTCATGTTATTTAAGTTTTCTTGCATAAAAATCTCAACTTTCACATTTTTCTCAAGTTTTACTTTTATGGCTGCTTTGTTTTCCATTATTATGTATATTTTCTTGACTTTGATCATGTGTAGCTAACTGTTTAAGGAGGATGGTTGATGAACATGTGTGTAAACTAAAATATTTGGGGCAAAAGACTAAATCGTAACAAATTGGTCTAATTTGAATAGAACTAATTACTTAGGTAGTGACGCCGCTAAGGGAATATTAAGATAAAGTAAGACCGGAAGGTAATCTTTTCGCAGACACGTTCCTCAGCCTCGGATTAACAGGCGAGATCGGAAGATAAATCAGAAGACCTAAATCATCTAAGTCGATAAAATTGAGATCAGAAGATAAAATGGAGTCACTTGGTAATTTACGTAATTTATGTCCCTAGCCCGAGATTTGGTGAACCACATCAAAGTCAACCAATCTCCAGTAGCCGTTTTGTATATAGTCCCGCTAGTTTACATTTCTTGCAATTTAGCCCCTAAATTAGAATATTTAATTTTTTTGCAAACTTATCTTTTATGAATCACCGCAATATAAAATCGTATTAGTTGTCATTTAGTCTCTATTGTGTATGCTAGTTATTGCTCAATCGCCTCTTCCTTTGGGTTCAATCCTTAGAATACTTCGGTATTTCATTGTAACACTATAAATATTATAACTGACTTGTATACTTACAATAAAATCAGGCTTTTAAAAATGTTTCATAAATTAGTTGTTTTAATGCACGCCGGTATAACCGGTCAGGGGGAAGAACAACGAGAATTGGCAAGATTACCACAATGAGTATATTGACATTTGGGATCATGGGATGGAATTCTTACCCATTCGCGAACTATTTTTCTCGTCAGACACGCTGCTTATTTAGAGTACATGCTCTAGTTCAGAGTCATCGGTAACTCGTATCCGATATCGATGGAGGTGAGGAGTAGGTAACTTTGTCAGAAGATGCAACAACGAGCGTCCTAGCAACGTAGATCTAGAAGAGGTGCAACGATGGGTTCGTAACCGACTCCGACCCAACATGCGCCACCGATGTCTATGCTAATTCCCTATCACTTCACTCCACTTATTCATGTTCATTTCACTAACCCCATGTTATTTTTCACAAGCACAACACTATGCACCACCGCAGCACCTTACCTCTACCAATCCCCGTAGGTCCCGTAGGTACATATTTCAAGGCACCTCCGTCCCCAGCATTCTACGCTACCATGCCGACGTCGATGATGACATCGATACCGACATCAATGCCAATGCAAACGTTGACCCAAACGTCAACACAAGTACCGTTATATATGATGACACTGATGGTGATACCGATGTTATCATCGATATCCGGGTCAATGCCAACGTATCTAGATTTTATGACATCGTATGGTTACTCACCGATAGTGTCACAAACACCCACCGTGTTATTGTTTTATCGAGGTGGGTCAGTGGCGCAACCACCTTCTCATGGAGTGGAGGACACACGATGGGAGGCTAAGACGGTATTGCACTGAAGCACGGATGAAAACAATGGAGACGAAGATGAGGCTGAAGGTGGAGACGATGTATTCGAAGATATGTACGAGGGTAGAGATGAAGACGAGGAACATGGGGATGATGGTCACGATCTAATAGAAGAGCTGACACCACTAATTGTGCGTAAATATCCTACACGCAACCATCAACCATCGCTTTGCGGTACATATTCGGGCTGACGATGCCAATGATATTTTTTTATTTATTATGATGTAAATATAGATGACAGCAATAAAGAAACAATAATTCATTTTTATATTTCTATTGCAACTTATATTTGTCTTTGTTAAATTCTAATACAAATTATAATTAAATTTCCATATATTTAATATTTGAAATGAAATATGTAACTTTGGATAGGCACCTTTAACAAACTAGTGATTAATAAAGGTACAGGGAGTAACTCTTAAAAATGGAAAAAAGTTCAAGTGCTGAGAAATTGTAATTGGTACCTAAAAATGCGCTTAAAATAACAATTACTAGACTATGTAAATGTTAGTGTATCATGGCAAATACAGTTGAAATGCAAGTTAAAAAAATTACACAAGAAAAAGGAAGCATTATAATCAATCTTTTATCATACAAAAAAAAAATGAATGTTAGTGATGTTGAGGCCCCAATGTACCCCTGACCATAGAACATGTTACCTTCATATGTCCTAAGTTTCTACAGTACCCGCATAACCTCTGTTGATTGTCCTTCTCCTAAATATCCAAATGGGGGCGTATTCGAGTGGAATTCGGGTGACTTTTTGGGACACAATGCAAGTTAGTGTTCAAGGCCAAATCGAACAGCGTGCTGGACACTGTTGGCCATATACTCTCATTTCAAATGGGTGGGTCAGGTCTCCATACAACGTGTATGCATTCTATTCTATACACGTCACTAATATAAGACATGTACTCAATTCGTACATTCGCACATGCGATAATTACATGTACACATGAAAACTGAAGTGTCTGGATTCTCCTATAATCGCAAGTCCCTTCTAGTAGGCCGACATGATATGATGCCCCTAACATGTCCTTGCCGGGCCTAGCATTCACCGTGACCCAAAATTGTAGGTTTTGATGCAATAACACATTACATACATAGTGTTCATTCTTATTATATTTCATTTAATTTCTTTCTTTACATCCTTGCACCAAACATGTTCGCCCGTAATCTGCCCAGCATATGCTGCCTCCTGTTTTGGAAATAAAGTAGGCAGGCGAAAGTATATTTCTTTAACAACTGAGGTTATCGGTAAATGATAAGTGCCCGTTAATACGAAATTGATGCATTCGACTAAGTTCATCCACATGTGTTCGTACTGTAGACCCCTATCATACAATTGCATCCATTATTCAAACGGTGTATTGGCGAGGTACATCGCACTATAGCTATTGATGGCATTCAAATTATCCAACATTTCATGGAAATGATGTTGGATGAGCTAGTACCCTATCGAGAAAATGATACTCACGAATGTAAACAACTCTCAAAATATTGTATAACATGATTGTGGAAATAGTGGCAACTACATACCCATGTGAATGACTTAATCTCGCTCACTTTTTAAACACCATTTTGAGTAGCAGTTGGAGCTGACATGTCTTATACAGTACCTATGGTGTGCATGATCCCAAACACTACTATGTTGTTTAACAGCAACCAAGATTCTCAGTCTCTTATAGGAGATGGCACATATCTTCTTAGGCTGGGGGCAAACACGACGACACAATCTGCTAAAAAAGAAATCTCAATCATTTGCCTTTTCTCCTGAAGTTATTGCAAATGCTATTAACAGAACCTTTAGATTAGCATATTGGGCAATGACCATCAACAACTGATGCTCATATCTCTTGTACAGTCAAGTGTCGTCAATTTACACTAAAGGCTTGCAGTTCTAGAAAGCTTTCCTACATTGATCGAAGATCCAAAAAAATTAGTGGAATACTCTTTTCTCAAAGACCAGATGATCCTTAAATTACACTAGGTGTGTTTTTAAATCAATTACGGAATGATACGTACCAGTCTAATACTTGATACCATTACCATAAATCGTTGTACGACCTGTCCCAACCGTTATGCAACTTATCCATAACCTTTTGTTTTGCAACCCATATTTTATAGTATGATGGCGTGTGATTATGTTGGCTAAGAATGTTGGTAATCAACATTAGGAAAAGAATCCTATGACTCGCCTTCACCATAGATAGAATAATGTCAGATATCATGTTAGTCTCGGATGATCCTGACTTACACTTGCAAAATACGAGTTAAAGTTATGTTATTTAAAAAAATAAAGACCCCAATTTAGACACATTTTGTCAAAATATCGGGTGATCGCATCGCACACCTTCTACAACACAAGTATGTGGACTAGAATATTTCTTTATAATCCAAAAGCATGTCTTCTTTCGAAAAGATGCCATGATTTTCCATTTACACCCCCCGTCCCATATTTCGCACTTTTCTTCTAATTTCTTCAAACGAGATTTTGTGACGTGATAGTTCATGTCTTTCTTAAAGCTATACTGCTTTAGTGCAATTAGAAAAAACATTTTTGTTACAATATTCCATGCCAAATTTCAATACCTGGACATCTAACGATGAGCTTTCATAGTCGGGTGTTCTGTACGGTAGCTGCGGAACTCTAAACCACCCTCGGTGAAAAGGTCGATATTGGTAATGTGGGGCAGAGTTTCATATGCCATGAATCGTAAATTTGGATTTGGAGCGTTGTTAGAACTATAATCGTCAGAATCGCAAGGTCCTGGCTCAGTTAGAACCTACTCTGGTTCAAAAAAAATGCTGCTTCTAAACCATCCGAACCGAATTTTCAAATTGGATCGAGGTTTGACTCTGATCCTTCAGCTACATCTGTTGCCCTTTTTTCCTCAGCTGCATCTTCTTCTAAATTTGTGCCTTCATTGTCATCTTCACCTAAAAGGTTAGATTTACCCTGGCCAGACTCGATCGTAAAGAGTAAGTCATCAATTCTTTTATACCCTAACTACTTAGAAAAATCTGTATCGGATTACAAATCGGTGTACGTTGATGGCCCCCTCATATAAGTATTTCCGCCCAAAGACATCGATCCACCGAATTTGAAATCGAAAACATTGATTGAATATCGTGCCCAGGTGTCGAGGTTCGGGTTACGCTCATACCTTGACTAATAGTGGTCGTTGAAATTTAAATCGATGCCAAAAATCGAGAAATGTCTACCCATTGTTGTTTAAGGGACATTATAGTAAGAGCTTTGTAATAAACCAGTGAGCCCACCACACAACCATGTGTTAGGACTTTCTACTTCAACTTCGGTTCTAACATTAGTCGGAATGGTGGCTGAAGATGGACCAGTTCCATCAACCTCGACAAACTCGGCATATAACTTTGTTACAGCATTTTCGCTTGAGCAATGCAATGATATAACCGCCTCCAACTCGAGTTCACATTTCACATCAAATAGCTCGTACTTAAAGAGGTCAACCGATGCTAGATATCTGCATTGCAAGCTCGAAATTCTTCCCTAACTCAAACCCACAACTTTCCTCCTTATTCTAATCTGTAACTCATGCAATTGAATGGTACAGTTGAAAACCCATTCCACAGTCTGGGCTTTTGCAAATACGACCCCAACTTCTATATTACAAATTTGACCATCGTAGTAAATGACGAATTTCACTCGTTGACTCATTTCAATTTAAAATGAATTGGATATTTAAAACAAAAAAATCTTCAAACGGTTATCCAAACAAATGCATACGACTCTCGCAACTCAACTCTTAGATGTTTAATATGAATTTGTTGCGTGCCTAAATTTTGAATATTCTGGTGCTTTAATAGCAAAATAGAACAATGAGAGAGATAATGTATGGTTTAAAATTCATTTTTGAGGACGTGCTTTCGTCGAATAATGGTAATGAAACACTCTTCAGTACTCGAAAACGTGCTTCACATATCACTAATTGAAATCAGACGCGTGCTTCAAACGGCATTCAGTGCATCAAAACATGCTTTACATTTTACCTGGGATTCTTGGGGTCAAGTACTTTTTTTTTTAGACTTTATGAAAATGTTAGAGAAAACTCATCTAGCTGGGCAAGCTTCCCTATTAACATGGCAGGAAAGTGCACCTAGCCAAACGCGATTTCCATTCTTTTTTGGTAGATTTAAAGCACGTTTTGAAAATATTCAATGAAAACACTAGTCTTACAACGCATTTTCGACCACGATATTTTTTCTTTTGCAATTTCACCCTTCTTTCACGCCTATAAAAAGAGGGTTACCCCTCTAGCCTCTATCCCTCTACTTTACAATATTTCTCTCTTTTGTTTTCTTCCTTGCTTCAGTGTTAAAAATTTTCGTCACTAATATAATTTTTAGTTCGAGGTAGTCTTGAGTCATCGGTAATACGATATCGCTCTAAGATGCACACATTTCCTATATCCTACCGAGATGGGACTATTACCTTAAAAACCTATCTTGTGGAGGTTAGGTTTCAAGGTTACTTTACTTTGTACAATCATGGGTGGAAGTTTATGTAGAGGTCTCAATTGACGGTCGTTATGCGGTCATGGATCAAAGTATAACGGGGGAGCCATTTCATTATCGTTACGTGGCCACGAGCTTAAGATACCTGGAAATGTTTCCTTATAAGTACCATACATAAGTTTGAGGTCATAATTATAGGAAAAAAATATGGGGCTTCCTACTGTAATCGGCGTAATTTTTTTCTTCATTTCCGCACAACCGGTATCTTTAGCCTTCCTTCTTATCTAAAGGTCCAATCGTTGTTGACGCAGGAGGACTCTCAGGCAAGGAGCGACTGTTTCAGTGGAGTAAAGGTGATGTTCTTTTCCAAGTAACAATGATTGTCGTTATTAAACAACCCATTAATAACTACAACCGATGTCTCGTTGACCCGAGTTTGACTTCTACTCTTGAGAGCCCTCTTGTGTCCATCTCAGTGTCAGCCTTCGGATAAGAATGAAAGGTTAAAGATACTGGCTGCCTGGAAATAGAGAAAACAATTACGTTAGTTACACCAGAAATCCTTTCGTTTTTCCCTATGATTATGGCCTCAATCTTATGTATGACATCTATAAGGCATCATTTGTGGGTATCCAAAAAGCTTGAACTGTGACCGTATAACGACCGTCAACTGGCCCCTAATTATACTCGAACTCGTGACCGCATCATACCCGCCGACTGGGACCTCCACTTAGACTTTGACTTGTGACCATATCAAGCACTATCACCCCGAAACCTGACTTTCATAAGATGGGTTTCTGAGGTAATGGTTCTACCCCAGCATGACATATGAAATGTATGTGTTCTGAGTGACATTATCTCATCATTGACCCCTCAAATCTACCTATAAACTTTTGTGATTTCACCTATAAAACCTAAACTCTAATTCTTAAAAAAACTTTAACCCTAACCCTTAAAAAATTAAAAAACCCTAACCCTAAAAAATCTAATAAAAGTGTGTGAAAGCATGCCCAACTGGACACGCTTTCACATACTCTCTCCAAAAAAGACTTATTTCCCTAAATTTTAAAAAATAGCCTAAAAGGCCAAATAAAAAAATTAGCATATATGCCTTATTTAGCCTATTTACACGTGTTTGGATTAGATCATCTCATTTTGTCATCAAATTATCACGTTTGGTTCAACAACTTTTTTATGAATTGATAATAGAAAAGGTAATCTCAATACTACATATTTGTTAAATAATATTAAATTAACTTGGTATTGCGATATTTGTGACGGATTTACTTCTAGATCAATTTTCCTTAAACTAAAACAAAATAATAATACCAAATAAATCAAATCTTTAGTTCTTTGAATTATTCTCTCAAGAAACATTCCACTATATTTTTATCCAAACTTCACATTTTATCTATTATATTACGTAATATTAATTAATTATTTTATTTTTACCTCTTATAAATAAAAAAATATAAATTTTTTTGTACTTAGAAAAATTGGCCAAATGGAGAAAAGCGTTGGTGTAACACTGTCTTCTGGTGGCGGTATTGGACGTTCAACTAAGAAAGTACGTTGTAGACCAAAGGAACCACTTGACCCAGATGACCCCATAGTGGATGCGAAAGGAATGATGGTGAACTCGAGTGGTAGTACAAATGAATCGTGGAAAGACAAATTGATGGGTAATAGTACTGATGGTGAGAAACCTTAGAAAGAGGAGGATTTTGAATTAATGGAAGGTAATACTACAAATGAGGTCATCAATGGTATCCTCTCTATTACTTTCTTTGAACGAGTACACCCGTATATCACCCAAAGCATGTCTTGAACTGTAATTGTTAAACTTCTTAGCAGAAGGATCTTTTATCTCACCATGTCTAGCAAGTTACAGGTCATTTGGAAAACAAAACATCCATTACAGATTATGGACTAAGAAAATGATTGTTTTTTAGTTAAATTTCATGAGAATAAAGATTACCTTGCTACTTTATGGGGGGACCGTGGACTATCTTTAACCAATATCTTATGGTACGGCTATGGACTCTAGCCTTTACAATAGATCAATCATTACCTAATAATCTGATAGTTTGGATTCGTCGACCTGGGATACAATAGGAGATGTAATATAAGAGCTTACTAAAATTTATCGAGAATGTGATTGGATCAGTGGTGAAATTTGAATATTATACGAATGTTAAATTGAGGGGTTAGTTTGCTAGATTGGCAGTTTTTGTGAATTTGGGGAAGCCTTTAATCTCGAAGGTCAAGATTGACGGCAGGATTCAACGGGTTGAATATCAATCCTTACCCATGGTTTGTTTCAACTGTGAAAAGTATGGCATTGTAGATAAGTCTGTCCTCACAAAGCAGGGCAAGAAACTGATCCGGCGGTGGAAGAAGATAAATCACCAAAGCAGGAGACGGTGTTGCAAGAGAAGGTAGAAGCACAAAAGTATGGGTCGTGGATGATTTTTGAACGAAGGCAAAGGAGGAAGGCAAGAACAGTGGTGGCGAAGGCGGATGGCATCGTGAAGGCCAACATGGTGAGTGATTCTAGATTTAAAATTCTAAACAAGAATCATGAGGAATTGGTAGGGGAAAATCTGGGGAATTAGATGATAAATATGTCAATTGATTTAAGGGCAAAAATTAGGGAGATTAAGGATGTTGGAAAGGAATGGCGACATGGTGGAGAAGCAAATAAGGGAAAAGGTAAAGGCAAAGGAAACTCTAAGGGTAAAGGGAAAGGGCCAGCATTGGTTAGTGGACCCAAACATAATAATAACATGCTAAAATAGTTCAACAAAATAGGCGGCTCTTCTGCTGGGCCGAATGTTAAACCTTTTGATGATGAATCAAAAATGGGGTCAATTTTAATGGATAAGAAAATGGGTCAAATTAATTTTCAAGTTGTGGGTCCATCTTTAAACGAGAGGAAAAATGTTGCAGTAAAATTTCTTTCCAAAATAGTTATTTCGCAGAAGGCTTTCAAGTTTCAGATTCGCAAAATAAAATGGGAGAAAATTTTGGGCAAAATCTAGATGATGAGGCAGAAAGCAGAATGGGTGATAACATTGACCAAGAACTGACGAATCTGCTGGAAAGTGAGCAACCTTCAATGTCAATGGTAGGGGTAATAAAAGATATTCTACAATAGCTGAATCATAAGGTTGGGGAAGATATGGTGATGACGGGGAATGTTGTCTGTCGAAACCATTTTAAAAAAAAAATAGGGATCGATTTAAAAAAAAAATGGGAGTCGTCACTGATTTTTTATTGAGGTGTGATCGGATCACCTTGAAAATAATTTTAGGTCTGCAAATTTTCGGGAGTCTGTTACGCACGAGGAAGGGTTAGCACCCTCGTAACGCCTAAAATTAGTACCGAATTGATTATTTAATGTCTTAGCGTCAAGAATTTGAAAAGATTTTAAAATATGATCTTTGAAGTTTAACTTTGAGTAAACCAAATTGAATAATAAGACGGACTCATTTTGAAGAAATAAATTGCTACACTCAGTGAGTTAGGTTGCAACAATTCGATCTTTGAAATTAATTTTTTTCCTTTTTAGAAAATCATGTGATTTAAAAAGGAGATTCGATTATTTAAGCAAATCTAGAAATTCGAATCCAGTAAGTTAGGGTTTAATCTCTCGAAATTCTTAAACAACTGACATTGCCTTTATTTTAAAAAACGAGATAACAAAATGTTGTATCCAGTAAGTTAGGATCAAACATTTTGAAACCTTAAGAATTTTAATCGTGATTTTAATAAAATGGACGCTTGATCGTCTGAATTCATCGAGAAGAATCGAAGTCCAGTAAGTTAGGGCCTAATTCTCTCGAGAACCTACGAACGCCAAGCCTTTTTAAAGTTTATAAAATAAAATGATTATGACCTTAATAAAATACAACTTTTACAAACGGAACATGATTAAATAATGATACTACTAATAATTCAAACTTAAATTAGAAACAATTAAACGAATAATAGGCCAATACAAATATTGATTTAAATCATATTATACAAACATCCATAAATTCATAATCAATAAAAAACAAACAAAAACAATACAATAAAAAGTAAAGAAAAAAAACAGTGATAACAATAAATAATGCAAATATGTACTACAATTAGTAAGGGAATAAAAGGTTTGAACAAATTTTAATGAAAGATCTTGAAAACACAAAGAAATAAAAAGTAAAATAAAAGTGAAAAGCTTGGAATTAATATCTAGATTCTAATCTATATAAATAAAACTTAGTAAAATAATAGTATGTACTTAGTAATAATCTATAAAAGTTGAAATAAAACAACAAATTTAAAAGGAAGAGTGCTTCCCTACGTAACACTATTATTTGAGATTAATAATATATTATTATACATATATATACGCATATAGTAAAAAACATATTACATATACATAATATATAAGGATGTAAAATATTATTATTATAAATCAACTTTCTATAAGAAAATATAAGGTTAATCCTATATAAAATACAAATATATAAAGAAAAATAATCATACGATAATAAGAACAAGTACAGTATAAAAAAACAATAAATTTCCTAAATAAAAAACTAAGCAACAAGAGGGATTAAATCACAAACCAAACCAAATTAACAGGGAGCAGCTGGAATTAAAGAAAAGTGAGGGACCATGCTGCAACACGCGTATTACATGGGGGCCCGATTGGGAAATATCCCGCTTCCCCAAAACGCAGTGTTGCAAGCCGGGCCGAAATGGAACGAAAATAGAATATGAGGGCTAAATCAGAAAAGAAGAAGAGGCTTAATTCAAAAAAAAGGAAAACGGAAGGGCTAGTCGTGCAAATATCCCTCTCTATGCCAGAACGCGCGGGTCTAGTCGCGTCTGGGTCGGGTCATCGGGTCGCGCCCTAAAACGATGTCGTTTAAGAGCCACTGAATTAGGCAATACGGCGACGTTTCTTGATTTCCCTTAAGCCCCTCTTTAAACCTCATCTGTTACCCTAAACAAAAATAATAAAAAAAACCTAAAATCTTATTCCATCTAAAACAAACACCAAAAATAAATAAGGGCTCAGCGTCGTTTCGTGCTACATCAATCGACGGCGGCTTTCCGAATCCCGAGCACGACTCCGATTGTGACGAAGCGAACTCGAGACCGGTCGCCAGGTAAGTCTGCTTCCAACTCCTCCATTTTAAAAAGAAAAAAGAAAAAAAAACATAAATGAACTCCCCTCCCGCCTCTGTGGCTCAACTGTTCAGGGGACCCTTAGCCTCGTCCGACCCCGATTGTGACGGAGCGAACGGAGACCAGGTAAGCCTCTCGTTCCCTTTCTCCTTTATATTTTAATGCCAATCAATGAACAAAAGAGCCAAGAAAAAGAAAAAAAAAAAGCAAAGAGATTCACCATCACCTTTCTAACTTTTTGATTTCTTTGAACGAATTTTTTTGTTTACAATCCGCCTATTTTTTTTTGTCTCTGTCCCCTTTACAAAAGGTTCCCCCTTTCATTTTATAGCCGAAATCAAAAATAAAATCCCCCAGAATCCTTTTTAACATTTTTCTTTTTCCTATTTTCTGATTTGCTGGTGATTTCTATTCTTTTTGCCTGCTTTCTCTGCTTTTTTTTTGTTTGTTTGTCCTTCTTACAGGTATGTGGAGGCCGTACGGTGATGTGGCACGGCTCGGTGCAGTGCATGGAGGCGGGGCACGTGGTGGTGGCGCACGTGCGAAGGCACACGAGAGGGCAGAGGCTCGACACGTGGAGATGAAGGCCCTGGGTGGCTGTGGCGTGGCACGTATAGAGGCTAATTGGTGTGCGTGGAGGCTGCTAGGGTTTGCCACAGTGCATTATGATATTGGGCCTTTTGGGCTGAATCGATTTGCTAGGTTTAGGTTTAGAGCTAGGCTAATTTGGGTAGTTTGGGTTAAAATGAGTTGGGCCACATTGGGCCTGTGTAACTGGACATTTGATTTTATTATTATTTAAATCTAGTTTTAAAATGACCGGGTAAAAATTGGTTATTACATTGTCGATGTTGAGGGTCCAGAGGATGAATTTCTAGTGGATGCGGAGGCTGTATGATTTAAATGGTAAAAGTAGATTTCTTTATTTTTTTATATGATGATAATGGATTTCAATTTTTTTTAGAACTGTCAGGGGTGTGGACACCCTCGTTTCCATAATTTTTTAAAAGAGTATAGAAGAAAGTTTTCTCCAAATTTTGTTTCATTGTTTGAAACTCGAATTAGTGATCTTAAGGTAGATTCGGTTATTGCTAAGTTGGGTTTTGAGTATTCTTTTAGAGTCGAAGCATCAAGCTTTACAAGGGGTATATGATTACTGTGTAACGAGGGCACTCGGGTGGAGATTTTGAAAGTTCATCCTCAATTTATTTATATGTGAATCCATGATAATAGAAGTCGATACCTGGTTTTTTGCACTGCAGTTTTGCAAGTCCAAAATGAAGCACAATGGCTCAATTCTAGGATAAGTTGGACTACATTGCCACTGAAGTGAAAGAGTCATGGATGATTGCAAAGTGATTTTAATGTCATTATGTGTGGGGAAGAAAGACAAGGCGATTCTGAACTTAGTTGAGTAGGAGTAATCGTTTCAGGTCTGTTTTCCCCCAACATGGACTTCTTGATTTAGGATTTTAGATACCAATGTTCACGTGGAACAGGGGAAATTTATTTCAAAGATTGGATCGAGCTATTTACAATAAGTATTGACAGGCTTTTACATCTAACACAACTGTGTGACACCTACACAGGTTGAAGTTTGACCATCGGCCACTCTTGATCTCAGCGCATCCGAAGGAGTCAGTGGAAGGGGACCAACCCTTTTATTTTCTTCTAGTTCATTGACACACCCCGAGTTCCAAGATGTTGTGTTACAATTTTGGAGTAACGATGCGAACATTGTGATGAATTTAGAGAACTTTACTTAGTCGATCCAAGTTTGGAACAGAACAGTGTTTGGTAACATTTTTGCTAGAAAATGGAAAGCAAAGACGAAACTAGAATGCATACAAAAAGCCTTGGAACGGTATAATAGCACGAGGCTTAGATTGAGGGAAGTAAAAGTACGACTTGAAATTGAAAACATACTGAACCAAGAGAAACTATTTTGGTTTCAAAAGTCCAGGAGTGAGTGGTTATTGAATGAGGATAGAAATACAAGTTTTTTCCATAATCGCACATTGAAGAGGCGTCGACAGAACCGAATTGCAGGTTTGAAAATAGAGGGTAATGAGTGGTGCTATGATATGAAATCCTTAGGAGGCATGCGGTTGAGTATTTTTCAGCTTTATTTACAGTGGACCCATACTCAATTGGGAGCTTTCCTGTCAAGGGGCATTTTTCGAATTTGGAATCTCATATCGTTAGTGATCTATGTTCCAAGGTCAATATGGAGGAGATTTGATGTTCTGTTTTTAGCATGGCTTCGTTCAAAGTGCCGAGTGTGGATGGTTTTCATGCCAAATTTTACCAAGAAATTTCAGATATCGTAGGAAGTAGTGTCTTTCAGATGGTTCAACATGTTTTTTTAGGAGGAGATTTGGACCCAAAACTTAACAAAACTCTCTTGGTCCTTATTCCTAAAAGAATTGGTGCAGAGTTGATCAATCAATACAGGCTCATTAGCTTATATACAGTTTTGTATAAAATTATTACAAAGACTATTGTTATTCGTCTTCAACAAGCTATGTAGGTGCTGGTAAAACAGAATCAATCAAGTTTTATTGCATTGTGAAACATTTCTGATAACATTATTATTGTCTAGAAAGCGATTCACACAATAAAGAATATTAAAGGCAAAAAGGGTTGAATGGCAATCAAGGTAAATCTTGAAAAGGCTTATGATAAGGTGTGATGAGATTTTTTAAATGGCACTCTATTGGATGCTAGGGTTCCAAAACCATTGGTTAGAATAATCATGTAGTGTGTTTCTTTATCGACAATGCAACTGATTTGGAATGGATCACTTTCAAAGAGTTTCAAGCCAACTAGAAGGGTGTGACAGGGAGATCCACTCTCTCCGTTCCTTTTTGCACTTGGCATGGAATGATTGGGTCACTTGATTGAAGTAGCTATTGGGGAAGGTATATGGGAACCATTAATGTTATCACGCAGGGGACCAAGTGTGTCTTATCTATTTTTTGTTGATGATCTGGTGCTTTTTGTAGAGCCGATGAAAATGGAACGGATTGTATGAAACATGTTCAGGATCAATTCTGTCTTTTCTCTATCCATAAAGTTAATAGACAGAAGACTCAGTGATTTTTCTCTCACAATGTATCTGAGGAAGTAGTAATAATTATATGTGGAAAGCTAGGTTTCTTCAGAGTTAACGAATTGGGAAAATATCTCAGTATGCCACTTTTTCACAACAGAGTTGGAACTAATACTTTCTAATTTATTTTGGATAAGATTCAAAATTAGTTGAATAGTTGGGATGCTAGTAAGATGTCATTTGTTGGCCGTCTCACATTGGTAAAGACAGTATTACTTATGATTCCCAATTATTTTATGGCTACAGCTCGAATTCCAATCATGATCTGCAAGGAAATTGTAAAGCTAGCTCGTGGTTTCTTGTGGGGGAACATCAAGCTCAAGTAGAAAACCATCACTTGTTAACTAGAAAGATTGTTGTATGACGGTGTTAAATGGAGATTTAGGGATTTGGAAGTTGCAAGACCAAAACAAACTATTTCTTTTAAAGTTGTAATTTAATTTGGTCGCTAACATGGAGAAGTTGCGGGTTCATGTTCTACGCAATAAATGCAATGTTCATGAAATCATCGCAAAAGACATACGTCGAAGTAACTGTTCATTCATATGGAGATCCATTATGAGTGTATGGAATGAAGCTAAACAGGGTCTCATTTGGACTATCCGTGATGGGAGCTTGGTAAATTTTTGGAATGATACTTAGTTAAGGGATTCGGGTTCGTTAAAATTGCAGTGTATTGGTAATGATCCCCTGGATGAAACTCTTCGCGTGTGTGACCTTGTGACACCAGAAAGAGAATGGAATACAGAATAGTTATCCACGATGCTCCCTAAAGATATTGTTGTCCGAATATGTGCTTGCAACACACTGTTAAGGGATTCAGGTTTTGATAAAATCTCTTGACAGTGGCTATCGGCAGGGAATTTCTCCCTTGCAGAAATGTATAAGCATCTTTTTAACACTAGTGGACCAAGGCAGTTTGGATATGACAGATTAATTTGGAGAGTTGTGGCACTTCAAAGGGTGCGAGTTTTTCTATGGTTGCTTATCCGAGATAGACTTTTGGCCAACAAGGAACATACAATGAGAGGTATGACATCGATTCTTTTTTTGCAAGCAATGTGGTTAGTCTGTAGAAACGACAATTCATGTGGTAAGGACTACGATTTTGCTCAATCGATTTGGAAAGCATTGATTTCCAGGAAAAATTGGAAATTTTTTCTTTAACTCAACACTTGAGAGATGGATTCACTGGAATATCACAAACAAAGGGGAATTAAATTTCGGTGGAGGAAAATGGTCGATGTTTTGTACAATCGTCACTTGGTTCCTTTGGAAGAACTATAATGACTTTATCTTCAACAATGATAGGGGGAACAGCTAGAATTTGATAGCCTCGGCTACGACATGAGCAAGATTGTTTGGAAAAAAATGGTTGCATAGAGCAAATGGCATAGTTGGCAAATGCCTGAACTGGGATGGGTCAAGATTAATATTGATGGCTCGATGTCGACAAGCAGAAAAAGGGCAACAGTAGGAGGAACGTTGAGAGGACCAAACGGAGGGTGGTTAGTGGGTTTTGAAATGGTAACAGGTATGGTTGATATTTGCCAAATTGAAGCTCAAGTTATCCTTGAAGACTTGAAGCAAGCATGGATGAGGGATTTCAGACAGGTTGAGGTGGAAAGCAACAATACCCTGTTGATTGATACTATTAGGAACGGCTTTGCAGCAAATGTTAATACAGTAGAAGTTCAACTAATTCATGAGTGATGTAATAGAGACTGGCAAGTTAAATTTACATGTCTTGAGAGAAAGCAACAAAGTTGTTGATTGCTTAGCAAAGACGGCGGGAGATGGAATGAATCAATTGGTTGTACTTGTTGATCCACTGTCACATATACGAAGGCTTCTGAAGGAGAATATTGACAGCTCAATGCAAGTAACATCATTTGGGTTCTAGCTTTAGTGGTAATTTAGTCATGTACTAAATCCGCTTTTTATTTTCAACCAAAAAAATTAATTATTTTATTATTATTTTATATATTAAAATTATTTATTAATTGAGAAGATTTAACCTCATTATTATTGCTGTCGTCGTTATGTTGTTGCCTTAATTTTTGCCCTACTTTCATACTCTCCTTTCACGCTGTGCAAAATTTAAAATATTGTTCATCCTTATTTGCAATTAAGGACAGCTTCCAAATAAAAGAATTTTACATCCAACCAAATAAAAAAAAAATAGTATTATTAGTATTGTGTTAAGTAATCTATCCTATCACCATAGCTAATCAAATATTCTTTCATTCGAACATCTTTTCTCGAGTATGGTTGATAAAAGAGTTGAAACCCTGTGGTTTTCATTTAATTGACTCTATAAGATTTTATTTTATTTTTTAACGATCTCAAGCTTAAAAGTGGGGCAAGTTGGATTGATTTTATTATTAAAATTTTTGAAGTTTTCAGAGTCAGTTTTAAAACAAACCCTCCACCCACCCATTTACTAGAATATTACTTTTTTTTTAAAAATATTTACAATACTTTATAAACGTATTAGGGTTGGTTGTATGAAAATTAATATAAAGCTAGATTATTTTCCCCACTTCATTGGGGTTGCTTAAACACATGGGTGATCTTTTGTTTTTCTCATTTGCTGTACAAAAGTGTTTTGCCTTAATTAGTACTCATGGGTGAACAAGCGTCAAGCATGTAGATGCTTTTGCATTCAAGATAAACGGTGACCAGCATGCATGAAGACAAGTTTACCATCAATTTAAGGGGAATTACGCAGATTCTTGGGTCTAATAGGTAGGTTTCTTCAAGGTTACGGCTTGTTATAGTCAGAAACCTATTTGACCTAAAAAGAAGAATGCCTTTCAGTGATCCCCATTTCAATTCAAGCAAGCCCTAACCACATTTCCTATCCTTGGGTTGTCATTTACAGTACAAGGCATATTCTGTAGTCTGACCATTTTAGTGTCTTTCATTTTCCACTTATGATCAAAATTTCTTGCAAAAGTGGAACCACAAGGCCTACTGATGAAGCTCTTGCCATTTGATTTCACCATTGTTTACAAAGCTGGAAAAGAAAAATATCGGTGTTGCTTTCTCAAATACCCCATCATGTTGATTTCTTAGCTCTTGGTATCCCAGTTCTGTTGGATATAACTCATCCATGAAGAACTACCCATACCAAATTTGGGAGGATATCTCACTGGATCTGATTTGGGGACTACCCAAGTTTGGTGGTTAATGATACTATCCTGGTGGTCGTCAATCGTCTCAGCAAATTCTTTAATTAACATGACAGCTGTTGACCCCCCAAGCACCGCCCAAAACGGCTATATTTTTGAATCTTTTTGGATTGAATTTGGAGCCTTTTGCTTTCAATTTGATTAAATTTCCCGTTGCTTCCGTAATGTTTCTAGAAACCAAAAAGAAAATGATATTCAAAGCTTTCTTTTTCTTTCAAATTAATTTAGTTTCTTAATAAAAGACCGTATTTTCAAATAAAGAATGTTATCTTTTCGATTAAAATATTTGTATCTTTACCGAATTTAATTTATATATTTTATTAAATTTAGGTCTTGTTGTTATGGTTATTTTGAATATTTTATAAAATTTGTAAAATAAAGAAACTAAATTTCTTGAAATTAAATTACAAATGCATGCTTTAATCTATTTAATATAATAATTTTCATTATTTGACTAATTACAATCAATTTTCTTTTTACCCATCTATCCACTAGTGTACAAATTAATTAAACTTATTTTAAATTTATAAATAAGGGCGGCACCAAAAGATAGATATAGGCTTTGACCCTTTTGATTTGGTAAAACTGCATATTAAATCCTTATATTCTATAATGCTCTAATTATCAAAATGATAAAATTTCTGTTTTGCCCCTAAAGAAAATAGAATTCTATTTCGATCCCTCACTATAAAAAGTTTGAGATTATACCTTTTAATTTCTTTTAACATTTCATTATATCCTAAATGAAACATGTGTTACCTTGAAAATTGCTTGACATGTTTTTGAAGAAATTTGGTAATGTGAATAAATTGACAATAATTTCTCTACATGATAATAAAATGGTAAGTAAAATAAAAGTTTCAAGTTGGGCTCTGCTTGATAAAGTGTTGAAAAATTCAATCAATTAAAAGTTAATATTTTAAATAACTTAATTTTTAAATACGTTTGATAACCTATGATATAACTATTGGATAGAATAATTTTTACAAAAAGTATGGAAAATAATAAATAGAGAGGACTTACTTAGCACTTAATATAGAATAAATTTAATTATTTTTATTTTATTTTATTTCATGTAATATTATATTATCTTTTATCAAATTTTATTTTTTGGTATAACCTCTAGAACTACCAAATATGAATTAAGTGATAATTTTATCAAATTTAATATTATATTATCTTTAACTCTTAAATAAGAGGATAATGCGTTTCAACGCACTCAAACCCCCATTCTCTACTCAATCAGCGATGATAAATACATTTATAACACATTGTAAGCAAATGAGTTCATATTATAAGTGTATTTTAATGGCTCGTCCTTTACAATAGGTTGGGAAAAAATTAAGTGATACCAAATACGAATTATCAGTGAAAGTATCATAGTGATCCTTATATTATATTTGGATTGTATTTTGATTTTTCTATTGAAAAATAAGTAAATTGGTCTATGTACGTTACATGAATGAGCAAATAGTTCATTCGTTAGTTATCCCATAAAATGCTTATTTTCGTGTCGCATTTATGAGGTACAATTTAGTTTTAACCTTTACAATTTTATTCAATTTGGCCCTATTGTTTTATTTGAAGCAAATTGGCTCTCAATCTTTCATTGTTGATGTAATACTATTTTATCTTACATGTCATGTTGGTAAATAATTTAAAATTATTAAAAAAAGAATATATGAATAAAAATTCTAATTTCAAAATTATGGAAAAACTCTTCAAAATGAAAAAAAATCTAAACATAAAATTTCAAAAATTATACAAGTATTATAATGAATTTGTGTATATTTTAAGAAATTTTTTATTTTTGGAGATTTTTTTTTCATAATTTTCAGAATTATAATACCATGTCAGTAATAAAAATTTTGAGGGATAATTTTCTCTAAATAAAAAGAGTAGAGACCAAATTGAATAAAAATGTAAAGATCAAGAGCTAAAATTGCTATTATCTCTTAAACACAAAACACCAAAATAAGAGCTTGTTAGGTTGGGGGGCATATGAATAGATTCTAGCCCAATTCGGTGGGCCTACCACCAAACATTAGTTAGGTTGGCTGTAATACTATTACAATCCAAATCTATTCAGGGTCATGTGGCTGAGAGTAGACCTGTCCATAGGCCGGGCGGCCCGGCCCGGCCCGACGGCCCGCCCGAAATATGGGAGGTTTGGGTAAAAATATAGGCCAAATATGGGCTTGGGCAAAAAACGAGGCTGTTTAGAAAGCGGGCAGACCTCGAACAAGATTTTTTGGCCTGGCCCGGCCCAAAATATATTAAATATATATTTTTATTTTTAAAATATACTAGTTTTAGTTTTATTTTAAGTTACAAAATTTTAGATTTTGTTACAACAATTAATACAATTAACAATTAATAATTTGATGTAATTTGATAATTTTACTAATAATTAATACAATTAACAATTAATAATTTTACTAACAAAATGTTAGATTTTACAAAATGTTGATTGGTACAAAAAATATATAATTTGATACAATTTTAATAATAATTAATTTTGATAACAATTAATTTTAATAACAATTAGTTTTAATTTTAATAAAAATATAATTTTAATTTTAATTAAAAAATGGGCCGGGCCGGGCTCGGGTTCCATATTTTTTCCCGGGCCGGGCCTGGGCAAAATCTTAGGCCCATATTTCGGGCCGGGCCAGGCCCAGGCCTAGGAAGTAGGCTGAAATTTTTTGTTGGGCCCGGCCCGACCCGGCCCATGGACACCTCTAGCTGAGAGCCCTCACAGCACAGGCACAATGACGTAATTATCAGGGGTGTGCTCTACCACTAAGCTAATAGACCGTCGTGCGGGTCTCCCGCTAGGAGCCCGCTATGCCAAAAGCAAGAGAAACCCCATCCCTCTCTTTCTTTTTTACACCCCCATGTCGCCACATGAGAGGGATTCGGGGGCGTAAAAGGAGATCCTATCATTGTATTACAAGAAAAGGCTGAATAGTTATTCCCTTCGCTCACCACTGAATAGCCATTTATTCCCGTGTGAAGTAACATTTTTTCCCTTTTCAATTTTTGCCCTCACCTCTACCTAGAGAATGAAGAAGCACTAGAACCATCATCTTCTCCCTCAGTTCAATGGTAACTTTCTTTTTTTCTCATCTCTATGTTTCCCTTTTTTTCTCTTTGATTGCAGAAAAGACCTAGGTCAATCTATTCTTCATTCTTTCTTCTTTTTCTTCACCTTTTAAGTCAATAAAACCCTTTGGTTGCAGAGTTGCAACCTTTTTTTTTTCCCTTTGGTTGCAGAGTTGCAACCTTTTTTTTTTCTTCTTTTCTTTTTTGGCTTTTTCACTACATTTCTTATTTCCCCTATTTGAACTTTTTGGTAGTTAGAGCCATCAAAAAGGAATCAAGAGATATCGGAATGGGGAAATCTAGGACTTTGAGCACGAAGTGGCGGTGGCAACAAACTTGCTAGTTATTTTAGGATTGGATGGTGGAACCACTTCTACTGTCTACATTTGTATGTCAATTATGTCTTTCTCTAACGCCCTTCCCAACCCTCTTCCTGTTCTCGCCCATGCCATCACTGGCTACTCCAATTATAACAGTGTCGACGGTAATTTCACTCTCTCTGAATTTTTTTCTATTTATTGTTATTTTTAAGCTTAGGGTTCTCATCTTTATTTTTCTTAGTTGGAAGTCAAAGATAATAAACTTTTCATGCATTTAACAGAAATAGTTTCATATTCGAATAATTAAAGCAACGAAGATTAACATTTTGTGAAGAAAAAAAAAAAACAAAGGCAGTATTTTGCTTTTATTGGCAGCATGGTTATGTGAAAATACTGAAGTTGTCTCTTCATTAGAAACTTCTAAAGAACTAGTAAAAAAGAGGATTAGATAGTGTATGAAATACATTTTGATATTTGATTGTGGTTACACGAATTATCATTCATTTGCTGGATAAGATAAAAACAGCACTTTACCATCTAGTTTTTGTTTATTTTTTAATATGGTTAGAATGTGGCAGAAATGAAGCGATGGGGAAGAACGTTAATGGCTCCCATAAAAGCCAACTTCATAATTTATGGAAAATCAAAGTTATAATATATAAAAAGTTAATCAAACTATAACTCTTAAAATATAGTACTTGCAAAGTGAATTGGAATAATAATTAGATATGAACAATGATTTAAGTTATGATTATGAAATGGATTAAAACTAAATTATGGTTTTGTATGGTTCAGCTTTTAGGTTTACTTTTTGACACTAATTAGTTTTATTTCCCCCCTGAAAATAAAGAAAACTTCAAATTTATATATAGGAAGTGGATGTGGAATTGAACTATCTGTGTTTGTTTGATGAAGTTGCCAGTTTATGATGTTTATGATGTTTTGATGAAGTTGCAGATTGATTAGAACCAAATTCGGTTTTTTTTAAAGCTTTAATTGGATCAAATTTTGAGGGAGCTTGCTCCTTTCCACTCGTGTGCACGACCATTTGCACTTCCTGCTACTCATTTTTTAATCTTGTTGAGATAGCTGTTTAATTTTTGTTGTTTATTTCTTCTATTTTTGGCTCTAAAATAGACATACTGTTAGTTCATGCCATTGTTTTAGATGTCAATTATCTGTACATTACAGATACTATGGCCAGGGAAACATTAGATCAAGTTATGGCAGATGCACTTTCAAAATCTGGTTCTAATCGATCTGCAGCATACATTTCATGTCTTCTTTTTGCAATGGCATTTTAAGGATGCCTTTTTTTTTCTTATTCTTAGAATGCGTATAAGTTATGACTCTGTGAGAAATATGTCAAGCCTGAAGATGTTGTAGGAGCAAAAGAAGTGAAGTCAAGTGACGAAAAATTGAGTGAAGATGAATATGCTGCCTCGGATGATGAGGAAATCACCGAAAAAACAGATCTTTAGGCACATATTATGCCCTGCATGCTCGCTACGAAAATTGTCTTGTGTTGTACATGATGTTCAGCTCCAGGAAAACAGAACCAGGGAACATGTGGAAAAATCCTACTTACCCCTTTTTGTCATTACTTTCCATGGATGTTTGTGTAAATTAATCCACTATTGTTCAATAATTCAAATATTTATCCACTGCTGAGACTTTAAAAAGCAATTCTCCCATATCCTCCTACTCCTTATGTGCCTGCTTCAATTACACATTGGTTGATCTAACTTTGGTGATGACTTGGTTGGCTGCCAATGGAATTTATATCTCCCATGTCTCCAATACTTTATGGTGGAATTCATTTTGCATGGCTTTTGATTTGGTCTACAAATTTTTGGTTGGTTAGGGTAGTCTCATATAGAAGTTAAAACATGGGTTTGTTTGGTGTATAAATGTTTGATATTTTTCATATATATAAAAATGAGAATAATTATTACTTTTGGATCAATATTTGTAATTTTGACAACTATGATCCCATGAGATTATGTTATAATTTTTGTTAATTCATATTTTAATAAAAATTATATTAATAATGTTATTAAATTATATATTTTATTTTATTTAATTATATTTAGTAATAATTATATTAAAATATAATTAAATTACTTATTATTTTAATAATAATCTTAGTAAAATTTAATAACAATAATTATGTACTTAAAATAAATTTATTAAGGGTACTCTAGTCATTTTAGTTTTTTTTATACTATTACAGTATCATTCTATTCAACCAAACACAAGAATATTATTACGTTCTATTCCTTTCCATTCAACCAAACAATTAAATTATCGATTACAGCTTCTATTCCATTATAGTTCTATTCCATTTCAACTCTATTCCATTATAACTCTATTTTATTACAATGAACCAAACGTGTCTTAAGTATTTAGAGGAAGAAATATTTTACTCTCTTTCAATAAAAAGAACTAAAATTCAATTTGAAATATAGTTAAGGGACTTTTGTAGTACTTTTAACCGAACCCATTCTATTTTCTTTCGATAATAGGGTTTGTTTGTTTTATTGAAAATTACTTCGGAAAATGATTTTTGGAAAATAATTTACTTTCCTGAAAAATTTAATATTTTTGGTGTTTTGGATAAATCAGATAAAATATTTTCGTTGTTTAACAAATTTCTTAGAAATATTTTATAAAAGATATTTTCAATGAAACAAACATACTTATATGAGATTTTCATCTTTTATTGTTTAATTGAGTTTATTTTATATCTACAAATTTTATATTTTACATTGTTTTTGCATATATTAAATTTTTTTGTTAAATTGATTCATTACAACATCATTTTTTAGTTACATGATTATCAAGTGAGTATTTTTATTTAAAATGTGACATTAACAAAATTGGCAAAAAAATTTAACAATGTCAACAATTGGACTTGATTTTTAAATTTGAAAAGTAGAAGGACTAAATTCTTGAAAATAAAATTACAGAGACTAAATTGTAAAATTTTGAAGAATACATAGACTTATGACATATTTAACCTTTATACTACAAAACATTTACCATTAATATATTATAATTGTAATAAATATTTATTATTAAAATATTAATATTGAATATTTTCAATAATATGTGAAGAATATTATTTAAAATTATTATTTTAAAATTGGAATATTAAATAGTTTATTAAAATAATACATTATATTATTATATTAATAATTTATTATATGACTAAACATAAATAATTAAATGTTTATGTTTAATAATTTATTATTAATATAATAATATTAAATTTGATTTAAGTTAATTTTGAATAAAATAAAATACTTAATAGAGAAGCTCTCTAAAATGGTAAATCGTTTTATAAGAGAAATGTTTATTTTCTATTCGTAAATTATTTTATTTGAACCGAACACAGAAAAATGGAGAAGATATTTTCTTTAAAACGTTTTTCAACCGACCCTAAGGAGAAAAGCAAAGTGTATGAAGGATATTATGGTCATTTTTAGCTAATAAAACACACAGCTAGATCTAAAGATTTAAGAATTCGAAAACCCCAACGGTCATCTCCATCCGCTTCTCACAAGCAAAAACTTCCCATCACCCCCTTTCTGCTTCTCTACAAATTCAAATTTAAATTTAAATTCAAATTCGAAGCCCTCCCTCACTCCCTCTCTTTCTCAGAGATCTCAAATCTTTCTTCTTCTTCTTCTTCTTTTTCTTGTCTATACATTCTTCTTTTTTCTGAAAACTCCCAAAATACGAGAGTGAAAACAATGAAATCAACTGCAGAAGCCGCCGTTGCCGAGAATGGCCGGTTTTTGGGGAGCATTTCCACTTCTTCGCTTCGAAATCTGCTTCCTAAATCAAAACTTAAGAAAAGCATCAAGAAATCCAACTCTGAAAACACTCCTCCACCAGATCCCAACATTATTCAAATAAATAATTCAGCCCAGTTTTCCCCCAAATCTCCACTCTCCAAATCGCTTACTTCTGACTCCTTCGTTAACCCATCTGACGCTCATCCCCAAATTCCGCTTTCTATGGACTCTTCCGTCAAGGTATAGTTAAACAACATCAGTATTTCCTTCTTCTTCTTCTTCTTTTAAGAAAAATGATATAGGTTGAACCATTGTTTGGAATTTAAGCAGAAAGATATGGTTGAATCCGAAGAACAAAATGGAGAATTGACGAATTTAGATCCATCCGTCAAGGTAAGCTCAATTTCAGTGCAACACAGTTCTCATAATTTTAAAGCTTTTAGCATATTTCTAAACTTGATTTTGAACTTTTTCTGGGTTTTTTCAATCTTTAGCAAAGTTGAAAACCGAACTTGCTTTTTAAGTTTGACTCAATTTCCATTTTTTTTTGAACAAATAGGTGGTAGTGAGAATTAGACCCATAAATGGTCAAGAAAAAGAAGTGGATCGAACAGTGAGGAAGGTTTCTTCAGATTCTTTATCAGTCGGTGACCGCAAATTCACATTCGATTCTGTTCTTGATGCAAATTCCAGTCAGGTTAGTCAGTAGAAGCAATTTTCAAATCTTTATTTATATTTTTCCTTTTTAGAAAAAAAGGGTGTGTTGACTCATAATAAACTGTATTTTTTTGGTGGCTACCAGGAGAATGTTTTTCAGCTAATTGGTGTTCCTTTGGTTAAAAATGCATTAGCTGGTTTCAACACTTCAATTTTGTCATATGGACAGGTACTCTTTAGAATATATAAAGATATTTTAAGCTCTTTATCTGTTTGATGAGCATTCATAACAATAAAATTTGATGGTGAGTTGTGTATAAAGTAACCATGGTTAATGCAAAATTACTTGTCAATAGACTGGAAGTGGAAAGACTTATACAATGTGGGGTCCACCAAGCGCCATGGTTGAGGACCATTCACCTGCGAGCCACCAGGGGATTGTTCCTCGTATCTTCCAAATGCTGTTCTCTGAGATTCAAAGGGTATGCTCTTCTGTTTTCCTTATTCTGAATTTTATTAGAAAATGAGTATTAGGACTTAGGAGTTTGAAAGTGTAGTTCATTGCTTCATATGTTTAAATTTTGTAGGAACAAGAGAACTCTGATGGGAGACAGACAAATTATCAGTGTCGTTGCTCCTTTCTTGAGGTATGTACTGGATTGAAGTAGTCTAGTTTGCCGTCCTGAATCTGAATGCTTGTATAAAACAATGTCTGGACCTTTTGTTAGACATAATGTAATGCTTTCTGTACGTTTATTCTCAGATTTACAATGAGCAAATTGGGGATTTACTCGATCCAACTCAAAGGAACCTTGAGGTAAATGTTTGCCTATACTTATTTTCCCATTCAAGCAGTTTCCCAGAGTTTATTGCTTCAGGGTGGTGCATAATTGGTTTGTTGGACATTGTTTTCCAGATAAAGGACGATCCAAAGAATGGATTGTACGTTGAGAATTTGACAGAAGAATATGTTTCTAGCTATGAGGATGTAACTCAAGTTTTGATTAAGGTAGGCAGGCAACCATACAAGCTGAAATAATGTTTTCAATGCATATTTATCTAACACGTTTTCTTTAAAATATTTATATTTAGTATAATCTTTACTCATAAGTCTATTTAACAATAGTGTTTTAATGATGTTAAACTTGTTATCGCTAAATTGAATAGTGTATATATAAATTTTAACTAAAAACTGTAGGTAGTTTTTATAAATGGATACCTATTATTAGTTTCTAGTCAATTATCTAATTTAGTTGGTGTCAATTGGCAAAAGCTTTAATCATAGTACTGATAGGAGAAATTTTATCAGTGATAAAAAATAAATATAATAAAGAATAAAGAAGATCATAGATATATTATTGACTTGAAATTTTCGTTCCATGCATGTATTTATTACTCTTTACGTGTGTTACAGGGGCTTTCAAGTAGGAAGGTTGGAGCAACAACTGTAAATTCCAAGAGCTCTCGGTCTCACATTGTTTTTACTTTTTTCATTGAATCTTGGTGCAAGGTACAGAGCCAAATCTTGATTTTATATCACTGAAGTCAAGACAAGATTTAGTTGCTAATCTTTTCTTTTGGGTGTCAACCAGTCTGGTTTTGTTCGATGACATTTTACTGTTGATGTTGTTCACTTCCATGATCAATGTTATGAAATGTACTCGTGCACATCTAGAATATAAGTGCTGCTGTTCTAGAAATAATGAGCTGATCATCATTGATTCATACAGCAGGGAGCTTCATCAAAATGTTTCAGCAGTTCAAAAACAAGCAGAATCAGCCTGATTGACCTTGCAGGATTGGATAGAAACAAACTTGAAGATGTTGGTAGACAACATGTACAGGAAGGCAAAAATGTCAAGAAGTCCTTATCACAACTTGGGTATGTTCATCATTACCTTTATATAATCTGGAAGGTATTATTGCGTATGGCTAGAGCTGATTGATATAATCTTTTCTTGTTTCATTGGTGTAGGTATTTGGTGAACACTCTTGCAAAAGAAACTCAACCTGAAAAACCTGAAGATGTTCCATATGGGGGTTCCTGTTTAACACGTATATTGAGAGAATCCCTTGGTGGCAATGCCAAACTCACAGTTATTTGCAATATTTCTGCAAACAACAGGTATTCTTTACATTTTTTGACTTTGTTCTTTATGTACAGAACCTTATTAATCGATAAGCTGCAATTTTTTTTCTGAGGTCATTATTTAAGCTAAGCTTATTGTTTTTGACTGCAGAAATACAAGTGAAATACTGAGCACTCTTAGATTTGGGCAAAGGGTTAAAGCTGTAAGAAACGAGCCAGTAATAAATGAAATATCTGAAGATGATGTAAATGGCTTGAGTGATCAGATTCGTCAACTGAAGGTCGAAAAGTTTCTACATTAGTTGCCCTTTTTATTGTACTTAATCATAACTTGACTTGCTGTTATATCAATTACAGGAAGAGCTTATAAGAGCAAAGTCTGATGCATATAACTCAGTTGGGAGTAAAAGTGGATATTTTAAAGGGTGGAATGCACGTGAAAGCTTGAACCAGTTAAGAATAAGCCTTAACCGCTCTTTGATCCTGCCACGCATAGATAACGAATACGAGGAAGAGATTAATATTGGCGAGGAAGATGTAAAGGAACTACGTCAGCAGCTAGATTATTTAGATAGCTCTTGTGAGACAAACTTAAGAGATCCATCGGACAAGAGAGGTTCCATTCAGTCTTCTGTAAAAGAAAGTTGTGAGACAGACTTGCTGAGTGAAGATGACATTCATTGCCCAAAAGAAACAGAGATAGAAGAAATTGATGAAGTGGAACTTCCTCCCATGTCCAGTCCTGAACCAGCTGATGACCTTTCAGTTACATCTAAAACTTTGAAGGCTGTTGATCCTTCAATTAGAAGTAGCATCTCCATCAGCCCACATCGTCGGTCTTCAATCCTCGAAGAGCCTACATTGTCTGAATCTCCCAAAATTGCAAATAATCTAAGGAAAAGCATGGCTGTTCCATCAGCACTTTTGGCCAGTCAGAAAAATGTATCAGAGAGTTCAGAGTCAGAGGTATTACGACAGTCGCTCAGATATAGTGACCACATCAGGTCCTCATTACATACAAGCAAGACGTTTTTAGGACCTACAGAGTCTTTGGCTGCAAGCCTTCAAAGGGGCCTGCAGATTATTGATCAACACCAGCATAGTTCAGTTCCCAACAGATCTTCAGTTGCCTTCTCTTTCGAACACCTGATGCTGAAACCTTCTCCAGAAGCAGACAAGGCCAATGCTTCTGTTCAAACATTACCAAATGACAAACCATCTCCTGATGGCTCTTCTACTCCTGTGTTTTGTTCATCTTGCCAAAGGAAGTTTGAAAATAACCACCCTGATGAGGTTCAGGATAGCTTGAAGACATGGATTGTAACGGTTGATAACCAACAGAGAGATGGCGGGAACACAGTATGTTCAAGACTTGCTCTGGTTCAAGGAAACATTTTCTCTTTTATGGTTTGCTTGTTCCATACTTATTAGTTTTTTGTTGCTTCCATTTCAGGTGGAAGAAGCCTCCATAAAAGAGAAAACACTTGAAAGTGTTTGTAAGGAGCAAGCAGCCAAAATTGAGCAGTTAACCCAGCTGGTAATAATTTTATTGACCTCTTTAGTCTTTAGAAATAAGAGCATGCATAACTGGATTAAATCTGATGGTTTAAAACTACTACAGGTGGAAAAATACAAACTTGAAAGAGAAATTTCTGCAATTGAACATGCTCCTGAGCCTCTGAAGAATGAAATAATACCGTTTGATGAGCAGTCCAACAACGGTGAAAATGGAAAAGAATATTTTGATATGACTGAAAAGGAAGCACTTCTTCAGGAGATTCAGACATTGAAGAGTAAATTGCAGTCATATACTGCTTCTCCATCTCCAAACAAGTCTACTGAAATACTGAGGTCCTCTTTGTTGTCACGTTCCATTCAATTGCGAAAAAGTGTAGACTGTCGTAATAACAGCGAGGAAGAACTTGAGCGAGAAAGACAAAGATGGATGGAAATGGAAAGTGACTGGATATCCCTGACCGATGAACTCAGGATGGATCTGGAATCTAACCGCTGCCGTGCCGAAAAAGTAGAGATGGAACTGAAATTAGAGAAGAAGTGTACCGAGGAGTTAGATGATGCTCTTAGCAGAGCTGTCCTTGGTCATGCTAGAATGGTTGAACACTATGCTGATCTTCAAGAAAAATACAATGATCTGGTTACGAAGCACCAGGCGATAATGGAAGGCATAGCAGAGATAAAGAAGGCAGCAGCAAAGGCAGGAAGCAAAGGTCATGGTGCACGTTTTGCCAAATCCCTGGCGGCTGAGCTCTCAGCTCTTAGAGTGGAAAGGGAAAGGGAGAAAGAACAATTGAAAAAAGAGAACAAAAGTCTCAGAATCCAGCTAAGAGACACAGCAGAGGCAGTTCACGCTGCTGGAGAACTCCTAGTTAGGCTGAGAGAAGCTGAGCAAGCTGCCTCAATTGCTGAGGTAAACTAACTTCTACATTTATACTGCTACATAAAAGGAACTGCAGAATTGATCCTAACTTGAAATTTTTTTTACAGGAGAACTTTAGTAATGTTCAGCAAGAGAATGAAAAGTTGAAAAAGCAAGTGGATAAGTTGAAAAGAAAACACAAGATGGAAATGGTGACCATGAAACAGTACCTTGCAGAGAGCAGATTGCCAGAATCTGCACTGCAACCATTATATCGAGAGGATTCAGATGTAGCAGCATCACACAACAGCAGTGCAATTCCATATGATGATCAGGCTTGGAGAGCAGAATTCGGAGCAATATATCAAGAACATTACTAATTCATCTAAAACAAATCTGACCTTACTTCGGTCAGAATGAAGATATGTATACCTATGTTGTTTGTGAGTGTCGGATACGGGTATGTATCTTACACAATTTAATTCTTTTAAGAATGTTTTTTTTTTTTTTTGGTGTGTAAAAGTTACAAGTCAATTTTATACCCATATCCGGATATATATATGTTGGACATGGGTTAGAGCAAGAGGGACACATACTACTATTCTTGTATTGAATGCATCATCTGATCTCTAATAAATTTTTTTTGAGTCTACGATGTCATGTCAGCAACGCATTCTTTGGGGTATTAATAATAGATTTTCTATTGAAATTTGCCTTTGAAACGTTTTCATGCAGAACTTAAATCTTCAATTTAAAAATTCTTTTTATCTTTTTCTTTTCATGTAAGAAATTATTTCAAATGAGCTATTGCATAAAATTATTTCTTTGGCCTAAAATTATCAATGGTTGTAAGGTTTCTTAAAGGCTATATATAAAAGGAAAAAGAAAGAATTATTTCTCTACGATTATTTATTTAATGGAAAAATATTTTTTATAATTAAATAAAATGATGAATTGTAAAGTACTAGTTTTGGGTTGAGTATTTGGATTTTATAATGGATTGAATTAGTTTTGATTTGGGTTGAATATGGGTAACAAGTTCAAGCTTAGTTATAAAATGATTTGGTGTCCAATAAAAATATTAGGGTAAATTACATTATTAGTCACTAAATTATGTGTGGGTTTTTTTATTTTGGCTACTGAATTATTCAAAAGCTTTCGGTTGTTAAAATCGAAAGCTCTCTTCCTCTTCTCTTCTATAGTTTAGTTTTTTTTTTCATGAAACAACTTTAGATATTACAAATCTGTGAACAAAAACTCAAACAACTTCTTTTTTCGATTTCTGACACTAACCGTCAAATCAACTTGGATCTAATGTATGTTCTTCTATTCGTCAATGGGTACTAATCTATCGTATTGAACATCGAATCGTCACTTGGAGCTTTTTGGTGGAATTAAAAAAAAAACTTAACAGCCTGGTGACTTGAATAAAATATTTGAATAGTTTAGACATTTCTAATAGTTCAATGACCAAATTGTAACTTTTTTTAGTTAAGTAAACAAAACAAAAACATACCTGTAGTTTAGTGACTAATGATGTAGTTTACCCAAAAAAAAATATGGAAGCTTCATAAAACGCCGTCGTTTGCAGATAATCAAAACAAAATATCAGATGTCTTGTAAAGAAAAGATAGATAGGCACGTCGAGAAAGGGGGAAAAGGAACTCATAGTAGTTTTTGGACAAAAATGGCTACTTCGGATTCTCCAAACACTTCAGCTGGATCTGATATTGAAACAAACCCTAATCCTAATTCTTCAAAAGCCATAATCCTAACACCATCCAATTCCAATTCCCCTGCCGTATGCCTCTTCCAATTCGCAGGAGACTCCGCCGCCGGTGCCTTCATGGGCTCCATCTTTGGCTACGGTATCATTTTTCTCTTTTCATTGCTAAATATTTTATGATTTTTCCCTCTCTCGGGGTTTTTTTGGCGTTGTTGGTAAGTTTGGTACAGAACAAATTTTTGGGAATTTTTCCATTGAATTTCTTGGTAAGTTTAGTTTTGATGTTATTTGTGAATCTAGGTTTTCGAAAATTTTAAGTCAGATCAGAACTCTTTTTTCTTTGTGTAATTTTATTTTTTTGCATGAACTTTTTTATTTTAGTACATATGAGTTTAAACTTAGAATACCGTTTGTACCTATGGAATATTGATAGTAATTGAGTGGAGAAGATAGTCATTATATCTGAACAGTGGATTATTCTGTTTTTATGCATTTCTAATTGTAATTTAGATTGAATAATTTCCTTTGGCTTCTGTCTTTAAGCTTGAACATTAACCCTTTTGAGAACTTTAGACTTTTAAAAGATTGAGCTATTACGTATTTGATTTTGTGTGAGAAGTAGGATTTTATGCTTTCATTTAGGTTCTTGGTTGTCCTAAAATGCATGTTCAATGTCCTGAAAATTTTGTTTCAAGGTTAGGGCTTGACCAATAGTGGCTGAGCTTTCTTTTGGGCAGTATTTTCGACTAGACCATCTGATCTTGGACTTGTAATTAACATTTCTTTTTTCTGTGGCTCATTGTGTGCCTGAAATCAGGTGTATACTTTAATTTTTCTCTTTCCATGTCTGTCTTAGGGTCAGGATTGATTAAAAAGAAAGGCTTTAAAGGATCCTTTGTGGAGGCAGGATCTTACGCCAAGGTATGAGAATCTCATGATCACAAAATAATGCAATTCTAGTTTTTCCCCTCTTGAGTGAACAAATCTTTCGGTTATATCACATTATTTTCTCTTTATAGACATTTGCAGTTTTGTCCGGCGTTCACAGTTTGGTTGTTTGCTTTTTGAAGAGGCTTCGGGGAAAAGATGATGGTATGCCTTGTAAAATCAGAGTAACATTGCCTCTTTTTTTTTTTTTTTTTTTGTGCTTGTTTTGCTGATATAGAGTTATTACCATTCTCTGCAGTTATTAATGCCGGTGTAGCCGGATGCTGCACTGGACTTGCTCTAAGTTTCCCAGGTACGAGAATCTCAAGTCTTATTCTTATGTTATAAAAATATCAGTTTCAGTTTGAACCTCATTTTGGCTTGAAATGGTTGGTTATGCAGGTGCACCTCAGGCACTTCTACAGAGCTGTCTCACCTTTGGGGCATTCTCATTTATCATCGAAGGGCTTAACAAGCAGCAGCCAGCATTGGCACATTCATTTTCTGCGAGAAACAAGAGTGCACACCACAAGGGACCTCGTCCTTTAGCACTACCCCTTTCTATCCCTATTCCGGATGAGCTGAAAGGAGCTTTTTCTTCGTTCTGCAAGTCCTTGGTAAAACCAAATAAAGGTAGGTTTCCTACAGGTAACTAAGTAGTAGGTGGACCATTTTTCATTTTTCCTGTTGTTTGTAGAATTTTGCAAGTGTTGAGAATGTAGACTGAAAGTTTTGTCTGAGATTTGAAGCTTTTTACAAGCAGAAAGATGAAATTGCTTCTTTTCTTGTGTTGATTCAATTATATTATCTGTCTGGTTCAGTAGTAAGAATGAATCAAATTTTGATTAGTTGTGAAGACAAAACAAATCGTTGATCGAGTCGATCCAAAGTACTGATTTTCTGACTGTGGCCACTTTGATACCTAGCTTATTAATGGATTATATGTTGTATGCAAAGGTGGCCTTGAGCGAGCATGGACTAACTTGTGACCCCATTTATTCAGAATTAAATTCCTTCATCGGTTGATAAATACTAATCATAGGCCATTAACCTATGATTATGATTACTTTCAACTTACTAGTATAAGAAAGGAAGTCATTTTTGGGTAGAAATATTTTATAGTAAGTTTTTCCCCCACTTTACGACCTCTATTAAGGTGTGTTTAGCTTGAAAACTATTATAGGATGGAGAAGTGGTAGTCTGGTATGGTTTGAATGAGAACGGGCACCATAGCCTTATTTTCCAAGCCCCCTTCCACCGCAACTTTTAATCCCTACTATTTTATTATAATTATTCAATGAATACTTGCATTTTTAAAGGATGGACTAATAAAGTTATATTTATTTAAAGTTAAACATAAATAAAATAGTAGTTCAAACAATACTAGCATTTTTAATTACTATGGCTTAAACCAAAAAATGCCCTCGGCACTGTTTTTGCCCCCAAAATGGATATGTTTACACCATAAAGAAAGATTCCGTTTTGAAAATTATAATGAAATTAAAAAGATAAATTATTTATTTATTTTGTTGTCAGTTCCCAGATTTTCTCAATTCTACCAAAAAACAAAAAGTTATGGCAATCACCTACAGCCCTAGCAAAAGGAAATTATGTTCGACAACCACCTAATTAAAGCATTTGAATATGTGATAGAATCCAATATTGTTTCGTAAACCCTTAAAAAACATATATTGATAAAAATTCCAACAACCCAAAACTTACCTTGAACATCATTCAGACCCCATTCCCCAGACCTATTATCACTACATCTCAACAAAAATAATTGAAGCCGAAAGATAGTTAGAGAACCACCACCAAGGTCAAAGATTAAAGCTCACTAACAAAACCAATATCCTATTATGCAGCTTTAATGGAGGAAAGAAAACCAAAATGAGAAGAAAAAGCCTTTTATGCTTGGCCCATGGTAAGAAAGCAAATTCAAGGGAACTCTGAAGAGCTAAATCATAACATCTTGATTTTGTATCTTTGAATCAACAAGGAGAAAAGATGAAGATAATATTAAACTATAATTTAATTATAAATGCTACATGTTAAACTTTAATTGGTTTTCAGATCTTTTTAATCGGTTGGACCAAAATTGTTAACAGAATGAAAGTTTAAATATCACTTCTGACAAAAAAGAAAAGTTCAAATGCGAAAAAACGTTATAGTTTGAAGGTATTTTAATTATTTATTAAAATTTTATTATCTTATGTAAATATAATTCTAAAAATTTGACTTATTTATCTTCCTGATAAATAAATTTGACTTAATTATTAATTTAATAAATATCAATAAAATACATTTTTGTTGTATTTATAAATTTTAAATAAGGTCTTTAATGGTATTTTTTTTCTCAATATAATTCATCTCATCACCTATGTTACGATTGAATCTAAATGCATATCTTATTATTGTTTTTAATCTTACTACTGCAATAATAATAATCTCACCATTACCATTAATTTTAATCTTCTGTCCATTCAGATAGACTTTATTAAAAAAGAAAAGGAAAAGATCACTTCATAAATTTTACAGAAACTCTTAAGTAATACAAAACTTGCACATCCATTATGTTTCCATTTTCCTTGTTCCTCATATATGTTTTCGTTAAATAGGGATTAAGGTTTGCTTTTGTTTATCTTTATTCCTCGTACATTAATTTTGTTAATTAGGATTTTGGTTTGAGATTAGGGTTTAATTTCAATTATTAATTTTGTTAATTTACGTTTGAGTTTAATCTTTAAGATTTTAAATTTAATGTTAAAATTATGGTTTAGGGTTTTATTATTTGTTCCAAGGTTTAAGGTTATGGTTTTAGGTGATGGCTGGCCTTTGAGCTTTGTTTTCGTTTTTCTTTTCGAATCTTGGGCTTATAGCTCATGGTTAAAATTTAGGGCATGTTTTTGTTTTTCCTCCTTCTTTATATATTTTCTTATCGTTTTAATTTTGTTGATTAGGATTTAGGGTTTGAAATTTAGATATTGGTTCAGGGCATGTTGATAATTGGAAGAAATTCTCATACCTAATTTTCATCGATGATTATTTTCTGCAATTCAGAATGTTTGATATAAATGTTAGAAAGTGAGAATCAAATTCTATTCATTGGTGCATCTAATCTTGTTCACTTTAATTGAATACAAATCACATTATTCATGAGACAGAAAATTCAACGTGGGAAAGAAAAGAAAACTAAAAACATTTTAATATTATATTTTTTCTCTGGCAATTTAAAGATCATATTCATGAGTATTAGTCGGATGAATTAAGTTTTCCTTTATGACAACATGATTCAAAGCATTCAATAATAGTTGGGCTTTTAATATGAAGCCCAACATGTTTCCCATTGACGACTACACCCTACGAAGCTTAAACCCAGCCCCAACTCCATTAAGGATGTAAAGGTAATTTCATAAAACTAGGGTTTTCTGGTGTGTATATCCCTTCCCTGCTTCAAGTCTCCGCCCGTCATTCCTGAGCTTCCTTCTTGTTGCTTCACTTTTTCTTTTTTTTTAAATAAAAATAAAAACCCCATTAAGGCTTGAACTCTTCTTCAGCCAAAATGGGTGTGTCTCAAATTCCTGTAAAATTTCATTTCTCTTTGAATTATGTAATTAGTGTTCTTTGCTTAATGTGTTTAATTTCATTTTACTATAGGTATTTCTCGTGATTCAATGCACAAGAGGCGTGCCACTGGTGGCAAAAAGAAGGCTTGGAGGAAGAAGAGAAAGTAATAAGCGAAACCCTTTGTTTTCTTTGCCTTTTTTGTTTTCTGTTTTTACTTTTCCTGGTCTTTTTTTTCTCTGGTTGCTTAGAAAGTTGATTTTGAATGATTAAAAGAATGGGATTCTGTTCTTGTGTTTTACCTGATTTTGTAATCTAGTTTTGGCCTTTACTTTTAGATTTAGCTTCATTTTATTGTCATATGAGGATTTCAGAGCAATTTATTGAACTTTGTTTGTTTTTATATTTAAAATTTATTTCTTGTTTGTTTAGATGCCTGGTTTTCTTTCGTATTGGGTTGCTTTTCACTTAATGTTTCCAATATTGGTTTATCGAGTAATCTAAGTTTTAGTGGTTTCTTTAAGGTATGAGCTTGGAAGGCAACCTGCTAACACAAAGCTGTCAAGCAACAAGACAGTCAGGAGGATTAGGGTTCGTGGTGGGAATGTGAAGTGGCGTGCTTTGAGGCTCGACACCGGAAACTACTCATGGGGAAGTGAGGCTGTGACTCGTAAGACCAGGATTTTGGATGTGGTGTACAATGCATCCAACAATGAGCTGGTTCGCACTCAAACTCTGGTGAAGAGTGCTATTGTTCAGGTTGATGCTGCTCCATTCAAGCAGTGGTATCTCCAGCACTATGGCATTGACATTGGTCGCAAGAAGAAATCAGCTGCAGCCAAGAAAGAAGGAGAGGTATGGGATTATTTATTTGTTCGGTTCACATCTATAATTACTTCCTATGCCGATGTGTGAATCATTTTAAAAGCTTTGGTAGTTGTTTTGGTTTGTATTCTTCCTTTAATGTTTCGGTGTCATTGTAATTGAACCTGGATATGATCCAATAAATATAAATCTGTTTTACTTAGAATGGAACTATTTTGTTATTCTCTTTTGCCCTTTCCTGCAAGTGGCTATTCTTGTCTTTGCATCGTTTCACTTGTCTAAACTAATTTTGATATTGCTATTTTGTTGTCTGTGCACATGAGAGGTTGTTACCATCAAGCGAGCATATGTATTTCAGTTGATGTCTGCACCTTCTCCAATTTGGGTTCATAAAAGTAGAAATAGTGGTTAATATTGTATTCAGGGATTCTGCTTGAGCATAAAAAATTTATCTTTTTTGATGTTCTAAATATCTGACTGACTATGGCACTGCTTTCATTTTTACACCGTTCAACTTATTTCGTGTATAGGAAGGTGAAACTGCTACTGAGGAGGTGAAGAAAAGCAACCATATATTGAGGAAGCTGGAGAAGCGTCAACAAAATCGGGCGCTTGACCCACATATTGAGGAACAATTTGGCAGTGGTCGTCTGTTGGCTTGTATCTCTTCACGGCCTGGTCAATGTGGCCGTGCAGATGGGTATGTTCTATACTAAAGCCTCAACCTCTCTTTTTATTCTAGGCTTCTCAAATGGAATTGCAAGAAAAAGAATAATTTTTTGAATAGCTAATAGCTTTCCCATCCACCTACTATTTTGTTTGTCTTACAAGCTATGATTGATTTCATTCTAACATTAGTGAAATGGGTTTTTCAGTTACATCTTGGAGGGCAAAGAGCTGGAGTTCTACATGAAGAAGATCCAGAGAAAGAAGGGGAAGGGAGCTGCTTAAAAAATTATTGCATGAGTTTTCAGCATTCATATCAGAATGCCGCCCTTAGGTTTTGCCTTTCACATTTCCAGAACATTTAAAGTTGTGTTAGCATTGAACTTTTAATCTGGATCCCTGAGAGTTATTATTTTTGTATTGGATCTTTGAACTTTATAAATGCAGCTTATTTTGGTTGGTAAAGATGCAGATCTTCTGCTTTTATTTTTCCAGATTATGATTGTTCCAATGCGCAGAGTTTAGTGTGCATGTTCAAATGTTTTCTTTTAAGTGTTTGTGAAAGGTCAGGGTCATATTTTGTTATCTAATTATGCATATAAAGCACTTCAAGAAAAACGTATCCCACCACCAAGTCAACTTATTGTTAAATTTGATAGGTTTTGAACTATTGTGGCTTGTGGCTGAGTTAGAATTATTTCTGATCTTATGTTTGCCGTTTAATTTTTGGCAAAATTAGGCATATGTGCCATTTAAGGTTTTAGGTCATTTCGTTTGAAATTTAGGAAAAAAATGTTCGTTGCTGGTGGTGTCCAAATGGTTGGTTTGATTATTAATCGAACTATATAATCCTTTAATTGTTAATTGAATCGAAATTTAAAATAAAATTTAATTGAACCGAAATATTTGGGTTAATTTGGTTGATTAACAAAATTAGTTGAAATTGATGTTTTTGTCTTTTGGTTATAACAAGTATAAAACAAATAAAAAAAATATTGATAATATTCATTTGTTTTGAAAGTTAATCGAATTAATCGAAATTGTAAGTCTTGAAGCATTACATAATTATTAAATTTAGTTAATTACCCAATTTCGAACTAAATTAATTGGTAACTGAAATTTCTAATAACTATTAACCGATCTTCGATCACATTAAGTTTGACCATCGACTGGTTAACTAAATTAGATCGGTTCGATCTGTTAATTTGATTTTAACCAAAGTTTGAACACTCCAACCTGCAGGTAGCCTTTTTGAGTGACATGGCAAGAGAAAGTCTTTATAGTTAAATTTCAACATTAAAAACCCAAGCTTTCTTAATCACAAAGCAAAGCAATAAAAACCCAAACTTTCTTGCAAAAGCTTGGAAAAAACAATTGCAGCAAGAAAGATTAATAAACACACCAAAGAAAGGATTTTTAATAGGTAAAATGAAACTAAGTTGAAAGATATTTAAACTAAGGATTAGAGTGTGAATACAAAGAAAGTTAAGGTATTAAAACGCAATTAACACCAAGCTACAATGTTAACTAACCACTAACTAACTAAGCATAAAACCAAAAAAGAACAAGCTTTAACCTTAAAAGATGGAGAAAGCAACTAAACCCTACGCTAAAAAAAGGTGAAAAATGAATAATCTAATGTCTTTTCTTTCTTTTGGCCAAAAGAAGGCTTTTTATCTACTTACAACCCAAAAATTGTGCCCAAAATGTCCCTTAACGTGTGCTTTTTATTGGTGTTGGAGTTGGACAAGGACTACCCTTGCAGGAATATATTGTCTTCGCTCAACAGGGGGTATCATGATACCCATGGTTCGGTATCGCAATATCCACGATAGTTTTGAAATGGGGGGTCCTTAGGAGGTTGGGTATCGCGATACCACTATAGATGGTCTCAATTCTTCTCGTTTCAACACTGTTAAGGATATCACGACTTCCATACTTTGATATCGCAATACACTCTTCTAGGTGATGTTTTTGTTCACGTTTGGGCCACCATTGACTCCCTACAACACTCAATCAACCGTTAGGGCCATATGGTGCATTTGGCCAATTCGGGTCTCAAAAGTAGCATAAATGTGTTAATTCACTTATTAAAACAAAGAACTAAAACTAAGGAAAAACACGAAAAAGACATTTAAATTACTCGAAAACAAGCTCGTTAAGTGTAATGGAGAGCCTGATTTGACATGTCAAATTACAACAGATCAGACAATCCATAAGTAATATTGGTTTTAACACAGGATTGATGAGATCGAATGATTTTCTCCTTACAACTTGCACCAACGAAGGGACATCCAATTCTGGACATGAAACTGCAACTGGGGTTGATAATAAAGAAGAAGTTGAGAACAAAAAGGAAGCTCAGAACGAAGGAAGTAGAAATTGATGATGATCCATTTCGGGAGTCTAGGCCAGATGGTTCAGGAATTGTATTATTTTCTGAACTAGAAGTCATTCCTATTGAACTGAAAAGGAGTAGTTCTGAACACAACTAGATTTTACGATGTATGAACCTCCACCCCACATGCTTAATGTCGATATTGATGCTGTAACACCCCGATACTTGACCTGATTGTTGGGTTCGGGCTATAAAGTGTCATATTCGTTCTTAGAGCAACTACAATTAGTAATATGCAATCCAATATCATTATACAATTAAATACAAATAAATCATGTGCATACATTGCATTATCATTTCCAGGTTTTATACGAGCTTATGATACCTCTTTTATTAACCTGGGGTCGTAATGGATCAACTTATAATGATTACAAAATTTTGATTTAACGTTGCGACTTCGAGGATTTTCTCGTCGTGACGTGACTTTGTGACTAGGGTTCGTCGTGACTTTGAGCTACGTCGTCACAATGTGGACCATTTGAACATTTGCATTGGATCATATCATATACAACTTAACCATTTGAACATTTAGCTAAATGTCCCTAGGTACATGCCACGAGACCAAAATGAACGAACTATACAAACTTTGTTGAGTCAAAATTGATGGAAATCCAATGCAGCCCAAGAGTTTGATCATCTCCCTTTTGCATAGTTTTCAACAAGAAGGAAGAAATAAAACAACAAAAATAAAATCTATTCTAAAATGAAAAGAGAAAACCAAATCTAAAAATGAAATGAAAAGAAAAAGAATGGAAACCTAACCTAAAACTATGAAAACTAAAGAAAAATGTTTAGCCACCAAAATCTACTCTTAAAAGCTTTTAAGGTAGTATTTATAGTCTACTAAGATTTAACCTTACATTGACAATTATGCCTTTAAATAAGAAATGAATTAAGCTTGTTTGGACACAAAATTGCCCCTGCAGTGTTTTACCCGTCAAAATTCAGTGTCGCGACACCGAGGCATCAATGCCGTGACATCTGTGGCAGGGGGCACGATCTTGGCTTTGGGGGTTCTCGATGTTGTGAAATCCTCGATGGTGGCCATGATTTCTTCACTTCAACACCTTCAGGGATATCACAACCTTAGAGGCTCGGTGTCACGACATCATACCCTCAATGCGTGACTCTTTTGATAGCCAGCTCCAGGTTGATTTCTCGTTAAATTTTTGCACCTTCGAAACAAATGGACTCGGTGTCACGACTGCCATAGCATCATTTTCATGACACCCACGTTGAATGTTGTTTTCGTCAAGGTCGAGCCATTCTTGTCTCTCTACACCAACTCAAACACCTTGTTAGGTTCTCCATGGCACCATTTTGCCAATTTGGGTCTCAAAAAGGACAACACTAAACAAAAATGTTTATTAATAATGAATACTAAAAATCAAAAAAAATGTAGGAAAAAAAAAACCTAAATTGCTTGAGAATAAGCTCCTAGAGTGATTGGACATATATAATTAGGGCTTAAATAATTTGTAATTAGGTTCTGACCCTTTACCTATTACTTACAACTTATTTGATCATTGAGTCATTGCATTATAGTATCATACTGAACTCTCTCTTATTGTATACCATTACGAAAGCTACTTTATTTAGTGCTTGTCCAATGACTTTGTCATAAGTGTGTACCTTCATAGGATATTTTTAATCTCTTTAGGAAAAGATCAATTTTCTCAATGTGGATATTTTATCTCATGGTTTCCATTACATCTTCTAATATGAAAAAGTCAATTACTAACATATAGATATTACATCAATTTTCTTATGACAAATGACCTTTGGCCACGTTCCTTTTTCATCAGTAATGTAATGCTAATGAGAGGATATCATTTACCCTTTAATAGGTTATGAATTCCACTATTGTGGAACTGTAACACCCCATACCGTCGCTAGAACAGAGTTATAAGGCATTACCGAACATATTAGATAATTTACAATTAAATTCACAAATAAATAACATACATATTATAATTTAATGATTTAGTCCCTTTTCATGGACTTTCGAGGCCCAGAAGACGTATTAGAAGTGAATCGGGACTTGTTCGAGTGCTCCCGAATTTAAAAAAAAAACCTCAATATAACCCCTTTATAATTATCTAACCTTCCCTACAATTTCAAACCACAACCAATTTGCAACCAATATAACAACCTATACATCTCCACAATCAAACATGCCTAATTATGCCTACAACATTAATTTAACAATTTATCTACTTGATCATTCATAAATAATTTTTAATTGAACTAATAATTTCATTTATTTCCATTTTAGTTTCATGCCACATTTACCAAATATGCCATATTATTTCATTTCATACTTATAATCCATATTAGACATCATTTTACAACCAAAGTTACAAGAATTAAGTACACAATTTATATAATACCTAAGTACATGCCACTTTTACAAAAAAAAAAAAGATTACATCACCAAATTGTCTCTGAAGTCGAGATTGTTCTGGATGCTAAACCGGGACCTTTGATTTCTCTTGACTGCATACGAAACAATCTGTCTGTTGAGTATTTCATACTCAGTGGTATTACCATAATTCAAACTATATAACTTTTATGAATTATAAATATTAATCATATAACATTAAACATGAAAAATTTATAATTTATAAGAACTAATTTATATTCAGTTTCATATTTCATATAATAATTCATCAACAATGTCATATATTAATAACTTGAATTTGATCAATTCATGAACCTTAGGTTCTTGCTTTCATATCTCACAATTCGACTAACAATTTCTTTCTTATACTTTCAGTCGTACGATCAATCAAATTTATTCAATTCTCACATTTCGATTAGTCACCCTATTAACAAACCCGAACCTTGGCAGATACATGAATTCCAACCAAACACACCAATACGGCACATTATGCCTAAAACGGTACTCAGTACCTGATCAACATATCAAAAGCAGTATACAACACATAAAGTGCCTGAAACGACACACGTGGTGCCTAATACGACATATATAGTGCCTGATCGGCAAAGGCGATAAATTCTCGTACTCTTCCACTCCTATGGCATGCCAACTATATCTGACTAAGCCCGATTGGTTAATAGGGTATTCAAATCACTTTCTCAATTTCAATTTCACTTTCAATGTACAATTCAATTCGATATAATTTTCCACTTTCCAACAATATACTATCAAATATTCATACATAACCATACTTCAGCTCAATTTCATTCATTTCAATATTGATACCTACCTTAAAATTTTACTTACCATACACATAAATTTAAATATAACATTTAATAAATAGTAGTTTGAATTATAGTAATACAAACCGTGAATTTCTCGTTTTAGTCCTCGATAGCCTTCTCCTTTCCTTTGTGTGCCAATGCCTAGGGTTCTTTGTTAGCTACGAAAATAATAATAATTTTTCATTATTAATACATCACTAATTTACAATAATTAATAGAATTTTTTTTAATTTATACCCTAATTCCAATTTAATCCTAATTAACTCATTTATTTTTCTAACTCCATTCACACTTCATTTCTACTTAATATCTTGCCATATTCAACTTAACTATTCAAGGTTCATATTAAAACCCTAATTTTAAACTTCTTTCAATTTAATCCCTACTATGTAAAACTTATAACCTAGTTTACAATTTTAATCCTTTAATCAATTCTAACTTGAAATTCATTCAATTAAACCCCTAATTCATTATTTTGTTCGACATGAACTATGTTCAAAAACCTAAGAACTTTCAAAACTTCAACTTAATTTCAACAAAAATTTGTTCTAAAGCTTCTAAAACATCAAAATTAAGAGAAATGGACTTAATTGACTTACCTATTAAAGCTTTAAACCTTCAAACTCTAGTTTTTCTTTTTCTTTTTCTTTTTCTCCTTTCCCCTGCTCTGTTTCGAAATGGTTCAGTTCTTTCCTTACTTTGTTTCTCTTTTATTTCATTTTGTTTTCTTTTATTTGTTTATTAAATTAATTAGTTTAATATAATAATAATTAAAATAAATATCTATTTAATATCAAATACATGTATTACAATTGTACACATACATATTATTACACGTGTTTTATCATTACCATACATTTGTCTTTATTTAATTTATTTCTTAATATAATATTTATAATATAATTAATTTAATAATATACTTTATAATTAATTTATATATTTATATAATTAAATCATGTAAAAATCTAAGATTTTTACAATCTTATGCCGCCTCAACCTCCAATTGTGGCTTAATTGCCCATTTGGTCCCTATTATTTTCTTTTAATCTATAATTAAACTTTTACCCTTTTTTTCAATTTAGTCCTTTTTCCTAATTACCTTTAATTAAGCTAAACTCACTTAATTAAAACCTAATTAAACACACTACTAGACTCATAAATATTTCTAATAATTATTTACGAACCCATTTAATTAAGACGGAGGCCCAACAATGTACTTTTTCGATGCCCGTGAATTTTGGGTCATTATAGGAACGATGCTACATCATGTAGAAGTCGTATATTCAACGCACCAGCTTTTGGTTCTGTATCTGTTTGAACTTAAACTTTCATTTACATCAAAGTATACGAGTCACGCATACATAGTCCATCATCCACTCAAGATTAAGATATGCCCTATTATGAATATCACAAGTAAATAAATTCATAAACGGATCTAAGATAAATTTAATTTGGGTCTTGTCCGATGTATTGTCAGTCTAGACAATGACATCTATGTATCTATCTTCTAGGGTCATCCGCTATGATGCCCTAGACAAAAAAATCTCTTCAATTATACTTGACAGAATATATATAATAGTTTTTCAATCGATTTACTGTAACACCCCAAACTCGGCCTAAACATTAGGGTCGAATATGGTGATGTCACATTGTAACACCCCTTGCCCGTATTCTACGCTGGAATAGGGTACAAGGCATTACCAGAATAAATACACTTATAAACATATTAAACCGAGTTATAAAATTTCATCCAAATTAAAAACTTTCAAATTATTATCTTCAAGTCGCTAATTAGGGTTTACGAGACCCAATACATACCTATTCATATGCTCAATATATCCGTTAAATCAATCTAATATTGAAGAATCCACTTTAAGTCAGAATCAATATTAATCACAATCATAAATCTTTTCATGTTATTTTCATATATCACTAACTGAACTTTGAATGTTAATTTACGAATATGTAATTCACTAACACATTCTGGTATACACAATGTTTAATTGATGAAATCATTTAATTGAGCTAAATTTCATATTCACTCCAAATTTTCTTCTATATCCATAAATGCTTTCACTTACCATTTACCTAACAAATTTCTCGAACCAAGCTATCACACAACAATAATACATCACCTGTGCTTCATGAATTCAATGTTCAAATCTTATCACCATCAAATCCATGTCATTCGAATACTTAAAGTTTATTCAAGCATATATTATTACGTTTCATATACCAAACATATGTCAAAATTACGAATACGTAACAATTCATTTGTCATTTATTTGACTAGAAAATTAATCTCAAAATTCATAACATTCCATTACTTAAGATATGCCATAAAACACTCCTTTAACACAAACTATCACCATGGTCGAATTTTTAGTATGCTATTTATTCCCCTTTTTCCGAATCACATAGCAAAAATATTACAAATATGTATATATTTGAATACTATAATTATGCATCAACTTACCAACATGAGTTAATTCATGAGCCACTCATGACATCATTTCATGCCAAATATACCACACGCATATGCTATGAAACTTTATTTTCTCTCATGAGCTTACCATGACCAGTAATGCACCAATATAAGCATCACTCCTATTTCAACATTTATCGATTATAATCAGACATTTAACCAATTATACACAATTCATTCATATACTTTATTTTCCTCCTCCTCCTCTTCATCCCACATCCTTTATGTATATAACATGCTTAAATAGCATTATACATAATTTCACTATTCACTTATATTTAAATTCAAAACTGTCTAGTCGAGTTACAGTCACTAAATTATTTTTATCTGGAGCTACAGAGCTCCAAATTAAGTTTCGTTAATTTTCCCCGAAACTCACATATCTTCTTACCATAAAATTTTTAGAATTTTTGGCTTATCCAATTAGTACAGTTTATTCTTTAAAGTCACCCTGTTTCACTGCTCAACATCTCTGACCTCTCTTCACTAAAAATGAATTATCTCATTGTACAGAATTTAGATGATATTTCTGTTTATTTCCTTTGAAAATAGGATCATTAAGGATTCTAGGATTATAAATTATAACTCATAATTATTTTTTACAATTTTTAATTATTTTCCAAAGTTAGAACAGGGGATTTCGAAATCAATCCAACCCTACCTCACTAAAATTCAAATATCTCAAAATATATAACTCTTTTGCTTACCCTGTTTCTTTTATGTAAAAATAGACTCATTAAGCTTTCATTTCATATCTTATTCACTCTCTAATTAAATTTTCACCATTTTTGGTGATTTTTCAAAGTTACACTATTGTTACTATCCAAAACTGTTTTGTTGCTAATTTTACTTTTTTCATAATTTCACTTTTTCACTTTCAATCATTATTCAATTCAATTCCACACATATATTCAACATTCAATCACACTTAATCGTTACATGATCTCATGTATTTTCACTTAGTCAATTTCCCGATGAACACTTCGGAATAATAACAGATACACGGTGGATTCAGCACACAGCAACCACCCTTTGTAATCAATGATATCCGGTGGGATCAGCACATAACAACTACCTTATAATTAATGATACCGGTTCACATAGTAGCCTGCACATAGTACTACAAATGTGACCATCACTAACCGATACACGTAGTAGCCTACACATAGTACTACACACGTGATCAAAGCTATCCGGTAAGCATAGTAGCCTGCACATAGTACTACACACGTGACCATCACTTTCAATTTCACATAGTGGCCTACACATAGTCCATGCCACACATGTGATCATTTCTGTCACTTCATTCATATCCCTTTTTATTCCGAATGTTCAATCGGGAAATTTCTCACTTTTTCTCGTTTTTCCTTTTTCACTAATCAAATTCAATTCCTTGTCTTTCTTGACTTATAATAACACATTTAACTTATTTAGCACTCACATTATTCAATCCAATCAAAAAACCATATTTTGGAAAAATTACATTTTTTCCCCTAAAGTTTCAAAAAATTATGATTTTGCCCCTAGGCTCAAAAATTAAACTTTATTCCTTTTTCTTATGTTTTATGACACGCTGAACATTTTTCCCTCCTATAGAAACATCAAATTCTCACTCTAACACTTACTTATGAACATTAGGTATTTTTACCGATTATGTCAATTTACTCGTTTTCACTTAAAATCGGCTAGCAAAAGTTATTTAACATAATTTCAAGCTTCATATTCTTACATAAAACATCAAAATAAACATATTTCACCTATGGGTATTTTTCCAAATATGAACCCTAGATTAAATTATTGCTAGAAGAAGCTAAATCAAGTTATCGGGACTCTAAAAATGTAAAAAAACATTAAAAACGGGGCTCGGAATCACTTACTATGGAGCTTGGAAGCTTGAAAACCCTAAATATGCTTCCCCCTTGCTGATTCCGTTCACCATGGAGAAGATGGACAAATTTTTGGCTATTTTAGCCTTTTTAATTCTTTTAATTACTAAATGATCAAAATGCCCCCAACTTAAAAATTTTTTATTTCACTTATCTCTTTCCATTTTTGTCCAACAAGTTAACCAATGGTCTAATTACCATTTAAGAACCTCCAATTTAAAATTTCATAGCAATTGGACACTTCTAACATGTAGAACTCAACTTTTGCACTTTTACAATTTAGTCCTTTTGACTAAATTGAGTGCCCAAATGTCAAAATTTTCGAACGAAATTTTCAAGAAATCATTTTGCGAAATCGTAGACCATAAAAATATAATGAAAATAAATTTTTTTCTCGTCGAATTTGTGGTCCCGAAACCACTATTCTGACTAGCCCAAAATTTGGGCTGTTACATTTACTCAATTTCAATTAGACTACAGACTATTTAGATTATCCACTAATATAAGTTGTCTTCTCGCACTATGATCCAACCATATAATGCAACTCAATTGTAAGACCCCTTACCCGACCCGATCGTCGGGTCTGAACTACGGGATGCTACAATCATTGCCATAACAACTACTGAGAAACTCAAAGTAAAATCATCATTCATGCAATCAGCAACGATACAACATTGAATATCATGGACATTCTTTCCTGGGTCTTATACGAATATACAAATGCTTTAAAGACAAGCCCGAGATAAATAGGGACTTTTTAAAACATTTAAAGAAATTTAGACCAAATACATAATAAATAAACCATTCAAATGTTCAGTCATGTTTAGAACACCTAGATATTATGATACACAATTAAATCTAGGCCTTAATCGAGTTTACGAAAGCTTTTTTGTAGAATAGCGCATGAAATAGGACCTATAACACCCCTAACCTGAATTCGTCGCCGGAATAGGGTTACGGAGCATTACCAGAGTTTATAAATCAAACAGATAAAAAATGTAAACATTTTCTATTATATAGCATTCATGTCAAAAACTAATTAAAATCATACATATTGTCCCTTATACGAGCCCTCAAGTCCCAAAATACACATTAGAAACAAATCGAGACTAAATCAGAAACTCAAATTTTTTTCAGAAACATTTAATATTTTCAACACTGCAAGGGTCACACGGCCGTGTGACCAGGTTGTATGACTCACATGGTCAAGAGACACGCCCGTGTCTAAGGCTGTGTAACTCACTAACTTTCATTCTTTTAAAAGATACAGAGGGCACACGGTCGTGTCACCTGGTCGTGTGTCACACACGGCTGAGACACACGCCTGTGTGAACGAAAATAGGCTATTTTATAAGCCATTTTTCTCACCCAACAAGGCATGTACCTTCAGTTAACATTGTGCATATAAACAAGTCATATTATGGCATCCAAAACAGGTAAAATCAATACCTAAACATGTAGTATATTCACATACAACCAATATACCCTTAGGCATCTTAAATGATAATTACAAATATGTTTAACCTTATAATCCATGTAACCAAGTAATCCACTAACTTTAAATGTCTAATCGCATTAATACACAACATGTAAATCATTTACTAAAACTTACCATTTGGTACCAATTATACCACTTATTCAATAACATCAAATACATATACACTTACTATAGCATTGTACCAAATCACACCAAGTTATAAAATATACCTCATATGCATTTTCAACTACTATTCTACCTTTCATCATTCAACCACAAATCATTCCACATATCAACATTTTAAGGCAAATTGTACACAATCAAAATAGCAAAACAGAAGCCAAATGAGTGGTTAATCTAAACAAAACACATATAGGCCAACATTTAGCCAAAATAACCTATACATGCCATTATAACCAAAATCAAAACATCCAAACGTACCGGTAGAACCGATAGATAGTGTGATATAACTCCGACAAGCTTCCAACCCAATCGAGCTTCTAATAATCTGTAAAGTAAAAGAAAACAACTACGTAAGCAATGAATGTTTAGTAAGCTTGTATAAACTTTAATCATATCAATTCATTTCAAATATGAAATTTATACATATCAAGAATAATCCAATATTGATTCTACAATACTCATGAAGTTATATTCAACAACTCACGAGGAGAATAAATCCACAGCATCACTTATACATATTATTCCTAGCATAGTAGGATTTTAAACAACTTTAACTCTTCCAAATTTATTTATTTTCATTTGCATTTCTTTACTTTCCACACTCATTCCATATGCATAACACACTAGTCATAAGCCTATCATTCAACCATAGCCACAAGCTAGTGCATTTAAACATAGCCTTTATCGAATTAATCACATGATAAGTCATTTCATAAGAAATTGCATAACTTAACCTTACCACTCTTTCATGAGCACTATCATATTTTCATTTGAGTACTTACCCTTTCAATGCATCATATAAATAAATATATTACCATTTAACCAATAGCTTGAAACTTGCCTAAGCATCAAACAACAACACTTGTTAGTGTACTTGAACATATTTCATATAAATTCAACGTTGATAAACTTATTTTCTCAACATGTCACACTTGAGTTTATTACTCATCTCAACTTACATAATTTCCATGTATCAACATGTCAAAGATAATCACATATATACATGTCATAATACATATCATTCTCTTACCGTTTCTTCATAAACATATATCATCCATATCATTATATCCATATATCATATACCATCATTTCCATGCATTTCATATATATATACTTGTATTAGTTTGTATCAACTCATATCGTCTCGTAACAGAACATTTCCCGTTGAACCATTTAGAATATCGTTGGATACAGGGTAGTACACACGAAGTGTACTGAACTGTAATTCGTCAATTTATATGCACGTAAGCTTATACGAGTTGTAAACAGAAAACTCTTCCGAGCCATATAACAGGAAGTTCATGTGAGTTGTATATCGGGAAGCTCATGCAAGCCATTTATCGGGAAGCTTAAGAGAGATATTAATCGGGAAGCTCATGAGAGCCAAGTATCGGGAAGCTCAAAAGAGTTATTAATTGCGAAGCTCATGAGAGCAAAGTATCGAGAAGCTCAAGAGAGCTATTAATCGGGAAGCTCATGAAAGCAAAGTATAGGGAAGCTCAAAAGAGCTATTAATCAGAAAGCTCATGAGAGCCAAGTATCGGGAAGCTCAAGAGAGCTATTACTTGGGAAGCTCATATGAGCTGTATATTGGGAAGCTCTTGCGAGCCAAATATCGGGAAGCTCAAGAGAGCTGTGGTGTGTCACATGCAGGATCACAACCAAATTGGGAACCCTAATGACATTTTATTTGTATCATTCGAATTTTTAAGGTTTAAACGAGACTTGGTACTTGTCGGATATATGATCAATAGTTATACATGGCAATCATACAAATCACACAAAATAATATTCAATTCAAAACAAATAAATGTACAATTTAGTTACACGAACTTACCTGGCTAAATTACAGAAATACCAAGATTTATGGGCCTTTTGGTAATTATCTATTTTCCTCGATTTTCTACCCGATCCTGATCTAACATAATAATTTCATTCAAAATATTAATTTAGACAATAAAAAAATTCCTTCAATGTAATTTGGTCATTTTTACATTGTAGGGCCCAATTTTTGACCTAGGGCCCAATTACAAAAACAAATACCCAAACCCATTACAAACCCAAATAAGCAACAAACCCAATCAGCCCAAAACCTAAAAAACCCTAGCCCAAAACCCATAACAGAAAAAAATAAAAAAATTTCAAACTCTAGGTGCGCCGCACCTAGGGTCTTCTTCTGCCACTGCCGCCCTAGCCTCTGCCATGCCAGCACCGCCACGGTCACGTCGCCGCCCGCCACTTGTACTTGCTCTACCTGCAAAAGGAAAGGAAACACGCAAGAAGAAACAGGAAAGAAAAACAAAAATAAACTATGTAATATGGCTATAAAAGCCAGAATCAATTTGTAAAAAAAGGGGGTTCTTCTGGAAAAAAAAGAAATCTATTCAAAAAAAGGAAGAACAAAGATTAAAAAGCAATAAAAGGTCACTCTTTTTTTTGTTTCATTTTTATTGTTATTTTTTATTTTTTTATTTCGAAATACAAAATAAAAACAAAGGGAAGGTCTTTTCGTACCTTTTCGTCGTCGTCAGAGTGCTCGAAGTCAGAGGGCTGCATCGGAGGGAAAAAGGGGAGCCTTTTGGTCTTCCCGCCGCCGTGCACGGCGGCATCGGCGCCGGCGGACGGGGCGATGGGCGATGACCGGGCCCTTGGCCTGATTTTTGGAAGGGGAGAGGATTTTGAGAGAGTTTTTTGTTTTTTTTTTCAGAGGAAAAGAGAAAATGAAAATTTTAAAAAAAATTTGGATTTTATAGCCAAACAAGACGACGCCGTTTTGGTCGGCGTCCTTAAGCCCCAAAACGACGTCGTTTTGACCCTGGATCGGGTCGACCCGACCTGCTCCGCCAAGGATCCGCGTGTGTTCTTAGAAATGGGTATTTCCGTTTGCGGTCCTTCCGCTTTTGCAACGTTTTGGAATTTGGTCCTTTTTCCTTCTTTTCTTTTATTTTAATTTGCCATATAATTTTATTTTTGTTACATTTTAGTCCTGCACAAAGTGATGCGTTTTGGAGGCGGGGTACTTACTGTTTTGGGTCCCTTCCCTTTTGGCACGTGTTGCAATTTAATCCTTTTTATTTTGAATTCGCCCAGTATTTTCATTTTTATTTCGATTTAGTCCTTTTTTAGCAATTTTATTGTTTAGTTAATTATTTGAATGTTATTATCATTACATTTATTATTATTATTATTGTTATTATTATTACTATTATTACTATTTATTATTATTAGTTTTATTTTCCTCTTATATATTCGTTACTATTGCATTAATATATTTATTATTTTAGCTTTATTATTATATATACATACATATATATACTTACATAATCTTGTATTTTATAAACTTAAAGTATATATACATACATATCTTTGATTCATATATATATACTTATTTTTATATATTATAATTTATATATATTCATATATTCATATCTATATACATATTTTCTAAATTTTTTAAGTATCTATATTTATATGTACATACTTATATGCATTTTATATTTTCTAATTTGTATATACATATTTACATCCATATTATAATATATTTTAAACCTATATATAAATTATCATTATTTACTTGTACATATATTTTTATTATTTTCAAATTTTGATGTATGCTTACATATATATTCTTTTTTTATAATTTTATTCATTTATTTATTTATTTCATTTTCATCATTGATTTGAAGGAATGCTTTAATTTTATTTGCTTGTATACATTGCTATTTCAGTATGCTATTGATTTGTACTTTTTATTTATCTTATTTTCGTTGCTATTACTCGTATTATTTTTACATCATTGTATTCATCTTTGTTTAGTTACGCATATTAACATCGTATCTTATTTCTACTATTTCGTGTTAAATTATTTCATTCAATGTATGAATCATGACTTCTGAATAAACAAAATTTCGTGTTTAGATTTGAGAAAGTCGTACCCTAACTTACTGGGTTTCGATTTTCACAATAAATCTAAATACGTGCATCTTTTCAAACTTAAATTTTCAACGATCTCGGGAATTAAAAAGAGATCGTGTCCTAACTTACTGGGCATGATTTCTTTTTTCTTTCTCAAGTTTTAAATGATCTCGGGATTTATAAAAGATCGTGTCCTAACTTACTGGTCGTGATCCTTTTTTAAAATCTGAGATAGCTAAAAATCTTTTAAATAAGTAAATTTTTTACATTTATTCGTGTATCGGGAATTCGAGACATTGTGTCCTAACTTACTGGGTATGATGCTTTTTTTCGATTAACGTGAAATATACTCCTTTTTCCAAAAATTTTTAACATTTTAATACAAGGATCGTATTTTTTAAAATTCTTCAAAGTTATCAATTTTCGACATTAAGACATTAACTAATTAACTAGGTACCAATTTTGGGCGTTACGAGGGTGCTAATCCTTCCTCGTACGTAACCGACTCCCGAAACCGTTTTCTGAATTTTGTTGACCAAAATCATTGTTTTAATAAAATCAAACCGTTTATTAAAAATAACCACTTTTCGAGGTGATCCAATCACACCTCATTAAAAACGATTGGTGGCGACTCCTTTTTTTTTCGTTTTTGTCAAAACCCAAGTCGACCCCATTTTCATCCAAAAAATGGTGTCAACATACATTTTTACAAAATTGCCCCTAAAGTTTTATTTTTATTCAATTTGGTCCCTGAACCCAAAACATGAAAATTAACCATTTTAATACAAATCCAAGCTAGCCTAATTTTCGTAGCATTTAATACAGCCCATTTTTGCAATAATTTCACAACTACCCTTGTATTTTTTTACTATTTTAACAATTTAATCCCTAATCAAAAAATTCATCAAAATCACTTAATAAAATACTTTTAAATATCAACCAACATCTCAAATTCATCATTTAATAACTAAGATCATATAGATTCATCAATCGAAACTTCCAAAACTTTTAATAAAATAAAAACTAAGGTAAGGTTTAGTTAGACCTAATTGTAACAATTTTAAAAATATAAAAATTACAAAAACAGGTAAGAATTGAAGTCACATGAAGCAAATATGCAAAACCAAGTCCTTTTTATTTATTAATCAAGCCTTTTAATCACTTAATTATTATAATTAGCAAGTTTTGCACCTTTTTCAATTTAGTCCTTTTAATTAATTAACTATCAAAACATTAAAATTTTTCAACGAAACTTTAATACTACCTTAATGAAACTCTTTAAATATTTATAAAATATTTATGACTCGGTTTATAGAAACGAGATCTCGATATCTCATTTTCTAAAACTACTTGACCTAGGGTTTTACCACTTGAACCTAATAAATCATTATAAAACATAAATTACCAATTCAAAAATATTTTTAAAACCCTATTTGACTCATAAATATTAAATAATAAAATTTACGAGCTTACTCATCGGATTTGGTGGTCTCAAACCACTATTTTCGACACTACTGAAAATCGGGCTATTATAGGACCAAATTGCAATATTTTCAAAGTTTTTAGAACGGGTATCGATACCCCATATCAGTACCAATACCATTTCGAGCTTCGATGGCTTAGAAAAGTTGAATTAAAAATAAAAGTGTTGATACCAAGCATAAAGTACTGATACCTTTGGTAAGGTAGCAACACCTCATCTCTGTATCAATACCATTTTGAGGTTTGATGTTTGAAATTTTATGAAAAATCACTATTGTACCGATAGCCCTTTCTAAGGTATTGATACCTTTGAGCCAAAAATGTAAAAAACTTGCATTTTGGTACCCCTTTCATGCTAAGATATCAGCACACTCAAATGGTACTTAAAGGCACACTTATACCTGTATAGAAACTAACCAAAACTATTCCAATTCATATATTTAACATTTGCAAAAATTATCCAATGCAACTATTCCACAATTTGACGTCAACTTATCAATCCAACCTGACCAAATTCAACTTATTTCATCATGCTTTTAAGCTTTTCCATACAATAATATACCATATCAATTCATCAAGCAATGTGTCATACATGCACCACATTTATAACTTAACATATTACCAAACATACAGACATATAAATATGAACATTAAATTTCTCAAATTCAACCATTAGCCAAGATTCAAGCCTAACTATCATTTTCAAGAAAACTCATATATATAACACCTATCTACATGCCACATAACTGAGATTAAAACGACTAACAGTCTATCGAGTCAATAACAGGATAGTGTGAGCTTTGATATGATTCAATCGACGCGTCTTACAAACTGACAATCTACAAAAAAAGGAAAAACAACTAGGTAAACATTTCAAATGCTTAGTAAGTTCATAGGTGTTAAAATAATAAACTTACCTCGATTTACAATTAAACGTATTAAACTAGCTAACTTGACACAATTTACATGACATAACATTTTACAACAATAAGGTGAGTTCATCATATAACCGAATCATATAATTAGTTCAACATTTAATATGTTATTCAATTTAATATCATACACATAGAATCCACGATTCAATACCATTTGCATTATCTAATCATCATATAACAATTTGAACATTAAACTCGTAATATTCCATTGTTATTTTTCTTTTTCATTAATCAATTAGCCCGATGAAATATGATAAATAGATTCAGATACACGGGCAACTACACCACACCAAAAAGCATCGTAGTGCTAAACAGAGAACACTGAAGTGCTAAGTAGAGAGCACTGAAGTGCTAAACCTGTACAAGAACGCAAATAACCCTATTGGTATGTCAATCGTATCATATCATTTAATATGCTCACTCAAGCACATTTAACACATATAACCAGTTCTTTACAATTTAGTCCATATATCACATTTTTGTACCAAAACGTGAACAATTCAGATTACATTTACACATAAACAAATTCATAATTTATACAAATATACATTACAATTACATATAACTGTGCCATATGAACTTACATGATTAAATCAACAAACAAGTTGAATCTCAAGAACTAATCAATAATTTTGTCTTTTCCCGATTGTATTCGGTTTGGTTCAATTCTCAATCTATGCAACAATTCATTTCAATTTATCAATTCTAAATACTTTATATCATCCTATTATATGCATATGTCAATTCAATTTCATCTTTGAATGCCTCTAAAATTTTACATTTTATGCAATTTAGTCTCTAAAATCGAAATTATCATCACTTTCAAATTTGAGCTTTGATTTCAAAACCAATCTAAATTTCATCCTTCTACAGTCCTTTATCATCTATATTTATAGAAATTTAACATCAATTTTGAAATTTACACGCTTTAGTTCCTATATTCAAAAACTAGCAATATTTGTCTTTTATACTTGATTATTAACAAATTAATCAAAATTAATTTTATTAATTTTTAATTAATAAAACATACGTATGATTAACCAAAATTTAGTGGATTCTAGCTCATCCACCACTGTTTGGCACATTTGGAAGGGTCCAATTACTCAATCGGTCTTTCGATTGATTAAAAATCCTTAGTGAATAACTTTTACCACTTTTACAATTTAATCGTTGTACCTTAATTAACTATCCAATTGAAAAAAATTAAATGAACAAAACTTTAATTAAAATTTACACGAACCTCGTAAATATTAAATATAATATTTATGGACCACTCGTCGAAAATAGGGTTCCAAAACCACCATTTTCGACACCACTGAAAAATAGATTGTTACATTATTATTAGTTAAACATTAGATAATCAATGAGCTAATATTTTCTTAAATTTTGCTTAGCAAGAAAAACGATTAAGGACATATACAGATGATATTAATGAATAATGAAATTTTATTTAAACCAATTTGTTTGAAAAATTATGAGTATAAATTGATGAATATACTACACATAGGGCACTAAATCCTAACAATCTTTATGTGATAAAGATTTATATACTCATGTATAAAAGATCCAATTGGTTGAAAGTGATTTGATATTTGGATTCATATTTTACTAGTTATCTTACCAGTTGAAGGTGCACTTTTTGTTATTTATTTATCTAGTTGATAGAGCCATATCTTGGGAAAGTGTTAAACAATCTGTCATTGCATCATTTATGATGAAAGTGAAATTAGTGGGATGTTTTGAGGCTAAAATTCTTGCACTATGGTTGTGGAATTTTATTTTCGAACATAGGGTAGTTGACGCCATTACCAAGCCATTAAAAATTTATCGTGATAATTTCACAATAATATTTTTCTCCTAGACTGACAAATATTCTAATGTGCAAATCATATGTAATTAAAATATCTTGTCGTTAAAGAGCAAGTTTGTAACACCCTATACCCGACTCAATCACCAAGTTCAGGTACTGGATGATACAAAGAATTGAATAACTTGATGATATTTCAGATTTGAATCTCCTCACATTCTTAAATGTTCAAATTACACATTAAACTATATTAAGAAACATATATTCTAAAAGTTACTGCCCTACAACCTTGGCAGTATTTACAATTTTAAATTTAAACTTTAAATTTATTTTCCTCGACTTAACCCCCGAGGCATGGCCTCTAAGGGAACCCCTCTATACACATGAACGACATCCATGCCTATCCCATAAACTGGAGGTGTTTAACTTGGTCTCTCCACTTGATTCTCAAGTCAAACCTATATCCTGCAAATAAGCAATAAATTCATAAGTTCAAGTGAACTTAGTGAGATTTTGTGAAACCAATGTAATAGAAATAATTCGAAGTCTTCAAGAAATAAAAGTTTAAAGCAGAGATTTCAACTCCTTGTTTATCTTTGGCCTTTCGCAGATTTCACCGACATAGTCTACACATTGCCCTTTTTCTACCATTCATCACTAGCGGACTTATTCTCTATCTTAGATGTGAATGTGACCTTTACAAAAATGATCCGCTATGTTTCTGTCCTGATTCTGTCTCATGACAGATTCCTTTATACTCTGGCGAGTTTACTCTATCACAATCAACCATACACTTGGGCATAAGGTTCGTTGCCTACTACTGGTTGACTTTCATTTATTTTTTAAATTCAAATCCTTACCCAGATCCGTTCATTCCTTATTACATTAACGTTGAGATTTTTCCGCTTTAACACTCCTAATCCAACTCACCGTTTTAAACATGATGATGTAACAACCCGATAGTCACAGGTGTCGAAAAATGCATTTTCAGGACACCGTTTTCGCAAATTGGACTCGTAAATATTTACGAAGTTAGTTGTGTAGTTAATTAGGTTTTAGGTAAGTGAATTTTCATGAATTAAGAATAATTATATATAAGGACTAAATTGTATAAAGGGTGGAGTTGAACTATAGATTAAAGAAAATTTAAAGGGACTAAAGAAGTAATTATGCTATTGTTTCTTTATGAGGCGGCATAAGGTAGATTATTTATGAATTTATTATATATATTATAAAGTAAAACAAAGTTTTAAGTATCTATATTATATTATATAATAATATATTAATGTATAATAAAATAAAATAATAAAAGAATGAATTAAAAAGAAACAAAGCAAAACGAAACAGAAAGAAAAAGAAAATGGAGAAAGAAGGAAACGAAGGCCTTGGAGGCTTCAAAAATTCAAAGTTCAATTGGTTAGTCAATTTAGTCCATTTTTCTTGTAATTTTATGTTTTTGGAATCTTGGTGTTAAATACTACCCGACCCATGCCAAAATTTTAGAAATTATTGAGTTTTTAAGTGTTGCTAATGTTAAATAATTTTAGTATTAGGGATTAAATTGATAGATTTTTAAGCTAGAAATGAAAAAGGATTAAATTGTATAATAAATTGTAAAATTTGAGAAATAGGGACTAAATTGTGAAAAAAATTTGAAATTTAGGGATTTAAGTGAAAACAGGGAGTTAAATTTAGTCTAAAGTGGAGTTTGCATGAAAATAAAGAATTAAATGTGAAAAATAAAAATTAGTCTCGGTTTAGGGACTAAATTAGAATCCCTAAATTTGAATTTAGGCAAATATTGAGTAAAAATTGAAATATTCAGTATGAAATTGAATTGTGTTGTATTGATGAATTTTAATTGTTTTAATTCTGTAGCTAACGTTGTACCAGAATCCTCAACTAAAAAGGGGAAAGATAAAGTCAACGAGGAATAGCTCGAAATTTTCGATTTGTATTTCTATAATTTGAATTTAGTTGTTAATTGTTATAATTCAATTTAATGTTCATGGTAAGTGTTGAGGTCAATAATTAATATTTTGATAATTGATTGAAATAGATGGAATTGATATGTACATATTGAATGTATTGATTATTAAATTCAAATGATTATATGTGATTATATGAAAAATTAGTATTGGATACTGGTTGTATTTGGAAAGTGAATTGGAACCCTATTAATTGTATCGTGCTAAGTAAGATATAGATGGCATGCCATAGGATTGGAAGAGTTCAGGGATTTCTTCGAGTCGATGAGACACTGGGTGTCAATTTATTACTTCAGATTTATTCGATGAGGCACTGGGTGTCAATTTACTTCGGTTTAACTGATGAGACACTGGGTGTCAATTTACTACTTCGAAGTATCCGATGAGGACTAAGTGCAAAACTGGTGTGTTTGGTTGGATCTGTGTATCCATCCAAGTTCGAGTTGTGTTAATAGGGGTAATTAAATAAAACGGTACTATGATTGATATGGAATGAATAATATTATTGATTAGATATGTGGATTAAATTGTAAAAAGCTATTATATATCAAGTGATGAGAATTGAGTATGATATGAAATGATATATTCATAAATTGAGTATTGAATGACTAATGTCATTGTACAAATAAATATGGTTTGATATGTGTATTGAGACATTATGTAACAAGAGAAATATGATAGTGTATGATAGTTATGATACAAGACAGTAATATGTGTTTAAAATTCAATTGTACATATTATATTATCTTTTGTCTTTAAATATTCGGATTATAGAAATACCACTGAGTTTTACACAATGTATGGTTTTGTTTTTCGTGCGCAGGTTAGGTACTTAATTTTGATTGTTGATTCAGCATCCAACAACGATCCCTAACTCAAATGTGGTGATGTTTATCCTTTTGAAATGTGTTGGCATGTACCTAGGGTGTCTAAATAATAGTTATTTTGTGAATTGTTTGTAAATGAGGTTATAAATATAATGTCAGTTTGGTATATATATAAACATGTGAAATTAAGTTAATATTTAAGTGCTCATGAATTAGGAAAAATAAATTGAATTAGGCATGATTTAAAATGATGATTTGAATGATGTTTTAAGGATATGAAATGATGATATAATTGTGGTACCTATGAGGGTACATTGGTTAGACACCTAGGATGTTTGTTTGAGATGATTTAGATGTGTTTGATTGTGTTTTGAATTAGTTAAACGAATGATTTTTAAGTTGCTTATTGTCCAAGCTTGCAGGGAATGGAAAACTTGTTGTTTACGGTACATTTTGAGTCCACACGGCCAGACACACGGCTAGCATACGGGCGTGTGAGGCCATTTCGAAAGGGCACACGGTCTGGCACATGGGCGTGTGGTTTGGCCGTGTGACCCAAGTCAGAGAGTTACACAGGTATAAACATCGGCTGGGACACGAGCGTGTGAGGCCATTTCGAAAGGGCATACGATCTAGCACACGGGCGTGTGGTTCGGCTGTGTGATCCAAGCCAGAGAGTTACACAGGTATAGACACTGGCTGAGACACGACCGCGTGCCCCTATTTCAAATGCCCACACGGCCGTGTGAACCCTGCAGCTTTAAAATTTTCTAATATTTTTCGAAAAATTCTCTGAGTTTTCGAACTAGTCCTGATTTGTTTCTAACGCGTATTTTGAGCCTCGAGGGCTCGAATAAGGGACAGTATGTATGAGTTTAATTGGCTTTTGACCTGAAAATAATATGATAAGAAATGTTTGTAATTTATGTATGTTTGATCGATAAGCTTCGGTAATGCTCCGAAACCCTATTCCGGTGATGGATATGGGTTAGAGGTGTTACATTTAGATAAGCTAACCAATTAGACGCCCCATTACCCTAGCGAATTCATACTTTACAACTAGTCCTAAGTTGCTAGTTCATCTTGTTCCAATATTCTAGAAATTTATATTAATAGATAGTCCCAAACAAGCCATATCCTCCACTAATTCCCAACGGATTGCCTGTCCAAGGTAGCCTTTGAAGGCCCTCTTCTTCTGTTAGCCCTTGTGGTTCGTCCCGTTACTGGCTAACCTTTACTCGCGGACCCTTAAACTTAGGTTCTGCTTGATCATTTCACTATCACCCCAATTTTGGTTTACTCGCTAAAATTCGTGGATTCATATCTTTACATAGTTATCCATTGCCTATAACTTACCTGTATTCTTAGATGTTCCTACTTACTTTTTTTATATTTCTAATTTGGTGGATCCTTGGGCTATCCCGTTTACCTGCATCCTCAAACGCGCCGTACTCATCTGTTCATGTTACTCTCCGAGTGGGTCATACTTATATCTTCCTTACCTTGTCCTGTCATCTCCCTAGCCCAACATTTTTGGCAGACTTCACCTGATGCCATAGCCGAGCTGGTCTTACACCTTGTAACCCCATGTTTAACGTCTTGGCAAACTTTATTGGTTGTCATAGTTGAGCTGTGGTCTTACATATTGTAACCTCATGTTTAATGTCTTAATGGACTTTACTTGTTACCATACCGAAGTTATGGTCTTACACCTTGAATCTCTTTTGAGATGTCACCTCGTAGTACCTGATAGAACCTGTAGACTGTCATTGTATTATTACTTTATGGAACCTTTAAACTGTTATCATGGTGTCGCCCTGAAGGACCAGTCGATAACTATCATCACGGTTTCATTCTAGCGAGCTAGACGATATCATTCCACGGCATAACCATACTTCCATGTATTCCCTTGACAATCCGCCCATTCTTCCATTCCACTGATATTCCTAACTTCATCTACCTCATTAAGGTAAAATACCTCCGTGCTCTGTATACACTATATTCATGTATTTCATGCAATTCATCGAGCTAGTGGCTATCACATACTTTTCATCATGCATCTATTCGACATTCTGCAACCATGTAACACTCAAAAAATATACTTGCAATCATATGGATGCACAGCTTACTTAACCTGCATCATAATACACGACCATGGTTTAATACATAACTAAAAGTAGCCACGAATGTGGTTTAAACAAATAACACAACATCAATAATCATCCAAAAGTCAGGTGCAGAGACTCACCTTACTTCCTTTATCACGGACAACTTAGCTTGTCCAAATGCCATAGCTTCCTTTATCCTGGTAGCTAAGCATAACAATCATTTATCGGTTAAATTGAAGGTACTCAAACTTTAAAAACCTAGATTCCATAATTATACAAAACTTTTTGAGAATCCTTACTTCTCTTTTCTCTATTCCACGAGTACAGTGAGGCTTAGGGCTTACCAGATTATTGAATTATTGTCTCCCCAAACTTTAAACCTCGTATTTGGCACCTCATGCAGAGCTTTCTCGAGCCTCCTCTTTTTCTTCTTCAGTGCAATAGAAGAACACATTACAGACGAGAAAGAGATTTCTAACTAATATTCAGGAGAATTTTCTCCTCACTACTCATATATATATACAACCAAAGTTTGCATGGCCTCCTAGTCCATTTTAGCCAATCATTATCAATCATTATGTCTCCCACTATGAAACCTGCCAATTCAATCATAACCAAACTAGAATTGAAGCCTAACTATTTACTCGTTAGTCACAAATTTTTCCCAAATTTTCTTGTAGATTTCGCCATCTTACCATGCATACAATTAGGTCCCAAAATTCCTCTAAATTTGAGTCCTTAAAGATTCGGGTGTGACAAAGTTTAGAAACAAAAAGCTTTTATAAAAAAACATTAAAACTAATCTCATAATTGCAAATCCGTTAAAAAAATTCTTACAATCAAAGACATTTAAAAAACATGTACATAGAATGAGTCTTAGTTGTATTGATGAATGATATTTATGATAATGTGACACCCTAAGCTCAACTATTATGTTTCTAGTATAAAATTGACGTATTTTTTTGTTTATTATGATTGTGTGCACATAAATTTTGAAATTATTTGAAATAGAAAAATCTTTATAAAATATCATTGCGATCATGATGTGATACTTAAGGCCCTATTATATTAAGTTTTAATGTTGTAGTATATATAAGGAAATATGTAACTTAAACTATATATTGTTTAGGAAAAATGAGCTGAGAGTTGTTGAGTGGCACTTGATAGTGCCAACTGCAGACTGCCACTGAGGTGGTTAAAAACTTGTCTTCTTTGGTTTGACAATTTAATGAAGAAAATATTTGGACTTGATTATGTGTGGTTATATTGAAGATACTTTGGTCTATTTTGAAAACTAATCCTTGGTAAACTGGAGATTGGATTGGATTTGTGTGAATCAAATAAACCCTTGAAACATGGAAAATCGATGGAAACTGTACAACTATTTTGGAAATTAGATCTTTAATTAATTTTATGTTAGAAAGCCGAAATTGATATATGCTTGATACTTGTATAGGTTTTGTAACGAGAGCTTATTGAGTGCATTCTAATTTGTTCATTAAGGAATTTTTTGTGAGAAAGTGAAAACATGTTATTGTAAACATTGTTGAGTGTTTACTACCCAAGTTTTCAAGGGGAAATTTGGAGGCAAGTGTTATAGTCTTTAGGTACAAATGTGAGATCTCTATACTTGGGGAGTGATAGAGTGTGAATCACTTGTTGTATTCATGATAAAAGATAATGAAATTGCTCATTGAGTTAGGCTCGTAGACGTAGGGAAACCAAACTATGTAAACAAACCTTGGTGTTGTTTCTATTTTGTTTGCCTAATTTTTTGCAGTGTCAAGTCATAGTGGCCATTGCGGTTCAGCGCATCCATTGCATGTCATTTTAAGAAAATAGGCAACTTAAGGTAGCAACATCTACAACTGCTATAGCTTACTTATGTAATTCACTATAGTATGATAATAATGACGAGTGTTTTACTTTAACAGAAGTTTGTTGGAAAAAATGGATACTTTGGAAGCTTTGAGGCATATTCTCGATTGGTAAATGTAGATATTTAAATCATAGGACTATGATTTTATATTCTACTCTATGAGATCTTTACAACGATATATCATATGCTCAAAATGGTTGAGTAATGAATGAGAAATTGATTCTCAAAGTAAGCCACTTATGAATTAAGTTGAGGAAAATGAAAAGCTTAGTCCCACAATGGTTAGACATCAAAAGTGGAATATGTTTATATATGAGAACCAACTTAGTGGTTATTGAATGATTGAACTAATACTTTCCCTCGCACGCAGGGGTGCAAATCCAAACCTGCTGGTGTTGGGGCACACTGCACAACGTGGGCTTATCTTTTCCTTAGTAGAGCTTATCTTTTTGAAATCAAAAGGAGTTAATGCCTTTAATTAATGTTAAATTCTCTTTGATTCGTGGACACATTTTGGCTTCCTTTTTCTGTATATTATTCAATCTATTTTTCGGTGATAGATGAAGGCAAGGCCACTGTTCGTTGATCACTGCAGTCATGCTACTGCCGTGGTCATCTTGTTGTTGTATCTTAGGAGACAACCAACTAACGTTTCTCTAGCACCGAAGGAGCAATCAAATCTGTCTTAAGGAGACTGTCTAAGTAGGCCTCAACTACCAGTATAATATTTCAATTTAATTTAATTTTTTGTTTTCCAATTATATATGTAATAGTATTGTTCTTGTTCGATCTTCTAATTAATATAAAAGTTTATATTACTATTATTTTACTAACGCTTGTGCAACAAAGTTAAATTCTGTCCATTTATTCGCTTACTTAATGGATGTACATGATTAAAGGTTGATCATTATAAATTGATCCATCCTCTACCTATTAGGATTACACAAACAAAATACACATAAAAATTATAGCCTACACTGTTAAGAGTTTGTGTAATTGAAGGAAAAGGTCAAGAGGGTGAAATCAATTTATTTCGTCAAACCCAATGGCTAACTCCAATTCTGCATTAGATAATTCTTAGACTTGTGAAAATATATCATTCTAAAGGTCCTAAAATAATTATTTGTGCAATATTAGGGTTTTGGTTTGCAATGCATGATATCAATATCATAAAGATTTTACTTTAGCTATTGTCAAAAAAGAATTGCATTAGCCACTCACGTGACTTATTTTTGGAAAAGAAATTATTTTTAATAATAAATATTTTATAATATAAATATGAGTACTTGTTGAAAGTAGACCTGCTCATAGGTCAGACTGCCTAAAAATTGGGTGGGTTTGGGAAAAAATATAAGCCCGAAAAATGGGCTTGGTAAAAAAAATAAGACCCGTTTAAAAAATAGGTCGAACCTCGGGTAAGGCATTTTGGCCTAGGCCCGGCCCGAATTCACAAAAGGACAAAAATCTACTATTTTCTTGTTGTTTTCTCCCTATTTTGCTACCATTTCACTATTATGCTACTACTATTTTGTTGTTATTATTTGGATATTGTATAACACTTGTTTTGTTATTATTTTAAAGGCATTTGCTTGTTTAGTTGCATCTATCTTAGTATTATTTAAGTATACATATTTTTAAAATTTTATTTTCAATTTGTTGGAAAAAATTTATTTTAATTTTTTAGTATTTTTGATGTATTATATATATTTAAAAATTATATAAAAATAATATAAAAAATTAATACGATCGGGCCGGGTCGGGCCCGGGTTTTAGCATTTTTATTCGGGTCAAGTTTAGAAAAAAAATTTAGGCCCATTTTTAGGGCCGAGCCAGGCATTGCAAACGGGCCTAAATTTTTTGTTGGACCCGGCCCTTGAGCACCTCTAGTTGAAAGCATGCTTTAGCTTCGTTTATTTCTTCCAACTTCAATATGCCACTATCTAGTCTCATATGTTTAATATATGTAACTTTTAATTAATCATTCGTTCTTATTAAATCTATATAAGATATGAAGTATTATCTTATTATAAAATAAATTTCATTTGTCAAAAGGAAATGTTTCTACACTATTTTGTAATGAATATAATTTATGTTGTGTTTGTTTCATGGAAATTAACTTTACAAAATGATTTTAGGAAAAATTATCAAATAATGAAAAATATTTTATACAAAATTATTCAAACACTAGAAAATATCAAGTTTTCTAGAAAATTAATCAATTTTCCAAAATCATTTCTCGAAAGTTGTTGTCTATAAAACAAAGAAAACCTAAGGATGTTTGGCTAATTTTGTGATTCATAAACATAACAGTTTTCATAAAATAAAATTTTCTGAACCGTACATTTGTAAATGAAATAAATACAGACCTCAAGACATCTTGAGTCATGAACTTTGGACTACAATTACTGTAGATCTTGTAGAAATTCGATGCATATTGTTCACTTTTGATATTTGATATCAAGTGAGGAAAAAACTCTGGAACTTAATTAAGTGGGGAGAGATCAAAAATTGTTTATGGAACTTGCATAAGGCACAACCCATCATAGTGTCAAAGTACATGTTTATTCTTCCTCTTTTGATACATGAACTCAAAGTATGCGACACAAATAATAAAATTCAAATGTTACTTACTAATGTGGAATGTATATTGTATCATGACTTTAGTCAATATAATAAATCAATTGTTCTTTAAAAACCTGTTTAACGTGATTTATTTTGGCTTTTATACTTTTGTAACTTTTTTAAATAATTTGGGTCAGAGGTATTGCTTGATATATAAATATTTAAAAATGTGAATTAAAATGAATGGCTAAAAGCTAACTAATTAGAATGAAATGGTATGACCAAAAATTAAGGAAAAATAACTCAAACATTAGGTACTAAAGAGCTTTTGTGTTAGCAAATACAAGCTGGGAGAGGATTTCAATTCGCGATCACTATCATGATTTTTGTGATAACATCTGTTCTTTTTAGGTCGTTGATTTATTCAAAAGAATTTATTTGAGTCACTAGGTTATTAAGTTTTTTTTTAAAAATTCAGATAGCAAGTTCTAAGTGACGGTTTGATGAGTGATACAGTAAATTAGTACCCATCAAAAAGTAGAACATACTTTAGATTTAAGTTTATCTTGAGTCAGTGTTAGAGATCGAAGAAAAAAGTTATTTGAATTTTGATTGACAAATTCGTGATAAATGACTAAAATATAACCTCACTAATAATTTAATGACTTTTGTCATAATTTACCCAAATTTTAATATTAAAAGATACTTATAAAAAAATATTTAACAATAGAATGATAAAAGTACTAAAAATTTAAATCGTTTTCGATCCTGTTAAATCATTAGACAAAATGCGAAGGTGATGGTAGATGATCATGTTTGTTTGAGAGGATTGAAGTACAAGGCATCTGTGTCTCTCATTGTATATCACAGTTTTCTCTTTTTCTCATTAAAAGTAGGCAGCTATGGTAGGTGAAGAGCGTCAGAGGTAGCTGCGGAAGTTTCGATTTCATCAAAGATATATACAAAAGCGAATTTAAGATGTGACTTGCACCCCTCAAAATTTTAAATTAGTAAAATTAAGGGTCCGTTTATTTACATGTAAAAAGTTTTACGGAAAATATTTTTTGTATTTTTTTGTATTTGTTTCACAGAAAATAGCTTGGTCAACAGAAAATGACTTACAGATGAACAAAAAATAAGCATTTTTCCTTGTAAAATGACTTACCCTTTTGAAAAACGAAAGTCATTTTCCCGAAAAGAACTCCTCAATAGATAATTTTACTTTTATATAAAAATTAACTTAAATCAAGTTTAATATTATTATATTGATAATAAATTTTATTTTTATTTTTAAAATATTTAAAATATTAATATAAAATATTATTTTTTTAATATTATTAAACATACGTATTTAATTATTTATATTTAGTCATATAATAAATTATTAATATAATTAATATAATTTATTATTTTTAATAAATTATTTAATATTTATATTTTATTTTAATAGTAAATTTTAAAAATAATAATTTTAAATAATATTATTCACATATTATTGAAAATATCAATGTCGAAACCATTTTTATTTTGAAAAACGGGGTCGACTTTTAAAACGAAAATGGAGTCGTCACTAATCTTTTTTCGACGTGTGATCGGGTCACCTTGAGATTAATCATTTTAATAAAACATTTTGATTTATTAAAATAATAATTTTGATCTACAAAATTCAAGAAAAGGGTTCGGGAGTCGGTTACACATGAGAAAGGATTAACACCCTCATAACGCCCAAAAATTGGTACCTAATTAATTAATTAATGTCTTGATGTCGAAAATTTAAAAAAGATTTTAAAATACGATCTTCTTTAAAAACTTGAATAAATCAAATTTGATGTTAAGACCTCCTTGTCCCGAAGTAATAAGATGTCACATCCAGTAAGTTAAGATACGATATTTTAACCCTCAAAACTAAGCTTGTCTCATGCATTAAAGTTTAAAAAGGATATTCGGTTATTTGGATCAAAAAAATCGAAACTCAGTAAGTTAGAGCACGATTTTCTCAAAGCTCCAAAGTACCGAATATTGCCTTATTTTTAAAAGTTTTCTGTTTTAAAATTGGGGAAAATTGGTGCAATATTAAAACAATGCGTAAAAATTTGATAAAAAAGGGCAATATGAAAATACAAATAAACAATTTATAAAACACATAATGGCAATTATTTAAATACTAGCATCAATAATAAAAACCAATGAATTTAAAACAAAGAGTATAAAATAAAAAAATATAAGGCAAAATAAAATGTAAACAAATTTAAAAATAATGAATTTGAAAATGACTAATAAGGAAAAAGAAATTTGAAATCAACAATATACAAATCAATAAATAAATTATATATATAAAAAGTAGGTAATATATATAAGTTTGGAATAAATAATATATAAAAATGAAAATAGGTAATATATAAAGTAATAATATATAAATGAGTTTAAAATAAATATTGTGTAATAAGGAATTTAGAACAAGTTATACACAAAACATCTTAAAATAAATGGTATATAAAATAGATAGTATAAAAAAATTGCAATTGATAATATATGGAAAAAATTTTAAAGCAAATAATCAAACAATTTAAAATGGATGATTTATAACACGAGCTTTTAAAAATAAACAACATGTGTGACATAATGTTAAAACAAATAAAGTATATAATTAATGGAAGAAAATAAAAGAATTATATGGTTAAATGAATGAACAATATGTAAATAAGAAAGTTGATGGATAAATAAACGAATAAAAGTAAAAGAATAGTTAATGATTAAACAATTAAATGGATAAATAAAATAGGTTAAAAAACGCTTAAGTCAACCTAACTCTCACAATATGAAGATTCAACAAAATTCCTCCACCAAAAACCAACTCAAATGAAAGTAACTTAAAAAGAAACGAAGATGAACGAAGAACAAAATAAGAACAAGTCATGGAAAATAAGAATGCAAGAGAGGGAGAAATTTGAGTGAATGCTCTTAAGAATTATTATTGCTCCAAACTCAAGTGTTTTACAATGAAGGGAGAAGCCTCTATTTATAGTTGAGCCTCCCCAAATCCAACGGTACAGATCAATTACATCAACGGCTAAGATTAAAGGGTATCTACAAATTAAATCTCTAAGATTACAAAATCATATCTTCTAAGATTGCATATCATACTTAAGATTGCATATCCTTGAAGATTATGTTTCCATATGCGTCAAGCTTGTAAATGGACCTTCAACCTTTTCAAGTAATGGGCCATTCCAATCGGGCCAAATGATATAATTTTGGACTGGACTTAGACTTTGTCTTATTATTTTGGGTTTTTTTTGTGAGCCCGGGCTAAATTGGCCTATTACTGCTGCCCCTCTTTGCTCATTGTCGTGTAACGAAAATGGAGCAAAGACTATAAAAGAGCCAATTTTGCTCGGTCTTGTCGGGTTCGACTTCTCTGACTGCTCGTCTTCTTCAAGTAGTCTCATTCCATCCCACTGCATCTTCAGGGGCATAGGAATTAGTGCTTCTATCTGCTCCAATGTGATTTCAGGGAGAAGAGATTTCTAGCTTCGATCTTCTCCGCTAGAACTTCAAGGAGGTAGGAATTGGTAATTTCAACCTGCTCTACTGCAACTTTAGGGAGATAAGGCTGGTGGCTTAAATTTGCTTCACTACTACCTCGAGAAGATAAGACTCGCCGTCTTTGATCTGCTCCACTACTGCTTAGGGAGACAGGATATACAATCTTCAACCTACTCCACTACTGCTTAGGGAGATAGGACTGGTGGCTTAAATCCGCTTCCTACTATCTCGGGAAGATAAGATTCGTCATCTTCAATCTGCTCCACTACTGCTTAGGGAGACAAGATTTACAATCTTCAACCTACTCCACTACTGCTTAGGGAGATAGGGCTGGTGGCTTAAATCTACTTCCCTACTACCTTGGGAAGATAAGATTCGCCGTCTTTGATATACTTCACTACTGCTTAGGAAGACAGGATCTACAATCTTCAACCTACTCCACTGCAAACTCAGAGAGGCAAGGCTGGTGTTTTCGATCTGCTTCACTGCCAGTACAGGAAGACAAGATCTGCTATTTTTAGTCTGCTCTGCTGCAAACTCAGGGAGGCAAGGCTGGTGTCTTCGATCTGCTTTGCTGCCAATACAGGAAGACAAGATCTGTTATCTTCAGTCTGCTCTACTGCAAACTCAAGGAGGCAAGGCTGGTGTCTTTGATTTGCTTCGCTGCCAATACAGGAAGATAAGATTTGCTATTGTCAGCCTGTTCCGCTTTAACTTTAGAGAGATAAGACTTGTATGGGGATTTAATCTAACCTACTATAACTTCAGAGGTATCATCATTTTAATCCGCTCCACTGCAACTTCAGAGATATAGGACTAGTAGCTTCAATCTGCTCCACTGCAACTTCAGGGAGATAAGATTGGTATTTTCAACCTGCTCCTCTGTAACTTCAGAGAGATAAGGTTTGATGTGAATTGCTCTACTGCAACTTTAGAGAGATAATATTTTATGATTTATAGCTTTGATCTTTTCCACTGCAATCTTCAGGGAAACGAGATTTGATATCTTCAGTCTGCTCCACTGCAACTTCAGGGAGATAAGACTTCACTTCAATCCATTCCGCTGCAACTTCAAAGAGATAAGATTTGTGATGATCTACTCTACTGCAACTTCAGAGAGATAAGATCTGTGATTTATAGCTTTAATCTGTTCCACTGCAGCTTCAGGAAAATAAGATTCGTTATCTTCAGTTTGCCGCACTGCAACTTCAGGGGGATAAGACTTGCTTTCTTCAATAAGACTTGTAACTTTAATTCGCTCCACTGCAACTTCAGGGAGATAAGATATGTAACTTTAATCTGCTCCACTGTAACTTTAGGGAGATAGGATTACTGGCTTTAATTTGCTCCACTGCAACTTCAGGGAGATTAGATTCGTCATCTTCAGTCTACCCCACTACAACTTCAAGGGGATAAGACTTGCTTTCTTCAGTCTGCTCCACTGCAACTTTAGGGAGATAAGACTTGTAACTTTAATTCGCTCCACTGCAACCTTAGAGAGATAGGATTTGTGGTTTCACCGATTTGTTCTCTGGGGAACATGACCTGTAGAATCCATTTCGTGGGCTTATTTATGCCTATTGATTAGGATGTTATGATCGGAATGAATCAAAATTTCCTAACTAGATGTGTATGCATGAATGCAAAATGTCATGAAAATGATATCTTAATGTTTGAGTTGTTATTGCTCGTTGTTCATTAAGGCTCTATCACCGACACGTCAGAACGCCATCTTGTTCGGTGGGTATTTCCACAGAAACACTCATATTTTACTTAATCAGATTTCCCCCGCTGTAATCTTCAAGGTTCAATCCATTGTAATCTTCAAGGTTCAATCCATTGCACTTTTTGGACATAAAATTTGTACCATTTTCCTCCCACTGTAGCTCAGGAGTATAAGATCTGGTTCTTTCTCAATCCTCTCCTCCTGCAATTCAAGGATACAGGATATGAATCTCCTACACCATTCCTAGTGTGTCATACCAAATGTTTATGCACAATTGTAGAATTTTCTTCTCCAAGAAAAAACCACTTCTTATTACTCAGTAGAGGTGCTCATGGGTCGGGTGGCCCGGCCTAGCCCGACAGCCCACCCTAAATATGGGAGGGTTCGGGTAAAAATATAGGCCCGAAATATGAGTTTGGGCAAAAAAACAAGACTCGTTTAGAAAACGGGCCGAGCCTCGGGCACTACTTTTTTTGCCCGGGCCCAACCCGAATATATAATAAATATATATTTTTTATTTTTATTTTTAAAATAATTTTTTTATTTTTTTATTTTTAAAATAATTTTTTGGTGTTTATTAAAAAAATGGGTCGGGCCGGAAATTTTTCCCGAGCCGGGCCTGGACAAAATTTTAGGCCCATATTTCAGGTCAGGCCGGGCCCGGGCCTAGGACGCGGGCTGAAATTTTTTTCTGGGTCTGGCCCAGCCCGGCCCATTAGCATCTCTATTACTCAGTGATTACTGCTTGCTTGTTAATTGAAGCTTTATCACCAACACGATATCTTGTCATTTTGTTCAATCAATACTTTTGACAAAAAATTCCAAAGAGATAGTTTTAATTTAGACTTTTCCTTCTCAGATATTTCAACCTTTAAACTTGGTGAATTATAAACAATAGTCATGTTTCGTGTTCCTATATTATTTAGAAACTTTTAAAATAATTTGCAAAACTTCCTTTGAGAAAGTGTTATTAGTCCATTAATCGTTATTTCAATATAAAATGTTTGAAAAAGATCATAACAATGGACAATCAGGAAATTAATTAGGAGCATAGCTCAAAACAATTAAATTAATCAAAGATAGCCAAGGCAATAAAAAGAAATTGATTGGGGCGTATCTTAAAAAGAATAAAGTAATCAAAGATAGCAAATTCAAAAATGGGTAATATGGAAAACTAGGTGCCCCAGATATCACAGCCTGAGCTTCTCTGTACGAACTTCTTGAAGACCATTTTGAGCTTAATATGTGTTTAGGGGATTTGGAGTACTTTGTCAATGCCCGAAGATATAGCATACTTCCTCATTGCTAATTCAGGCATAGCAAGACTACCACATGCCCCACTTTCGATCAAAATTTGAGCCGTCCTTTTCGGGTTTTCAACTCAAAACCCCTTTGGTCTTAAAACGCCCTTTGCAGGTTTTCGCTTTGGCCTCTCATCTTTTTCTTTCTTCTCTTTTCTTTGATTTTTTTATTTTTTTCTCAAGGCGTCTTTTGCGAGTTTTCACCTTAGCCTCTCCCCTTTCAGGTAAAATACTTCTTAACTGAATCTAAATTCACCGGATTGGGCAAGTATTTGGCATCCATCTCGATCAATATCAATGCTCCTCCAAAACAGGCCTTCTTTACAACGTAAGATCCTTCTCAATTTGGCATCCACTTTCTTTTAAAATCCTTTTGTACAAGAAGGATCATTTTCAACATCAGGTCCCCATCGTGGAATTCTCTAGGATGAACCTCTTTGTCGTAAGCTCGCATTATCTGACCGTGACAGATAGCTTTTAATCCTTTTTTCTTTGATTGGGTTCAACATTCCATAAACCAATGGGCCAAGTGTTGCCCCAGAAAAGGTCTTAGCTGACGTTTGATGAGCATAGAGGGTAAATGGTAACCTTTTTATGCCAATCTTTACAAGTCTCGGTCATCTTTCCCATGATCCTTATTTTATTTTTTTTGACTGCCTATGGCGTCTGATCTTTGAACAGACTACAAACTTTTGACATTTTTCTTTTTGGCATTCTTTATCTGTACCTAATCTCTTTTTTTTAATTAGAATTTAATGACTTCGACCTTGTATCATTGGCATATGAAGCTATTTCCACCCTCTTAGTGAAGTAATCGAAGACCACAAAGATAAATCGATATTGGCTAAAAGCTTTTGACAAGATTGGCCCCATCACATCCATGCCCCACATATGGAAAATTTGTGAAGAAATAGAGGAGGCGCATAGGTTTTATATTCCTAAAATTGGTATTTACGGCGTAACTGATGTAATCCCCTTCCATAGTGGATTAGCAGTACTGAAACCTCGTGATTAACTTGGCTATCGTAAAACCATTAGTATGTGTCCTTCTGACACACTTATGGACCTTTTAGCCTTAACAGCATCTACAGGTCTTAATAATCCAGACATATCTTGATATGATCGTGTGAAAACATCTTTGAATTCTTGGAATAATTTAATGACGTTTCGCTTTGTTTCGATGGTAAGAGAAGCTCCAATCTCTTTCTCTTCTCTTAGGCTCACTGTCCACTAACTTTTGTAAGGTAGGATCTATTTTTTCATCTTGTTCTACCATCCTTAACAAATCAAGAGATAGGTTACAATCTCAGTCATATTCAAAGTCCTGAGATCCCCCTAGACACATGTCGTACTCAAAAAGAGATTCTGAGTCAGTAGCAACATCGCTCATGTCGTTAATATCTGAAGACCTATTGTAGGTACAAAGGCGGATTCCAAAGAATAAATAAATCTAAGGACAATTGTTTGTATGAATGAAGAATAAAATAATATTTAAAAAAGAGTCCAAAGAACAAAAGAATCTATAAATGAAAAGAATGAAAGAATGTTTGCTCAAAAAGATGCATTTTATTGAAATAAAGATTTTAGACACAAGTCTATTTTACAAAAGGATTCTTATTGCCTCTAGGCTTTAAAGCAACAAGTGTGTTTTGAATATTACTCTAGATTATCTCTAAAAATACAGTGTTCTCTTCCACAGTCCCATTGTTCAAAACACTCTTAAGTATGCAAGGGCTTGGAAACTTTATTCCCCGGTTCCATCTTCAAATACATCATTAATGTTCAGATTCTTCGATATTCCCTCTGGGTTTTTGACTTCTTCAAGGAGTCGCAACTTTCTTACCTCCTCCTTCAATTATCGCATTTACTGCCTCGTCAAGGTGATTAGGTTCTGATGAAACGTCAAACTTCGCAATTCTCATTTTAATAAACCTTTCAACCAACTTTTTAAATGTAGTGCAATTTTCAATTGAGTGGCCCGTTATTCCTACGTAGTACTCGCATTGGGCATTCTCATTATACCATTTTGGGAATAGAGGTTACACGGGTTCTGAGTAGGACGGAGACACCACATGCACATCAAAAAGATTCTAATACAATTCCTTATATGTCATTGGGATAGGTGTGAACTAGAGTCTTTCTCTATTTGGCCTGAAGGTGGATTCTTACCTTGAAGAACCTTGATAGCTAGTGGTTACGATCCTTGGCTGACCTACTGTGCCTGGTGCTCAGGTTATTCACTTCATTTTCCCTATTTCTCGGGGTTGACCTTTTGGCGCTTTCTCCTGCGTCTATCTTCCCACTCTTTATCGCGTTTTCGATTATCTCGCCGGACATTACCATATTTGAAAAGCTCATGGTAGAACTTCTCAACATGTGGTTGATGAACGGGGATTTCAGAGTATTGATGAAAAGCATCGTAATTTCTTTCTCTAAAAGTGTTGGCTAGACTTGTGTTGCTACCTCTCTCCATCTTTGGGCATATTGCCTAAAGCTCTCACTTTGCTTCTTTTCCATATTCTGTAAAGTAATTCTACCGGGTTTCATATTTTTTACATGATTATACTACTTCATAAAAGCTTGTGCTAAGTCTTTCCATTAATTGATTTTAGCACGGCTTAATTGGTTGTACCATTTAGATGCTGCTCATGTGAGGCTATCTTGGAAACAATGTATTTGCAGTTGGTTGTTGTTAACATATCCTGTCATCCTTTGACAGAACATCGCGATATGAGCTTCAAGACAACTAGTCCCATTGTACTTTTCAAACTCTGAAGTTTTAAACTTTGGCGGGAGTACTAGATCTGGGACCAAGCTCAAGTCCTTAGTGTCAACCCCGCAATGGTATTCAGCATTTTCCATTGCTTTAAATTTCCCTTCCAGCCATCTGCATCGGTTCTTAAGTTGTTTCAGCAGATCTACCCTTACCTTTTCCATTTCTACCACCTCATTGAGATCAGGGACAATGAGATTAGTTGGGTTATTCCCCGGATTAAAAATTGAGTCTATCGGGTAGTTTATTGGTACAGAGGTACTGACCTGATATTGTTGAGGCTTGATCGTAATAGATGGTCCTCGTGGGTACATCTCGGGTTGTGTCTGAGCATTTATCGGGATGAAACTCGGAGGTTCATCATTATCATCTCTAGAATTGACCATAGGGCTTTTCTTTTTTAGCCCCCGGTTAACAATTGGGTCAATTAATCCATCATATTCTTTTGGGACTCTAACATCTGGTCCCTCATATCTTGCTGAATTTTGGTCAATTGCTCCTACATTTGCATTTGCAACTGGTTTTGCATTTTTCTTTGAATATGTTCTAACCTTTCCAATCTTTGGTCCATTACTTTTGTTCTTGTGCGAGTACCGTAACGATGCTTAGTCGATAGAATTTTTTTCGGTTTCCAGGTTAACTAAAATAATTTTACCTAATTAAGGTCCTTTTGTGAAAATCTAATGCATATGATGCAATGTAATGTAGATGCATGGAATGAATGCAAAAAGAAAGAAAGGCATTGATTCTGAATTCAATTCCATTAGAAAAAATTTTCTAGAAAATAAATTTCTTTACATAAAACGGATTGCATATGCGGCTTTGCCCTCATGTTCCAGGCGAAGACATCGATCTTTTTCTTCATATCCGGATGCTAGGATCAAATCTTATGAATTTTCCAAAATATGTCTCTTCTATCTCCTTTTTGTTTGATCCGAGCCACGACTCATTGCTCACCCCGCGATGCTCTTTAGTTTTTTTTAGACATGACAGCTCTCGAATAATCTTTGTCGGTTTGAATCCTCAGGCAGCAAAGCATAGTCGTATATTCCTCCACGAACTTTCAGCCTTCTCTCGTTGTGTTTAATCAGACCATATTCGGGCAGTCGCATTATATTCCACTTTATCAAGAAATTCATTTTCCATGACAAGCTTTTTTATTTAGCAATCAAATTTGAATCAACACCTCTTTTCTATGATGAAAATGCAAAGCAATCATAAACAAAACAAAACAAAATACGTCAGTACAGAAGAAATAAACAACAGAATAGGACACCTATTTGGGTGACCACTAGGGTTTGGCACGACTTTACCTAGGGTAGATTCTTAGGGCTCTCTATATGCGGTTCGGTTCTAAGGCAAGGGTACCTGAACCGGTAGATTTCTCGATCCTCACCCATTATAAGCTCATACGGACAGAGTTCAATTCAGGGGAGTAAATTTCTCTATGGCTTCACGGAGATGAAAATCTCACGAAGACATAGGTAAGGATGTATCCGGAAGCGATCCACTATCCTGCACAGAGGTGAAAACATCACGAAGGAGTAGCTTCTCATCCCATTTAAAAGGGTGTGACCAACGGTCATGCAATGCAATGTGTGGAGATATAAAAATTTAAAATACAAAACATGATAAAAAATATAACTCAAAATAGATGAACTGCAATGAGAGGATCATATGTTAAAAACCAAAATTTCAACTTTCGATAAAAAAGACAAAATTTAAACAATTTACGGCTTGACTCTCTTATGGTCCCCAGCGGAGTCGCTAAGCTGTCGAAACCATTTTTATTTTGAAAAACGAGGTCGACTTTTAAAACGAAAATGGAGGTACCACCAATCTTTTTCGAGGTGTGATCGGGTCCCTTGAGATTAATCATTTTAATAAAACATTTTGGTTTATTAAAATAATGATTTTGGTCTACAAAATTTGAGAAAACGGGCTCGGGAGTCGGCTACACATGAGGAAGGATTAACACCCCCATAATGCCCAAAAATTGGTACCTAATTAATTAATTAATGTCCTAATGTCAAAAATTTAAAAAGATTTTAAAATACGATCCTCTTTAAAAACCTGAATAAATCAAATTTGATGTTAAGGCCTCCTTGTCCCGAAGTAATAAGATGTCACATCCAGTAAGTTAGGATACTACATTTTAACCCTCGAAACTAAGCTTGTCTCATGCATTAAAGTTTAAAAAGGATATTCGGTTATTTTGATCAAAAAAATCGAAACTCAGTAAGTTAGAGCACGATTTTCTCAAAGCTCCAAAGTACCGAATATTTCCTTATTTTTAAAAATTTTCTGTTTTAAAATTGGGGAAAATTGATGCAATATTAAAACGATGCGTAAAAACTTTGATAAAAAAGGGCAATATGAAAATACAAATAAACAATTTATAAAACACATAATGGCAATTATTTAAATACTAGCATCAATAATCAAAGACCAATGAATTTAAAACAAAGAGTATAAAATAAAAAATATAAGGCAAAATAAAATGTAAACAAATTTAAAAATAATGAATTTGAAAATGAATAATAAGGAAAAAGAAATTTGAAATCAACAATATACAAATCAATAAATAAATTATATATAAAAATAGGTAATTTATATAAGCTTGGAATAAATAATATATAAAAATGAAAATAGGTAATATATAAAGTAATAATATATAAATGAGTTTAAAATAAATATTGTGTAATAAGGAATTTAGAACAAGTTATACACAAAACATGATCTTAAAAATAAATGGTATATAAAATAGATAGTATAAAAAATTGCAATTGATAATATATGGAAAAATTTTAAAGCAAATAATCAAACAATTTAAAATGGATGATTTATAACACGAGTTTTAAAAATAAACAACATGTGTGACATAATGTTAAAAACAAATAAAGTATATACTTAATGGAAGAAAATAAAAGAATTATATGGTTAAATGAATGAACAATATGTAAATAAGAAAGTTGATGGATAAATAAACGAATAAAAGTAAAAGAATAATTAATGATTAAACAATTAAATGGATAAATAAAATAGGTTAAAAAAAACGCTTAAGTCAGCCTAACTCTCACAATATGAAGATTCAACGAAATTCCTCCACCAAAATCCAACTCAAATGAAAGCAACTTAAAAAGAAACGAAGATGAACAAAGAACAAAATAAGAACAAGCCACAGAAAATAAGAACGCAAGAGAGGGAGGAATTTGAGTGAATGCTCTTAAGGATTATTATTGCTCCAAACTCAAGTGTTTTACAATGAATGGAGAGGCCTCTATTTATAGTTGAACCTTCCCAAATCCAACGGTACAGATCAATTACATCAACGGCTAAGATTAAAGGGTATCTACAAATTAAATCTCTAAGATTACAAAATCAATATCTTCTAAGATTGCATATCATAGCTAAAATTGCATATCCTTGAAGATTATGTTTCCATATGCGTCAAGCTTGTAGATGGACTTCAACCTTTTCAAGTAATGGGTCATTCCGATCGGGCCAAAAGATATAATTTTGGACTGGACTTGGACTTTGTTTTATTATTTTGGGTTTTTTTTGTGAGCCTGAGCTGAATTGGCCTATTACAATCAATATTAATATTTTAATACTAAATATTTATTACAATTATAAATATATTAATAATAAATGTTTTGTAGTATAAATGTTAACATATGTCATAAGTCTATATACTCTTCACAAATTTGCAATTTAGTTTCTATACTTTTATTTTCAAGAATTTAGTCCCTCTACTTTCCAGATTTGAAAATCAAGTCCAACTGCTGACATTGTTGATTTTTTTTGTCAATTTTGTTAAAGTCACATTTTTAAATAAAAAAATACTCAGTTGGTAGTCATGTAACTAAAAAATAATCGTTGCAATGAACCTAAATTTAACAAAATATTTTTAATAAATGTAAAAACAATGTAAAATATAAATTTATAGATATAAAATAAACTCAATTAAACAATGAAAAAATAAAAAAAATCTCAAATGTATGTTTGTTTAATTGAAAACGACTTTTATGAAATATTTTTAAAGAACCTGCCAAACAAAAGAAAATATTTTACACAAATTCATCCAAACACCAAAAAATATTAGCTTTTCCAGAAAAGTAAGTCATTTTCCAGAAATCATTTTCCGGAAGTCATTTTCAGTGAAACAAACGGAGCCTAAAATTATATTTTAGTCCTCTTAAAAATGATAAAATTTTGATATAATCTTTTAATCCTAAAAATATTTTATGACTTCGTCCCTGGATATATATCATGATTTTAATCATCAATACATACCCATATAATTACAATAAAAATATATAACTAAAAGAATTAAGTTTAAATGTGTAAAAAGTTCTTAATAAATTTTTACTTTTTGTATTCATTGATTACGTGAACTTTCAAAATGTATCAAAAGACCTTCAAACTTGTTCAAACAAAGCAATTAAGCTCTTACATTTTTTTTTTTTGCACTCAATTGAGTACTTAATAATAGACCGTTAAAGTTTACCATTCCTAATTTAGATATAAACCTTAAACTAAAAATAAAAATATAAATATTACTATAAACTTCAAACTTTAAACCCTAAATTAAAAAACAAACATAAAATCTAAATCCTCAACTGGAAAAAGATATAATAATTATAATTACTATTTTTGATAGAATGGGTCTACTCTTTCTCACCCTTGAATAAACAAAAAGATTAACACGCATTCCAACCCACTAAACAAGATTATCGATATCTACGGAGTCGGTTGGCAATTATAATTACTATTTAATATTTAATTTATTAGTATGGAGCTGTCAAATAAAAACGGTCATAATTTACAGAAATTAGGGTTAATTTGGCAACCTATAGGACTGCTCTGCAATTTGGCAACGTTAAAAAGTGTTTTTTTTCTTCTGACAGCATTAACTATATTAATCAATTGTCCAATTGTTTATATATACTGTCGTATTATACATCAAGAAAACTAAAAGGGTGAGAAATGGAGAGTGAGCTCAATAACTTGATTAAGTTATGGGTCTTAACAACATTTTCATTGTCTTATTCTTATCACATTTCAGCAAAGATATCAAAGGGCTTCCCAAGGCTTGTTTCAATCTTCCCTGTCATCTTTCTATTATCAATTCTCCCCTTTAACATTCATGGTTTCCATCTTGGAGCAGCCCATGTGTTTGTCCTTTCATGGATGGCCAATTTCAAGCTTCTTTTATTTGCCTTTGATCGAGGTCCCCTTTCACCCCCTCCTGAAAACTTTATTCTTTTCATCCTCGCTGCTTGTTCACCCTTCAAAATCAAAGAAAACTCAGTCAAGGTTCTAAAGGGTGAAACCCCATTTCAGGGAAATGAACCAAGAGTTCCCAGTTTGATCCTAGAGGCTGTAAATAAAGCTTCGTTGCTGACATTACTTTTTTATTCCTATAACTTTAAGCAATATTTTCATAAACATGTCCTGTTGATCCTTTACTTCTTCCATACTTATCTTTCAATTCAGTTTTTGTTGGCTGTGGCTGCAATCCCAGCTCAGATCTGTCTTCCTGGTGTGGAACTCGAACCACAGTTCAATGCACCAGTTCGAGCCACTTCATTGCAAGACTTTTGGGGACGTAGATGGAACCTTAGGGTCTCAGAGGCACTTCGTCTGACCATATACAGCCCTATAAAAACAATTTCTTCCCGTGTAATTGGATCCAGATGGGCTTCATTGCCTGCTGTTTTTGCAACATTTGTCACTTCGGGTTTTATGCATGAACTGATATATTATCATATAATCCGCAAAAAGCCTACGTGGGAAATTACTTGGTTCTTCGTTTTACAAGGAGTTCTGGTTGATATAGAGATTTTTTTGAAGAAAAAATTGGTGGCCACCGAGAAGTTCCGGCTACACGAGGCGATTTCAGGACCCTTGGTCCTGGCAAATATAGCACTCACTGCTGGTTGGTTATCTTATACGCAACTCTTGAGAAATGGTGTGGATGAAAAGGTGATCAAAGAATTCAATGCGATTGTGGAGTTTTTTAAGAGATCAACGTAAGTTTTATAATTTCTTCATGTATGGTTTTATCGATGAAAAGAATGTATAACTTTATTTGAAGATTAGTGGATGGATGAACCTCATCAAATATTTGTCCTTATTTGTCAATCAAGCCACATTCTAACAAGCTTTTATTTTCACTGCTTAGGCTTCTTCTTTTCTTTTTTTTATTGCTTTTCCAAATCCTTTTAGAGTTATAATCAATGCTAAATAACCAAATTTAGAGTTATGATTCTATCATGTAGTTGAGACATAATAATAAAAAGTGCTATTTAAAGGAATACAGTAATGAAATGATCCAACTTTTGTTATATGAAACCAAACATGTTACATATAATATAGAAAATCATTATCTAACTTTTAGAAAATTTTCTATTTAAATCTTTTTATAGTTTATAAAATTTTAAATTAATAATAATAAATTTAAAGTAATAAAAATGTAATTTGATCTTATAAAAATATAACTTTAGCAAACCATAGGTGGATGAGAGAGCTTTGATGACCATTCTCAAACGTTGCTCTCAGCCTTTCTCCCTTGCTTTGATTAGTTATGCTTTAGAGCATACTTGAAGGATATCAATTGAAATTGAAAATAGAAATGCTATAGTCACATAACTTCATGACTCTTCTATGAGGTTAGATAATTGTAATGCTACCATATGTAGATTGTGGTGACATCGGAAATCTTATAACCGGGGAAATAATTATCATATTCCATGCCTTTGTTCCATCCCTTTTCTTCATATTTCAAAAATAAGCCGCATTTCCAAGGGAAGAACAAGGTTCAAATTTTAGAAACGACATTTTTGAGAGGGACAGTTATGAACTCCGACCGTAAAACAAAGTTATTTTAAAAATTTGTTTGTTTAGTCACCTGAGTTAGATAAATTGTTAATATTGGTCACCCTGAAATTTTTGGAAACTATCATTTAGTCACCTAAGTTTACACGTGTTCCTATTTTGGTCACCCATTTCAACAATTTGTTATTTTAGTCACTCCTGTTAAATAAGTTATCAATTTTAGTCATTCTACCATTAAATGACTTTGATCACTAGACGGAATGTTGATGTGACAGTCTTTTGATTGGTATAATAACAAATTTAACCCTTAACACTTTGCACATTTTGTCTATTTTGTCCTAATTCTAAAAAATTCAACAAATTAAACCCTCAATGTAACGCCCTAAACCTGATCCTATTCACCAAATTTGAATCTCAGGTGTTACATTTTCCATTACAGATTTTTTGCTGACTTATAAAATTTTACAACTCAATTGAAATATCTTTTAACTAAATTTGCATCTGAGGCACAGTATATAATTATATTGACCATGATGGGCTTTACATGATTATAGTATGCCTTAGTTACATAGTTCTAATAATTTATTTCTAGGCCTTATAAACGATTCTCTTAGTGGTTTACATTATATCCATCAGGCTTGATCACCCCAACCCAAGCTCGCTCTATCTGCATAATAGCCCAACTTGCCACACCCGTAGTGTAGCCTTGGCATTGTCCCTCCTAGCGTAATCCCATCTCAACACTACACCAAAACAGGCTTTTAGCGGCGTTTCTAGCGGCGTTTGGATACAAAACGCCGCTAAAGATCGAGCATTAGCGACGCTTTCTGGAAAACGCCGCTAACAATAAGCTTTAGCGGCGTTTTTAAGAAAGCGCCGCAAAGAACCTAATCCAAAACGACGTCGTTTTGTGAGCTTTGGGGGATTTAGCGGCATTTTTGAGGAGGCACCGAAAAAACCTAAGCCAAAACGACGCTGTTTTGTAAGCTTTCGGGGATTTAGCGGCGTTTTTAAGAAAGCGCCGCAAAAAACCTAAGCCAAAACAACGCCGTTTTGTGAGCTTTCGAGGATTTAGCGGCGTTTTTAAGAAAGCGTCGCAAAGAACCTAAGCCAAAACGACGTCGTTTTGTGAGCTTTGGGGGATTTAGCTGCGTTTTTGAGGAAGCGCCGCAAAAAAATCTAAGCCAAAACAACACCGTTTTGTGAGCTTTCGGGGATTTAGTGGCGTTTTTAAGAAAGCGCTGCAAATGCTCAGGGCTTTAGCGGTGTTTTCAAGAAAGCGCTGCAAAGAACCTAAGCCAAAACGATGTCGTTTTGTGAGCTTTGGGGGATTTAGCGGCATTTTTGAGGAAGCGCCGCAAAAAACCTAAGCCAAAACGACGCCGTTTTGTGAGCTTTCGGGGATTTAGCGGCGTTTTTAGGAAAGCGCCGCTAATGCTCAGGACTTTAGCGGCGTTTTTGAGGAAGCGCCGCAAAAAACCTAAGCCAAAACAACGCCGTTTTGTGAGCTTTCGGGGATTTAGCGGCGTTTTAAGAAAGCGCCGCTAATGCTCAGGGCTTTAGTGGCGTTTTCAAGAAAGCCCCGCAAAGAACCTAAGCCAAAACGACGTTGTTTTGTGAGCTTTGGGGGATTTAGGGGCGTTTTTGAGGAGGCGCCGCAAAAAACCTAAGCCAAAACGGCGCCGTTTTGTGAGCTTTCAGGGATTTAGCGGCGTTTTTAGGAAAGCGCTGCTAATGCTTAGGGATTTAAAATAATTTAAAATATTTGTTAAAAATGGAAAAATTAAAATACTATTATTTAAAATGATTTTTTGGATACATTATTGATTTTTTTAATTTATATATTAAATAATTTCTTATATAATCGTAAAAGAGATAGTATTAATTTTAAAATATTGAATTAAATATCACTATAGTTTAGGGTTTTTGGTTTAGGGTATATGGTTTAGAGTTTAAAGTTTAGGTGTTACCATTTTAAGGTTTATGGATTATGGGTTTAGGGGTTATAGTTTATGGTTTAAAGGCTGGGGTTTAAGGTTTAGAGGTTATGTGCATGTTAAGGGTTTATGGTTTTAGGGTTTAGGTTTATGGTTTAGGGTTTAGATTAACTAGTGTTTTCTAATTTATATATTAATTAATTTCTTATATAATTGTAAAAGAGATAATATTAATTTGGTTCTTCAAAATCATGTGAAGATTTGGTTCTTCAAAATCAATATAAGCTATATCCAAGGATATCCCTAACTTATCCCATCCCGGTTCAGTATTTTTAGTGCTCGGTTTAATTTTTTTATCCAGTTCAGTTTTTTTCGTGTTTTTCCTTGCCCCCGCCGTGATCAAATAATTATATATGGATTTAGGGATTATGGATTTAGATAATTCTAACTTAATAATTAATTACAACCATTTTATCATTTGTTTTCTTATTAAAATGTCATTTTGTTCAAAATAAAATATTTTTTTATATAAGCAATAGCGGCGTTTTTTATAAAAACGCCACAAAAAATAATTTCACTTTTAGAAATGGCGCCGTTTCATGTTTCTATTGCCTTTTTTTCAGTGAATTAACCAACTTTATTTATGAATCGTTGGGTGATATAGATTCTGAAATTTTTTATTATTTTTTGTTATTCATGTAGAGGTCGAAAGAAATCTTGTTTGGTGTTTTATATCTTTCACCTTGTTGTTGGGATATGGAAGAGGATTACATCAAGTCCTAGCTTTTGGGTAGCAAATGTGTGTTTATCTTTGGCAACATCAATATTTTCCTTCAGTTTCGAGACATGGGCTTTTTTCGACTTTCTTTGAACATAATGGTATCAACTTTCTTTGGGTTTTTTTCTCCAGGGTCATAGGCAAGATCTTTTGAATGAAACATTTTGGTTGATGACTTTTTTCGAGTCTGCGGCTTTGATTGGAAGTCAGGTGATGAGCAATTGGATGGTGGGTGGTAATTTGGAGAAAGAAATTGCATGTCCTTCCACTGCAGCTATTCTTACAGCAATAGTAGGCATTATCTGTATTTCCAGAGTTTATGGTGGGAGTCCTCAGACAGTGACCTTTAAGGAATATAAAGTGTCCTTTTACTCGTATATCCTTTGTGGTAAGAATTTTTTAGTTCTATTAATTGTTTTTAATTTGTGAGCTGGAAGCATTCTTGTAACATTGAACATTTTTTGTTGTTGGTTTTAAATTGTTTTTAATGCGTTAGATGGCTTCGTTAACGTGGGGTTTCAATCTGCTGCTGGTTTGAAACAGCATGGTGACACATTTACTTATATATTTAAAGTGTATTTGTCGACTTTGATCATTTGAGTAGTCAAAGTATGTACTGAAACTGTGTACATAAGATGTGATCTTAGTCTAAAATTATGGTACTAAATAATTTGGTGTAAAACATAGGATGTCGAGTTGGACTTGCATGTTCAATGTAATGATTTGTCTCCAAACAATTTCATTGCAATACCAGATGTTTAGTGCTTCTTGATCACACACCAATGAATGGTTTCTTGTTGCAGACTAACATATCAAAGGGTGCAGTTTAATGAATCTTCTCATGGTTGTGGAGTTTGTGATTGCGAATTTGAGTGCTTGTGGACAGCGGCATGACTTTTATGTTGAATGTGGTGTATCCTTCCTTTTTTTTGTTCTTCTTTTACTGCAAATGAGAAGTGACATTTTCATAATTTCCATAGGGAATGTGAATTGAATTTTAGCTTCATTTAAGCATCAATGCCTTTCAAGTTCATAAATAGGTTTGTCTAATAATGCTTAATTTGGCCTTTGAACTATGCTTCTTATCCTATTTTGGTAGGGTCCATAAATTGGTGCGAATAAGAACGTGCTATGTGGCATCTTTCTTGTAATTTTTAAAAAAATTAATTTCTTTTTTGCAATTTTTTAAAAGTTAAATACTTTTTTGAAAATTTTAATTAAGTTTTCAATTTTTATACAGTTTTTTATAGTAGTTTTCTGGATTCTCTGGTCCCCGACACTGGTGGTAAGATCATATCTTTTGTTGAGAAGAATGTTTACTTTGTTACTTGAAGGATAAATATCTCAGTAGTCTCCTTTATTTCCCAATAAGACCAATAACTTGAAAAAAAAAACTTTGTATTTCCCTTTCCTTTTTGCTTTCATTCTCTCTGTAATCTATCTTCTAATTTCGAGTCTTGAATTTTCTTCGCCCTTTTTTGCTTTTAAAGTACACCAGTACCACTCTTTATTTTTTTCCTTCGCTTTCACTGGGAATTTCTCTGCCACAAGTCGAGATTTCATTTCTAAGTAATTTGTTTTCCTTCTTTACTGGTACGTTTGTGGATAATATTTCATTTGCCTTGATATTTTTAATGATATTTTTTTAACTGATTCATTGGCGAGAAGAGAAGTTCTTCTTTTTCTTCTTCTTCTTCTTGTAAATTTCTTGTTAATTTTGAAAGAAAAATTCTGAGTGGTGGTTGTGCAAGTTGACTTCATTGGATTATTAAAGGTTCTTATTGTTATTGTTATGTATAGAGAGATTACATGTACTAAAGAGTGGTTTTGGTTTTGCGGAGTTGCAGGGGTTATTCTACTATTCACTTCGCAAGATTTGAAGCAAAATCCATTTCCGTGTGATGGCTACTCAGGTATATAGAAACAGAAACCTTGGTCATTGGTTAATCTTGAGTCTTGACTTAAACCAACTCTGCATAACAGTCATTGGTTAAATAGTGAATTGAACCCTGAAAATTATTTTAGATGATAACAAATTTTATTGAACTTCAAGAGATGCCATTTTTCTAATTGATAGTTGGGAAAAGGCATACTGAGATAAATAATGTTGCTCACAAGAGTGCAAGGTTTATGATGGAACAGGTGCTTACAAGAATAAATAGCTTTATTTGTGACATTCTTAGGGCTATTACCAATGTTCCATTAATTTATTATGTTGATTCCAGGCATTAGGGATCAATAATTTTATTTTAAGATGATGCGATGGGGGTGCTATCATCATAAATCTCCCATCATTATGACTTTTAAGTTTAATGAATGGTATATTATCATTATGATATTAGCAATATATGCATAGTGAACAGTATTGCAGGCTTTGTCTTTGGTTATATTCCTTTTTTATGAAGAGAGGCTTGAATTTTATGTTTAACTTTTTAACCTGTATTTTGCCCTTGTTCTGTTTCCTGACTATCAGGCAGCTAATGGCTGTGATATTGAGCATGTGCGTATGAATTTTTCACACAAGCGTTTGTATTATAAGAAGAAGAAATTGCGGTAATTGTACTACTCAGATCAGCTATTGTTGAAGTCTGTTATGCCTTCTAATTTGTGTAGAGCTTCATGAATGTTTATTGATCATAGGACTCTAAAGCCCAAGTGACTGTAATTCATCTGATAATTGGGACTCTCCAGAGGATGAATGTATTTGGTGTTGAGAACAGAGATACTTTGACACACAAAGCCACAGGAGTAATATTGCTTCCTCTTCTCTAATTCATTGTACTTCATTGAACTGTTTATACAAAACTTAAATATGTGTTACTTTGGTCAGTATTCAGCTCGGCTATTGAAGAAGGCTGATCAGTGCAGAGCTGTTTATGTATGTTCCCATCTATTTTGGGTTGATGATTAGGATGGCGTAAAGGACGAGGAGAGGTCTGGCCTCAAAACTTGTCCTTTGGTTTAGATTTTTTTCATGTAAACATTAAATTCATTCAACAATAAGGAACTGAAAAAATTTGCGGGAGAGGTTGAAGGGTCCTCTAACAATAAGCAAATCACCAGTTCCGCAATCCAAGGGCTGATAGAATTAATTAATACTGAGATGCAAAGTGATTCCATAGACCCTAATAGTGTGGCGGATGCTTTCCTTGCCAGCACCTTGCGTTACATTCAGTTCCAAAAACAAAAAGGCGGTGTAGTGGGTGAGAAATTCGATTCCGTTAAACTGTAAATTGTTGAGTCATGTAAAGAAGTAATGCATGGCAGTTAGAGATGTAAATAGGCGTTTATTCTGGTTTTGGATTTCATATTTGCTTGATTATATCTTTTATTAAACTGTAAATTATTGAGTCATGTAAATTGTATTATTTCTTTTATTACCAAGATTTACTTGATTAAGAAAATGCATTGTATTTTTATTACCTTGCAATATGTATCATAGGCTTGTTCAACTAGTCATCTGTTGCTTATATGTATTATTTATTTTAGTTTTGATTCTAAATTTTTATTTTACTTTAATACTTGCGATAACTTGAGTTCTAACTTTTGGATTTTAATTGTGTTATTAATTTATTATTTTAAATTCTAAAACTAAATTCATTAATTTTTATATTTAATTTTAAAGTTAAAATTTTCATAGAGAATTTAATTTAAATAATATTTTTTATCCTTAAAAGTATATTTAAAGTTCAAATTTAAAAAATAAAATAAAATAAAATATTTATCATAAAAATAAATATTATTTGATTAAATATATTTTTTTAAAAGGTTATGTTTTTAGCAGCGTTTTTGTGAGAAGCGCCGCTAAAGGTTTATTCTTTAGCGGCGTTTGTGATAAAAGCGCTGCTAAAGGTCTTGGTCTTTAGCGGCGTTTGTAGTAAAAGCACCGCTAAAGGTCTTGGTCTTTAGCGGCGTTTGTGGAAAAAGCGCCGCTAAAGGTTTTGGTCTTTAGCGGCGTTTTTTCCAGTGCTTCTCAAAACGCCGCAAATACTTTTAGCTAAAAGCCTGTTTTGGTGTAGTGCAACTTACCTATGACATAAAAGCATAGAAGTAAGTTCATGCGAACTTAGTGAGAAAACCTTCTTTTACCTGATTCATATTCGAAAACTCTATTTTCTTCTATCTCCTTGTATCCTTTTTTCGATTTGTATCTGACAAATACATCTCTAAAGTTCCATTCATCATGCCATAGGTGTCACGCTACGCACCAAGATCATAACTTACCTCTGATGATTCCCTTAACCATTCCCACTTCAAAGGACCTTACAAACAGAATACTCTTGGCTCGACACTTACACTAGCGCTCTCAAGCTTCTTTGTTTTTGTGAGAAGCGCCGCTAAAGGTTTATTCTTTAGCGGCGTTTGTGATAAAAGCGCTGCTAAAGGTCTTGGTCTTTAGCGGCGTTTTTAGGAAAAGCGCCGCTAAAGGTCTTGGTCTTTAGCGGCGTTTGTAGTAAAAGCATCGCTAAAGGTCTTGGTCTTTAGCGGCGTTTGTGGAAAAAGCGCCGCTAAAGGTTTTGGTCTTTAGCGGTGTTTTTTCCAGTGCTTCTCAAAACGCCGCAAATACTTTTAGCTAAAAGCCTGTTTTGGTGTAGTGCAACTTACCTATGACATAAAAGCATAGAAGTAAGTTCATGCGAACTTAGTGAGAAAACCTTCTTTTACCTGATTCATATTCGAGAACTCTATTTTCTTCTATCTCCTTGTATCCTTTTTTCGATTTGTATCTGACAAATACATCTCTAAAGTTCCATTCATCATGCCATAGGTGTCACGCTACGCACCAAGATCATAACTTACCTCTGATGATTCCCTTAACCATTCCCACTTCAAAGGACCTTACAAACAGAATACTCTTGGCTCGACACTTACACTAGCACTCTCAAGCTTCTTTGTTCTTACCTTGATACTATACGGGGTTCACCTTAACACTTTATACAGAACTTTTTTTTTCAGAATTAGCCATACTTATCGTTCCTTCAAAAGACTTCATACGTTGTTTTATCAGAGTTCGCCATGGATTCCTTTCTTTTCGTTCAGAGTCCGCCACAGAGGCATTTCTTTCAAATGGTTGCCACAAGGGCCATTCTTTAGACTGCGCCACTAAGACGTTCCTTTTTAAAGATAACCACAAAGGCTTCTGTGTCTAGAGTTTTGCCACAAAGGTATTTCCTTGCGGAGGTTCGCCACATATGCTTACATTTTCTAAGTTTTTCCACAAAGGCATTCCTTAATATTCAGTACTCACCGCAAAGGCTTTCCTGTCTAGAGCTTTGCCACAAAAGCGTTCTTTAACATTCAGTACTCACTGCAAAGGCTTTCTTGTCTAGAGTTTTGCCATAAAGACTGTCCTTTTGTTGGTGATTTAGGCGATAGGGTTTTGCCTAGACTCACACCTAGTGAGGTTTGCCCCTCATTATCTTGGGACACATAAGAAACCATATTAGGTAAAACTTTAGGTCATTATCCTTACCCAGTAGAAACAAACTTACTCTTTTACAACATAGCATGAAAGATTATAAACCTTACCTTGACATGAAGCACCCATAGGTGGAAATCCATATCAACTCTCAACTTTCGTGAAGGAAGGAAGTACTTTAGATTGGTTTAGATCTAGACCAGGGAAATACTTCCTAGAGAAGGTAGAAGAAAAACTTCCATTTTTAATTTCTGGCTATCTAAATATACAACCTTTGTCCTTATGAAAACTTGATACGCGTCACAATCTTACTCTATTTGCCATATGGGTGTTTTACAACTGTAAGGAAACATGTTCAAAAATCCATATTTACATGTATAAATAAATATTTTCGGGTTAAATCCATCATTCGCTCTTATACATCTCATTAAAATATAAACAACACCTTAGCTAGGTAAACTTGGCATACAACTCCTTTCGACGATATCTCAATTACTCGAAATTCCTTAACATTTTACCAAGTTCCACTCCTAGAGATGTCTCACTCTCTAAGGCATTTTGACTCAATATCCTAATGTTAACAGTTTACGCAATCTATCCACCAAAGTATTGTTTGAGCAGTTAGAACCACGCCCCTGCTTCCTTCTGACTTATTCACCTATCTAAAACTTCGCCCAAGAGTGTTCCCGTAGACTTCAACCTCTTAATTAAATTCAACACCTTACTTACCCGAAACCTATTCTGAAATACTTCTCCTACAACAACACTCGAGCACTAGGGCTTTACCGGTCGGGATGCCACACTCAATATTTGCACATTTCGTCAACTTAGTCCAAATTCTAAAAATTAAAAAAAAAATTATAATTTTTAAAAACTAGATAGAAAATTGGAGAAAGTGAGAGGAAAGACAATAACTTTTATATCTTAACTAGATAGAAAATGTTAAAATTACTTTTCTTTTCTTTATTTTATTAAGTTTAGCTATCCAAACAAAAAATAAATATTTCCTTGCTTTTCTTTTCTACATTTCTTTTCCTTACCTTCCTTTATTTTTAATTATCCAAGTATAGGATTACAATTAACTTAGTAATATAATAGAAAATAAAAAGATGCTGAACAGTTTAAAAAAATCAAACTCGTGCTTTTCTATATATATTATAGATTATAGATACGTGTAGTAATTTGATGACTTTCAGATGTAGTATCATTAACTACTTACCAAACAAAATGATGAAATTAATTTCCCGTGTTGTGAAGTGATATCGTCAAATATATTTCATCAAAGATCTCGAAGGGCTTCTCAAGACTTGTCTCAATCTTCCCTGTCATTATTCTATTTTCATTTCTCCTTTTTAACATTCACACCTTCCATTTTTGAGTTGCCCATATGTTTTTCCTTTCATGGATGGCCAATTTTAAGCTTATTTTATTTGCCTTTGATAAAGCTCCCTTTTAACCACTTCCTTCAAAACCTCATCTTTTCATCCTCACAGCTTGTTTACCATTTAAAACCAAACAATACTCTGTAAATATTAAAAATGATGGAATCCCATTCTAGGAAAGTGAACCAAAAGTTCCTACTATGATCCAAGAGGCTATGAATAAATCTACATTGTTGATTTTACTGTTTTGTTCCTACAACTTTGAACACTATTTTTATAGACTTGTTTTGTTGAATATTCACTTTTTCCATACTTATTTTACAATTTAGTTTTTGTTAGTTGTGGCTGCAATACCAACTGAGATCTTGTTTGCTGGTGTCGAACTGGAGCCACAGTTCAAAGCACCAGTTCGAGCCACTTCATTGTAAGACTTTTGGGGACATAGATGGAACCTTAGAGTCTCGAATATACTTCATTCGGCCATATACAATCCTGTAAAAACCATTTCTACACGAGTAATTGGATCCAGATGGGCTTCATTGCTTGCTGTTTTTGCAACATTTGTCACTTCGGGTTTGATGTATGAACTGATATATTACAATATAATCCACAAAAGCCCTACGTGGAAAGTTACTTGGTTCTTCATTTTACAATGAGTTTTGGTCGATATGGAGATTGTTTTGAAGAAAAAATTGGTGGCCACCAAGAAGTTCCGGCTTCACGAATTAATTTCAGAACCTTTGGCCTCGACAAATATAGCAGTCACCGTTGGCTGCTTATCTTATTGCATGGAACACCCCAAACTCGGCCTAGACGTTATGGCTGAATCTAGAGAAGTTACATCAACTCGTATGAAAAACTAATTTAAAAATCATAGCCTAGACATCGTATGATCTGAAATTTTAATTTAGCTTAGCTTATACAGGTTTCAGGAAAATCACAAGTTTGACAACATCTATTTCACAACACAATCTCTTAAACATTTACTTATAAAATAGTGGAAACTTTCATAAATTTGCTCTCTAACTTTAATAATCACATGATTTGAAAATATTAATTTTTAGCAAATCTCTTACACGTTATTTTGAAAATATTAATTTATTTCACAGAAAAACTTGTAATAGGCCCAATTTGCCCGGCCCGCTATTAAAATAAACCAAACCAAAAAGTCCAATTACAATGGGCCAAATTCGGGTTGAAGCCCAGTCACTAAACCCGATTACAGACCCTAACCTGGTCCTAACCATCAACCCAAACCCGTTACAAACCCAAGCCCAAAAGCAAAGAAAAAACCTAAAACCCTAAAGCAGTTTCAAACAAGCCTCACGGTAGCAGTAGAAACTCGAAGCCACTCTCCACGCACGTAGCACCACTCACGCGAGCCTCAGATGCGTGCTGGCACAGACATCCGTGACGTGCACGCCCCTCACACTGCAGATGCGGCGTACTCGCACACAAGCAAACAAGCAAAAATGCACAGAAAACAGCACAAAATGGAGCGAAAAATTGTAATAAGGGAGAAAAAGCAAAAACAAAAAAAGAGAGGGATTTCTGTATTTTCTTTTTGGCTATATAAAGCCATTGCAAAATCTGTAAAAGGACACAGACAAAAAAATCACACACGCATTCAATATACAAAAAAAATCAGAATACCAAGAGGTGATCTTTCTGGGTTCTTTTCTTTCTTTTATTCGCAGTTCTTATTTCCGTTTTATATTCTGTTGATTGTTTATTAAAAAATAAGCGGTAGCAGTAAAAGAAAGGGGACGTACCTGGTAACCGCATCCTCTTTCTCTCCGTCGTCATCGGAGTTGAATCGGGATCGGGACCTAAGGTGATGAATCGTCAGAGCGGCGCAAGAGGAAGGCCATTGCTCTTTAGGTTTTAGGAAGGTTAAAAGGTTTTAGGTTAGATCTTTAAGGGCCATCATTAAAACGCTAACGTTCAAGGTCAATATAATGACTTCAAAACGCCGCCGTTTGATGGCCGAACCCGAGCGGTGACCTGATCTAGGGAAGGATCTGCGTGTTAGGACCAAATGGTATATTTATTCGATGGGTCCTTGCGTGTTTATGGAGTTGCAATTTGATCTTTTTTATCTGTTTGTAATTTGTACTTCATATTTTGTTCTGTTCTCATTCATATCCAAATTGAAACGGTACCGTTTTATGTGGTTGATTGAAATTATTTTAGTGTTTGCGCTTAATTGCTGGATCAGTCCCTCAGTTTTGAAATAAATTTTAATTTAATATAATTCATTTTTTTATAATACTTTTTTCACATATTATAGATTTTAATATTACTTGTAGTATTTAATTTCAATAATGTTTAAATTTATTATTATAGTTTAAAATGTAATAAATTATTATTTTAGTCCGTATTTTATATTTTAAATTCATTATACATTAATACTTTAAGCTTATCGTTTTATTTAATTTTGTTTCCTCTTATTATTATTTTAATTTTATTTAAACTCTAATTTAAAGGTTGTCGATTATCGTTCTCAATTTCAAAATGCTTTTCATATTTAATATTGATTTCAAAAGTTTTAATAAATCAATTCTTATATTAATTTATTGTTTCTCACATTATTTTAACATTGACTTAATATTTTTCAAAACTTATTATTAATGTGATTTCTAAAATATAATACTTTATTCTTTCAAATTATTATTAATATGTTTTAAATTCATTGACATCATTTTTTTATATATACTTTTATTTTTCCAATTTGATATATTATTATTCATTTTATCTCACTTAATATATTTTAAAAAAATTGATATGTTACTTTATATTTCCCAATAATTTATTTTAGAATATAGTTCCTAATTTTATTTTCACCATGATGTTTGATGACTATTATATCTATATGTATAATTTATAAGGAACCTTTTTGGTGTATATAAATAAATATAAAGTATAATAGATTTCAACTTATAAAATTTTATATGCTTCTCATACATAAGTATTTTATTTCTCAAGGAAAGTTATCTATTTTGCTTGCTTTAGTTTGGTTATTTATTATTAAATTGTTTCTAAATATCTTTTTCAAAATATCCCTATCGAGTGATTATTGATTCATTATATACTTAATTATTAATGTTGATGTACTATATGTTTGGTTGCTGCATATTGTAAACTTGGTTTGTTATTCATCATCTGCTTTATATATTTCTATTCAAATTATGTTGTTTGTAAAAATTGCATTTCATTAAAACATCATAATCGTCTTATTTCAAAACTCCTAAAAAAGGCTTGGTGTTCAATAGTTCTCGAGAGAATTGTGCCCTAACTTACTGGGCTTCAATTCTCCTCGATGAATTTATATCACTAAGTATCCATTTTATTAAAACCATACAATTGTAAAAATAAAGCTCTTAAGACTACAAAATGTTGGATCCTAACTTACAGGATGCGGCATTTTGTTATCTCGATTTTAAAATAAAGACAATATTTGAGGCTTAAGAATTTCGAGAAATTGAACCCTAACTTACTGGATTCTGATTTCTCGATTGACTTAAACAATCAAATAACCTTCTTTAAACTCATGTTTTTTTCTTAAAAAAGAACACATTTAATTTTGGAGATTGAATTGTAACACCCTAACTTACTGAGTGTGACAATTTATTTCCTCGAAATAAATTCGTCTTATTATTCAATCTAGTTTGTTCAAGTTTTTCTCATCAAGGATCGTACATTAAAATCTTTTCAAGGTTTCGATATTAAGACATTAAGCAATCAATTAGGTACCAATTTTGGGCGTACGAGGGTGCTAACCCTTCCTCGTGCGTAATCGACTCCCGAACCTATTTTCCTCTAAATATGTAGACCTAAAATTGTTTTAAGGTGAGCCAATCACACCTCAATAAAGGATTGGTGGTGACTCCGTTTTCAAAGTCGATTCCATTTTTTTCAAATTAAAAGGTGGTTTCGACAAAACTCTTGCAAATTTTAGTCAAATCTGATGTTCAAAATACTTCTCGTACAGTGAAATCACTTAATAACTTATTTAGTTTCGCAACGGAAATTTTAGAGTTTTAATTTTTGAAACCGGATTCTAAATTTGGTAAATCGTATTATTTTGCAGTTTCATATTAAAATACAAAAAAACCAATGATCAAAGTAAAAACCTAAAACAAACCAAATCCGAAAACTTAGTTCAAAAACCCAAAAGTCCATAAAACTTAATTAATTAAAAATAATCAAACCAACTTAAGTGAGAAATCAATCTGAGCTCCTGCACGCCGTTCGGTCATAAGTTTGAAGATCACCTGAAATGTATTAAGCAAACGGGTGAGCTAGAATCCTAGTGTGTAACATATCCCAAGCAACAAATTAGATATACATGAATAAACAGATACGTTTTCAAATATAGATTCAAACATATTCTCATATACAGTATCAAATGTATTTCATAATAGAATACAAATGCATACTCAGATTCGGAAACAAATGCATATTCAGATTCGGAAACAAATGCAATCATAGATCCTACCCTCATCCGCTACAAACAAACTCCGTCCAACCAATCACACCAATTAAGACTACGAGAGTTCTTCCATCCAATCACATCAGGTCGTAGTGGTATGCCGCTCATAAAGGTGCAGCTGAGCTGCCAAACAGATATTGTGGTTTAACCGCCAAAATTGTAATAAATAAACAGATATCGAATGTGTGAATGTCATACATGCTATTCACAATAGATTTTAGATCACATTAGATTAAACAAATCATGCTATAATGTATAACATACCTCTCGTGCGATCGTAATTCACGTTAAACAAAAACAGAGCATTGGATATTAGAATTTATAGTCATATTTATACCATACGGAAGGGCTAAATTTGATTCGTGTGACAAATAAGGCCATAATGTGAAATTTTAAAAAATGGATCCACATGCCCGTGTGCCCCACATGGCCCAATTGACCCAGACAGTGTTCACATAGTCTGACACATGGCCTGTTACATTGTCGTGTAGCGTCGATAGTCAAATTTTTAGCTTCGCATCATTCACTTTTTTTTTTGGATTTTTCGTTACACACCTAATCATTTTTCGATGCCAACACAACAGTTGCAATTCCAACACCTAAAAACGACATTCAGAAGGAACTAATTAACAATCGATATATGAAATTCAAACACTAATTCGACCATAAGTGAAAAATACAATCGGCTTGTACACAACCCAAAACAACCCCTACAAGGCATTCTATCACTTACCACAGATAAAAGTAACAGTTCTTAAATCTTACTATTCACCAAACAATTACAACTGAAGCTAAAAACTTAAATAAACCACCCATCCTTCACGTGAAAGAACGATTCATAATAAATAATAAGGAAAGAAAATAGTATACAATGTCTACCACAAAAATAGCACAACAGTAATGACAGCACAACGTAGAAACTAAGCATCCATAATCGTAGCAAAGCGGAAACAAATGATAAATCAAAGTAATAAAAGAAAAACAATACACCTAAATTTTCCAATGAGGAAAGGAAAAATGGTAATGTGCGCAAAAGAGAAAGAAAACAAAAGAAATGATGTCAAAAAAGAAATTTTCAATAACAGGTAAACTGGAAACAAAAATTGGGGAAAAGAGAGAAGTGGGGAATAGGGGACGTAGGAGTGGGAGTGGGAGTGGGAGATTTTTTGGGAGAAATTTTGGAATAATTTCAAAAAACTACACATATCTCACTAAATCCCTTAACAACCCACTTATCAGGTTTTCCCTAGAATTTGAATTTATCCCAAATTCTACCACATGGGCTGCACAATGTAAAAGAAACAAAGATATTTCCCACTTTGCACACACATAATTCGAATACAAGACCCTAAGGTAAGCTAAAGCCTTACCACTGAACCAGCAGGCTCATTCTATCAACAGTTGAACAAAAATAATTTATAAACCAAATGTTCACTGATAAAGGTTGGGGAAAAAATTAATAAAGATTCAAGGGAAGGGATTTGAACACAAGACCTTAAGCACATAATCTAGAACACTTAACCACTAAACCAAATCAAATTCTTTAACATAATTTTTCAATGTTTAATTCAAATACAGGACATGACCACTCTTGGTTTCACTACTCCATTCCTTCTAGTCCGGTTTTTGGGATGTGACATCGCAACTCTTGAGAAATGGTATTGATGATAAGGTTATTCGGAAATACAATGCATTTTTCGAGTTTTTCAAGGGATTAACATAAGTTTTATAATTTCTTCGTATCATATATGTGTATATATGCGGGTGAAAATTATGTATTTAGAATATATATATGTGTGCATTTAAATATAACATATCATAAATAATTAAAACATAAGGTTTAAAATTAATAATAATAACACATGCACTATATATAATATTAAAATGAAAAATTTTAAGACTAAATTGTGAGTAAAATGAAAATTAAACACATAAGAACAATTTATTAGGAATATTGAATGCACTACAATTGTATATCATAGAGTTGTCATCAATCTTGAGTTGATATTGAATTAACTTGTAACATCAACTCATCGAAAACTTACATAATAGTATAGTATACAATTGATGAAGGTAATAAAGTATGCATAATAGAAGTAAAACGTCAAGAATTAGTTAAAACAAAGCTTTGGTTTAGTGGTACAGCTTAATGTTTTATTTACTCAAATAGTCAAACCGTATGTGTTTAAATCCAAGCACATGCAAAATTTTTATTGGTTTTAAATAAAAGATTAAAATACTTTTAAATAATATTATTTTAATAATGAAACACATTTTCATAATTTATATAATCAAGTTGGTGACACCAACTCGCTTAGATAATAGTAAGTATAAAAAAACACTTTGGTTTAGTGGTATAGTTAATGTTTTGTATAAAAAATAATAGTAAGTACATAAATACAATTGATGGAGGAAATAAAGTATGTATAAAAAAATTAAAATAATTTTTTATTGAGTGATAAATTTAAGATTTTACTAATGCAATTGGGGTGGTTCAAACCCTTCTATATGCATAATATAACTTATTTTCAAATAAAAGATTAAAATATCCTTAAATAATAAAATTTATTTTAATTGTGAAATAATATTTTATAATTTTTCTAACGAGTTGATACTCAATTAAATCGTGACACCAATTTAATAAAAACTTAAATAATAGTATACATTACTGATGAGATTAACAAATCATTAAATGTTTCTTTCTATTTTTCCTAATAGTTTATTGTCATAAATTTTCATCCACGTAAATAATATTTCCATGTATCAATTTTCCCCCAGCTTTTTACACTATTTAGTTTATGCATTAACTTACTTGACGTTTAAGAAAAAGAATAAAAATTATCCCACTGAAAATATTGTCGATCTTGTTTGCGTTTCTTTCCCCAACTAAGGTGGATCTTGTCGATCCATTCTGAAATTATGGGGTTAGTGTTTGTTTTTGAGAAATACTTTTAAAAAGTATTATAAAAGAATATTTTTGAGGAGTATGTTTGAAATTCCTTTTAAAATTTAAATATTTAGTATTATTGTTAAAAGTGTTTTTAAAAATAAAATGTTCATTTTAGACATAGTATTATACAGTAATAAATATATTTTTAAATAATATTCAAATTAGTTAATATTATGATATTTTAATATGAATATTATAACTTGTTGTTAATATTTTAATATATGAAATATGAATTTTAAATGTTTTAAGTAATTAATATTAATTACTTATAAAATTTAATTAGAATATATAAGTTATATTTTAAATATTTAAATATAACCATTAAATATTTTTAATTAAATATTAATACATTTGTATTATTTTAAAATATAATATTGCGAAATAATGGGTTTCTTACTTCTTGCAGCTAAAGAAAAGGGGAAAGGGACGAGGGATGAAAAAATAATTAAACTCTCAAAAGTGCTTTTGGGAGAAGAAAAACAAAAAATTTTAGTTTCTCCGTTTGGCCAAAAGTGCTTTTGAAAAACAAAAAATTTCAGCAAAAAATTGTTTGTTTAGCATAACCTTTTTTCTAAAAGTGTTTTTCAAACCAAAAGTGTTTCTCCATAGCATTGCTAAACGCATCATTAGTAGATTAACTTTTAACTTTTTCTAAAGTTATTTAATTTTTTTATTTTTTAAGGTATTTACTGGAGCGAACTCAATAACTAATCATTCACGTTTTGTAGGCTCATTAAAGGGGTAAATACTGGTCATGAGTTTTAAAACTACTCTATACCCAAGACGAGGATCGAATCCTCAACTTTGTTTATTGCTTAGAAAATAAAAATGAAAAAAAGTCAAAATAATTTAATCAAATGGTAAAAGTTATATACAAAACTTAGATTTCACATTTATTTGTTATTGTTATAATCATCCTCTGAAATAAATAGTGCACATAGTACAATATAATTAAATTGGACATTATTTTATGTATAGCTACTACATTACGCACAAAGTGAAAGCTCAAAAGCCAGCTTTGGTATTTTTTTGAACGAAAAACCAATTGTGCTGTTAAACTTTCTTTAATCCTAGGTTATGAATAGTGAATTTGTGTGTCAAAGAATCTCATTTATATCAATTAAACGGATTGAATCGAGAATTAATGATTTGATTAATTTAATTATTTATCCGGTTACTAAAATATTGTATGCGGCACTTTAATATCTTATAAAGACTTTCTTATTTTAAATAATTTCAAATAAATTATGTGTGCACAATCATAATAAATAAGAAATACATCAATTTTGTATCAGAAACACGAGAATTGAGCTCAGAGTTCCACATCATCATAAAATATCATCCATCAATACAATCAAGATCCATTCTATGTTATTGCGCCACTGTGTACGAATGCCAAGCAAAGAATTAGCATAAATATTAAAAATTGAAGCGACTTGACTACAAGTTAGAGGTGCTCATGGATCAGGCGGCCCGGCCCGAAATATGGGAGGGTTTGGGTAAAATATAGGCCCGAAATATGAGCTTGGGCAAAAAAAATGAGGCCCCGTTTAGAAAATGGGCCGGGCCTCGGGCACCACTTTTTTGGCCCGGGCCCGGCCCGAATATAATAAATATATATTTTTTAATTTTTTTAAATTTTAAAATATTTTTAAAATACTTTTTTTAAAAAATTATTTTTAAAATAAATTGTTAGTGTTTTATTAAAAAAATGGGCCAGGCCGGGCCGGGCTAGGGCTTAGGAATTTTTTCCCTGGCCGGTCCTGGACAAAATCTCAAGCCCATATTTTGGGCTGGGCCAGCCCCGGGCCTAGGATGCGGGTCGAAATTTTTTTCTGAGCCCGGCCCAGCCCATGAGCACCTCTACTACAAGTGTAACAGGTTAGTTGTAATATTTGTAAGTGTTACAATTGAACACTTAGAGCATTCCAATGATTAAACCCAAGAGAGATTGGACGATAAGGTGACCAAAAATATAGCGCATGCAATTAAGAAGTTTAGCTAATTAGTCACTACGTATTATAATATGACAAATCATCATCAAAGGTTAATTACACTAAGCTACACCTAGGATAATTAAATTGAATAATAGAAAAAAATGCACAAATATCAATTCAATGAGCTAAAGTGGTCGATTGATATTTGTATTGCTAGTTAATTCTTGGATTATGGATCTAAATGACTCAAACTCCTAATTGGTCCAATTTTATCTTTTGGTCATCATTTTACCTAATTAGGAGATTTAGTTCAGTTTATCTCTCGACCTCACTAAATTAAATCGAGACAATAAAATTGGTTCGCAATAAGTTTATTTTTATTTTTGCCATAAGAAATTAAATTTGACGGATTGGACGCCCATATTTCATTATTAGCCATGGAGCCAGACTATTAAATGTACCATGATTAAAATCTCAATTTATACCATTAAAAAAACTATATTTTAAAATCTTTGTCCAATGATTTATCATATGCGTGCAACTTTCGTAAGATATTTGTAACAACCTATTTTCAGTGATGTCGGAAGCAGTAGTTTCAAGACCACAATTCTGACGAGCGAGTTATTGTTTTGTTATTATTTTAATTTTTATGAGATTATATTAAGGTCGTATTAAAATTTCATTAAGAATTTTTTATGTTTAACTGGTTAATTAGGTAAAAAGGACTAAATTGTAAAAAGTGTAAAAGTTGAGTTCTATTAGTAAAAAGGGCTAAAAGACTATGGAAAGGAAATCTAATGGACTTAAATGGTAATTAGACCATTTAATGAATTAGTGGATAGTTATGGATATAGTTTTTATGAAATTATGATATATTTTCAAGGTTAAAATAGTACTTTGGTAAATAAAACTAAAATAACTAAAGAAATAAGGTTCAACTTCTTCATTTGTTCACATCTCCACTGAAAACCACCATTGAAACAAGCTAGGGCATTCGGTCAAGCTCTTTTGTTTGCATGTAAGTGTATTCAAGTCCCGTTTTTAATGATTTTTATGTTTTTAAGTTTGTTTTGGCTTAATTTAGCTAGCCGAGGGCTAATTTGAACAATTGCTAAAGGTTAAGGGACTTTCCATGAATGTTTTTGAATTATTTTTTATGTTATTAATAGATTATGAATCTTTATTGAAAAATAAACAAGTTTTGTTAAATGATTTTTGATGAATTTTGGAATTAGGGATTAAATTGTTAAAAGTATAAGTTATAGGGTTTTTCGTGAAATGATGGTAAATATGAGTTGTTCCAAGGTCCCTTTTTATTGTGGTAAAGTTGGATTTAAGTTAAAATAGTTCAATTGCAAGATATGAACCTAAGGACTAAATTGTGAAATGTTAAAATGTTAGAGGAAAATTGGTAATCTTGTATAAATATGAAATATGGATTAAATTGAATATTAGAAGTATTTAATTGATTGAAAATATCTATTTAGATCGAGATAAACCACGTTCAGACCTAAATGGAAGAAAAGCTAAAGTTTCGGATTAGCTCGATCTTCTACGCCCTAATTATCGAGGTAAGTTTGTATGAACTATAACTGTTTTCATGCTAGTTAAATTTAACGTTCATTATGTTGATTTGATATAAATAAACTTATATATATACAAATGTATCAATGCTATGATGAATTGACGTAAATTGGGTCTCGGTTGAACCTTAGGAATTCTTAGGATACAAATGACATGTCATTAGGGATTTCATGTTTTGGGTGTTGGTCTTGAATGTCCTTGTAACACCTCTAACCCATATTTGTCGTTGGAACAGGGTTACGAAGTATTACCAGAATTTACAGATCAAATAACAAACATTTCATATCATTTAGCATTCATATCAAAAACCAATCAAAATCAATCATATTGTCCCTTATGTATGCCCTCGAGGCCCAAAATACACATTAGAAATAAATTAGGACTAAACCAGGTACTCAGAAAATTTTTCAAATGTGCAAGGGACACACGCCCGTGTGGCCAAGCCGTGTATCTCACGTGGTCAAGAGACACGCCTGTGCCTCAGGCCGTGTGGGCATTCGAAATAGGGACACACGGCCGTGTCCCAGCCAGTGTCCAAATTTGGGAGCTCTCTAACTTAGGTCACATGGCCAAGCTACACGCCCGTGTGCTAGGCCGTGTGAGCATACTGACTTGCATTTAATAGGTGCAGGGGTCACACGGCCAAGCCACACGCCCGTGTGTTAGGCCGTGTGAAAAATTCTGAGCATTCTGACTTATACAAATTTGAAAATACAGGGGACACACGACCTCACACACAGCTAGGACACACGCCCGTGTCTCTGCCTGTGTGGACAAAATATGTCATTTTTCTAGCCACATTTCTCACCCAATTTGTCTTCCACCTACATTAACAATTTAACACTTCAACAAGCCATAACAAAGCAATCGAAACATGCTATAATCATGTCTTAATCATAACAAGACCATATATATACATACCATATAAAATCCAAACAAATGGCTAATCTTAACAAAATATTTATATGCCAACATTAGCAAATCCAGCCTGTACATGCCATTATAACTAAGATAATTTACTATATATACCAAAATGGGACGATGGATAGTGTGAGATATCTCCACCAAGCTTCCAACCCAACGAGCTTCCGAATTACTATAAAACAGAAGAAATAAAACAGAGTAAGCTTTAAAGCTTAGTAAGTTCGTATAACATGGAATTTAACTTACCATTTAATTCACATTTAAGGAAAGCAAACTAAACATGCTCAAATCAATTTGACCAAATGCCTAAACACATATCCTCATCAAGCATGTTAATCATGTATACGCATATAATAACTCATAAACATGGTTGAATATAGTCACCAAGCAAGTTCCATACATGTATCATCATTTTACATTTCAACATATCATGTAATATCATTTCCATGTAATTTCATGTATACACTGATAACAATTCGTATCGGATTCACATTTCCTTATAATAGTACATTGTCCATTAAACCATTTAAATATCCTTGGATACGCAGGTAGTACACACAAAGTGTACAAATCTGTAATCCATCAATTCATATACCAGTATGCCAATGCAATCATGTAATCGGGAAGCTCTTTCGAGCCATATAACGGGAAGTTCATTTGAGCCATGTAACAGGAAGCTCTTGCGAGCCAATTATCGGGAAGCTCATACAAGCCATAAACGGGAAGCTCAAGAGAGCCAAATTCAGGAAGCTCCGGAGAGCCTTTAATCGGGAAGCTGATAAGAGCTGTGGTGTGTCCGCAACACATGCAGGACCACAACCAATCTGGGAACCTTTAATGACAATTTCAAATGGGACTTGGTACTTGTCAGATATTTTTGGATATGTGATCAATGTTTATACATGGCAATCATACATTTCACAATCATAACATTCAATTTAAACATATAAACTTACAATTTAGTTACACGAACTTACCTCGACAAGTGTTCGTAAATTAGGCTACTAATCTGATATTTTCTCTTTTCCTCAATCTAACTCCGTATTTGGTCTATCCAGATCTATATGAATGAATTTAACTCAATTTAATACTATTAATACTCAATTCAATCCAATACACATCTTTTGAAAATTACTATTTTACCCCTATACTTTTGATTATTTATGATTTCATCCCTAGGCTCGGAAAATAAAATTCATACAATTTACTCCTTATTCCAAGGCTAGCAGATTTTTATATATCACAATAGCAGCCCACGATATCATAAATTTTAGATTTTTTCCATGAATTTTCCATCTTTACAATTTAGTCCCTAAATCATAATTTCATCAAAATTCTCTTTACAAATGTTGTTTATCTATCAACATTCTTTCATTTTCTACCATAAAACTTCAAAATCCATACATACTCATCCATGGAAAAACCCTAATACTTTAATAGTTTTGCAAATTAGTCCCTGAGATAGCTAGATTAAGTTATTACGATCTCGGAAACATAAAAATCATTAAAAACAAGACAAGAATACATACCTAATTAAGCCAAAATAACTTGCTTGAACTCAACACCCATAACTAGGGTTTCCATATCTTTTATTTAGGAAAGATGATGAAAATGATGATATTAGATTTTTTTCTTTTATTTAATATTACTTTAACACCTAATTTTCAAAATTAACTTTAACAATTTGCTAAATTCAATTGATGATTAATCATCCTTGTAATGACCCATTTTTGCCCGGACCCAAAACTAAATAAATAAAACCCAAAATAAAAAATAAACAATCCATAGTCCAAAAAATTACAATCCCAAATGCCCAATAATAAAAAAACCCTAGAGGCCTGATTGGCCCACAACTTAAATATTTCAGCAAAAAACCCTAACTCCCCTAACCCTAGGTGCGCTGCACCTAGGTACACCCCTAGTTGCCGCCACATGCACACCAGGCTCCTTACGCACGCCACCACCGCTGCACACTCGTCTGACACCTGCACAAAAAATGAATGCAATAACAGAGAAGTATACTAGCAACAGTAGCAGTAAATAGCAAACAGACAAAGACTAGAAACTAAAAAGCTGTATCCGGCTATAAAAGCCTAAATCTCATCTTTGTATTTTTTTTACGAACACATTAGAAAATAAAAAACAGAAAACAATACTTCAGAGGTGATTTTCTACTTCTACTTTCATTTTAAATGCTTGTTTGATTCTATTTTCATTTTTTTATTTCATTTTTTTATACACAAAAATAATAAAAAAAAGGGAAGAAGAGGCTCACTGGAGACGCCCTGTGACTGCATCGTCAGAGGGCTCTTCTCCATTGTCGCAGTCGGATCCAAAAGGGGTCGAGAGTCCTCCTCTTTCGTTTTTGGGTTGACAGGGCTTGGCCTTCAAGGGCGTTGCGAAGCGAGGGCTAAAAAGCCCATTTTGCCATCGCCGGCCACTGGCCACGGCGGTGGTGCTGTAGACCGCCGAGAGGACCCACGCCGGTAAAGGGGAGGGGTTGAGAGGATTTTGAGAGGTTTTTTTTAAGTGAATGCCAGAATGAATTACAAAAACTTTTGCTTTTATAAAAGATGCGAAACGGTGTCGTTTAGGACCTGTTTCAGTGGCCTCAAAATGGCGCCGTATAAGGCCACCCGCGCGCGAGCCAACCCGCTCCGGGGGGTCCGCGTGTTTTCGTTAAATGGGTTATTTACAACCCTGGTCCTTTCACATTTCTTTTTTTATTTACTCCTTTTGTTTATTTTTATTTTTTAAAAATTTGACCACAGAATTTTGTTTGGTTTTCAGTCGGGTCCCTGACCCACTGACGCGCTGGAAAATGGACACGTGTCCAGGGATTGGCTTTTTTCCCATTTGGTCCTCGGTCTTTTCGCGCCTTTTGATTTTAGTCCTCATTTGTTTACTTTATCATAGTTTTTTACCTTTAATCTCATTTTTGTCCTGATTCAGTCCCAAATCTGTTTGATTTCAATTTATTTTTGCAAATTATTTATTTATTTATTTTAAACCTTTTTATACATTATTCATTTTAAATTGTTTTATTATTATTTATTTTAAGTTTTTCACATATTATGTATTTTAAACTATATTAAACTATTATCCATTTTAAATTTTTATATATTATTTATTTTAAACTATTATATATATTATTTATTTTGAATTGTTTTTATACATATCATTTTCTTAAGACTGCTTTTGTATATTGTTTATTTGAAATTTCTTTTTACATATTATTTATTTTAAACTTTTATAAATTATTTTAAATTGTCTTCTATGTTATTTATTTTAATTTGCTTTGTATGTTATTTATTTTAATTTGTGTTGCATATTATTTACTTTGAATTGTTTTATATTATTTACCTCAAATTATTCTCAGATATTATTTTGTTTCGTTTTCTTTGATTGTTAATATCGACATTAAAGTGACATGCATTGTGTGATTATTGCCATCGCGTTTACTATAATTCGTTTATTCGTGTTTTCATATTATTGCCACTCATTAATGTAACATTTTGTTCATAAATCGTTTTTCCATGTTCTATATTATCATTCCATCACATTTCATTAAAATCACTTCAAAAATTCCATAAAAAAATAATAAGGCAATGTTCCGTTTTTTGGAAATTCGAGAAGTCGTACAACAACTTACAAGGTTTCGATTTTCTCATTAAATCTAAACAACAAACATCCTTCTAAATTTAAAATACCTAAGTTTTAAATAAAAATTAAAGGCAAGCTTATTCTCAAGGGTTCCAAGTGTCGTGTCCTAACTTATGGGGCCTGACATTCCGTTACCTCGAGACGAGGAGGTCTTTAACTTTCTTTTCGATTCATTCAAGCATTTTTAAAATGAACATTAATAAAAAAGGGACCGTGTTTTAAAATCTTTTCAAAATTTCAATTTTCGACATAAAGACATTAAATAATAAACTAGGTACCAATTTTGGGCGTATCGAGGGTGCTAATCCTTTCTCGTACGTAATCGACTCTCGAACCCGTTTTCTAGATTTTGTAAACCAAAAATTGTCGTTTTAGTAAATTTAAAATTTTATTAAAATGATTAAATTATGAGGTGATCTGATCACACCTAAATAAAAAGGATTGGTGGTGACTCCATTTTTGTTTTTAAACAAAAAATCGACCCTTTTTATGGTTTCGACAATCCTTATCTACTAACTCCTCTAAATGGTCTATTTGCCATATAAGGACCTCAAATTTTGAAATACATAGCTATTTGATCCCTTTAGCTACTAGAATTCAACTTTTTGCACTTTATGCAATTTGGTCCTTTACATCAAATTAGACATGTAATCAATAAATTTTCTTTACGAAATTTTCATACGACATTTCTATCTAATGCAGACCATGAAATAATGTTAAAATAATTTTTCTTCTGGACTCGAATTTGTGGTTCCGAAACCACTATTCCGATTTCATTGAAAACAGTCACATACCCCACCGATGGTCGAGGTCCCTGATTTGTTATGATACTCCACATACGTGTGAGCAGCATCATGTAGCTTACATTCTAACCCGCAGCTCGTATGAGCATTGATGTAAAGGAAATGTTACGGTTATATGTAAAGGCACACTTCGTGTGAGCTTTCCCAAGTACCCAATGTAATTCTAGATGGTTCAACAGGTAAGAAAAGGAAAAGGAAATGGTAAGTATGCAAATGCAATGAATCATGACATTATGGTAGCATTTATGATGTAAAATGTTATGTTTATACATGGTAAACCACATATCTTATGGTTGATTTCATATATATCATGAACAAGTATACTAACTTGTGAGTTTGATGATGTTGTATAGGCTTATACTAAGCTTGTGGCATTGGTTTTGGTTTATAATTATTTTATGAATTGTGTTATAGAAATGGCAAGTTATGTTTAAAGTTTATACGAGCTTACTAAGCCAACGTTGCTTACATAGTTTCTTTTCTTTATTTTCTAGATCATCGGAAGCTCATTTTGGTTGGAAGCTTGTCGGAGACCTATCACACTATCCAGCAGTCAATTTGGTAGTTTTTGAGCATTTTGACCAATGTTTATAATGGCATGTATATGATGTTTTGTTATGGTGTTTGGAGAATGTGTAAATGGTAATTTGGTATGTTTGTGCCTTGATCTTTATGTATGGTTGATGGACTTGTAATGCTTGTTATGTTAAACTCATTTGATCACTTTTAGATAATTGATGTGCATGGTCCTATGGTATATTGATGTTGGCTTGAAAGTGGTCTTTTGTGATGTGTTTTAGGCACATAATGGAATTAGGTCTTCATGCTTGAAATAAGGTAATATTGACATGTTTAGGTAAGTGTAGTTTGCATGCAATTATGGTGCCTTTGAATGACATATTGGTTAGGTGAATTCGGTTGTTTGAAATGACATGTTTATGTATGTTTGGATGATATTTGAACCCCTTGATTGTGTGCCCAAATGGTAAGAATGGTTAGGTAGGAAATGGTTTTGAAATGGCTTGATTTTAGGTAAATTTTGGGTTCACACAGCCGTGTGAGGCACACAGTCTGGCAACAGGACCATGTGTCATCTGAGGATTACTTAGGGTTCAAGTCAATGAGTTATACGGCCTAGCACACGACCTGGCACACGGGTGTGTGGGGAAACTTAGAGTGTGACACGACCTGGCACAGGGCGTGTGACACGGTCGTATGACCTTACTTAATGAGTTACACGGGTGAGGACACGGCCGTGTGTCCCTTGTTCGAAAGTTACATGGCCTGGGGCTATGTCACACGGCGTGTGACCCCTATTTTTCAATTTTTACAAAATTTTCCTAAACTTTCCAATTTGTTTCAAATTAGTCCTAATTTGCTTCCAAGCTATTTCTTAGGCCTCGAAGGCTCAATTTAGGGACGAAATGTATGATATTGAATGGTTTATGATATATTTATGTTATTAAATGTTATGATGTTTTAATATTTATGATTGTACGATAATACTTCGTAACTCTAATCCGGCGACGGAGACGGGTTCGAGGTGTTACATATCCATGAACTTTTATGGGTAATTTACAATCTCTATCGATTAGGGAGAAATTATTATATGACCACCTCGTTCGAGTCAACAACCTTGACTAGAAAAGAGAATAAGGAGATCATGCTTCTTATAGTCGAGGAACTACTTCACCCAAATGAATCACCTTCAGACATTGTATGATCATCATACTCAACACTTATCTCTTGTATGGGCAACATGTAGGCAACACTCCAAGTCATATTGAATCCCCTTGAGATCTCAAAAAAAAAAAACAACTAGCACTATGGTTACATCCAAATACATAGGGGTGAGCAAAACTCGATTCGACTCGAAAAAATTCGAATTTCGAGTTAAACAAATCGAGTTATTCGAGTTAATCGAGTTATTTGAATCAACTCGATTTTTTTTCAAATTTCGAGTTCGAATCGAGTTGAGTTTTCGAATTCGAATAACTCGAATAATTCGAATAATTCGAATATCAAACTATAATATTTTACATTTTTACCCCAAACTCCCAAACCTTTTTACTTTTCCCTCAAAACTTTTACTCTTTCCCACTTTCCCCCCAAAACTTTTACTCTCTTCCCCTCCCAACCCCCCCATCTACCCAAAATCCATTTCCCACCAAAATTTTACTCTCACATTTACTTTTTCTCAAGATTTTACTCCCCAAAACCCTCAAAACATTTTATTTTCCCTTAAAATTTTTACTCTCTCCCACTTTTCCCCTAAAACTTTTATTCCCTTCCCATCCCACCTCTCATCTATCCCAAACCCTGCCCCCATCCAATTTTTTTTTAATATTTTCCCTCCAAAATTTTACTCCCCTATTTACTTTCCTCAAACTTTTATTCCCCAAAACTTTTATTTTCCCCTAAACTTTTACTTCTCACCCTTTACTCTCAAATAAAAATCAAAATTATCTAAAGAAAAATCACTAAACATAAATAGTAATAATTTTATTTATATCTACTATTTATATTATTAAATTAAATTTCACATTTTATATTATTTATATTATTGAATTGTTTAGTCATATTGAATATTTATATTAAAATTGAATTATTAATTATGCCATAAAATATTCGTGTTAAAATTTTATATTGGTATCAATTTCACATTTTATTTTTAAAATAACTTTTATTAAAAAATCATATTTTTATATTTAATATATTTTTAATTCCAAAATACATAGTGACAAGAATCAAGATAATTGAAATAACTAAGTAAGCAAAGAAGCTAACCAAGATATAAAAAATTAATAAATAAATTATGAGGTGATGAAAGTTAATAAAAAATTTGATTAAGGTGGACAAATTTTATTATGATGGGTATAATGACCCAAAATTATTTTTTAAAATTTAACTCGAACAAATATATTCGATTCGATTCGAATTCCATCTCACTCGACTCGATTCGAGAAAACTTCAAATAAAGTTAAGATGATAAAATGATATTCGAAAACTCGATTAACTCGAAAATTTTTTATTCGATTCGATTCGATCGAATGCTCACCCCTACAAATACACATGCAGGAAACCTACCAAGCCTTAGTTACTCCTCAAAACACATGTTTGGAGGAGCAAATAAATCTTCTCCACTTGATGAAATTACTTTAAAATACTTTCAAACTAACCAAAGAATCTTCTATGCTTCTCCTAAATCATCAAAACAATCTTAAACAATGCCATACGAAACCAACCTCCCCCTCCCCATTATGTATCTAATAAATACTAGAAAATAAGGAAATGGACAATTCCCTTTTTTTTTTTTTTGGGGGGGGGGGGAGAGGCTACTTTTTATTTAACGGAAAGAAAATGCCCCTAATAATGTGCTAAACGACGCTGATGTTACTTCGGCTCTACGCTGTCGTTTAATTCCCCAATTCAACAATCAAAATTTCAACCAAATTCAGGAAATTTCAGTTTTTGTTTGGTTACTTATATTCAATCCAATCTCCCTCTCTTGACCCGATCTTTCAAGCTTTTCGTTTTCTTTGGGGTTTGATTAGCTGCTCATTCAATTTTACTTCTCCTCGTTGTAAGTTACTGATGAATTTTGTTTATTTTTCATTAAATTCTCATTTTATGCTATGGGTCTTTGTTTAATTTCATCGGAACTTGGGAATTTATTGTTGGGTTTTGCTTCAAGTTTCCTTCTCTGTCTTTATTTATTCTATTGAGGTTAATTCGATTGCTAAGTTTTTCATTTCTTTTATATCAATATTCATCCAGCTGTGAATAATTGAGATCATACCCTGTTCGAAAAAGGTTTTTTTTTTCTTAAAGTTTAATTAAGGTCTCTTAAGAACCCATTACATATGGATTTTTCTTTGAATTCGACTTATTTTAGCATGATCTAAAGGAAAAGCGGAATTCTGTCGGTGGCCCTAAGTAAAGTTAATTTTACAAGGTGAACAATTGAACATAATATGATTGCTTAATTCTTTTTGGATTTTATTGATATTTATCCTGTTTTCAGTACAAGATCATATCTAGTTGTAGAAGAAATTTTTACTTTTTTTCTTGCGAGTAATGCTCTAATTCTTCAACAGAAGCCGTTGTAGGGATAAAATAAAAGGGAAAGTTTCTTCTCATAATCATTCCTGGTTAATTTTGAAAGCTCAATTCAGCTTCTGTTAGCTCTTATTTGTTGTTCTTTCATTCTCTGATTGTGTGTATACTTTATGCTTTTTTGGTCCTTTAAATAATCTTTTAACCTGATTACCATTCAAGGTCAATGGCAGCTTCATCAGACCCTTGGATAAAAGAATATAACGAAGCAGTAAAAATTGCTGATGATATCAATGGCATGATATCTGAAAGAATTTCCTTACCTGCATCCGGACCGGAAACTCAGCGTCATGCATCGGCTATAAGAAGAAAGATTACAATTTTAGGGACTAGACTTGATGGATTGCACTCCCTTATGTCTAGACCTACTGGGAAGCCCTTGTAAGTCATCTTAATTGAGGTGCATTTGATTTTGATCATATGACTTCTGGGGTTTTAATATGTCAATTTGATGTTCTTTGCAAATTGAATATGCTATAGTATGAGGAATAAACCGTCTTTTTGTCAATGCTTCATATTTTTTGTCACAGAACAGAGAAGGAGATGAACCGTCGCAAGGATATGGTTGCAAATTTGAGATCAAAAGCAAATCAGATGGCTTCTGCATTCAATATGTCAAATTTTGCGAACCGAGATAGCCTGTTGGGGCCAGAAACGAAGGCAGATGCCATGAGTAGAACGGTAGGTTCGGATAACTCTGGCCTTGTTGGTCTTCAACGACAAATAATGAAAGGCAAGTATTTTAGTTTCAAATGGCATCCCTGGTAACTTGTGAAGTGGCTTTAGTTCCTTTACTTATGAAGGTGTCTTTTTGAAGCAGAGCAAGATGAGGGTCTTGAGAAGTTGGAGGAGACAGTTATAAGTACAAAGCATATTGCATTGGCAGTCAATGAAGAACTTGATCTGCATACCAGACTCATTGTATTTTACTGTTTTTTTCTTCTATACACTTTTGCCTCTAAAATAAGTGCTTAGTGAAGATTACTCATCTTTTGTGAATTTTACATTATATGTGTGCTCCCTCTATGCAGGATGACCTGGACCAACATGTGGAAGTTACCGATTCTCGCCTACGGGTAAAACACTTATAATTAATTAACATTTTAAATGCACAGCAGAATATCTTCCTTTTCTTTTTGTATGAAACAAAATCCAATGACTGCTGTTTAATATATTTATCCAGTACCCCTACTAGAGATGGGCATTCCTGTAAAGTGGTATGCGTCTCTTTTTTTATTTTCACTTCATGGTAATGAATTTAAGCCTCAGAATCTACCAAAACATGTCATGTGGTGGGAAATCTTTGGTGATGAATCTCGTCAGGGAGGAATGATAGAATTCATGGTCATTCAAGCTGTGTGTTTGAATAGATAAAGATCTCCTCAAGTAAACTAAGAATTAGATGACTTTTAACCACTGAATTATGTTAGAACCAATCTGTTTGTGTAGCATTCTTTGGCTGCTAAGACTTGAAGCAAATTAAAGCAAGAAGGAATGTCTGATAATGTTAAGAGTTTCCGTCCAAGGTGTGAGAAATGATGGATTATTTGCAATTTGCTTGTTCAAATGGATGCTTGTTTTTCCTTAACTGCTTAAAGTCTAGAAAAGTTTAACTTTCTAGCTCTTTAACACTATAAAATATACACACGAGTTTCCTAACAAAATGAAATTATACAATAATGGTGGATTCTAAGAATTATGTGTTCTTTGATAACAGAGAGTGCAGAAAAACCTGGCAATTTTGAACAAGCGAACAAAAGGTGGTTGTTCCTGTATGTGCATGCTGTTAGCTGTTATCGGTATCGTGGTTCTGGTCGTTGCCATTTACCTTCTGATCAAATACTTATAATACCAACGATTGCAAACAAAACAAGCTAGCCATTGTTGTATGTGGGTGTCGTGTGTGGAATTCGTTTTCAGTTATTGCCTCCATGTTGGGAACTTCTTATTTGGCTTTGTCCCACTCCTTTTCCTTTTATTTTTTTTCGTTGAAGAAGCTGAGCCGCACGAAATATGTAAATTTACAAGTAATTTTAGTATTGTAGACAAATTTTAACTATCTATCTTATGTTCTTCCTTTTGTTGTTGAATCTAAAGCATTGCCTGCCTCAGCCTGCAATATGGGCGGGGCTTAGCTCAATGCTGGATCCAGATTGGCCTTAAAACAAGTACAATAGGTTTACCTGAACATCTCCAACACTAACAAGGATGTCGAACTTCTCTAGCAACATTGGATTTGCTCGTATGATGTTGTTTGAATGTGTCATTATAGTCCATCTATATTTAATGAAATGATTGTTCATGAGTCAGGTTTGGGTCGGGCCTATGCATGATATTAACACACTTTATACTTGTTGAAATCCACCTTGACTCAAAATATGGGTGTAAAATTTTATTCAAGCCAATCCATATTTGTAAATGATTAATCCAAATTCATTTTAATTTCACTCATATTATTTTTTAAAATTTTAAAAATATATATATTTATATTCTTTTAATTCAATATTTAATATTTTTACTTATTGAAATTATACATATAGTCGTGTTAACATTTTTTAATGTTTACATCATAATGAGCCACGAAACCAATAGAATCTGTTTTAATTTTAAAAGGCCCAAATTTCATGACCCAAAATGAAAAAATAAAAACTAAACCAACTGGCCCAAATCTAAAAATAAAAAAGCCAACTCAAGTTACCCAGCCCACATACAAAAAGAATTAAAAAAACAAAAACAAAATCTAAAATTAACAATGCCGGCGGAAAACAGATCCAAAAGCAAATTGTAAACTAAAAGAACTAAAACCTGAAAATTTTCTTCACAGATTTACCTTGCAAGCAATTGAAAACCTAATACTTGATGCAAAAACATATTAGATTTTGATCATACGTTCTTTAAGAGTCAATGATAGAAGGTCTCCTTTTTTTCATTTTAAATCCAAAAATGAAAATCAGAAGAAAATAAAGAAAGAATAACTCAAAGTGATTGAAGATGAATCAACAGGAGAGAATTAAAAAAGAAAAAGTTGATGTGAAGATGAAGAATACTCGTTGGGAGCCGTAGAGGAGAAGAATGTAGGTTTAAAAACTCTTTCCACCTTTATCAGTAAAATTAAGAGTAAATGTCGATTTCATGAAAAAATTGAAGGATATAAGTCAAAATTTTGATTAAGAAAATAGGTTAAACTTTTTATAAATATGACAAAAACACGTTAAAAGAAAAGTACTTTACGGAAATTGCTTTCTTTAATTAGGTATTATTATGTTCATCATTAAATTCCAAGTTTGAATCCTATCTCAAGCACATTTGCTTTTTTTTTTGTTTTGTTTCAAGTTCTTTTGTTAATCTTTAATATTTAGTTACTGTTTTTAATTAATAAACATTTTATTTTCAAATTTTATTTTATTTTAATTTATCTTTTAATTAATAATTCTTTTATTTATATAAATAAAATGATAAATATGTAATTATATAATGAAAATAAATTTCATTAGGTTAATATAATAACTCCATTATTATGTAGTTATATAATGAAAATTATATATTTTTATAGATGCCGTTATGTTAAAAATATTTTATTTTTGAAGAGTATCAGCTTTTTTTTCTTTTATATAATTTGTATATGTCAAATATTTATTTTTTCCACCTATATTGTGATAACGCTAAATTTTAATATTATAAAATCATCATACCTACATTGTAGGTGGATAAAATAAACATTTGACATATAAAACTATATATAAAGAAAAATAGATCAAAAATTTAGTTGATGTTTTTAAAAGATAAAATATATTTAACATAAAGATAAATATCAACAATATATATTTTCATTATATAATTACATATTTATTATTTTATTTATATAAATAAAAGAGTTATTAATTAAAAAGATGGATTAAAAATAAAAATAAAATTAATTAAAAATTTAAGAAAAAGCTTGAAACAATATGAAATAAAAAATACAAATGTGCTTAAGAGAGAAATCAAACTTAAGACTCAATGACAAAAATACTAACATTTGACCATCAAAAGAAAACCCATTTTGTAGAAAACTTTTTTTCAAAAAGCGATTTTCTCAAGACGTGCTTTTGCAACGTCTACGGAAAAACGACCTATTTCCCTAAACAATCAAAATTCTTATTTGTATCCCTAAGTTTTTCTTGAAATTGGCATAAATTTCTAATTTTAATATATATCTTCATTATATAACTACATATTTATTATTTTGTTTATATAAATAAAATATTTATTAATTAAAAAATATTTTTAACATAATGAAATATATCAAATATATTTTATTAGATAATTACATATTTATTAATTTATTTATATAAATAAAAAGTTATTAATTAAAAATAAAATAAAAACTTGAAAATAACATGCTTATTTATTAAAAAATTAACTAAATATTAAAAATTAAGAAGAAAAAAGCTTGAAACAACAAGAAATAAAAATATTGCTTGAAATAAGAATTGAACTTAGGACTTAAATGATGAAAATAGTAATATTTGACCATTGACATGTCCAAAAAAGTATTATTTATAGAAAAACTATTTTTTTTGGCGTTTTTGTCACATTTATGAAAATTCTGCCTATTTCACTAAATAAGACCTATATTAAAAGTCAAAAAAGCACTTTTAAATGGGTTACAAACCCTTGCCAGCAAGTAGGTCTACATTCGCTCTTGAACTATTTTTTTTATCCATTTTGATCCCAAACTTTAAAATTGATACTTATTTAAGCTCATTCTATCAATGATAGTGAAAAAGTGGGGATAATGCAACTTTTAATTCCCGAACTTGACAAGTAAGTTCACATTGGCCTTGAACTTGACAATTAGGTTCACTTTGGTACCTACACTTTTTTTGTTTACTTTGGCACATAATCTTAACAATTAGGTCCATTTTAATCCCCAAAGAATGTCACATCATCACTTGAAAAATAAAAATATTTTAGATGATAACATAGTACAATACCTTAATGTCATATTCAATATTTTAACAATTGAACTGATGGTTGAACATGTTAGACCACCAATTCTCGATTCAATTAGTTTGATCAATTCAACCATCAGACCAATAATAATTAAATAAATAATTAAAATTCATAAAAATCTAAAAAGCCAAGTAAAACCAATTTTACATTTTATTTTTACTTTTTAGATTTTTATGAATTTTAATTATTTATTTAATTATTGTTGGTTTGATGATCGAACCAATCAAACTGGTTGAATTAAGAACTATTGGTCTAGTTTGTTTAACTATTGGTTCGATTATTAAACGTTGTATATGACACTTTGAGATTATGCCAAATCATCTTCTAATTTTTTTTTTTTTTACTTTTCAAACTTAGAGTGTCACATTATCAAACTTTTAGATTTTCAAGTTTAAAGATTAAAATGAACCTAATTGTCAAGTTCAAGTGTTAAAAGTGAACTAAAAAGAGTACCAAGTACCAAAGTGAATCTAGTTGTAAGTTCAACACCCAATGTGAATTTACTTACCAAGTTTAAGGACCAAAAGTTACATTATCCCCTTTTTTTTTTAGGTCATTAACACAATAAACTTTAATGAATAACGATTTTCAAATTTAAGGGTCAAAATAGATAATAATAAAAAACTCAAGGACTAACATAGGTCGAAAGTTACATCATCCCTTGAATAAAAATATAATAATTATTTTTTATAATTAAACCAGTTAAACCAAAACTAGACAGAGAATAGGAGACTCAACCGGTTCGATTTTTAAAACAAAACTCGCAACTTCCCCTCTTCTTTGAAGTTTCCATAGAAATTCGTGTAAGTTAGCTCAGTAGCTTATCATGATCTTCCTAGCCACACCTTATTTCAAGAAAAATGAGCTACGTAAATTGAATCCATGTGATAAAATTCACAAGCTCTTTATCTAGAGGCATTTCAGGTTCATGTCTTCATACTAGTTTGCTATTTAAACATGGACATATCTACTTTGGACTACTAAAACTCATTAATTATTGAAGAGGCGCACAATCATTTAAAACAAATGGCAACTAAAGACTCATGAGCTTCAAGATCTTTACACAACTAACAGCAAAAAGCAGGTAGAAAGAAGAGATCAGGGAAATTAAAAGAATAGCCTTCGTTGAGATGATCCGGACGGAACAGTTGAAGGGGAAGATGGTTTGAGGGGTAAGGGTATCCCCTTTCTTTCATGTCCCCCTGCAACTTTGTCATTCTGTTTTGCAGCCTTGGGGTCAGTTAATAATGTCTTCTGAAATGACTGTGAGAAGCCTGTAGCAATAATAGTCACATGGATCTCCCCATTGTATCGGTCATCGACAACAGCACCAAATATGATGTTAGCCGAAGGATCAGCCAAACTAGTCACAACCTGAAAATCAACAAAAACTAATACAGATTACAAAAAGAATTTCTGGTTAATATCTACAGACTACAACTATATCCGAAAATTAGAAGTATATAACATAAAATGCATGCATTTCAATTTCCATAAACATGATAAAATCGAATCAGCAAACAAGAAATCAATGGTTCCTAACAACATAATACCTGTGATACTCTATTAACTTCCTGCAAGGTTATATCTTTTCCTCCAGTAATATTATATACCACACCAGTAGCAGACTGAATTGATGACCCAATGAGGGGAGCCAAAGTTGCTTGCTCTGCCGCTTCTTCTGCACGGTTTTTGCTAGATGAAACTCCTACCCCAAGCATCGCAGTTCCAGAATCTTTCATGACTGCCTTAACATCTGCAAAATCCACATTCACCAATCCAGGTATCTGCAAAATGAAATGAAGAAATTTCAATAATAGACAAAACTCAAAACCGTAAATACTTCACAGGAATAACAATCATAAAACCAAGTTTCAAATGGTTCGAGCATTTAATCATTTATGGCCAAGATGATAAATGCATCACCATATATATTCAATAGTTATTGCAAGACCAAAGGTCATGATTGTTAACTGGAATGGTGAAGCTGAATCTAAAACCTCTAAAAAGGGTCCAATCTAAGAATATCTAGCTTGCATATGAGAGAATCAGAGACCGTGATTATATCTGAAATTCCTTGTACACCTTGGCGCAGAACATCATCAGCAAGAAGAAAAGCATCTTGCAGAGGTGTCTGCTCATCAGCAATATCAAGCAGACGGTCATTGGGAATCACTATGAGAGTATCAACATTCTTTTGCAACTTTTCAATAGCCTCCAGTGCCTGCAAATATAGAGATAAAGACAATTATTTAGACATTAAAATGATCAAAAGTTTAGCAGCACATCAACTTATTGACAGTTATAACATCCCCCACTATCCAGAGCATTGCATGGAGGAGTTAAATGGACATGCCTGCACAGTTCGTTTGCGTCCCTCAAAGCTGAAGGGATAGGTTACCACACCAACAGTCAAATAACCAGCCTCCTTGGCTATCTGAGCAACAACTGGAGCAGCACCAGACCCAGTGCCTCCGCCCATGCCAGCAGTTATGAAGACAAGATCTGAGCCCTTAAGAGCATTTGCAATGGCATCTCTAGATTCCTCAGCAGCTTGTTCACCCAAAAGTGGATTTCCACCGGTGCCTACATGTCAGTCAATTGATTCACATCATCAACCAAATATAAAGCGAAGTAAATAGCCCTACAACCAATCACAAGAAACAAGATGATGTTTCCATTGATCAAACAAGAGTGCTCGACCTAGTCCACGAGTCAAAAGCTCTCCAATCTGAAGTGGGTTCTCGGCAGCAGACTGTAATAGTGCTTGAGAATCTGTGTTTATTGCATAGAAATCAACACCCTAGTTCCAGAACAAAGCAACAATAACATCAGTAATTGCCTCCAAAATAAAAAAATAAAACATTGTGGCTATATTAATGTATTCAACACCTAAGTCCTTTCAATTATCATTTCCATTACCTTCATACATGCGGTTTAAATTCAACCTACCAAAATCTCAGTAAAAGGGACAACGAGAGACAAGTTTTTAGCTCACGTAGAACAAAGGCAAATTCACATATAAGCCATAAACTAATCATGAAAAACTAATTGTCCAAATGTCACTGATTTTGTACAAGGGAAAACTTGAAATTCTTAAACTCAATCTCCTAACTTCTCAAATTGACAATCAGAAGCCATCAAATCAAAATACAGGCTAACCCACCAGCAAAACCATTTCAAGTTTTTGAGTCCAAAAATGGGGAAATCCCCAACAATCCTCCATTTTTCAAATCTCAAGCTAAAACCACTCTGAAAAAAAAAACATTCCTGAGTTTTGAGGCAAAAGAGCCCACAAAATTTCACAAAATTTGCAGACGTTAAACAAAACGCAAATGAGAAAGCTGAAAACCAACCTGTAAACCGCTACCAATCATTCGATTAACAGCATTGTTACCACCTCCACCAACACCGACCACCTTTATCTTGGCAGTTTCCATTGGAGCAAATGAACAGGCTATCCCTCCAAAACGGTGACGCGTCCTCAAAAAGCTTTTCTTCAATGAAATTTTTGAAGAAGAACGTAGTCTTGAAGAAAACAAAGAAGAAGAAGCGGTTATTGATATCAATTCCTTTGGGCTTGTTACTTGAAGTGTTGCCATTTTTGACAAGGAAAACAAGGGGGGAAAACTGCCAAAAAAAAGGGGTTTTCTTTTTAAATGATATTTGATTGAATGGAGAAGAAAAGAGAGAAGCTTTTAGGGTTTTAGATAGATTTTCAGTAAAATTTCAGAATTTCATGTGTTGGGAAAATATTTCTGAGAGACCACTTGAAAGTTGCAACAGATTGGATGACACTTTCTTTTAGCGGACTCGGATTTTAACAATAGAACGTCACAACGACGGCGTTTGGTCTTCTTTTTCATATATTACCTCAAATATTTTTTCCCTCATTATTATTTTTAAAAAAATTGAAATTGATGTCGAAAATACGATTTTAAGATAGTTGGAAATAAGAGCTGAGAAGCAAAATTTGAAAAGAGGATAAGTCTGAACTGAAAATTAAACGTTTCAAGATATTATCTTAAAATTAGACTTTAATTTAAAATTTATGGGCATAAAATCTTGTTCAACTAGTGATGAATGATTTCTACATATAAATTCAGGTGATCAGCTTATTAAATATCATCTTTAAATACAAACATATTAATCAATTAAATTATATTTTTTTCCCTTTGGTGAGGAAATTGAGTGTGAAGATTGAATACAAATATGTTTCAATTTTCTATATATTTGATACATCAAAACAACACAAGGCATTGCTATTATTCTCAAAAGATATATAATCTTTTATTTTACCAAAATCTCATAATGTCCCATAGAACCCTAATTTTTATGAAAATTGAATAAAAGATGATAATATAACAAATGAGAAACTGATGACAAGTGCCAACACAAACTTTTAAGTTCCTGCTCAAATTCGGGTTACATACAGAACCAAACACCAGAAGACACAAAAATCATCCATCATAGCTAAATTCAGATGCTCCTCAGTGGTCGATTCACAATCACATTCTCGGTTCTGAAACATAATGTGTAAAGAACTTCATTCCCCTTCACTCAAAATGGGGACAATGAGTGGTTTCATTTGTGCAAGATATACAATTGCCCACCTATCAAAGAAAAAGAATTGATATTATAAACTAGAAAGACAATTAAATAAGACAATGTTTGCTTACTACTAAGTGCTCTACATGATAAAATTAGTTTCATCAGAATAACTTTGATGAACGAGCATCCCACACCCAAAAGATGCCCCACATAGGTCTTCCCTGAAAACGTATGTGGTCCTAAAATCTTGGCTTAATATAGTCTTGGAAATCCTGTTTTGCCTCCAAGTCAAGTTCCTCACTCAAATCCTTACGCCGGAAAGAAAAACCACTGCTGGAAAGCAAGCGAGTGACTAGGCAAACTTACTTCTTAGGTATTGAGGTATTAGGCGCCATAAACAGAAGTACGTAATAAGTACTAGGGAGGGAAGAAAAAAGGAATGCATGCTTGGAGGTTCAATAATCTATGAAAGGATGCATATTTATGTGATGAAAGTAAGAAGTACATCATTTGTATGAATACTATACAAGCATTCAAGAGTCCCAGAGGAAGAAGTAAAACATATTTACTGTTCTTTTAAATGATAAAATTAGGAGCTTTATCATCTGCCATGGAAACCCTTAACCCACCTTATTCCACAAACATAGCAACCATCAAACTCTCATACATTGGCAGCATTATGTAACATAACAAATCATGGTACATAACAAGCTCAGCCATTAAAAGGTATCATATTCAGTGATTTCATAGCCAAAGAATCTAATCAAAATGCTAGACAAGAAATTATTCCAAGTTTTACGACAATTCTTTATAAACAGCTTAGAATTAGGTCTTTGCAATGCCGTTCAAATTTACCATACGTCAATATCCTAATACTAGAATATATATACATAGAGACACACACACGCCTAGAAGAAAAGCAATTTCCAGCTACACAAATGAGAGGAAGAAAGGAATTGAGAATTGACATTATATTATACTGTTTATCTAAACAAAATCTGGGAAAAAATTAACATGGCTAACCGGATTCCAATGTTAATAATCATCAAACTTTTAAGATGAACTGTGTCTAAAAAATAAAATAAAATAAAATAAAAGCTACTATGAAGAAAGATAAAATGTAAAACAAACATAAACTTACATCATCCAACAACAGACAGTTGCTGTGATTACCAATGTTAGATGGAGCCTGCAAAAAGCAACAAGAAAAATGGTTTTCAATAAGTAGCTACAAGGAAATCTAAGAAGGCATTAATCTCATTGGCAGGGGATAACAATCCAACAAAAGAATTCCCAACCCAATCTTTAGAACCTAGATGACAAAACAAGTTATATGGTATATAATGGTTCAATATGGTTATATTCATTTTTTTCAAGTTTTAACATATATGTGGAGAGTCCTTGGGTATCATGTCTGGATTTGAGCACAGGCATTTCAAGAAAAAATGAACGCTCAAGTGTAACATAAAATGGTACTACATAATGAAAATCGTTAAAGATCAGCTTGATAGATTACCACCCAACACAATGATAGGAGATAAAATTCATTCAAGTTCAGAGTTAACAACCACATCACCTACAACTGAACATTGGTTCACAGTGATAACTCGCTATTCACTTCTATTGCCAAATTAAAGCATATTTCATTCATATACCAATCAAAATATGCCCTTTAAACATAATTAAAGGAACATGAAACCCAGATTGAGAAAAAAAATACTAAAATTTTTAGCATATGAAATTTACATTAAAAAAAAAGTTAATAGTCTAATAGAATAGCAAATTTAATTCTTTAAAAGAGAGAGGGAGAGAAATTTTTAAAGGGCACTTACAGATTAGCAGAGGGACCTCGGTTGCAGCAGATTCTGGTACAAAGAGATGCAATTATCCCAATCACAGCAAAAATTAGGGTTGTTACCAAGAAACCCATATCTCAGATCTCGGTTTTACACAATAATTCCTGCAGGAAAAAAATCTGAAAACTTAGATATGAGGCTCAGCAAAGAACCAAAATAAATTTGGAGATCGAATATAATTCCAATTACCTTCTCCTTGGTTTCTGAAGAAAAAAAAGAAATCCAAGAAAATAACAGTAATTGAGATCTTAATTAGAAATAGGAAGCTTCGTCTGAAATGAGGTTTTACATTTTAAGTTGCGGATCTTCAAAACTAAATTGGCCAACATTCGGCCGTATTGGACTAAATGGCCCAATTTTGAAATAAATTGGCTTTAAATATTTATATTATGCATAGAGTATATTGCATTTTGTTCTATCTATTTAAAAAATAAGTAAATTAGTATCTATATATTAAATTAAGGAGCAAATTAGTTTTTCTGTTAAAAAAATCATTTATTTTTACTATTAAAAATCGATCTCTATATATTAGAATGAGGCACACGTGGCATACCACATGTAATTATTTAGTTATTTTGTCAACAACGCAGTTTTTAACAGTAGAAATAGATGAAATTTTTAATAGAAAAAATTAGTTTACTCTTTGATCTAACATACAAGGACTAATATGCTCAATTTTTTTTAATATCTAACTTTTAGAACAAGAACCTTTATGGTACTTTTAACCTATGAATTCATTGACATTTTTAGTAAAAGAGACAAAATGTAATTTGATACTTAGTACAAGAATCTTCATTATACTTTTACTTTATCCATAAACCTTAGACATTATACCCATGACCCGAAAATTACAAAAAATCATTTTTTTTCAGCCATATACCATAATCAGATTCAAAAAGTCTACCCTGCTCATTTTGAAGCTGCACAAACTCCAATACAAAAATCTTAGGACGTTACAAATATTGAGTCAAATAGTCAATGTTCCAATACAACCAAAAGAAGGGAAAAAGAGGGAAAAAATATTTAAAAAAAAAGAGTCTAATTATGAAAGAAAAAGAAAACATTTAAAAAACCACTCTGCTTTATATCCTATACTATAACTCGCACTTTAAGAAAAACTAAGAAATTAATAAATACATGAACTTGAATTGTTATTTTTGCTAATTTATTACATCTAAATTGTTAAATTGATTATTTTGTTAATTCTTTGCATAAATTTTATGAATAACTGGTTGTCAAATTAGCAGTTTAATGATAAGGTTTGATAACATTATCTAATTGACTAGTTTTAATGAAGTACAATGATTGACATATAAGATTAACTACTAAATGAACAACCAAGCAGGTGTCACTATTTTGAAGTGAGATTGTAGTTAAAATTAGTATTATGTTATATAAACATAAAAATTCAAAATAATGATCGAAGGAAGTTATTTATTTATTATCATTTCTACTAAAATGTTTATTAGGAGCTAGTTTGAGAAGTAACTTGAAAAAGAGATTTTAAAAAATTATGGCTTTAACATTTTAAATATTTAGCATTCTTATAAAATAGTATTGTATATCTTAAACATGATGTTGTAAAGTATGTGTTGGTCTAAACGGTTGTTGAGTTACAAGTTGTGTGCTTCAAATGAGTGGCTAAGGGAGTAGACACCTTTTTGAGTATTGTGACAATAAGCACTACACCAAAACAAGCTTTTAGCTGCGCTTGGACAAAAAACACCGGTAAAAATCGAGTATTAGCTGCGCTTTATGGAAATCACCACTAAAGAACGAGCATCAAAAAACGCCGCTAAAAATTAGCATTAGCGAAAAACGCAGCAAAAAACCAAAGTCCAACAGCGTCATTTTCGTACCTTTTGGGGGCTTTAGTGGCGTTTTTAAAAAAGCGCCGCTAATACTCAGGGCTTTAGCGGCATTTTTGAAAATGTGCCGCTAATTTTTTTTTATCTTAATTGGTTTATTTATATCAATTAAATAAAATTCAATTTATTTCTAATTGAATATTTAAAATCTTCAGAAAAAATAATGACACGTATAAATAATTTGAAATAAAACACATGGAAAAATTAAAATACTATTATTTAAAATATTTTTAAAGTTTTTTGGGTACATGATTACTGATTGTTTCTTAATTTATATATTAAAATTTTCTTCTATAATCGTAAAAGAGATAGTATTAATTTTAAAATATTAAATTAATTATCACTATAGTTTAGGGTTTTTAGTTTAGGGTATATGATTTATTTAAGATTTAAGGCCAGTTTAGGAGTTACTATTTTAAGGTTTAGGGAGTATGGATTTAGGGATTATGGTTTAAGGGTTGGGATTTAAGGTTTAGGGGTTAAGGGTTAGGGGTTTAGGGGTTAGACGTTAGGGGTTAATAGTTATGGATTTAGGGTTTAGGGATTCAGGGGTCGAGTTAGGGTTTTAGTTTTAGATTAATTATTTTTTAATTTATATTTTAAATATGTTCTTATATAATTGTAAAAGAGATAATAATAAATTTGTTTAGGGTTTAGTTTAGGTATATGATTAATTTAAGATTTAAGGCCGTTTAGGAGTTACTATTTTAAGGTTTAGGAGTATGGATTTAGGGATTATGGTTTAAGGGTTGGGATTTAAGGTTTAGGGTTAAGGGTTAGGGGTTTAGGGTTAGACGTTAGGGTTAATAGTTATGGATTTAGGGTTTAGGGATTGTGGGTTGAGTTAGGGTTTTAGTTTTAGATTAATTATTTTTTAATTTATATTTTAAATATGTTCTTATATAATTGTAAAAGAGATAATAATAAATTTGTTTAGGGTTTAGTTTAGGGTATATGATTAATTTAAGATTTAAGGCCAGTTTAGGAGTTACTATTTTAAGGTTTAGGGAGTATGGATTTAGGGATTATGGATTAGGAATTATGGATTAGGGATTATGGTTTAAGGGTTGAGATTTAAGGTTTAGAAGTTTAGGGGTTAGACATTTTGGGGTTAAGAGTTAGGGATTTAGGGTTTAGGCCTCAGAGGTCAGGTTAGGGTTTTGGGTTTAGATTAATTAGTTTTTTAATTTATATTTTAAATATGTTCTTATATAATTTTAAAAGAGATAATAATAAATTTAATATATTGAAATTATGAGTATAGTTTAAATTATTTAAGAGATATATAATAGATAGACTTTATATGTATTGAATGGTTAATTTAGGGTTTAAGGTTAAGGTTTACTTGAGATTCGTTAAATGATAAAATTTTATACAATTAATTAATGCTTTTATATTTAAAAATTTAATCTAAACCATTTGATATATTTAAATATTAATTTAAATAGAATTAATAAATAAGTTTAAAAAAGTAATAGATTGATATAGATATTTAGGTATAATTATTTATTTTGGAGAGAATCAAATAAAATTAAAATACAAAAATAAAACAATTTTTGTTCAAAATAAAATATTTTTTGTGACGTTTGTCATAAAATAATCAACAGCGGCATTTTTTTAGCAAAAATCATTTTTCTTTAAAAAATCGTGCCATTTTACCCCAAATCCCCCCCCCCCCGAAATCCCTAATCTTCCCATGGCCGACAATATTTTCTCAATTGCCACTCTCCAACAAACACTCTGCACTCCCATGGCTGATGAGACCTCAAAGGCCACTCCACAGCCTTTCACTCCCTTCTCTGCCGTGGTGCCCGCCCCTTTCATCGCCGTAAAAAATAGTAAAAACCAGCAGAATGATGGAATAACTAAATCCAAATCCCAAATTTTCTATGTTCTTATAGAAAATATTTGATTCTCCCTCCATCTTCCAATCTTTTTAATTCCCTTCCCATTACAAATCAGTTTTCCATTCCAAACCCTAACAAATGGCACCTTTGGACCCTCACTCCTTCACTGACTCTCACCACCCTTTAACCACCAACATCTCCCTTTTCCTTTTCTTAGACTTCCCTTCCGCCACCATCTACGGCGTCGCTTTCTTCATCCTCAAATCCCCTCATGTCGGTCAACTTTCTTTTGATACCCGTTCCCTTTCCATTCACCAAGTCTTTTCTTCTATTACCCTTTCCCCTCTCCATTTCTCTCTTTCCTCTTCACCTGACCCTATCAAAGGAACCCACTTTCCATCTCGCTACCGCATTTACGACGCTTTTGAACTCCTTCTTCATCGCTTTTCTACTTCCCTTCTTCTTCTTCTGCTCTCCAATGGCTATCCCGCCGCAAACGCTTAACAAAAAACACCCTTTGTTTATACCCAATGCCGTGTATCCACGCTGTTCCATTTTCCCATGTCAAGACACTCCTGGTGAGAATCGGTTACTCTGCTTTGCTCAATGTCCCTCGAAAGTTATCCGCCGTTATGTCCGCCCGCCATGTCGATAGGAGGTCACCGATTTCTGGTGAAGGCTTAAGTTAATTTCTGGTGAAGTTATCCGTCACTCTCCTCTTTTTTATTTTATTGACTGCTATGGAAGGCTTAAGTGAAATTTGGTGTTATTGCGATAATTAACACCAGCTATTGTGAATTACTTAGTTAATTTCTGATCTCCTGTCTAATTACATTTGTCACTGCTTCTTTTTAATAGCGGATTTTTATTTCATTGACAATGAGCCCATGGTTGCTTTAGATTGCTAGTCCACCTAGATCTTGCACAAGTTATTTGTTATCTTCTTTCATCTAGTGAGTTTTTGTTTCTGTTGATGTTCTGATTTTTATATTCACCCCATGCAATCTAAGTTGCAAGAACATCGTTGCTGTTGATGTTCTTGTTTCTCTCGATTAGTTGTTGCTGTGAATCTTTTGCCCTTTTAATGTTTTTTCCCTACTGAGGAAATGCATCCTGCAAAACTGTCCTTTTAAGAACTGTCTGCATGAATTCCCTTTCTGGATTTCCTTTAAGAACTTAATTTATTTATTTTTTCTGGTGGATCCTAGTCGTTGGAAATTTTATTCTATAGTTAAAGAAAACCCGCTCTGAATCATTTATTTTTCGATAAATGTCTGGTTTCCATCAACCTATGTGTTCTCCCCGTTTTACTTTGGTTGTTATATCTCGATATAAGGTGTTAATTAAATTTCTACTTCTCAGTGCCATGTTTCTGAAGACGTCTCTTATTTGAGTTACCCTTTTTTTTTAAATCTACAATTGTCTTCATGTTTTAACTGCTTTAAGTTCATCGAATATTGATAAAAAAATGTATGTTATAAATAAATGCAAGGTTTAGATTTAAAATTATTAGAATATGTAGTAGGTTCTGCAAATTATGCATAAAACTTATAACCAACATTGATAACAAGATGGGAAATGTTCGAGTTACTGTCTCTCTCCAAATATTTCACTGTAAAAAATTGTTTTATTGCAGTTTGAAAGGTGCCAAATTCGGCCTTTGCATTGTGGTGTCCATTAGACATCACGAAATAGAATTTAGTAAAAGCATTGAATCATATTTCACTTAGCATTTCAGGAGCTTGAGTAATAGGTGTTGAATGGTGGCATTGCTTAGAGAAAATTATGAGTGCCAGAAGATTGACATACTTTTTTAAGTCGAATTGAATGTGACATTGCCTAGACCCCTAAGTACACATGTAAACAAATTTTTTTAATTAGAGTTTTGTCAACAGTAAAAAAGGCCCTTACATCTCTAAGCTCCCCTCCCCCTCCCTTAAGAGGAATATATTGTGTCCTCATTTTTCGAAGCTGCACAAGGTCAAAGGTGAAAGTATCATGATAACCAAGCATTAATGGTGTAGCTTTTCTTTGGTACTGCTGTCTGACTCACATTTCTCTTTGAAATCCTTGGGTTGAATTTTATCCTGCAGGTTGATTATGCATGCACACTTGAAGAAGTGCAGTAGCATTAATTCTCTACAGGAAGATTCCTAGATTCAGGCTTATATGCAACATGTGAGTTATGGATCTAAAGAAGGGAATGATGGACTGCTTATATGCAAAATATGAGTTATGGAGTTGGTTTTCCTTTTAAACATTACTTTGAATACATTGCAGGTTGTTCCAACACAATATAAAGTAATGGAAAAAAACAAAGAAATACCATGATGCATAAGAAATATACAAAATATATTAGTGAGGATTAGGTAGATAGAAATGCCATCAAGAAGTATGCTGCTTGTGTTGACCATTTGTGATTTGAACTTGCCTAATGTCTTATAGGCTTAGCATTCTGTTTCTTCCACTGAAATTTTAATATTTTCTTCATATTTCCTTGTTGGTTAAATTTGTTTATAATGTTTTTTATTTTATTTTATGTATTTACATTTCTTTTTTGACTTGTTACAGATAGATATGGTTTATGAATTGCTGCACATATCAACGGAGTATGTCTAGAATCTATTTATTTTATTCTGTTCTTATATTATACAGCTTTCTGTTCCAATTTAGAAGTTTTCTGACTATTTCAAACCCGGTGCAACAAATTAAATAAAATGATGGTTATCAAGTAAGACATTTAATGGTTTCAATCGAAGGAAGACATTTTCCATAACATGTAATAGTTTGTTATAGTTAGACATGGTAGGAATTAAGCTTTTCATTTAGAATGTGTCTTTGTGGTTTTCCACTGAAGTGTCACCACAGCTATCTATTGATTTTGTAAAGGTATATTCACTATTGATTTTGTTTTGTGTTGTTTATTTCCTAGGGTTGAATGGGGATCTAAAAAAGGCAATGAAAGATGGAAAACCAATTATAATTGAGGTGTGGCTTTTTTTATTGCTGATTACTTTCTTTCTGCCAACATCCTACTCATTCTCCATCCATGTGACTTTGTGCATATACTTCTTTCTTTCTTTTATCTTTTGTGGTCAATGCTGATGTCATTTCACCTTAATGTGCTCAAGAATTAACACTTTGATATGTTCATGCCTATAGAGTACACTATGTTTTGATTTTTTGTGGTTCATATTAATTATTTCTTTGCATTGATTCATCTACTTTAATTAGATACTTTGGTGCTATCTTGAAAATAAAACCAAACAGTTCCATAAAAATACATTATCTTGAAGTATATCTTTGGTATTGTAGCAATTGGGCATGAAAGGGTGTCGCACAACTTGCATATTCAAATAAGCGCAGAGTCTAGCTAGCCATGATGTTACTATTAATGTTACTATTAATGTCCTTAATCACTGATGTTATTTTGTGATACTTTTATTGTGCTATGTTTACTTGTAATCATGTATATGTGTGGATATCATATCGTCTCGATATAGGTATATATATATATATATATTTTAAAAAGTTTCTCATGTGTTTGGAGAGTTATTATATATTGTATAGGTATATATATATTGTTCTTAGTCTCTTTGATGTTTGGCATTTTATGTTTTAATTGTGGGTATTGATTTTATTTATTGCCTTTATAATTACTACTTAATTTTGTGTGTTTTAAATATATATATATACACCGATTGGAGACCACTTGTTTTACATTTGTTTCTCTTTACTGGATAATGCTTTAGTTTGCATGGTGCCTTTAGTTTTAGTGAATTTTAAAACGTTAAAGAAAGTCAACGAGATAATTAACCAAAGCTTCGTTACATCTATGCTTGTTTAATTTCACTTTTATGAATGTTGGGACTAGAAAATTTTAGCATATGGTAGGGTTTATGGCTTTATGAACTTATGCTTTTAGGTACTCACGTTCATTTTGATTGGTTTGTTTGATTTTGAGGCAAATCAAAGAATTAAAAACTCCAATGAGATGAATGTTTAGATTTAAAAAAAGAAGAAGTTATATTGTGAATTAAACTTCAATGAGATCAATGTTTAGATGAATGTTTGGATTGGGGGCATAATTAAACTTTATGGTTAAGGCTTACATGATTCTCTCTTTGTAACAGGTCAATGAGTTCAAGTCTATAGAAAAGTTTAAAATTTTCAATACAAACAATTTGTAAGTCATATTGCCTTAACATGTTAGAACTGTCTATTTGGCTTAGTACTAATAGTCAATGTTACAGGTGGGTAAACCTGAATGCTATCAAGAGGCTTGTGGAAGCTGATGCACTCAAGATGGAGATCATTCCAAACCCGAAGGTTTGTATCACTTTCTTACCATGTCGTTTCTGGTGGACTTTTGATTTCTAAACTATAAAATTGGCTGCAGGAGGTCAATGGAATCAAGGTTCTTCAACTGGAAATTGCAGCTGGTGCATCAATTAGGGTATAAAATTGTAACAATTATGGTTATAATGTATTAAAATGTAAAAAGATCAGTCTAACCATGTGTTTTCCTTACGTGATTAAGTTCTTTGATCATGCTATTGGTATCAACGTACCTCGATCGCGATTCTTTATATGCCTTGTTCATGAATTTTCATTTTAATACGTCTTCAAATTAAATTATACATTTCTAAATTGGATTTGTGGCGTTTTTATAAAATTTTAATTTTTTTTATTTTTTATGACCTTTAGTGGTGTTTTTGATGAAAGCGCCGCTAAATGTCATGTTCTTTAGCGGCGTTTGTGGGAAAAGTGTCGCTAAAGGTCATGTTCTTTAGCGGCATTGTCTATAACGGCGCTTGTAAATGCGTCGCAAATAGTGTTACTGGCGCTTATAAACGCCGCTAAAGGCCTAAAAAAACGCCGCTAAAAGTCTGTTTTGCTATAGTGAGGAATAAAATGTTGGATCTGGTGCCCTGAGTGTAGTATATTTGTTTGTAAACTTTTAATTTTTTTGAATAAAATAGTTAATAAAACAGTTCATGGATTACATTATTATACTTTTTATAATTGTCCTCATGTGGTTTTTGTATGCAAAGAAAAATAGGAGTAAACATTGACTCATTGGTTGTCTATTGATTAAACTAATACTAAGCGGTATTACATGGTCGGATCATAATATGGAAAGATAACTTATATTAGTAGACAAACCTAAACATATTCTTAGTCTAATTGGAAGTGAGTAAACCAATTGAAATGTTAATATGTTGTCTATCAAGTCTAATTTCAAAAATGCATTGTCTTGGGCATCAGAGCGGATGACTCCTAAAAGATAGAGATATAGATGTGGTTAATTGGATTAATAGTAAATTAGACCGGACCCAAGAAAAATAGATCCTAATCTATTTATGGATTTATTCACTTGTAACATTCAAAGTGTGACATACATTAATCCCAAGTGGATAATGAATTATGTATGCATAACTTGTATACTTTGATATAAGTAAAAACTTGAGTTCAAATAGATAAGAAATCGAGTATATGACTTCTGTAGTATGTAGCGTTATTCACAATAGTGGAATTCATAGCACGAGATATGGGTAAATGATATCCGCTCATTGGCATTACATGGTTGATGAAAAGTAAATGTGATCATGGGTCATTTGCCTTTGTGATGAATGACTTGATTACTATTTGATGGCAATTGACTTTTCATGAAAGAAGATGTAATGGTTACCATGAGATGAAATATGATCATATTGGGAAGATTGATTTATCCTAAAGAGATTAAGGATACCCTATGAGTGTAACACACTTATGACAAGGTCATTGGACGAGCACTGATCGATTTGCTTTTGTAACGGTATGTCATTAGGGAGAGCTTAGTCACGATACTATAGTGGAATGACTTTGTAACTAAATGAGTTTATAATTAATAGGCGAAAAGTTGAAATTTAATTATAAATCATTTGATCCCTTATTGATATGTCCAATTGATCCCTCCGCTAATTCATTGAAACTAGAGATGAATTGCATGTTGAATCAAATGAACATAAATGAATAGAAATGATAGAGTTGGAGAAATGAGAAACATTTGAAAATGAATTTATGGTTTTCAAATTAAATGAAGTTTGAAAATGAAAATAAATTATTTGGTCATAGTAAATCCGTTAAATGTAGAAATATTAAATATATTTTCTCATAGATTCTTTTATGGTAAAGTCGTCATGATTTTAACGAAATTAGAAATGAACCGAAAAAATTATTTAATTGGAAAATTTAATTTATTTAAATTAATTTAAGATGTTTACTTTGGAAAATAGAAAAAAAATATCAAATTGGGTTGAATTATAAAATACTGGGTCAAAAGTCCAAGAAGTACTTGTAATTAGATATGATATGGGAGAGGCCCAAAAGAGGGACAGAAAACCCTAGCTTGTTTAACTAGGGTTGCCTCCCCATGAACTCCTAAGAGTTCGCTTTTTTTAAATAGATTTCTACAATTCAACAAGGGTTTTATCTCTTTTTTTTATAAATAGATGGCACTGATAGAGTTAAAAATACAACTTTAGGATTTTATTATTTGACCACAAATTGACGTGCGAGCGTCGGGGATTTATAAATATGCAAATAACTATATTAATTAAAGTGCAATATCTGTAAGTATACAAGTCAAATTGTAATATAGTTTTAGTTTTACAACGAACATAAGGAAGTATTCCGAGGATCGTACCCAAGAGAAGTTTGATTAAATTAAATTGCATTTACAAACTACTAAATCTAAACAAGACTAACTTAACCATTATAGTACGATAGAAAAATAAATATTATATTTAAGAACATAAAATATAACTAAATAACAATCGAAATTCAATCAAATTATGCAAGTAGAAAATTAACTCACTTCCTTATTTGTAATTAACTTGATTTAGGTTTTATTGACTAAGCTAGCAATTAACTTAATTATTACCTTTCGGCATTAACTAAATTAATTGGTCGACTTAATCTACTTATCTTTCGACCTTACAACTTAAATTGGGTGTAACGCCCCGATAGTTAGGAGTGACAGAAAGTAGGTTCAGGATTCTATTTCCGTAAAACGAACCCGTAAATATTTTTATTAAATATTTATGAAGTTAGTTTAGTAGTGAATTAGATTTTGGTTAAATAATTTTCGTGAAATTAGGAGTTGTTTAGATACAAGGACTAAATCGCGTTAAAGTTACAAGTTGAATTATAGATTGATATAAACTAAAAAGACTAAAGTGGCAAATATGAATTTATTTATATGGTAGCATTAATGAGTGTACATTATATATATGTTATAATGATAATAATAATAAGATTAAATAAAATGAATCTAATATATATATAAGTTATAATAATAGATAGTGCTTTGAAACAAAACCAAAACTATTTTCTTTTATTTTAACATGCAAACAAATTGAAAGAAAGAAAGAAAAGGATAGAAGAAGAGGTCTATGAATTAAGTGCTTAAAACATTCAAACTTCAATTGGTTAGTTAATTTAATCATTTTTCTTATAATTTTATATTTTTGGAATTTTGGTACTTATAGCTATCCAACCCATGTTATAATTTTTAGTATTGTTTAAGTTTGTAGATGTTGTCATTGTTGAATAGTTTAAGTATTAGGGATTAATTTGATAGATTCTAAAATTAAAAATGAAAAAGGGCTAAATCTGAAGTTAATTGTTGATTTTGAGTAATAGGGACTAAATTGTGAAAAATTTGTATTATAGGGTAGAATTGAAAATAGGGAGCTAAATTTAGCTTAGTGTAAAATTAGTATAAAAATTTGAGGTTAAATATGGGTATTAAAATTAGTCTCAATTTAGGGACTAAATTGAGGATTAAGCAAAATATGGTGTAAAATTTAAATTTTAATGAAAATTGAGTTGTTTATTATTAATCTATCGTAGATATTTTATTTCATAGCAAACGTCGTCCTAGAATCCTCGAGTAAGAAGTGGAAGGACAAGGTTGACGTCGAGTAGCTCGGAATATACGATTTGTATTTCTATTATCCGAATTAAACTAAAAACTATTGCATGTTGATATAATTGTCATGATAAGCATTAAGATGAGATTTGTTATTCGATTGAAATATTAGAATCGATGGTTGTTTATGAAAGCAAATGTTACATAATTGAAACATATGTGTATTGAGAAATTATGGTTGCTATCAAATTTAATTTATGATGTATGTGTGTTAATGTACATATATGAAATCGGAACATTGGTTGTATTGAGAAGTGAAAGGAAACCTTATTAATTGTTTCGGGCTAAGTCGAATATAGATGGCATGCCATAGGATAGGAAGAGTTCAGAGAATTATTCGACCTTGAGTCGATGAGGAATTGGGTGCCAATTTACTTCTATTTAACCAATGTGACACTGGGTGTCAACTTGTATAGCGCTGGGCGCAATTATTACTTCAAATTTATCAGATGAGGCACTAGGTTCCAAACTAGTGTGTTGGTTGGATCGTGTATCCGTCCGAGTCCGAGTCGTGTTAATAGGGGAAATTACATGATAAAATTTATGTGTTGATATTGAGATGACAAGGATGAGAAATGGAATATGAAATGACGAAATAGGATATGAATATTGAAATGAATTCATGTATTGAACAAAAAGATGAACCATGCTATTGCATGAGTTGAAATTATAAAATGCTATATGAAATGCCATTGTCATGTACTTGAACATGTGAAATCTAGTGGATGTGAAAAAAGAATGAGCAAAATTATATTATTAAATTGAAACATATGTTCATAACATTACTTGTTGCATTCTTACATTTTAATTACTCATATCAAGTTTAAATTGTTCGAATTATAGAAATACCACTAAGTTATACTCAGCGTGCGGTTTTGTTTTCTATACGCAGGTTAATGGTTAGGTACCTTCAGCTTATCGTTGACTTAACATCCAACGACGATTCCGAACTTAAGTGTAATGATGTTTTATTTTGTAATGGCATGTACCTAGGGGGTCTTTTGTTGATGTTGTTTATGATGTGATGATATTTTTGTTTTCTAATGAAATGATGGTTAATTGTTTATATATATATGGTTATGGTTGAGGCAATATTGGTATGGTAGCTTAGCCTAATGTTTGGTACGTGTTTAGCTTAAAATTTCATAATTTAAGTAGCTGAAAGTTAGTTCAATTATGGAAAATTTGGTATAGAAATTTTGAATGGTTGATGCTTTGTTAATATGTTTGAAGATATAAAATGTGGTAACAATGTAGGTATATTGGTTGGGCATATTAGATGATTAATTTGGCATATTTTGAGCATGTTTAATTGTGTTTTTAATAGGTTAAATGGTTGGTAATTGAGTTGTTTAGTGTCCAAGTAAGCATGAAATGATAAACTTGAGTTTTAAGGTACATTTTGTTAGAGTATGCCCAAAGATCAATCATGAGATGATTGTAATAACATACTTGATTTATCATATTTATTAATATAAGGCGTTACCATTATTATTTCAGTTTTTTTTCTGTGTGTATAAATAAATTGTTTTATAATAATATCGTGAGAATAATATGATTATTCTTAAAAGATTCTTAGTCAAGTATTATTGTTGGCTAGGACAACAATAATGCATTAAGACTAACATGTAGTTGATTGATGATAAAGAGTTGTTATTGATATGGAATGTCAAAATCGATGCATGAATATGTGTGTTAGAGAACAACCTCTTGAACTAACCCGTTATGAGTAAGTTTCTTGGATTATTATGTAATTGTCACAACATTAATCATAGTGATTAAAATGTATATGATCCTCAGACTTGAGATCATCATAATCCCAACATCGTGAGTTGTATATTTTGATACAGTCAAACATACACCGTAACTAGTTGTTCTATAAAGGCTGATGTTGGATATACCACGATCTGTGTAGAGGGATATGGTTGATCGATATAGGATAAGTCCCTCCTACATAATGGGAGCAATATCTTAGGCCACTTGATTGAGTGAGACTAGAAATGCATGGTCATGCTCAAATAAGCTGATATAAGATGTCATACTTATTTGTATATCATAGTCTACTTAAGATATCAAGGAACTTGGAATGGACTATGCAAGTGTGACTATTCCATGACTTGTGCCCAATCCAGAGATAAAGGACTTAAGGATTATTGCATGAAAGGTTAATCATAAAAGGTTATGTCGAATCATGATTTCTCGTGACTTAGGTAGCAATGATGCATTGCTAGGTGCCATTCATTGTTTGTAACATTGAAATCGTTCTAATGTTACTGCTAACGTTACAAGAACCTACAAGGTCACACCCTATAGTTGAAATGAACGGAAGAAAACATAGTTGGTATTGTGTTTGGTTGTCGCTTGAATTAAATTAATTATAGAATTAATTTAATTGGGTAATCAAATATCGAATGCATTATATGTACAAGGTTGTTGTACGCATAATGAGAACATGAATTTGGTTCGTATATAAATTCAAATAAATATATAGTTTACCGAAATCATTATTATAATTAATGTAATTATAATTTTCGGTTTAAAAACATTGTTATATTTATTTAATTTCTAGAAACCCTAAAAATAGATATAAAAATCCTATTTTTCTTTGTTTTGGGGTCTAGCAGCCGTCAAAGCAAAGTCTTCTTCAAAAATAGTTTTGGGGATTCCTTCCGTTCATTGTCAACAGGGTGGACTATGTAGAGGCCGGAGTCATAATAGATTGTGGCTTGGTTCGATAGTAGATCAGATTACTCGTTGCCGAGGCGTCGCTGTCTACTCAGAATAAAGATTCGGTAATTTCAAAACCTTTATTTCACCCTGATTCGTTCCTCACACATGGATCCATGGTTAGGATCACCGGATGTTTTATTTTTCCGCAGCGCCGTAAGGGTGCCGGTGTTCTAACACATTTAGGTACACACGGCCTGGGATACGGTCTGTCACATGGTCGTGTGTCACACACGGGCAACACATACAGGCGTGTGTTCTAACGTGTTGAAAAACAGTATAGGTGTAGTTTCCACACGGGCTGACACACGGTCGACGACATGGCTGTGTGAGATTAATTCGTGAGGTACACGGCCCAGGCTCCCGGACGTGTAGGATAGTCACACACCCATTTCAAAAGCCACACGGTCTGACACATGGATGTGTGTTACACAAGTCAGTGAGTTACACGGGCAGAGACACGGGTTGAGACACAGCCGTGTATCTCAACTTCAAAAGTCACATGGTTTGGGGCGTTCCACACGGCCGTGTGACCTCTATTTCTAGAATTTTTGAAATTTTCTCTAAACTTTCAAAATTGTTTCAAATTAGCCTCTTTCTGTTTATAGGCTATTTTAGGGTCTCGTAGACTTGTATTGAGGTCTGTAAGAGTATTTTTACTCTGATTTTGAATTAAATAGCAAACCTAAATTAGGTGCAGTAGGTCATTCTACTAATAACATCGAAGGTAGTAATAGTAGTAGTCGAAGTATGGTTCAATACTCTGATGCTAACAATTGAAATAGTCTTGTTATGTATCCAACCTCTAGCTTTTAAGAGGGGATAAATAATGTTAAGAGTGTAGACAGTGGAAGACCAAGTTTAACATTGCATAGCATGATTCATTAATCGACTATATAAGACACTATTATGAAAGTATTAGGTTGGCATGATCCGCCCCTGTATAGTATATTGTTGTTAATAGTTAGCTTACACCATTGCATGATGTTAATAAATGTTCTAATTGATTAATAATGCCCATGACCCTAACCCGATGATGAAGAGGGGTTAAGGGTGTTACATTGGGATAGTTAAGGGGTGTTCGGTAGACTATTCTTTTGACTTTATTTACTTAATTACTTCTTAGGGTTGTCAACCCTAGGGTTTAATCGCACTTAACCCAATTTAACTAATTTTGGGTAAACCCTAAACCTTTAGCTAATCACTCCTACTTTCGCTCGTAAATATCCCTAGGTTTTTAGTTCATGACCATTCTAGATGCACAATTCCCTAACTATATTTCAAACATTCAATTGAAAGCGAAAATAAAAAGAGGGAAAAGAGAATATAAATCCATTGATGAATCGTTGAAGTGTGATCAAGAAAACCCGTGAAGAATATGTGGATGTTAAATTGATCAAAGCAAGAACAAAAATAAACGAGTAGAAATATTGAAGAACAGAAAGATAAACTAAAATTGAATTGAAATTAAAGTTGAAGAGAAAAATCCCTCAAATAAAGCCCTAATTTAAGAACAAGAAAATTAACTAAAGAAGTGAAGTCCCCTAATCAGGTCCTGAGCACTAATATTTATAGTCTTCCTATTAAAAGACCAAATTAGGTCAATTGAAGGCTATTAATCATGTTGATTTGTAGTGTACGGATGAAAAGCACTTTTAGCCGATAATTGAGTCTCGTCGGATTGGTGTCGCAATAATATTAAAATAATTTAAAAAATTAATATAAATATTTATAAAATTTAATCCATTAAGAATAAATTTATAATTTGGAATTAATCAGACTTTTAATGGACTTAAAAAATTAAAATTGTTTATGAATAAAAAACTGATAAGAAAAGGAAGAAAATTTGTTATTAATGAAACAAAGAAGAGGCACTAATCCCATAATGGGGAGGAAATGAAGCATAAAACCAAAAAATGTATTAGAGCGAGCAGTAGAATACCAAATATCAACAATGAAATTCTTCCGACAATATGGACCGGTTATCTTGCGTCCCTTCATATTCTCATCAATTGGTCATTGCTTGACAATACATTTTCAAAGGAAAAGACGAACTTCGGGTAAATTTTGGAAATTACCTTAAATACAATACCTAAACTAGTAAAGCAACAAAACACGAGTGGCACCATAGCAAAAACCTCAAGTAAACAAATAGAAACTCCAAAAAGGAATCGAACCGCCCTTCTAAAATAATTTCACCAACTCCTCAGTTAACGAAAGGCCCCCAAGATTCATAGATTTAGGAGGCTTTTAGCCTTTGAACCTCCTCTAACTATTGGGTCTTCTGCAAACCAAACCATGTCTGACCTAGACAGGCAAATAGAGCAGCTAAAGAAGTGTGAACCCTTGAAAGAATCCGAAGTGAAAGCTCTTTGTCTCAAGGCCATGGAAATCCTTGTTGAAGAGAGTAATGTTCAAAGGGTCGATGCCCCTGTAACTGTAAGTTTTTTACATGTTCTTAAAGTTGGGTTATATATATATATTGGTGGTTTGTTTTAGGCTATGGGTTTTTTTGGGGGGTGTTTTGGTTTAGTGAAAGTAATGGTTTCAGCTTTGTGTTAATTGGTTATAGGAGTTTATCCGATTGTTTTGGTTATTGGGATTTTTGCTTTTTCATTTTTATTCACATTTTAAGGCTTGGTGCTTATGGGTATGAATTATAATGTCTATTTGTATCCGGGTCAAGAAATGAGACGGGATTGACTAGGGTTTTGGAGGGGAGGAGAGTTGATTGAAGAAAATAGGCCTTTTTCTTTTACAGGACTAGAAGCTGGGAGGGGTTCTGTTAGAATGATTGGATTTGGTTAAAAGGAACCAAAGAAATAAAAAGTTTATCTATTAGAGAATTAAACAAGGGTGGAAGTCAAATGATGGAAGTAGGATTTAGGGTCCTTAAAGTTTGGTCAAGTTAGAAAATATATACGGTGGTGACGAGTTTTTATATCAATGGAACAGTACTTCTAGGGGCATTAGGTTGTTTTGACTCTCTTAAATGTAAATACTATCCTTTCCTTCCTCGTGAACTTTTGCAGGGTGTTTTGCTGGATTAATGTAAGTCTATGGTATACGATGTTTGTACATTTGTACAATGGAGGATTAGGTCACTGTTACTTCCGGTGAAAGCTTGGGCTGGGAATATAGCTACCTGGAAACAGTTTATAGAAATTGTGAATCTGTTTTTAATCTGGATGCTAACCTTATGCAATTCAGAAAACTTATATTACTTCTGATTTTTGCATAGATATGTGGTGATATCCATGGGCAGTTTTATGATATGAAAGAGCTTTTTAAAGTAGGAGGTGATTGCCCTAAGACAAATTATTTGTTTCTTGGAGATTTTGTTGACAGAGGGTTTTACTCCGTGGAAACCTTTCTCCTTCTATTGGCCTTGAAGGTTAACTATAGATCACCATGTTCTTTCAGAAAGGTTTTTTGAAATTTTCTTCTTCATCTGATAATTTGAGTGTCATCAGGTCAGATATCCGGATCGCATAACACTCATTAGAGGGAACCATGAAAGCCGTCAGATCACACAGGTTAAACAATTTTATTTTGACCTCTCTGTTAGATTATTGTGTTTTCAGAGTGTTCAATTACTGCTATTTCTTGACAGGTATATGGATTCTATGACGAATGCCTGCGTAAATATGGCTCGGTGAATGTTTGGAGATATTGCACTGAAATCTTTGATTACTTAAGGTTTGCCTGTTTTTCCATTATTAGAATGTATAAATTATCAAGGACAGCTGCAGTTGCTAGGGGCAGTGATGTTTCAGTATTATCAAGTGGCAATATAGTTACTTTTTATAGGGTTGGTTTCATACTGTATCTTTGATGTTTTGTTATAAAATGATCAGTTTTGTGCCACTAAAGAATTATGGAGGGAGCTATTTAGTTGCTTATAAATAATCAGTTAAATCGAATTTGAAAAATATTACTGTTCCAGATTTGTTGTCTGGATTAAGTCCCGTTGGTTCTCAGCTTACAATGCCCTTTCTTTCGGTCCCTTTAAGTTACATGCTGCACAACCTATATTCTTTTTTGAATACGTATATTGTCTTTTTCTGATGATCTTTTATCTTGTCGATTATTGTATGCTAGTCTTTCAGCTCTTATCGAGAACAAAATCTTTAGCGTCCATGGTGGTCTCTCTCCTGCAATATCTACTTTGGATCAGGTCTAGGAAGCAATCTTGAATTATTTGGTAATTTTCTTCCAGAAGCTTTATGTTTGCAGTACTAATACAATCTCTTACAGATTCGAACAATTGATCGGAAGCAAGAAGTACCACATGATGGTGCCATGTGTGACCTGTTGTGGTCTGACCCTGAGGATATTGTTGATGGATGGGGTTTGAGTCCCCGTGGTGCTGGTTTCCTGTTTGGCGGCAGTGTTGTCACTTCGTTCAACCACACAAACAGCATTGACTATATATGCCGTGCACATCAATTGGTTATGGAAGGATACAAATGGATGTTTAATAACCAGATAGTTACAGTCTGGTCAGCTCCCAATTACTGTTATAGGTAATTTATCAACTTGAGATTTCCATTTCCATTTCCATTATGCTGCAGCTTACAGGTTCTTTCATGTTGCATAGATGTGGTAATGTTGCTGCAATTCTCGAGCTGGATGAAAATCTTAACAAGCAGTTTCGCGTGTTTGATGCAGCACCTCAGGTTGGTACTAACTTGAAATTGATTCCAAATGCAAGAAAAAAGAAAAAAAAGATAGCATAAAACTATTCAGAATTCTTTTTTTTTTTTGTCATGAAAGATGTTACAATCTGTGCCATATTACCGACCGCTGTAATAAGTGGTGTCTATTCAAAGTTTTTCTTCTCACTATGCTTGCATTGTTGGATAAGTAGATTAGTAGTATGGCTTACTGAAGTTCATTATCAATGCAGGAATCAAGAGGTACTCCTGCCAAAAAGCCTGCTCCCGATTACTTTCTATGAAACAGATGTGAAGCTTTACCTTTTCTAGTTAATTACACTTAAATTGATCAACGAGAGGATTTCAGTCACTCGACGCATATGTTCCACCTATAGTAGCAGAACGATATTCAATGGATAGGCTGCTCGATGATTATCGAGAGTTGCACTTTCAGTTTGTAATTGTTGGGCTTGCCTTTGACGGATGTGCGCTTGTTGTAATTGTATTGTGTTAAGTAGCTGTTCTGTGCTACCAAGTCCACGGCATATTACGTTGTAATTTTAGTGCTGGAAGAGTAAGAGAGGGTAAGAGGGAGAAAGAGTAAAGACATTGATTCTGAAGCGAGAATTCGATTAGGAACAGTCGGAGAGTGAGTTGTTGCAACTATGATTCTTATATGAGAATTTCTCAATTTGGTTTTGTTTCATCAAATCTTTGGCCACATAAGCTTATTTGTTAAGCACTACCATGTTTCTTTGTTTCATATGTACAAGACCCTGGATGAATGTGCATCTTCTTTTTTCTCCATTTTTTGTACTTCACAGTCTGCCGATGATCAGTCGAGTGGCATTTGAATTGCCATTCAGACTTGAGTGGAAGATCTAAAGAATATGTTGATGTTGTAGTTTCTGAATCTCTCCTAGAATTGGTGCAAGTTTTCAATGGACGGTCTACCAAGTAACAATGGAGTGCAGTGTCCCTTCAGAACAAGCAGCAGGCAATCTATTAATTCTGCACTCATACGTAGACCTTATCACAATGGAAATATGAAATAACAAATTATCAAGAATGTTTGCTAGGAATAAATTGATAATTAGTTTAATATTGTAATTTGATTAAAAAACGTAATTGAAAAGGATTTTTTAAAAATAATTTTATGTTATTGCTTTCACTGTTTTGCGAAGAATAAAGAAGATATAAAATTTTATATTTGAACAATACCAATGGAAGGATAGTTTGTCTTAGGTATTGAAACGGATGACTCCTAGAAAGATAGAGACTATATGTGGTTACCTAAACTGATAAAACATTATATAGAACCCAAATTGAATTTACCCTAGATCCTATTATGAATTTATTTATTTGTGGCATTCATAGCGCGACTTACATTAATCCTGAGTAAGTAACTGACTATGTATGTGTAACTTGTATACTTTAATATATTGAAAGTCTGAGTTCAATTGGTAATAAAATCGAAAGTTGGTATGTTGAGTATACGATTTATGTATGACATAACTTTACTTACAATAGTGGAATTCATAGCTCGATGAAAGATAAATAATATACTTTCATTGGCATTGCATGATTGATGAAAAGAAATGGGGCCATGAGTCATTTGTTTAAGATGAATGATTTTATTACTATGTGTTAGTAATAGATTTTTTCATGAAAGGAAGATGTAATGGTTATCATTAGATAAAATAGGATCATATAAGGTGAACTAATCTAACCCAAAGAGATAAGTATCCTATGAGGGCAACACAATTATGACGAAATCATTGGACAAACAAATCATAAATTGCTTTGTAATGGTATACAATAAAGGAGAGTTCAATTATGATGCTTTTAGTGAATTAACTTCATGATTAAATAACGTTGTAATTAAAAGACGAGGATTTGGAACTTAAATACAAATTATTTGAGTCCTAAAGCATATATGTCCAATCGGTTTTTCAACTAGCTCAACACAACCCTTTACAGATTGCATTTGAACTGATTTGTTGAATGAATGAAAATGACGAATAAAGAATTAGGTTACATGTATTACTATCCATAATGAATGCATTTTCTCGCATGAACCAAGAGATGACTTAGTGATTAATTTAATTAATTTAAATTATCATTTAATTGATTGTAATTAAATAACTGAAATTCAAAGTGAAAATTAAATTAAGTAGTCATCGTAGTTTTACAAAATAAGATAATTAAATTTATTTTCCTTATTGTTTTCTTTGCTAAGTTTTAAATTTAATTTAGTTTTTAGTTTTATGAGAAGGTGGGATCAGATTTAACCTATCCTTGTAAATATAACACTATTGACTACAGTGATTCGCCTTCCTAAACTCAAATCATACCACATGCTAATCTTGATTAAAATGTCTAAAGAGAACAAACACCAGACAATAAGAAGACCACTTTGTTTGTTTGTGGGTTAATTATGATTCTTGGCGTCTAATTGGAGAGATCATGGTAATATGCCACAAACGTTGGAGAACTTTATAAAAGCTGCTTAGGAGAGGAACAAGGAGTTGAGTGGGAATATTTTTGATCGGAAGAAAAAAATTATATCAAGCTAATGAGCCCTACACAATTTTAAATCTAGTAAATGAGAAGAGAAAATCAAGCTTAGAGAGGAACTCGAGGAGACTGAGTTATGAAGAATTGTGGCAATAAAAGGCTAGATGTGAATGGTTAATAAACTACAATACTAGATCTCATTATGGTGTTCGAAAAGTGTGAAAGTTTGAGTAAAAATATAGGTTGGAAAAATAGGCTTAGACAAAAAAATATAAGAGCTGTTTTCTTGTTGTTTTGCTACAATTTTGTTGCTATTATTTTATTGTTATTGTTTGGATATTATATAACTTTTATTTTATTGTTAATTTTATTACTATTTTAGAGGCATATGCTTGCTAAGTTGCAATTATTTTAGTGTTATTTAAGTATAAATATTTTTTAATGTATTTTCAATTTGTAGGGAAACATTTATTTTAATTTTTTTAGTGTATTTGATATATTATATTTTTAAATTTATTTTTATAAAAAAAATCTAAAAAAAATTAATACGGGCGGGCCGAGTTGGGCTCGAATTTAGCATTTTTAATATGAGTTGGGCTTGGATAGAATTTTAAGCCCATTTTTTGAGTCGAACATAAGAAAATGGGCCTAAAATTTCACATCGATTTGACCCTAACTCGACCCAGCCCATTATCAGGTTTGCACTAATGTTACCTTTGGTAGGAGTAATCATTTTTTACATATGCTTTAGTACATGAGTTGACAATAAACTAATTCAATTGATGATACTTAGCCACTCCCATAACTTATTTTAGTAAAGAGAAAGAAAAAAATTGGCTTATTTTTTATAAGAGTTTTTGCTTATCTTTCTAATTTCAAGTTTAAATTTGTACTAACTATTGTAACATATGTAATAAATAAACTTTTTCCTTATATTATTACACTAGTAACCAAACGAAGCATAAATATTATTGACTAGAATGAGAGATAATAGAATTGAGGTGTTGAATGAAAAATGGTGCTTTGGTAAGGAGTGACTCAAACAAGAACCTATGAACTCTTTTACCAATGAGGGGATAATTTATGGAAGTTTTCCTATAAAAGGTAAGTTCCCGAAACTATCCAATGAATTTGTCATTTTGCTATGTTCTAATATCATCAATGAGGAGATCTCCCTTCAAAGCTCTTAGAAAGGATAGAGTCTTTTAATAGTATTGTCACTATCTTAATCACAAAAGTTACTGATCCAAAATCTGTAGCACATGCATATATGTACATGAATAACTATTAAATTGGATCTCAAAAAAACCTATAACAAAATCCAATGAGATTTTGTTAAAAATTGTATCGAAGTGCAAGTATTTAGAAGAAAATGATTGACCTTATTATGCATTCGACAATGCAAATTGTATGGAATGAAAGGGATGATTGGGGCCTTCAAACCGTCAAGAGCAATTTGACAAGATCCTTTTTCATTGTATTTGTTTGTTGTGGGTATGGAAAGGCTAGTTTATTGTATTAACCAAGACGTTGAGAACAAGAGATAGATCAAGCTTTCAAAGAGATCTCGCATATTTTCTTGCATAATCCTTTTCTCAAATTTTTTTTAGAAAACATTAAGAATAGTGTCACATAGTTTATCAATGTAAAGTTAAGATTATAAACGCTACGATATCTTGGTTGATATATTGGAGTTCCTTTATTTTATAGAAGAGTTCAGAAGGAGATTTATCGATTTGTTATGATAAATTCACTTATATTTTAATGTGTGATTTCTTGAAAATTATCTATGATAGGAAGAGTGATAATACAAAATCATTTATAATTATTACACTCATTCTTGAATGTATATGTTTCAAAATTGAGAAGCTTGTCGGGGAGTAGCGGACGGAATCGAGGTTGCATGCTGATAGACAATGGTGGTCTCAAACTGAGACAAGTTAGGGACCAAAACTTATCATTGTTCCAACTGGGTTTCCAATTAATATCGAATCAATTTGCTTATTGGGTCAAGGTCATGAGATTGAAGTTCAAAGTTGATGATCTTAGTCGAGAAAGTATTGAACGATCAAATTGCTCCTATGGCTATAACGCTCAATCTCAAAAGTTCGGAAAGAATTAAAAACAAACATACGTTGGTCCTTAGGAGAGTGGCTCAGTTCGGTTTTGCTTGGACACATGGCACCTTGACGTGGACTCACTATGGCAGCATCGAATTGATCATGATGGGGTACAGATGAAATGGGTAATTGGAAGTGGCTATATATTTGTTTGCTACCTACAACGATTGTATTAAAAATTGCTGGCACTTTCCCACCAATGTCTGACCGATCTATATAGCGATGGTCAAAATTTGGCCAACTTTCAGTCTCGGATGCTTATAGGCACTACACACAAGAAAAATGGATTCCAAAAGATGAAGCATGGAAAATCATTTGGAGATATAAAGGTCTGCAACGAGTTCATCTCTTCATTTGGCTCTTATTTAATGATTACGAATAACAAACGCTGTCGGAGGAGTGTAACAGATGAGGCAAATTGTTAGTCATGTGGGATGACCCAAGAAACAAGTCTACACTCTATTTTGGGATGACAACAAAAGGTACTTGAGTATTAGGGTAACGGGGCGGATTTTTGTCTTTCTTAATGTAAACTTGAAACTTGATCAATTCGTTTTGAACTCGACTTGACCTCAACTTTTTTTAAAAAAATTTGCCCGAATTCGAACTTGAAATTTAGTAGAAAACCCAATTCCACCTTGCTTCAGCTCGAATTTAATTTAATTGTTTTATTTTAAAGCAAATAAGTTTTTTTTTGAGTTTAGACTTAAAATTTAATATATTTATTTAAAGCAAAAACTTAATATATGTATATATATTAGGGACTTTTTTATAAATATCATGAGGTGAGCGAATTTACCTCAAACCTGACATGACTTGGACTCTATTTTCAGAAAAAAAAAACCTTAATGGATTGGACCGAAACCTATAAAATTTGAATTTTTTTGTCATCCCAATACTTAATCTTTACTTCATAGAGTGACCATAAGTGTGTTTTGTAGAATTGAAAAATAGAAAAAAAAATAATTTTTTTTAAAAATACATAATTTTGATCTATGATACAAATCTTTTCATTTTCTTTCTTTTCCTTCTTTCCAATTTGGAAGGACATTCAATTTTTTTTCCATCAATTTACTTCTAAATTAACAACACTCAAAATTTAATTATTAGGTAAATTACACCAACAATCACTCAACTTTAGGGTAGTTAACAAAAGAGTCGCCTAAGTTTCATTTCAGTCACTCAACTTTAGAAAAATAACAAAACAATCATTTTAACCATTTTCTGTTACAGACGTAATGGAAAAATAACATGTCATTTAATGGTGGGTTATCTGTCATTTTAATAGTCCCTTTTAACCATAAACCCATTTAAGAACCCTGAGCAGTAGAAGAAGAAGAGAAAAAGAAGAATAAGAGAAGAAATAGAAGAAGAGGAGAAGAAGAATAAGAGAAAATGGAAGGAGCTTCGTATCAGCGATTCCCAATGGTCAAAATCTGAGAACTCAAAGACGACTATGCTTCCACGACATCGATACCTCCATGGCCAACGCCCTCCGCCGCACAAGTTGAGTGCATGTGCTAATGCACATACGCAGTTTGTGCATTGATTCTGAAGTTTTTTTCTTCTGATGATAGAATGGACTTGATACCAAGGTTGAAAAGTCTAGAAACAGATGAAAAAAAAGGAAAAACAGGGCTAAGAAAGTCAGAGGTGTAAAGAAGGTAATTGGGGTGTTTGGTTTTTCAACTGTTTTTTCTTGAATTTATTTTATCAATTATTTGTGACTTTGCCCACATTGCAGGCCAAGGCTGGAGAGGCTGCCAAGAAAAAGTGAGATCCCCATAGATATGAACTAAGTTTCATGCAGCAATACAATCAAGCCCCTAATTATTTACCTCCATTTATATTGTTTGCCATTGAACTTCAAATGTATAATATTGAGTTCATTCTTCTTTTGAATATCCATTTGGATTTTTGTATAATGGACCTACTTTACTTGTTCCTATGGAAATTGAAATTTGAATCAGTACCATTTTATGTCATCTAATGCTTTGAAATTTGTATTTACCAATTATTCCATGGTGCTTGAGTGCTTGGTTTTTCAAGGATGCGGGTTCAACAACTGTTATTGTGGCTCCTGATTTGTAGCAATTGTTCTATTGTGGGTTTGACCCTTTGGTTTTTGTCGAGCAACAACCCATTTGGATTGAAAGAAAAAGACCCAAATTCAGGAGATGGTAAAAGACGAGGTTGATGGAGAAAGAAGATGAAGAGAAATGAGACAAGAACAAGAAAAAAAATAAAAGAAGCAATAAAGAGAAAGAGGTTGAGGGAGAAGAAGATGAAGAGAAAGATGAGAAGAAAAAGAAGAAAGACACAAAGAAGGACCAATCATCTTTTCTTTTCTTCTTTGACCCTTTGACTACTCGCCTAATGTGTAAGTTAATTGGCCAAGTCAACTATTCCGTTAAGCCTATGGCGAAAGGTATTAATGAGTGACTGATTTGTCACTTTTTAATAACGCTAGTGACTATTTTGTTATTTTTCAAAGTTGAGTGACTGAAATGAAACTTAAATGACTATTCTGTCAATTACCTCGGAGTTGAGTGGCTGTTGGTGTAGTTTATCCTTAATTATTTTTTATATTTTCATTCCCTCCCTAGGAAAACAACCTTTTATCTCTAAAAAATAATAAGTCTTTTAACATGTAAGCAAAGTGCCGTGGGTTTGTTTCTTTAGGGAAAAAAGTGAAAATATTGTACTTGTAATTGATGCGAATATTGGGGTTGGATGCTTGTATGATTATCTTAACAAGATGTAAGCTGTTAGATAGAAACAGGAATGTTTGGTCAAGTCTTCTTACGCCTCAAAATAATGAACAAAATTCCAAACCGATTTAATCAACCGGCTTCATATACATCACTGCTCATTATTCCACCTGTTTCTTTCATAGCTTCATCTTTTGGAAGTAATCCCCAGTTCTCTGTTACTAGGAGAAAAATCCCAATCATATAAGCAATTCTAAGTTTATTAAAATCCTTTGAGCAAGCTTTAGGTTTCTTATCCTCTTAAACCCATTTCTCCCCATTTGGAGATCTCTTCCAAATCCATGGAAGATGCTATACGCTTCATATTTTTCTCATTTCTGCTCATTCCTGCAAATACCCAACTTGAATCCAACCAAAAAGGATACATATCTGCTGTTATATCCACTAAAGGTCTTGATTTTGCTAAAGATTTGCTGATTGAGAAAGCTGTTTCTTCTATAATTCCACTTCAACTGTCTGATATCGAAAAGTCTGCAAAAATCCCGGTTGTTGGGAAAGTTCGTATGGGTCTTTCTGATATCGTAATTTATAGTGTCGATTTTCCTTTTTCATCTGTTGCAACTGGAGACTCCGGTATTGTTTTAGTTGCTTCTGGTGCTACTGCTAATTTGAATATGAAGTGGAAGTATTCTTACAAAACATGGATAGTCACTATTTCTGATCAAGGAACTGCCACTGTTGAGGTATGGGATAACAGTTGGGAACTTTGAAAGAACAAAGTAATTGATACTGTTGATTTGGTTCTGTCTTGGCTTCCACTTTTCATTTTTGTTTAAATATTCATGAGTACAGAGATATAATCTTTCAAAGGTGAAAAAACTATTGAAAAATTTAACATATTCCCATAGTTGTTTCAGTTTAGTTAAGCTCGGAAAGAAGGTTCTGCTTGAATAATTTATAATTTGTATGTTTTAACCTGTCCATGTTATAGTGTTTTGAAGTTTTATAGTTGGGAAATTTACATAGTTTTTTCATGGTTATTTGAGATGCATATGCCCATTATTAAGCCCCTCTTTATATGGTACTGGTTTTGGTTCATATTATCTTGCATCAAAGAGCCTTGTGCTTATCCATTATGTTAACCTTTGCTTTGTCATAGTTTGGTATTTTCAAATAATAAGTATATTAAAAGAACCAGTAACAAACTAACGTCTATTTAAAATTTTGATTGTTAGGATGGTTTGTAGACTTGATGTTTATATTTGCTGGTTCATAGGTTCTAGGCATGGTGGTGTGGCTTAAAGCGGCTGTTATAAACGAAGAAGGAACTCTCAAGCTATTTTTATTGGACTATGAATGTCATGTGAAAGATATCTCCATAAATGTAGATGGTGGAGCTTCTTGGCTTTATCAAGGGTATGCTATCGTTGCCTATTCGGACAACTATGCTAATCCAACTCTTCATTTTTATTGAAGCATCCACATCCCACATATGTTCAGACGTAAGAATGGGGATATGATCCTTCAAGGACCCTCCAAATACATAGAATCAGTCATTATTCTGTCATTAAACCATAGGATTTTTTTTTTATAACTTTTTAATAGTATTCTACAAAACTAAATTATGCATCAGTTAAAAATCACATACATGGATCTTTTAGGTTTACCATTTTGTTCTTTAGGTTCTGCTTGAGATCCGTATCTTTCCTGTTATGATACTTATTGTATTTATTCAACTTATCATCCAGGATCATTGATGCTTTCCGAGGGAAAATCATGTCTGAAGTTGAAGATGCGATTATCAAGAAGATCAAAGAAGGAATGATAAAGCTTGACTCATTGTTGCAGTCGCTTCCAAAACAACTGCAAGTTAATAGTGTTGTTGCATTGAATGTGACTTTCATGGATGATCCTTTGTTAACTAATTCTTCCGTAGAGCTTGAAATTAATGGTTTATTCAACGGAGCAGATGAAATTTCAGTTTCAAACTATTACAGTAAAAGAGCACGGAATTTCCTTTCCTGCAATGGTTTAGCAAAGATGGTTGAAATCTCATTGCATGAAAAGGTTTTTCAATCTGCTGGATCAGTATACTTCCATGTAAGTTTCCACAGTATGAAACCTGCAATCATCCTCAAATTTCCTAGAGCTAACTTCGGTTTGATTGAAGCTTATATTGAGATTGCAGAAAATTGCATCTAAAATGTAATTTAGGCTTTCCGAAGGGGTGGAAAACTAGAAGGATGAAAATATAAATTTTCTTTCCATAGTGTACTTGGTTGGTAGGAAAGACAAAGAACAAGCAATTTTCTTTCCCTTCATTGCTTGGTAGAGTTGAATGATAAAAGGAAAGAAAATAAAACAATTGGAAAATGTATAATTTGAACTAACATACACTTCTCTCCTATTTTCTCTCCTCTCCTGATTCCAATTTGGAAGGATTGGTTTTTATGCATTAGGATGTGAAATTATCAACCCTCCTATTTTCTTTCCTCTCACTTTACTTTTCACTTTTTCACTCCCTCCTCCCATCCTTCACTTTTCCACCCAATCAAGCACACCCTTAATGTCAATTTGATAGTTATACTAATGCATATATGTTCTTTTGGTGGTCAGGCAGATCATATGCATTGGACTCTCAACAAAATACCTGAGTCACTGACGAACACTGCTGGATGGAGATATATTATACCTCAATTGTATGAGCAATATCCAAATGATGATATGAAGCTTCATGTAACAGTGACTTCTCCACCAGTCATACGAATTGCAGATCATGACGTGGACACCACTATTTATGCAGATTTGACTTTCGAGGTCTTAGATTCCAGTGAAGTCGTCCCCATCGCTTGCATCTCATTGGTATGCTTAGTTGATATGATTATCGTCTTTTAATTCATTTATTCATATCCTCTCTTAACTCAGGAAGCCAGTTTCTGTTTTGATCTTTTTACAAGCTTTTGGACAGTAACGATTGTAATAAATATATGCAGGTGATAAGTACATCATGTTCTGCAGAAATTCATAGGAACAATCTTACTGGTAGCATTAAGCTAACCAACTTCACATCATCTTTGGCATGGAGCAATATTGGTAATCTTAACATGCATCTCCTTCAGGTATTATCCATTTCAAGCCTCTTTTCAATCCATTAGTGTTTGCATCGGCTTATTGCTATAACAGTAACCAAATTGGAGTTCAATCCATTTGTGTTTCTGGTACAACTTAGACATCAAAATAGTTTCCAAATTATATGCATTCGATACTTCGTTAAGTATAAACATGCATGGAAGCACTATTAATGAATCATATTCGAAACATTCCGAGCAAGATCATTTTTATGCATCTAATGAAAAGTGCGGTGAATATTGTTTTAGGCTGCAATGTCAACTGTCCTCGAAAACTTCTTCATGCCAGATCTGAACTTACATCTTAGAAATGGGTTCCCTTTGCCTCTTCCCCATGGTTTTACACTTCAGAATGCTGAAATTGTCCAACTCGATTCGAAGGTTATGGTTCGTAGTGATTTGAGCTACACAGAGGATATGATCTCTCGACCGGGTATAAATTTATTAGCAACAGCTTGAATGCTTGATGTTCATGCTAAAATTAACTATTGTTGTATACCTAAAATCATGTACAAGTGAAAGCCCCAAAAGTATATTACATGGTACATAGTTTATACTCAAGTTGAAGCTTTTTAGCTTTTTCGGTTTGTAAATTTCAAAGAGATTGGGAGAAGTAAAAATGATTTGTTTCTTATTAAAATACAGTGTCAAGAGTCTTAAGGCAATAAAAGATGGGGGGTTTGTCTCACCTACTGCCATCGATCAAATTTGGATTCTGGGTTGGGAGTTTTTATATCTAATAGACTAATCCCTACCTTCTACCTTCTGCCAGAAACATTGTTTTTATCCCTTTTTTCCTGGACTCTTTACAAATCTGGCTAAAGCGATGATGATGAAGCATGAGTCAAGAATCAGCTTGAAAATGCAAAATACGTTCTCATTGAAGTGGTTGTTAGAGATCTATAATAGTATTTGTGATTCAAATTATAACACATTAATGATATTAGTTAGTGAGATTTATATTGTATTGGGACAAGGAGTTGATATAAGAATTAATTTAGTAAAGAATTGTTGCTATTATAGATGAAAAGGGAATGTTATTATTATAAATAGGGTTTACTGTATCAGCTCATGGGACAACATGAATAGAAAACCAGCTTTAAAATGTCAAATATCACAATGTTACACGCTAATAACAGTATACTCTCCTACTCACTCACTATATTGCTACAACAGCTCTTCGATATGGTAAACAATATCAGGTAATAACACTAGTAACAAGACAAAGGGTGTAAACCACTAAATTTATTTATTATTAGGGTGATGCTGGTGATCTATCGGTTCCAGAAACATGGGAGGCGGCATCCTCCTTTGATATGGCAACAAAGTTGGTAGGAGCTGCCACCCTCATGCTGTCCCGCTTCCCTTCTTTAGCTGCAGATCTGCTTCCATTTTGACTGGCACTTAAAGACAAGCGTCTGCCGGGGGTTCCATTGGTACGAGGTCCCACCACCTTCTTTGTACTAGCTGGTCGAGCTGGGGTTGACCTTGAACTGAATATGGGTTCTTGTTCTGTGTTTTGCTGCTCACCGAACTTCTTCTGATCCTGTAGGTTTTATAGGTTACCAGTTACCGCATTTAGTACAACGAGAGACCATTTAAGTTCACCTTCTTCATGTCTAAATCTAGGTTCATGCTTGAAGTTTAAAAATAGTTGGAACTGATAATGACTAGAAAATTTACCCTAAGCCTCCTTTTCTCTTCTTCCCTTTCTTGCCTGAGCATAGCATATTCATCTAGCATGGCAAGGAGCGGAATGCCATTGTACTTAAATGATATGCCACGATCTTCCTCCCAAGCTCGAGTTTTGGCAACCAAAGTGTCAACCATACCTAAACAGGCCAATAAAGGCAATTAATACAGAAAATGTCAGGCTATACATGCATGCTAAGCAGATCTAGAGTTGTAGCATCATTAAAGTTCTCCTCTACCATGTAGATGTTAAAGACAAATATGCCATGGATGGCTGGAAACTAGAACTTATTAGTTTCAGGAGATCATTTCATTTAATCTCTTGAAATAGGTGCATTAGCGATGGTGACCAACCTTATCGTACATACACAATAAATTTCTTCCAAATCAAATGAGATTTAAAATTTTAATTTGATTACTAATTCTAAATCAGTAGAGCTTAAGATAACAAAATTTATCAACTCAGCAGCGGATAAAGTAGATTGAAAGGAACTTCATGACCAGAAATTGAATTCCTAATGATGGTTCAGGGAGATTAATATGGACATAGGACTCTATATGGTCCTACCTGGAATTTTGTTTACCAGAATACGAGCCTTCTCAGCACGCTTGAGGTTTAAGTGTGCCCCCCTGCTTGCATTGTACCTGTTATCATCCTGTTCCAGCAGGAAAATATTAGTGGAACCAAATACTCAGCGTCAGTTACAGGTAATAAGCTAGAGCATTTGCAGGGAAGATCACCATCAAATCTGCATCTTTAGTACTATGATAGTACTTTTCCCTACATAGAGGTACAGGGGTATACATCTTAAACATGCTGAGGAGCTAGCAGTCACTCATAAATGTCAAATCCAAAACTTTTATCAGGCAATATCGGAATAAATAAGTTGATGGATTCAAGGATCACCATTAAGGGTATATATCAACCTACAGCACTCCAGGTCATGTTCTCAATTAGATCATGTTAGGATAAAAAGGTTGTGCAAAAATATCATGCCCACATTATCAGAGTAGTTCCTGGTATCTTCAACGCAATATTGCAAATCAATACACTCACCAGTCCCACCAAAAAGGGAGAGAGAAATCAGAGCAAGTAGCCAAAGAGAAAACGAGGTTGAAGAAGAGATAAGTACCCGATTGTAGTCATCAAGCCAACTTTCTTCTTCACAAGCTGACATCCATTTTTCAACCCTATCCAATATTTCTTTCCTGCTAAGGGCTTCTTCTTTCGCTTTTGTGATCTGATTATCCATGTCAGCTAGTAACTCAGCAGGCTCAACATTCCCGGTATCAATCAGAGCCATAATTTTCTCCCTAGCAGCCTCTGGATCTATCTCTATATGAGCATGGGCAAATATCTCCTCAAGCTCCACTTGCCTTTTGAAAGCAAGTTCCTTCATTCTGCTTGACTTTAGCTGATCAAGCCTTTCAACTTCTACCTCTGCCTTCAGGACAATAGAAAATAAATACAAGTTAGCAACTCTTCTCACTCATACCTAAACAACCAACTAAGAAACTTGATTACTTGTTCAATCAGATCCAGAGCAAGAGCACCGGGAACAGCCACTTCATCAACTGATGCAGAGATGTTGCAGGTAACATGGTCGAATAATCTCCTTTCTTCTTCAGGAGTGTCCATCAAATTCCACAGATCAGTTAGCTTAGTTGCTAACTCTTGAAGCTGTCAAAGAGGAACATGTTGATTTCATATTTTAAACTATTGGAATAGAAGTATAAAAGTTGAATATACTACAAAGCTCATATTTATGTCCGTAATAAAGATGTGCCAATCTGGTCATATATCTGTGTCTGATGCTAACGTATCAAGAAGAAAAATGGGGAGTACATTTTCACCAGAAAAGAAGAAGAAGAAGAAAAAAAAAAAAAACAGAACTACTACATTCAATAGTAATACCTTATGAATCCTCTGCTTCTTATCTTCATGTAAAGCTGAGACTGTCTCAGCCAACCTTAATAGTGTATCATTGCTGATGCTTTTTGACTGCACACATGTTTTATCATCTAAGCTTGGATGAACTTCAGTTATAGTACTAAAGAAGTCCATTCCAAGTACAGCACAAAGATCATGCACAGTGCCAACAAATTCAAGGACTTTATGCAGCCGATCACTCTGCAATGCAATGAGAACTTAGTGGCATTGATGCATGTACAGACTTGATGCCAGAATATGTAAGACAATGGATTTACCTTCTCTTTTTGAAGTTCTTGGAGCTTTACTTGATATTCATTCAACTTCTTTAGGGACAAGTCAGACTCATCCACTGCAGGAGCACCAGCCTGCTCATTGGCACTCCCAGTAATTTCCCCACATATCTTCTGAATCTGTGATTGTACATCAGAAAACTCCTTAACTCTCTCCTCTTTCTGTTTCCACAGCTGTTCAAGGGCTGGTGCTATAGCAGCAAGTTGCTCCTTGATTGTTCCTGATGCCTTCACAGTATCCTACAGCAAACTTATAAACAACATTGATTTGCATACCAAGAGTAATAACTTCCTATTATCTAGAGCAAATATGATTAGAACAAGATATTAAGTGATTACTCACAACACCAAGAAAACTTTTGTCTCCAAGAGCTGATACAAGTGTGGAAAGCTCTAGTTTGGCATCTGACAAGGTCACAAGAAGTTCTGCTCTTGATTTTGCAGCCTGCTCAACCTTCCTTTTGTACACATCCAAGCACTCTTGCTCTATCTGAAGAAGCATCTTGTCTCTCTCTTCATCACTTTCACCAACTTCATCCCATATTTCCTTCAATCAATTGCAGAACATTTTACCTCCTATATTTCTACATTCAGATATGCACCAGAAACAAAGATTTTATGGGAGAGAACAAGTTAGAAGCCACATTACTTGCAGTTTCTGCAGTAAAGTGCCACAAGTGGTTTCTCCTAGAAGAGGGTTTTGTGCATCCATTACTACCATTTACTCTACCACTTCAACCTAGCCTACACCAGAGCATTTAATAGACTTTAAGACACATTTATTTTAAATCTTGCAATTTAAAAGGAAAGAACAACCCTGAACTAGAGAATTATGAGTATATACCTTCTTGACCAGCTAGAAACAGCACTTTACCAGACTAAATGACATACACCTAGCAGCAGAAGTCGCAACCAATGGAATATCATTAAGTTTGGACAAGTATCAAGAATTAGATTAACTGAAGAATCTCATGGCAATAAACAAGATAAACTTAAAGTGTAAAAAGATATGAATTGGTAAGGGATCCGAATATTGAAATCATATAAAAGAATATCTTAGGCAGTAAAAAGAATGAAGATGCAACCACGGTATTTAGTAAGCACACTAGATAATGTTTCTGAAGTTTGTCTTCGGAAATTGCAATAAGCAGGCTAGTAGGAAGTATCACTGAGTTCAGATCATAGTACAAAAGAAGTAAAAAGAAAAGACTCATCATACATATTGGACCAAAGTGCAATTGATCAATCAAGTAAACTTGCAGAAAATTTGGTTGCTCTTGCTCAAACATTGAAATTTACGAGGAGGACAAAGGAATGCTCAACGACTTCTTGCAAGAAGCAAGGGAAAGTTCTCTTGAATATCTTAATCCAAAACCAATAAAAAATGAATCTGATGGGAGTTTACAAGGAAAAAGAACATGAATATTTTTGTATCTCAGATCAAGAACCAATGTAAACAAAGCCTTAAGTATGATAGAGATATCAGTTTTGATCTATTGAGCTTCCAATATGTTAGCCAAATGTAACACAAAACAAATTTATTAGAAATTTGAAACACTCTGGCCAAACCATCAACATTTTTAAAACAAGTTTTTAGGTTATTTACCTCCAATTCCTCAACAAACAATGAAACCCGTACCTTGATTGACCGAAGCCAGGCAACCAGCCTTGAACAAAAACGACCCAGCTTCACAATTTCATTTCTTTCTCAAAATTCACTAAACATTAATCACTTAAAATAGCAAAGAAAACTCAAAGCTCAATTATCCACTAAAAACACACTTTCATGAAACCAACTACAAGGATAACCTCAGATCTTTCTTAAACCCATTACAAAAAAGAAAAGCATACTCTGGTCACATAAAGATCAAAACAAGAGTAAACAAAGCTGAAAATGCAGGAGAGAGAACAATGAAACTGAGGAGAAGAATAAATAAGCCATACCAGATCTTATTTTAAGCAAAGATTTCTGGGTTTTTATTTGACTTCAGATCTAAGGCTTTGATCTTTGCAGAGAGTGGAGTTTGTGAGAGTGAGAGAAGCTTTGAATTTTGATGCAGAGAACAAAAACGATAAATGCGGGCTGTGGGACCCTATAACATATCTAGTTGTCTTAATAAATTATTCTGATCGTTAAGTACCCGTCTTTCTTGTGTTATTTACGAAGATGACACTGTCAGCTTCTAATCCTTTAAATATTTTACTTGTTTGTCTTTGTCTCTTTCTGACTTTTGGGACTAAAAATTAGTGACTAAACAATGTGAAAATAAATCTCAAACACTTAAAAAAAAATATGTTCACGGTAATGGAATAGAGCTGTAATTGAATAGAGTTGTAATCAGTAATTCAATTGTTTTGTTGAATCTAATAGAATAAAACTGAACTGTAATAGTATTCTTGTGTTTGGTTGAATGAAATATGTTGTAATAGCATAAGAAAAAATTAAAATGACTAGAATACTCTTAGCGAATTTTTTAGATGGATGATTATTGTTATTAAATTTTAATAGGATTAAAAATAATAACTAATTTAATCATTTTTAAATATAATTATTACTACAATATGAATTAATACATATTATAACCCTTAAACTAGATAAATATTATTTATTTTATTAATACATATTATTAAATTTAATAATAAATAATAATTTAATTATATTTTAATATAATTATTATCAAATATAATTTGATAAAATTAAAAATAAATAATTTAATAACATTCTTAATATAATTATTATTAAAATATGAATTAATAAAAATCATAACATAATCTCATGGGATCATAGTTGCCAAATTATAAATATTGATCCAAAAATAATAATTATTCTCTTTTTTATATATATGAAAAATATCAATCATCTATACACCAAACAAGCAAGCAGACTCCTATTTTAACTTCTCTATATTTTTCCCCAAGCTATTAACATCAATTCCAAAAATATTCCCCCAAAAATATCAAAAAAGAAAAAGGGTCCTGCTCTGCCATTCATGTATCTTCAACCTGAATCACTTTCCATACCCCTCATGTTCTTCAATCCTCTTAGTCTCTGTATCATGCCAAAACTCAACATCAAAAACATGAATAATAGCATAAAAAATTATTGCATTGTAGGAAATGTAAAAGAAGAGAAACCAAATCATATATTACCTTCTTAGAACTCTTCTTCTCCTTAACTGCAATCTTCCCATTCTACAGAATTTTTTTTTTGACAAATCTAGCAAGAATTGTTGTGATCAAAGATGCAATATCTTTGACATCAGCTGCTTTCAAAGAAGTCAATGATAGTCTCATCACGGCCTTGAGTAGTGCAATATAGTGATAACTTTTCTGCATCAAAGGATGTATTTAGGCAACGTGAGAACTTCCTCAATACAGTGACAATGCAAGGAAAGAAAGATTGTTAAACTCACCTCATATGGGCAAAGCTTGTGAGAAATAAGCTCAGCATACTCCACAAAGTCACTTTCAGATTTGGGAATAAAATTATCAAGAGTCTTATCATCACCTTTCTTGGAAAACAGTTCAGTCATTGATTTATAATCGATTTATTCCACAAGCCTATAATAGAAAGCAAAATGTCAGATCATGACACCTTATTGACAAAAAAGAAATGAAAAAAAATCACCTTTAGATATATACACATATATATACACACACAAAAATAAAAAAAATGGGTGGAGGATAACAATAAGACTTCAGCTAATTTAGAAACAAACTACAACGAAATAGTTCTAAATAGAAGTCAGCAAATTTAAGTTCTAGCAGTATTAAGATATTCATGCCAATGTTTATAACAAAAGATCTAGGAAAACACTATGATTCTGTCAATATCCACAAAATTGTTATAAGTGACACTGTAATTAGCCTCAAAGCAAATCTTATGCCACCATAAAAAAGGATACAGGGAGAGGCTTTATCTACATGGTTCTAGATCCAAATGGTAAGAATAGAATACATGAATAACTATAAATGATCAATCAAATTTCTTAATTGATGCAGTAGGATGGTAATGGATCACATGGAGATTTTCTTATCACATCAAGAATGAGGCACATCTTAATAGAGTTTGAATTACCAAACTTAAGTTATATTCTTATCCATCTGACAATGCCAGGAGATACATGTATCAAAAATCAAATCAGGACCAATCCAGAAATAACTCATAACTTTCAGAATAACACAAGCAAATCCATACACCATGCTCAACACTTGTAACTAAGTTTTTCTTGCCTATGTTTAGTTGGTTTAAAAGGTTACAATTTTGAACATGTTTTCCAGTATAGAATTTTAATAAGTAATAAAAAGATCTATAGGACCAAAGAGCCCCGATAAGAAAATACTAGTAAACGTAATTAATACAAGTTACAACGAAGAGGTGGAGCAAGTTCATCTTTATTTTCCCATGATTCCTTGATATCAGAGTTATCAATATCTTCATCATCCCATTTGCTTTTAAGTTGTTCCTTTGTAGGGAGAGGTGGAATCTCATCCTCTGCAACAATAACATACAACTTCCTGAGCAAAAAAAGAAGATGGGGATTTCAAGAAAAGGAAACCAAAAATAAAAAGAATGACATAATGCAATAAGTTCTCCAACTAAGATTGGAAACATACCATAATCTTTAGCACTTATTAAAAACTCAAAAATATATGAAATGCAGAATAGAAATGAATCTAGTTTAAGGTCTCTTTACACTTTAAAATTCCTATACAAAACTACGAGGCGACCATCAGGTAATGTTTCAAGAAAAGAACTGATACGAGATGTAAATTCGAATAGAGAAAAGAGAAAGAATTTAGAAGAAGAAAAGAGAAGATTGGAAGAATTCTGAGATAAGAAATTTTCTCTGTATTTTCTGCATAACTGTTTTGCATGCAATGCATACAATATAAAGAAAAACGAACAAACCAAATGACATGGAGTATTCTGTTATAACAAAACACAAAAACGCCCCGTTTGACTAATTCCCAAAACTCCCCGTTTCAATTAAAAATCACACGTGTCTCCTACTAACTTTTTTGGCTCATAACAATACTCCATTCCCAAAGAACAGCCTTGTCCTCAAGGCTGAAAATGAGGAAACTTGGTTTGGATTGCAGTCAACACTTCGGTCATAGCTTGACTTCCTTTCTTAACCATTATTCTGTCGATAATGCGAACAGGCTCTTTTGGTAAAGCACCATGAACATCTACCAAAGGCAACTGGGTTTGAGTTAGGGCAGACCCCACATGTTTCTTCAATTGTGAAACATGGAATGTAGGATGGATACGGGAGTGTTGTGGAAGTTGCAAGGTCTTTGAGTCCTTCACCTTAAGTTCATGGTGCTTCTATTGACCGTGAACACTGTCGTACTTAAACATGTAGGTCATATAATCAGTGGTGATGAAAGGATCATTAACAGCAATGAGCTCAATATCATTGCTTTGGAGAGCAACTCTCACAACCAAATATCCAATCCTTCCGAATCCTTGTTGTTGGTCTGCCAAAGGCTCTAGGTGGTTTTTAACGATCTTCATAAGTTCAGATGAATGAAATCCTCCCAACCACAAAAAACACCTCTCTGCAGGTGTTTTCCACATACCATATAGCATGTGAAATACATATGCCTTGGAACAAAATCCTCCCAACCACATAAAGCACATATCTATAGGTGTTTTCCACATACCAGATAGCATGTGAAATACATCTGCCTTGGCACCAGTGTTTTTTAGCCTGAAAACCTCATAATAATGTGCCATGACACCCCCAACAAGAATGCACAATTCATTATCCCCATATGAGAATTTACAGCTGATCTTAAGTTATTTATCAGTCGTTGATGTTCATCAAGCCAGCGACCATATTCCATGTCAAATGCCAGAGCAACATTTCCCGCAACTGTATGGCCATGGTCCCCAGAAAGTCCAGATGCGATAAAAATACCCTGCTGCCGTGCCCTTTGAAGCTCTTGCTCTAGTTCTGTAAACCTGAGTCGACTACTCTCAAGCTGCTGAACATAGGCTTTTTTCCTCAATCTACTCTTCCTTGCAGCTTCTCAATTCTAAGCAAGCCTGCGAAGTGTCTTTTGATCGCCACTTTTTGACTTGGGTTGATCCATCGTATTCACCATTACAGCTCCATGTTGAACTCCATGAAGCTATTTTTTTATAGTCAGTGTCAACATCAGTAGAAGTGTCAGTTTGTTGGCTATTATCGGCAATGCCAGAGTCAGGCCAGTTCTCCATTTGGCCATTTCCCAACGGGGCACCAAATGTTACGCCCTTCTGGTACATGAACTGCCCTGTATCCAAACACCCCGTTCCACTTGAAACTATCGCTGTTGCACCAATGCTCATGTTCAAGGCGCCATAGTGTAAGGTATTAGCAACAACACCAACATTGTTGGATTTTAAACAAAAAATGGAGCCTTGCTGTTTCAAGTTGACCAGCTCCCTCATCAGATCCCCGAACGACCCACATCCAAAACGATTTTGGAGGCTCTTTATGTACGCCAGCCACGACAACATTTGTAGGCCACCATTTTTCTGAGAATAGAAATTATGCCATTCCAATGCTCTGCCTTCTAAGTTCAACATCACTATACGAACCTTATTCACTTCAGGTATGCCTTCCACTTCAAAATACTGTTCCAATTTGGTCCACCATTCCCGGAAATCATTTCCATCAAACTTAGGACACTCCAATCGACTGGTTTTTAGTAGAAACTCCTGCCTCATAAGAAGGATTCCGCACCTACACACTACCTCCATCCGTGACAAAAGGTTCCGTCTGTCCTTGTGGTAAGTCTGTGGTTTTGGGTAAGAACCCAGGAGGAGCTCTCAAAACCCCATTTCCCTTAACAACTGCAGCATTTACCAATGAACCAGTTGGTGGTGGTCTGAAATACTGAACCAACAACGACTGTAAGTCACCTCGAAACTCTGTTTTGAACTCCTGTAGTCGAGATTCCATCTTGGCCTCCAGATGCGCGATTTTCTCTTGGATTTTTGAGATTTCCTGCTACATATTGCCCACCTCTTTTTGCAACCTCGTCGAAACACCATCGTCGACCATCAAAAGAGATTGTGAAAGCTTTGATAACTTTGATACGAGACGTAAATTCGAGTAGAGAAAATAGAAAGAATTTAGAAGAAGAAAAAAGAAGATTGGAAGAATTCTGATATAAGAAATTTTCTCTGTATTTTTTGTATAACTGTTTTGTATGCAATGCATACAATATAAAGAAAAACGAACAAACCAAATAACGTGGAGTATTCTGTTATAACAAAATGCAAAAACGCCCCATATGACTAATTCCCAATATTCCCCATTTCAATTAAAAATTACACGTGTCTCCTACTAACTTTCTTGGCTCATAACAAGAACTAGTGAATCCCAGCAATTGAAGCCGAGACTAGATTCCCAAGATGTTGCCACAATTACTGATCTTTCACTACATGCAGTTTTTCTTTTTAATAAAAAGAAAAAAAAACTCTAAATTTCTCTTTTTGGTCTGGTAACACCATAGCCGATTTTCCAAGAAACTCAAAGCAAACAACTTTGAAACATCTCAACTCAACCTCATAAAGTCCAAAACCAAAAACAAGAAAAAGCCCTAAATTTCAATAAACCCAACAAGCATTTAGATCTAAAAAAAGAAATTTCCCATAGTCAAGTTCATACATAAATTTCCCACAGTCAAGTTCATACATAATAAAACATACAAAAGAAAATAGAATCACTTATCAGTCAAAGAATTAACAACAAATTCGGGCCAAAATTAAAACTTACCCTAGTCTTCCAGCTTCACTTAACAACAACTCGCCTTGTTATCTTTCTAGCATTTGTTAAATCAAAGCAATGAAATCAGAAATGCAGTGAAAAAGCAAAAAAAAATGAAAAAGAAAGGGTTGCAACTCTGCAACCAAAGGAAAAAAAAGGAAACGTAAAGATGGGAAGAAAAGAATATTAGAGATTAAACGAAAACCTAATGAAACAAGAAAGATATAACATTACATGCCTCTGGATCATAAATTATCTTGATCACATTGTAAAACTCTTCAATAGGCCACTTCTTCCGCCTCACCACAATAGCAGCTGCTATTGCTGCTGATATCACCGAAGAAATGATCGAAAGGCCTCTCTATTTACTCTCTATTTTGTCAAAGGGAGATCGGGTTGGTGAGGATAAAAGCAGGAAAAAGAGGGAGATAAGGTTGGGAAGAAATGGGAAGAAAAATGAGAAAGAGGAAAATACTTCAGAGGTGAGAAAGAAATGAGGGTAAAATTGAAAGTCAGAGGAAAATTTTCACCCACCCATTCGTTGAATAGTTATTCCCAACCCAAACCACCGAATTGAAAACATAACTTTTGCCTTGAATAATCCTGTTTGGAATAGGGCTGTAATAACTCATTACAACCAACCAAACAATGGTTTAGTGATGGGCCCACTGAATTCAATTGTAATGCATTAGTATTACAGCCAACCAAACATGCTGTAAGTGTTTGGGTTTAAGATCATTTGAAAGCAAATTTTATTGAATTGTCTTTCATATAGGTTGTTCTATAAGTTCAATATTTTTAGTGTTAAAATTTTCATAAAATAATAACTTATTTTTATTATACATTGATTTTATCATATGAATTCAATTTTAATCTAATTATATAATTTATTTATATGATTTATAATTATTTATAATAATTTATTTATATTGATTTTATCATATGATTCCACCCAAAATCTTAGATAAACTAAGAAAGTGGTGGTAATGAAATTACACCCTATATTACAACATCTTGACACTGTTCAGGAATGTGAGATTATGGGATGGCCAAAATGTTAAGAATCCAAACATGTAGTCTCATTCCAGAATGTAACTTTACAAGCCATAATGGAGGATTTAGCAAACCAAATGCCCCTTTAGAAGAGTAAGTGGTTAAAAGATTTGTGCTAGCATTTTAAGGTACATGATTTAAGTTTTGGTGTTAACATTTATCTTCTTTTAGATTGTAATGTAAGTTTTGATTGTAAAAGAAAATGAAAAATGAATAAATGTTGCTTTGTTCATGGAGTCTTAACATTTTATTTAGGTCAAAATAACTTTGGGCAATCTATGATGGATTACGTATGGCGTGGGAGAATAATTGGGTGAATATTATGGTCGAAACTGATTGTGCACAAGCCGTGGAAGCCATTTTCGATAGATTGTGTAGGCAACTGTATATGGACCTCCCTTCGAGACCCTTCGAGAATTCTTGAGCTTTGTAGAAGGCAATGGAGGGTGATCATCAAAAAGATTCCAAGAGAAGTCAATGTAGTTACACATATGTTGGCAAGGAGGATGAAAGCATACCTTTACATCCCAATAGTTTTCCAAGAACCCCCGGAAGATATTCTTGATCAATTAAGGATAGATAGTCGTTTTATGCATGATGATTTTGAAATAATACTATAATTATTTTGGGTGTTATCTATATAAAAAAAATTCTATTTAGGTCAAAATCTAAAATTTTAAACAATTTTATCCTTTTAATCAATTTTAAAATATAAATCTAATTAAAATAAAAGTATTGCAATTTTAACATGTGATTTCTACGAGTCTCTTGCCTTTTTATTTTTTAAGTAAAACTAAACTTTAGTTTCCATTTAATGATAGTATATTTAAAATTCATTAGTATCTATTAAAAGGCCTTGCAAGTTTTAATATAGATATTTACATTAAAACATTATCTTTGTGAAAATTTTGATTTCAAATAAAAAGAGAGTATATTTGCGTACATTACTATTGAAGCAATCAGACAATAAGTAGAAAATTCTTAGCAACTGACTTTATCAAGAAGTTACCTATCTAGATTGGATCTTTAACAAAATTGTGGTAAAAAAAAAAGGTCCAACCATAAACGGAGAATGTATGTAGGTTTCAGCAACCTAAAAAAGTCTACCCCAAAACAATTTCCATCTCCCTCATATAAATAGGTTAGTAGATGCATCAACAAGACACAAGCATATGAATTCATTGATGCATTTTGGACTAAATTTTCAGTTATAATCAAATAATGACGATAAAATATTATTAGGAGAAATTTTCATCATAGAGGATGATTTTTTTTTGTTACAAAGTTATGTCTTTTGGACTAAAGAACGCTAACGCTACTTTCAACGCATAGCCAATAAGTTCTTTAAATCCTAGATCGGATACAGTGTCAAGTTTATGTTGACGACATGTTGATTAAGAGCGTATTCATGGATAAGGTATTCACCGTATTGAAGGCATATAATATAAGATTGAATCTTGCCAAGTGTGATTTTGGCATAGGAGATGGAAAGTTCTTAGGATTTATGATATCCAACAAAGACATACAAGCAAACATTGAGAAAATTCAAGCCACTCTATGTCTTACTCCCCCAAAGAATACAAAAGAAATATAAAGATTAAAAAACAAGATAATAACACTTAAAAAATTTGTATTGAAGATGGGAGATTAATGCTTACCTTTCTTCAAAGCCCTCAATGTCACACCTGAATTTCTGACCATAACTTAGTCACAATTGAATCAATGACCCTGTTTTACTTAAAATTTCCAATTTGATCCTACGACATTCTATCTGGACTAAATTGTAAATTTCTAGGTTAAAGTGAGCATTAGACTTAATTATTAATCTTGGTGTGGCCGGTTGGGAATTTACTGGGAAGGAACTAGCTTAGTCAAATTTTGACTATATTTCCTTACACTAGAGCAAGATGGTTAATGAGTGGAAGATATTATGATTATGATTTTAAATTTTTGTGTGTGTGTTATGTGAAGAGGTGGTGGACAGTAAGAATTTAGGAGTATGAAAAGGAATCGAGGGACATTTTTCGTATTCTTTCATTTTCTCATTCTTCTTTTCCTCCATTCTCTTCTCTGGTTGTTTCGGGCAATAGATAGAGAAGCGTGGAGAAATCGTCTTGCATATGGATAGAGATTTATGATCTAGCTAGATAAATTATCAAATTTGTGAATTGGTAATCTTTCTTTATCTTCTGTATAGTCGTTTGTGGATAAATGAAAGAAAGATTTTATATTTTTGGTAGAAACTACGACTGTGGATTTTGAAGAATGAAGCCTTATTTAACTTTGGAAATGGATCTACATGTTATTGTACTACAATTATGTTATTTATGCATGCTTCCGTTTTTTATTATAACTAGCTGATTATGTTTAGTTATTAAAGCTGAAGGAGGAGGTCCAAGCATCAACGGAAAATTTAATTGAATAGGGAATGATTCAACTTCCTAGTTTTCTATTGGTGAGTTCCTGAACTCAAACCTTCAGTTTTTGTCTTGCATGTTTTAGTGTGGTGATTTAGATTGTGGTTCTTGCAATATTATGTTACATGCTCTACTGACGTGGCTCTGTTGTGAGATCATTGTAAGATGATGTATTTTAAGTGTTGTTATACATATGCATGTCTGGTTGTGAGCATAAGCTTATGATATTGATGAGATGTTTATTAAGTGATTGTGGTGTAATGATTAGTATGTTATGTTTATGCTAGTAAACAATATGACTAGTTAAATGTGTGAACTTGCTAAATGTTAGATAAGTGACATCTTGATGTGAATAATTTGCATGCGGAGCATGGGAGGTATGTGATGACTGGAGATGAAAGAATTAAGGATGTCATGTTGTGTACTTTGTGCCACATGTTATTTGGCCTTGCGGAGGTTTGAGTGGATGGTACGAAGAATGGCTAAGCATGCTCAAGTTACAAGTATGAGACTTTATGGAGTCTATGACTTTAAGCCTCATGTATGTATGCAAGTCCTACGGCCATGGGCACACGAAATTTATGACAGCCTGTATGGACTATCTTTCAAGCAAAATTTTGTAGGGACTATCTTTCATACAAGAGTCCGCAGGGACTATCTTTCATGCAAGATTTTGCAGGGACTATCTTTCAAGCAAGAGCCCATAGAGACTATCTTTAATGCAAAAGTCCACATGGATTATCTTTCAAGCAAGAGTCTACAATAACTATCTTTCATGCAAGAGTCCGCAAGGACTATCTTTCAAGTAAGAGTTCGCAGGGACTATCTTTCACACAAGAGTCCGTAGGGACTATCTTTCAAGTAAGAGTCCGCAGGAACTAATTGTAAGTATGAATCCTCATGTATGAGTATGAATCCTCATGTATGAGTCCACTAATTATGAATCTACATGTATTAGTCCACCAAGTATGAATCCACATGTATGAGTCCACCAGGTATGAATCCACATGTATGAGTCCACCAAGTATGAATCCACATGTATAAGTTCACCAGGTATGTATCCACATGTATGAGTCCACCAAGTTTTTGTGATATAACAGTCCGCGGGACTATCCACCAAGTCTTTATGCTACGACAGTATACAAGATTGTCCACCAAGTCAGATTGCTATAAGTCTATCTGTAGGTTATCTGTAGGCTATTCGCAGTAAGTATGTTCGCGAACTTAACCGTTATGAGTGAGATGTTTATATGCGTAAGCTGTCTACATGTGTGAGCCGATTATCATGTGAGTATATGCCATGCGAACTTATTGTATAGTGTAAAATGTTAGTTGTGCGAACCGCTTATGTGTACAAGTTAAATCCCATGCGAGCTATGCCAACATATGAGTTATACCAATGTGCGAACAATGACAATGAGTGTGCAATATCAATGTGCAGACTTGTCCATTTGCCAGCTGTGGCAAATACCTAGACTGGCCAGTGTAGTGGAGTAATCATACTATAATATTATGTTGGGCAAGTTATGTTAATGAAGTCACTATTGGACCCAGTGCCCTGAGTCTAGTATATTCGTTTGTAAACTTGTGATTTTTTCAAATAGATTGGTTAATAAAATAAAAATTAAATTTAATATTCTTTGTATTATTGTCAAATGGTTTCGCATGCAAAGCAAAATAGAAGCAAATGTTACTCATTATTGTTTAATGTTTAACTAATACTAAGTAGTATTACGTGGTCGGATCGTAATACGAAAAGACAACTTGTATTAGTAGATGAACCTAAACATTTCCTTAGTCTAATTGAAAATGAGCAAATCGATTGAAAGACTAATACGTCGTCTATCAAGTCTAATTTGGGAGATGCATTGTCTTGGGCATTGGGGTGGATGGCTCCTAGAAGATAGAAACATTGATGTGACTAACTGTACTAACATTATATCAGACATGACCCAAGCAGGATAGATCTTAAATCCATTTATAGACTTATTCACTTGTGACGTTCATAGTGTGACATACCTAAATCCAGAGTGGATAGCAAACTATGTATGCATGACTCGTACATTTTGATGTAAGTAAAAGCCTGAGTTCGAATAGATAAGAAACCAAAAGCTGGTGTGTTGGGTGTACAACTTCTGCAGTACGTAGCGTCATTCACAACAATGGAATTTATAGTTCGAGACATGGGTAAATGATATCCTCTCATTGGTATTACATGGTTGATGAAAAGTAAACATGGCTACAGATCATTCTTCTTCGTGATGAATGACTTGATCTCTATTTGATAGTGATTGAATTTTCATGAAGAAAGATGTAATGGTTACCATAAGATAAAATAAGATCATATTGGGAGAGCGAATATTATCCCAAAGAGATTAAGGATATCCTATGAAGGTAACACACTTATGACAAGAACATTGAACGAGTATTGAGTAGATGATTTCGTAATGATATGTCATTAGAGAGAACTCAGTCACAATATTATAGTGGAATGATATCATGACTAAATAAATTTATAATTAATAGAAAAAATTTTGGAAATTAATTATAAATCATTTGAGCCCTAATTATATATGTCAAATCGGTCCCTTTGCTAGCTCATTGAAACTAGAAATGAATTGCGTGTTGAATCGAAAATAAACAGAATGAATAAAAATAGAGAAATGGAAAATATTCAGAAATTATTAAGGTTTTCTTCGAAATGGAATCATTTGGAAATGAATGTAGTTTTCTAAAAATGGAAATGAAAATGAAAATGAGAAATGATTCATTTGCAAATGTACATGGATTACTAAAAAATGATCAGAAAAATGAGTTTATATTTTTGAGCGCTTTAAAGCCCAAAATGAAAATAAACTATTCGGTTATAATAAACAAGTTGAGTTGTGAAATATTAAATATATTTTCTTGGAAATTTTACCATGGGTAAAATCGTCATAATTTTACCGACGATAAAATTGAGATGAGAAAATTGTTTAATTGGAAAATTAATGCTTATTTTGAAAAATAAAAAAATATGTATTGTGTTGGATTAAATTATAAAGTGTTAGGTTAAAAGTCTAGAAAACACATATAATTGGGCCCAATACAATGAGAAGCCCGGATCCCCATCATAATACATATGAGTGGAAACACACCATATTAGCCTCTCCCCCTCTTTTAGTTGGACTGGGAAGTTATTTTTCTATTTGAAAATAATTCTCTACAATTAAACAAGGATTTTACCTTCTCTCTCTTTAAATAGATGACACCGGTAGAGCTATTTACGCAACTTTAAGATATTATTACTCTGTCGAATAATAGAGAGAATTTATTCTTAACTATTAAATATATTTTTCTAGAATAGCAATTCTACTGGTTTCTATTAAAGAAGAGAGAATTTTCGTTTTCACCCCAAAAGAAAAAGAAAACTTTTTCTAGTTTTGTATTTTGATTCAATTTGTTCGAGCCCACACTCGAAGTAGTTCGTTGTATGAAAATAGTGGAGAAGATCGTTTGCTTGAAAGCCAAAAAAATAAGGATCCACTTATCCGAAAACACAGGTACGATTTCGTTCTAAGGTTTATTACTATAAATTTCACAAATCGGGTCATTTTTTAAAATTTTAATTTTCCGCTGTGAGAGAAAACTGTTTTCAAACCATATTTTTTCCAACACTCATTGAGTTTGTATTGAACTTACTTCATTTCTTTGTTTTTGTCTTTTAGGTAAATAAGCTATTTTGAGACGTGGAAGGGGGACTAAGCCAGAAATCCTTAGAATTGTTGTAAGCCTGTTTTCTTTCACTTGTAGCATGTACATATTGGGGCAACCTGTAGACTCAAGTTCTTATGCTCATACTTGTTATGTTTTTTAATTATGAAAATGATGTATTATTTTTAAATGTCATGGATGATATAAGAGATGGATTTCTTCTTTTTTTTTTCTTGGAGTATATCTCACTCTAGTATGTGAAGTTTTTTTTTTTTTGGCTAGATTTTATTGAATTTCGAATATTGTATAATATTCTACAAACGGTTTGTATGCACATGATAACACTTCAAGTCAGAATTTAGTTTTGTGTAACATCCCCATTGGTCAATCGTCTAGTCAGGTGTTGGGGGTGTTACAGTCAAAGCATTGTTCAAATGGACTAAGGCTTATCAAAGATCATTTGAATAATTAAAGGACTATCTAAGTTCAACCTCTTATTACCTTGCCATTTCACAAAGATGATTGATGGAAATAGGAGTAAAACTCGATTTAGGACTAAATCACGATTTAATTTTCTTATTTGTGTTCATACGTTAATTCTAAAGTACATAAAATGACATGTGACTCGAAGAATCCACATCACAACCTTCTTAGCTAGATTGTGATTTCTTCATTTTCCTCACTTCACCTCTTCCGAATATATTTTTCCTTTATGAAACTCGATATAATTCTTATAAGAAGACCTTGAAAAATATTATTTATTCTAAATAATTAAAAAAATAAAAAATAACATAATAAAAGTAATCTAAAACTTATTTATAATAACTAATTGAAAATAGACATATTTACTTAAAACTAACTTAAAATCACTTAAGAACAATGTAAATGTGAGTGAATTAAGGCCTAAAATATGTAAAAAAAATATTTGCTCATCAGGAGACTACATGTAACACCCTATACTAGACCCGACCGCGAGGTCCGGGTACTGGATGATACAATAACCCAATAACTTAATGATACTTCTGATTCTACTTTAATTACATGCTTAGACAACTTCAAATTTCAAAATCTAATTGTTAACAAAACTCATACAGACCCAGTGATAAATTCTTACAACTTTGCTTCCAACAATTAATTACAAATTTAAAGTTAAGATTCGAATACAAATATAATCAACTTAAACCCTGAGGCGTGACCTTTAGGGATGCCCCTCTGTACACATGAACGACTTTCACACCTATCCCTCGAATTTGGAAGGGTCTAGCTTAGGTCCTTCGCTCGGTTTCGTAGTCAAAACATTTATCTTGCAAACAAGTAGTAAATTCGTAAGTTCAAATGAACTTAGTGAGGTTTTGTGGAACAGTGTGATGAAAATATTTCATGTTCGACAGGAAATAAAATAATAAGGTAGAAATTTTAAACCCCTTGTCTATCCTCGGGCATTCCGCAGATTTACCGGTATGGTCGAAGCCTTGCCCTTTCATGATGCTCACCATTGGTGGGTGTATCAATTACTTCAGACGTAAATGCATATTTTTATGAAAATGGTTACCCATGGTCTTGGCCTAATTTCACCTCATTCCAAATTCCTTTTCTACTTAGCAAGCTTAACTCTCACAGTTTAACTAAACACTTGGTTACAAAGTTCGTTAACCACCACTAGCTGTTGTTCATTTATGTTCACCTTGATTTTGGATCCTTACCTTGATCTATTCATCCAATTCTAGACTAAACTTAGGATCTACCATCTTACTCAAACGAACATCTCCTTTTCCTTAGCCCTAATGTGATTCATCCTTAAGGAAGGATATTTTCTCCAGTCCAAATTCATAGTTCTAACTTGATAATAAGCTAATTGAATACACGTATCATTTTCCTGACAGATTTGTATCTCGTAATGTAGCCCTAAGGTATTATTCCCTCCTAGTCCAATCTTCTGAGAAGTTGAATTTAATGGATAGCTCTCAACAACTGTCTCTTTCGTTACTTCTCGACAGACTGTTCACCCAACATAGCCCTTGGCGAACTTCCTCGACTGGTACCCTTGTGGATTATCCCGCACTACGTAGTTCTAGTCATAAATCCTTTCTTGTTGTAGACCTCTGATGGACTCAACCAGTCAACTTTTTGGGCGATCATCACCTCCAAGTGGACCTTAGTAAACTTAGCTGTCTCTGCCTACCTTTTTACTCGCAGACTCTTAAGCTTAGGTTCCTCTGATCTTCTCATTATCACCCCTAAATACCAGTTTTCTCACTAGGCACAGACAAAATCATACTAGCAAATGCTTCTTACCTCAAATAAGTTATCCATTCTATTTCCTCAACCTTGTTAGGAATCACATATACCAATTCCTTTTTCTAAAACAATTTGGTGGGTTCTTTAACTATTTCCTTTACCTGTGTTCTTAAACATGTCGTATTCATTCGATCATGCTACTCTCCGCGCGATGTTATACATTAATCTCCCTCTTCTTATCTCGTCAACTTCTTGGATTAACATTTTGGCAGACTTTATCTGACTCCATAGCCCAACTAAGGTCATACATTTTATGAACCCATGTTTAATGTCCTGGCAAACTCCATATGTTTCCATAGTCTAACTATGGTCTTACACATTATGAACCCATGTTTAATGTCCTGGTGGACTCCATATGTTGTCACAGCCTAACTATGGTCTTACACATTATGAACCCATGTTTAATGTCCTGACGGGCTCCATGGTATTGCCCCGAAGGACTTGTAGAATATTGTCGTCATGGCATCACTCCTTAGAGTCGATAAACCATAATCACAGTGTCACTTTAACTAGCCAATCAATAACATTCCATGTCCTTACCAAACTCCCTTGTATTCCTTTAACAATCCACCCATTCCTCTATTCCGCCAATTATTCCTAACTTCATCTACCCCGTTAAGGTAATTTTCCTCTGCACTCTACATATAATATAAACATGTATTACATACATAAGCAAGGTACTTTTTACAGATACACAGTACGCCAATTACTCGATCACCGTGTGATTACCAGTTATCATTCAACAATCATACTTGTACAAAGTTATGCATCCACAACATACTCACTCACAACAACAGATTCAAATAACTCAGAATAATCACAACACACATTTGTCAACCACCTAAGGGTAGAGTACAAAAACTCACCAGAATTCCTTTGTCCTCGTCAGCTTAGCTTGTCTAAACGCTAGATCCTCCGTCGTCTTGACAGCTAAGCATGACAACCATTTTTCGGTTAATTCAAAAGTATTCAACCTTAAAACCCAGAATCCATAATTATATAGAAACTTTTTGAGAATTCTCACTTCCCTTTCCTCTAATCCACTAGTATAAGGAGGCTTAAATGCTTATCAGCCTATCAAGGTCCCTTCTTCTCAGACTCGAACCTCACGTTTATTGCCTCATGAAAGGCCTTATTGAATTTCTTTTTCATTCTTTTCAGAGTAACCGAAGAAGATAGTGTAGATGAGAGGGAGATTACCAGTTAATTCAGGAGAATACTTTCCTCTCCACGCACATATATATATCCAAATGTTGCACGGTCTCATTGGTTCGATTTAGCCATTCATTGCTAATTATATTGTCTCCTACTAAGGAGATAGCCAGTTCCAAACTAACTAAACCAGAATTGAGATCCAATATTCACGATTCAACCATTAAAATTTTTGAATTTCCCAATGAAGCCTGCCAATTCGCCAATCCTTTCAATTAAGTCCTATCTTTTCTTAAATTTTGGGACATAAGAGATAATCGAGTGTGACACTGCATCATTATATTGTTGCCTCAGATGAGACAAGAGCATCAATTTTAGTCAAGAAAGAGGTAGCCCACCAAAACCTTGTCTACTATATTAGTAAGGCCTTGCAAGATGACGAACTAAACTACATAAGAATAGAGAAAATAGCCCTTACTTTGGTAGTCACATCGATAGAGCTTTGTAGAAATTTCTAGGCCTACCCTATATATAATCATATCAACCCTTCAGAGATATATTGAATAAGGCTGATCTTCTAGAAGAATAGCAAAATGGAGTATGGAATTAAGTAAATTGGGCTTAGAATTGTTGTCGTAGAGGGTGATTAAGCCTCAAGCCCTAGCAAACTTCGTAATAGAATGTTTTTTTTCTTAAGAAACAACCGAAGAAACCCATCAATAGACCCAACCAATGAAGAGCACAAGTGAAGTTCATACCCAAGAGAATAAATAACAAATTATCGTAGCCAATGAAATGCCTCTACTAGAGGAACTGTTATGTTGATAGATCATTCGAGACGAATGGGTTCAGTGCAAGTATTTTTTTAATTGAACTAGAGAAGAATGAATGACAATTTGGCTTGACATTCGCTTTTAATGCTTCCAATAATGAAACAAAGTATGAAGATTTATGGTAAGGTTAGAACTAGCCCGAAACTAAGAGTAAGGAACTTATAGATATATATCGACTCTCAGCTTGTGGCCAAGAAAATTTAGGGACAATATAAGGTTAGAGAGCCTACCTTAACCAAGGATCACAAACTTGTTGCAGGTTTGCTAGTCAAGTTAAAAAAGGTCAATCTCTAGCAAATTTCTAGAGCAAAAGTTTCAAAAGAAAACTCGATTTTCAAGCTCACTTCCTTTAATGAAATATAACAATGAGAAAATATTTTGTTGGAGTACAAAAAACAACCCAATTATGCAACAACTTAACAATTCGGATAACTCCTAAACCTGTTCATGGGTTGGGCTACCTATACAAGCTCTAAATGAGAATTTAAAAAAAAAAACTCAATATAACCCCTTTATAATATCTAACCTTCCCTACAATTTCAAACCACAACCAATTTGCAACCAATATAACAACCTATACATCTCCACAATCAAACATGCATAATTATGCCTTCAACATTAATTTAACAATTTATCTACTTGATCATTCATAATTAAATTTTAATTGAACTAATAATTTCATTTATTTCCATTTTATTTTCATGCCATATTTACCAAATATGTCATATTATTTCATTTCATACTTATAATCCATATTAGGCATCATTTTACAACCAAAGTTACAAGACTTAAGTACATAACTTATATAATACCTAAGTACATGCCACTTTTACCAAAAGAAATATTACATCACCAAATTGTCTCTGAAGTCGGGATTGATCTGGATCTTTGAACAGGACCTTTGATTTCTCTTGACTGCTTTGCACGGAAATAATCAGACATTGAGTATTTCATACTCAGTGGTATTACCATAATTCAAACTATATAACTTTAATGAATTATAAATATTAATCATATAACATTAAACATGTAAAATTTATAACTCATAAGAACTAATTTACATTCAGTTTCATATTTCATATATAATAATTCATCAACAATATCATATATTAATGACTTGAATTTGATCAATTCATGAACCTTAGGTTTATGCCTTCAAATCTCACAATTCGACTAACAGTTTCTTTCTTATACTTTCAGTCGTACGATCAATCAAATTTATTCAATTCTCATATTTCGATTATTTACCCTATTAACAAACTCGGACCTTGGCGGATACACAAATTCTAACCAAACATACCAATACGACACATTGTGCCTAAAACGGTACTCAGTACCTGATCAACATATCAAAAGCAGTATACAACACATAAAGTGCCTGAAACGACACACGTGGTGCCTAGAGGTGCTCATGGGCGGTAAGCCCATAAAAAATTCGCCCTACCAAATATGGGCCTAAATTTTGCCCAGCCCACCCGAAAAAATCATAAGCCCGGCCCGACCCGCCCGCTTTTTAAATAAATACCAAAATTTATTTTAAAAATTAAAACAAAATTAAAAAAGTATTTTAAAAATATTTTAAAATTAAAAAAGTAAAAAGTATTTTAAAAATTTAAAATTTAAAAATTTAAAAAAGTATTTTAAAAGTATTTTAAAATTTAAAAATTAAAAATAATAAAATATTTATTATATTGGTAGGGTAGGTAGCCTGAACCAAAAAAGTTGTGCGAGGAGACCTGCTTTTTTGATCGGGCCTCGTTTTTTTGCCCAAGCCCATATTTCGGGCCTATATTTTTACCCAAACCCTCTCATATTTCGGGCGGGCCGTCGGGCCGGGCCGGGCCGCCCGGCCCATGAGCACCTCTAGTGGTGCCTAATATGACACATATAGTGCCTGATCAGCAAAGCCGATAAATTCCCATACTTTTCCAATCCTATGACATGCCAACTATATCCGACTAAGCCTGATTAGTTAATAGGGTATTCAAATCACTTTCTCAACTTCAATTTCACTTTCAATGTACAATTCAATTCGATACAATTTTCCACTTTCCAACAATATACTATTAATATTAATACATAATCATACTTCACCTCAATTCCATTCATTTCAATATTGATACTTACCTTAAAATTTTACTTACCATACACATAAATTTAAATATAACATTTAATAAATAATAGTTTGAATTATAGTAATACAAACCGTGAATTTCTCATTTTGGTCCTCGATAGCTTTCTTCTTTCCTTTCGATGTCGATGCCTCGGGTTCTTTGTTAGCTACGAAAATAATAATAATTTACATTATTAATTACAACACTAATTTACAATAATTAACTAAATCTTTTTTTTATCAATTTATACCTTAATTCCAATTTAATCCTAATTAACTCATTTACTTTTCTAACTCAATTCACACTTCATTTCTACTTAATATCTTGCCATATTCAACTTAACTATTCAATGTTCATATTAAAACCCTAATTTTAAACTTCTTTTAATTTAATCTCTACCATGTAAAACTTATAACTTACTTTACAATTCAATCCCTTTTTTCAATTCTATCTTGAAATTCATTCAATTAAACCCCTAATTCATTATTTTGTTCAACATGAACTATGTTCAAAAACTTAAAAATTCCAAAACCTCAACTTAATTTCAACAAAACTTTATTCTCAAGCTTCTAAAACATCAAATTTAAGTAAAAAGAACTTAATCGACTTACCAATTTAAACTCCAAGCTTGAAAACCTTAATTTCCCCCTTTTTCTTTTCTTTTCCTTTTCTTTCTCCCTATTCGAATGCTTCTCTCTTTCTTTTCTCCTTCATTTCTTTCTTTTATTCTTTTAGTTTCTTTATTCTTTTATGTTAATGATAGTTATAGTAATAATTTTTATAATAAATATCTATTTAATAACAAATATTTATATTACATTTGTACACACGTATATTTTACACTTTCTATTATCATCACCATCTAATTGTCCTTATTTTATTTATTTTATTAATTTAATATTTTAATATAATAAAATCTATTTATAAAAAGTAATTAAATAAATATATTACAATTCTACAAATATAATTATTACACATGTATATTTTTATTACCATACATTTGTCTTTATTTTAATTTACTTCATAATATAATAATATAATATCAATTAAATAATAATAATAATAACAACTTAATTAATGTGTGAAATCTAAGAAAAATGTTAGATTTTTCAATTCATTTGCCGCCAATAATATCAATTAAGACAAATGGCATAATTCCATTTTGGTCCTTTATATATTTTCTTTTAATCTATAATTCAACTTTTTCCTTTATTCAATTCAGTCCTTTTCCTAATTACCCTTAATTAATCTAAATTCACCTAATTAAAACTTAATTAAGCTCACTACTAGACTCATAAATATTTCTAATAATTATTTACGAACTCATTTCACTAAGACGGAGGCCCGATATTGCAATTTTCTGATGCCCGTGAATTTTGGGTCATTACATATATTTTTTTAAAAATAATATTGACAAGCCTATACTGGGCTTCGGTTAGCTATTTACAAATATGGGTAGGCTTGGAAAAAATTTTAAACCCATATTTCGCATCGTGCTGCGCTTGGACAAATATAAAGTATGTTAATATTATACCTAAGCCTGACCCATGAACACCTTGAATAATGCCCAATTTTAAGGAAATATTCAATATTTTTGTAATAATCTCATATTTTTCTTGCTCAAATCTCAGTGATAACACAAGTCAATGGTCAAATAGAGAAAACCAACAAAAAGATACTACAAGCCTTAAAAAAGAAGGTTGATGACGCGAATGGAACATGCTTGGAATAGCTAGTAAGAACCTTATGAGTGCTAAGAACAACCTTTCACACGACCATTAGCAAGACTCCCTTCAACCTCATGTTTAGGCCAAATGTTCCCTGCTAAGATAGGTCTAAACACTTCTAAGGTATCCTATTTTGACAATCAACAAAATAAGGAATCTTTTAAAGCAAGCCTAAACCTACTAGAGCAAACAAGAAATTATGTTGAGACAAAACTAGTAGCAAAAGCCCAACAACTTGCCAAGTATTACAACTCCAAAACATGGGTGAAGTCAGAAATTTTTTCGGAGGGGGGTCGAAATTAAATTATATATTTTTATGATAGTAAAAATGCAATTTTTCCATTTTAATATCTATATCTTTATAATTTTTAGAGGATTAAATCAAATTTTTATCATTCTTTGGGGGGCCAAAGTGTAATTTTGCCATTACTAATTTAAAATTTTATAAATTATAAAAGGCCTAAATGGAAAAATTTTCATTTTAAGGGGGGTGAACCCTTGTTAGCCCCCTAGAATCGCCCTTGCTCCAAAGTACGTAATAAGTATGTAACGACTTGAAATTCAATGGTGTCGAAAAATGCAGTTTCAGAATCTCATTTCCGTAAATTAAGTCCATAAATATTAAATAAGAATATTTACGGAGTTATTATAAAAATATATTTAAATTCGGTTAAATAATTTAGCCAAAAAAGTAGTTAATTTAGGCCCAAGGACTAATTTGAAAGTTATGCTTGTCCTGGTTTTATGGACTAAATTGAATAAATTGCAAAATCTGCGTAATTTGGTATTTGATTCTGATTTGGCTGGAAATTGATTGTATGATATGTTTTATTATTATTTGCAACTAACGACAACATCGAACAACCGAGAGGGAAAGAAAAAACGAAAATCATTGACGAGTAACGCACGGAATCTTGGTTTGTACTTTTATGATTTGGGATAGAAATATTTGATTTTATATGCATGTTATTGATTTTTGAATCATTGATGTGAGTCTATTATGATAATATGAAACGCTTGATTGAATTTGATATGGAGCATCGAGATATAGGACTAAAATGAATAAAATAGGAAATGATATGAAATATTTAAATTATGATATGTGTTATGAAAATCATATCGAAATATATTTTATAGTATGAAATATGTGTGTTTGATGATGAAACGGGGTTGTGATTGTGAATTTGACCGAGAAACAATATATATACTAAACTGCAAAATAATTGTTATGCGATAGAATAATGTACAAGGTACGAAAATGCATATGTGACCAAATACAAAGTATGAATATGCAAGTAAGATGATTACAATTATGGAAATGCTTATATAAATAAATAATTGATGCCCGTGTAAACTTAGTAAAAAGTTAGGATACAATTAATATATCAATAGGGTTTTATGCGTGCTTGTATGGGGTATGTGATTATACGGAGATCATTAAAGATTATATCGGGATTCAATATTTGTTGCGAATCATCAAGAATTATATGTCTCTACGGAGACTCTGGTGTGGTGGAGGGACGTATATGTATATGAGAACGTATTTGATGCCTACGGGCTTTGCACTTCGATACTCTGGTGTGGTGTAGTGAAAACTCTTATGAGCTATTTGGTGTAGTATAGTTTACTTGTGTATCCGAGTTCGTTTTACTAGGGTTTCAACAGGCATAACATTATATTTGAAATTGGAAAACGTAAAAAGGTAATGAAATAGATTAATAATATAATATAGTACCGACGTTTTCGACTTAGCAAAGTTTGTATAGTTCATTCGTTTTGGTTTTATGGTATGTACCTAGGGACTTTTAGTTAAATGTTTCAAATGGTTAAGTTGTATATGAAATGATCGTATGCAAATGTTTAAAAATTATGTTTGAATATGTTCATATAGTTGGTTTGGAGTCTTAAGGTTTAAGATTATGCATTTTAATGAGTTTTTGGTTGGTTTTTGGAGTATAAATGATTGAAGTTAGTTTTGATAGGTAATATTTTTGGAGTATACTATTTTGTCACATTTTCACTTGGTATCATTTCGTAAGTTGTTGTTTTGGTTGCATGAGACTAAATATATGTGTTTTCAAGTCACCCAAACTTGTAATAAGCTGATTTTCGAATGAACAGGTTGTCATGTCCTGACGACAAACCCCTGACATCGCGACGAGAAACATAGCAGGGTTCACTTTGCAATGACATAGCCTGAAGTCATGACGAACCCTAGTTAGAGAGTCACATCGAGATGAGAAAATCCTTGAAGTTGCAATGTCAATCCAAAGTTTTGTAATCTTTTCAATTCGATCCATTTCGACCCTGGATTAACAAAATGATAACACAATGTTTAAAGTACATGATTTACTTGTATATTATTCATTGTAGTTGTTCCAATAACGAATGTTGCACCTTATAACTCGGTCCTGACGATTGGATCAGATATCGGGGTGTTACAAAGCAAGTGCAAGTTGACGACTTAGTAATGAAAAATATAAAATTTAGTCTTCATGCCAGACAACAAGGTAAAATAGCACCTAATTAGGAGGGACCGTACAAGGTAATTAGAAAATAGGCTATGGGACATATCAATTGCCCAATAGTATATGTGGCTTTGTCGAAAATGGGTAGAAGTTGTTCACATTTTTATTTGAGTCTATCTTAACCAATTTGAATTATAATTTTATTATTTAAAAAAGATAATTTTTTATATTAATATTTATAATTGAATTTAAATAAAAATAATTTTTATTACATAAAGCGAATCTAAGCAATAGATGTAATGAGTTATTATAAAAAAAAATCCTAAAGAAAAGGAAATAAAGATGGGCATAATTGGTAGTTAAGTTGAAGAAAGAGGGCAAATGAAAAATGGTGAGAAAACAAGAAAGCAAAGGCAAAGGTAATGGGTTGTTGTTAGATGGGCATCAAGAATCAAACAAGTCTCAATCTTAAACAAATATTAAAGCATCATCACCATGCAAAAAGGTGTTGCTATTTATTAATAACTTCAGTTCTTAGATATTGCTATCATAATTAAAACTCTCATAGGCCTTCTTTAATTGCCTTTTTTTATTTTTTATTTTCTGTTGTTACATACTTTGATTTGTCCCCTCATATGGCTATATTTTCCTAAAAAATCCCAATATATTTTTTTCCCTTTTAGCCTCACTCACTGCCTTCCCATGTGACCATATTAAATCTTCTCTTTTTTAGCTTAAAATAAAGCTGTAAAGATGATGGAATTAAATTTTCAAGATCACTAAGTAAGGTATAGAATATTTCAAACAAATAATATATTATTAAAACACTTTTAGGTGGCATAAAATTTTCATTGTGTATGTTTTAGGTAGGATAATTATATCATTATTTGACTAATCCCAATTTCATACACACACACACACACAAAATGATGTTCTAAATGAAACATTTTTTGAAGAACAAAACATTTTTAGGTAAGGTTTTGACTAGTAGATTAGGTATCTTTTAGCCCATGGTTTTAAGTGGGTATAAAGACAATAATCATTATATTATAACTTTTTCAAACTTTGCATGCAAAATTAAGATATAGGAAAACACACAGTTGAAAGTGGGAAGATATTTTAGTTTCAATTAAAACTGGCCTATTCTGAAACTTTGCTTCTTATTTCTGAAATATTTTTATTTTATTTTGAGAAAATGATTTTTATTATTTTAGAAAATTGAAAAACGACTTTGTTTTAAATAACGAAAATATGTTTAGTATCTATTTTCTTATAATTTCTTTTAAAAAATATTACATTTATATAGATCTAAATTAACTACATAAAAGATTTTATATTTAAAAATTATTTAAAATATTTTTATATTTATATGGGTCATTTTATTATTTGAATTTAAAGTTAAAAGCTCATGTTAGTTCAAACTCGCATAAAGTAAAAATATTATTTAATAATTTTTAAATGTAAAATCTTTTATCCTGATTCAAGTCCATATAATGTAAGAATAGTTTTTTTTATGTTTCTATTATAAGAAAAATAAGGGAAAAATGTGTTCTATGAATTTTCAAAAATAGAAAATAAAATTAATTTTTAAAATAAAAAGTAATATATTTTTCAAAATTTTAGCAAAATATGTGTTCTTTAATTTCTTCCATTTTCTGAAAAAAAACAAAGATGCCTTTTTTTTTCTTCAAAAGTAAATATTAACCAATTATATTATTCAAACGAATATAAAAATAAAATATATCTATAGTTTTTATTTTAGTGGTAAGAGTATTATGTTCTAGACATAAGAGTTTGGGTTCTGACTCCAAACAATCATATTCCCCAATTATCTAAAAAACCTATCATATCTTTTACTTTTAAATATCATCTTTTACTTACAAAGAAAATTTATTTATCTTTTAACTTTTTTAAAAAAAATATAACTTTATCCAAATGTATTTTTATGAAAAAAATATTTAAAACATATTTAATTAAAATTTCATAACTAATTTAAGGATTTGGGGTTTTATATAAATAACACAAAATAATAAAATTATGAAAATAGCATGACTTACAATTTAATTATCAAAATGACATGTTTTGTATAATATTTTGCAATATTGTTGTATATGGAGTATACGAAACCAATAAAAATATCTTAATTATTATATGATTATTAAATATATAATAAATTAAATACAGGAGTCTGTCTTTCATGTATTTTTGAAACAAAATCTATGAGCAACACAACCGGGTCAAGTATATTTTATTATAAATTTTAATAATTATGTAATGGTTGAGGTAATTTTTATTGGTATCGGACACTAATAATTTATATCTCATGCTATTTTCGTAAACTTTTATTGTTTTTGAGTTATTTATATTAAAAAAGTCGGATTTGAAAAAACCCATAAATAAATTGAAGTTTGACTATAAATTAGGATATTGGACCAATGATTGACAGCAACACGTGAGGGAACATGAGGCATTTTCATCGTAATGATAATGAAGACTATATGTTATGGGGATAATTTTGGTTTCTCCTCATAAATGGTTGAATATATGATTTACTTGTTTGAGGATTGTGCAAGCCCAAATTTGCCCCGGGCACAAAAAATCCAATACCCAAAACAAAACCCAAACCCAAATACAATCCAAACCTAGCCCAATACAAAATCCTAGCAGCCCAACTAAACTTTTCAACAAAAAAACAAAAATCCTAGGTGCGCCGCACCTAGGGCCTTCTGTCTAGCGCCGCACCCACCCTCTGCCACCACCTGCTCCGCCACTCACTGTCAAGCCCTCCACTTGCACCTACAAGAAGAAAAGACAGCAACAAATAATAATAATAAAAACCTTGTAAAATGGCTATAAAAGCCAAGCAAAAACCGATTGTAGGGGTTCCCCCTTTTTTACGGACCAGTGAATCAAAATAGACGAAAGAGTTTTAAAAGGTGTTGATTTGGAGCTTTTTTTCTTTTTCTTACTGTTCTCTTTTCGGGTTCTCTTTTATTTTCTACTTATTCATTTTATTATTTGTTTTCTGTTACAAATCGATTTCAGCAAAAATAAATAAATAAAAAGGGAAGAAAACTTACCCTAGTCGCTCCGCGAGAGCCGCCGCTGGAATCCTTCGGGGCATTAAAATCGGACGGTGGGGGTGGCGTTCGGGGTTTCTTCCCACGGCCCTAGGGCCATGAAGGTTCGGCCTTTAGTCGGCCCATGAAGCAGGGTTAAAAAACCAGATTTTTGCTGGTCCCATTTTGATTTTTTTTAATTTGGCCGCTTTTTTTTTCCGCGTGTTTCATTTTAGTCCGCATTGAAACGCTGCGCATTGGGGTTGGGAATATTGCACGGTCGGTCCCTTGTGCCTTCAGCGCGTTCTATTTCAATGCCGGGCCACTCTTTTTTTAATTTATTTGCGATTTAGACCCCCAAAGTTCCGTTTTGAGTTTAAATTAGTCTCTCTTTGTTATATTTTTGCTATTAAATTAATTAATTTCAATAATGTTATCATTATTTTTATTATTATTGTTTTTAATATTGTTATTACTATTATCCTGCTTATTATTATTTATACCTCTGTAATTTTAGATTTAATTATATATATACATATCTTGGATCTATATACTTATACATACTTCCATACTTGTATACTTTATAATTTATATATACATACACTTTTATAATATATATACATATATATATATATGTACGTGTACATATTTTTATAACTTATCTATATATGTGTATATATACATACTTATATTTTATATTTTATAATTTATATACACATCTATATATCTATATACATATTTTGTTTTCATAAATATATATACACACACTTATATATATTCTTTAGATTTTAAAATATAACCTCTTTTAGACATATCTTTTATATTTTATAATTCACATAAACATATATATATATATATATATATATATATTATCCTATATTTTAAAACTTACATATACATCTATATATATCTACATATATATATTTTTATACTTTATAATTTTAATATATGTACATATATACATATATATATATATTATAATTTTATTCATTTTTATCGTTACTATTGATTCATTTGGTGTTCATTTATTTATTTATTTACATGCCCATTATTATTATTTAAGTGTTTTAGTTTTATTTGTTTATTTACTTGTTATTGTATATATATGATTGATTTTTTTATTATATATTCGTCATCTTATTTATTTATCTTTTTATCTGCTTTCGTATTATTTTTACTTGCATTATCATAATAGTTATTCCGTTATATATAATTTTTAGCTAAATTCAAAAGTAAAATTTTTCTAAATAAAGGCAATACTCGATATTTGGGATCTTCGAGAGAATTGAGCCCTAACGTATTGGGTTTCAATTTTGTTCATTGAATCCAAATAATCGAGAATGCTCTTTAATAAAAAAACATAAATAAAAAGCTCATTATCAGGAATTCAATACATTGTGTCCTAATGCATTGGATATGACACGTTGCTTTCTCGAGATTAGAATTTTTCTAAAAAATAATAAAGACAATATTTAATGTTTAGAATTTTGAGAAATTGTGCCCTAATGTATTTGGCTATGATTTCTTCATCTGTCTTAAACAATTGAATATCCTTTTAAATTTTATTACATGAGTTTTTTGGACAATCTTATTTTTGAGGATGTAAAATATCATGCCTTAACTCATTGGGTGAGACATTTTCTCTCTCCAAAATGAGAGGGTCTTAATAGGTAATTTGTTTTATATAAGTTTTTTTTTTACAAAAGATTGCATTTTAAATCTCTTCAAAGTTTTTAATTTTCGACACTAAGACACTAATTAATCAAATAGGTACCAATTTTGGGCATTACGGGGGTGTTAATCCTTCCTCGTACGTGACCGACTCTCGAACTTTTTTTTCTTAATTTTGTGGACCAAAATCGTTGTTTTAATAAAATCTAATCGTTTATTAAAGACAACTACTTTTCGAGGTGATCCGATCACATCTCATCAAAAAGGATTGGTGGCGACTCCCATTTTCGTTTTTATTTTTAAATTCAAGTCGACCCCGTTTTATCCAAAAAATGATGTCAACAAGGATGTCATCTGCAAAAAAAAAATGTTTTTTAAACGGTTCATTTAGGTTCAACATAGTCTTTATTTTTCAATTTAGATAGGGTATTATTTTTATATTATATATTGAAAATTATTTGGTATGGTGTTAGTAAATTTTACAAATAAGATTTGGGTGATTAGTATGGTAAAAATTATAAATATATATATATATATAAGGGATATGTGACCAGGGCCGAAGTCAGAACAATCTTTTGGGGGTTGAATGAAATTTTAATTTTTAAAGGATTAAATCGAATTTTTATAATTTTAAGGGAGCCAAATTATAATTTTACTTTTACTAATTTAAAATATTTAAAAAAATTTAAGAGTTTAAATAACAATTTTACATTTTAGAGGGAGCCGAGGTCCATGCCAGCCCCCTCTAGATTCACTACTGTATGTGACCAATGTATAGCTTTAGTTGTGAAATTAAAAAAATGCACTGTTAGTATACTGAATACTTACAGTATCATATATAATATTAGTTTCTTTATCATATGCAATGCACAAGTTTCTATGTATGAAGTAGGATATATTATTATTACTTTTTAAAAATTTATTACAAAATTTGTATCATTTTAAAAATACAATAATTAAAAAAGTAAAAACAAAATTATATAAAAATTTAAAATTTGTAAAATTTATAGTTTTTATTATAATCAATGAAAATATTTACTAAATTTGTTATAAAATTTAAACATTTTAAAAATAAACAAAACAATATAAATATTTTGTATTTGATTTATTATAAATAGACGATGTCTCACCTCTTGAAAAGTTGGTATCGATGCGGGGGAGAAGAGCACCTTGAAAAGTTGAAGTTGTAGGTCACAGGGGTCGAAGATTTAGCTTGACCAATGTGCATCTGATCCCCTTCATGAAGCGATGGACCATCTCATATTACTAACACAGTTTATATAAGGGGTTGTTGATAATGTGGAATCAGAGGTGTTGACACCATTTTTTTGTGGAAACGGGGTCGACTTGGATTTTGAAAATGAAAATGAAAATGAAAATGGGAGTCGCCACCAATCGTTTTTGATAAGGTGTGATCGGATCACCTTGAAAAGTGGTTGTTTTTAATAAACGATTTGATTTTATTAAAAGAACGGTTTTGGTTCATGAAATTCAGAAAAACAGGTTCGAGAGTCGGTTATGCACGAGGAAGGATTAGCACCCTCGATACGCCCAAAATTGGTACTTAGTTGATTACTTAATGTCTTAGTGTCGAAAACTAAAAACTGTAAAGAGATTTAAAATACGATCCTTAAAAAAAACTCGAATGACATGGATTAAGATTTAGGAGGATATTTGGCTATTTGGTCGAACGAGAAATCGAAACCCAACACATTAGGGCACGTTTTCTCGAATTTCCAAACGCAAAACATTGCCTTATTTTGAAATTTTTTAAAGGGATATTTGGCTATTTAGTTGAACGAGAAAAAAAATCGAAACCCAGCACATTAGGGCACGTTTTCTCGAATTTCCAAACGTAAAATATTACCTTATTTTAAAATTTTTAAGAGGATATTGGTATGCGTAACAAAATGTTAATGAATACAATGGTGTAGCATAAATAATACGAATAATAGCAATGAAAATAAATTGGATAAAAAGGGCAAATCAATGACATGTAAAATAACAATACATATAAGCAAGTAAAGTAAATATATATATATTTTAAATAATGATGAAAACGTAAATAAATAAATAAAGAGAATGAATAAAATTTAAAAAATATAAAAGATGTATATATATATGCATTTACGGAAATAAAATAGGTATATAGATATATGTAGACTTGTATGTAAATTAAAAGATATATATAAAATATGAGTATGTATATATATACATACAAATAAGTTATAAAGATATATATATGTATATGTGTATATATATATATTATAAAAATATATGTATGAATATATGTACACAAAAATTATAAAGTATAATAAAAAATACATAAGTAGGTATGTATAAAAGAAATAATAAACCGAATAATAATGATAACTAACGAACCGAGCAAAACAAAACTAAAAAATAAGAAAATAAAAAAGGATAAGAATAAGAAAGTTGAATAAATAAATGAGCTAAACGGATTTAGGGACTTAATCGTAACCCAAACTAAATTTAAAGGATAAATTAAAATAAAGTAAACAAGTAAAAGACCAAAATGAAAAGTGCGACAACTAACGAGGACCAAAATGGGAATAAAACCCAAATTCGGACACATGTCCATCGTTTTAGCGCATCAGTGAGCCAGGGACGAGATCGAAAAAAAACAAAATTTCGGGGCTAAATTAAAAGAAAACAAAAATGAACAAAAAGGAGTAAATTTAAAAGAAAATAAATGCGGAAGGACCAGGGCCTCAAATAGACCCTTGGTCCAAAAACACGCGGATCCTTGAGGTCCAACGAGTCGGATCTTGGGTTACTTCAAAACGACTCCGTTTTGGCGCTGAAGCTCCCCAGGTGAAACGACATCGTATCAATCCCACAATAAATAATAAAAAACCTAACAAAAAAAACATTTGAAATGTTTCCAAAAAAAAAATTTCCTTTTTCTCTCTGGGTCTCCAGAGTCCGGCCATGAAGACCGGTGCACCCTCGCCGTAGCTCTGCCGCAAGCGGCAGTCGGAGGTGCAAAGGTCGGCCTTTCTTAGCCCCACTTGGAGCTCGTCCCCTCTAGAACCCGGATTCAAGGTTGGATCCTCTGAAAGGTGGCCACAAACCCTAGAACCGAAGGGAAACCGTTCGGCTTCCCCTCTTCTGGTGCGGCACAGGTAAACCCCCTTTCCTTATTTCTTCCTTTCTTTTATGCTATTTCGAAACGGATATGTAACAGAGCAAGAAAAGCGAAAAAAATAAAAATTTGGCCACTACCTTTAATCCGTTTTTTTGTATATTTCTTTTAACTTTTTGAATACAGAAAATCCCCCCATTTTACATTTTTTTCTCGGCCTTTTATAGCCGATTTACACATTTTACTTCTATTTCTATTATTATTTCTTCCTCTATTCTTGCTGCTTGTTTTTGTCTTCTGTTTGCAGGTACATGGTAAGGTCAACTTGCTGTTTTGGTGAAAAGAGGGCTGGCGGTGGCAGGCATCAGGCGTGGTCGCGCTGAAGGCACACATGGGGTAACAGTGGCGCGTTAGGGGTCAAGTGCGGCGCCAGAAACCCTAGGGTTTCTGGCATTCTGAAAATGTCTAAACACTTTGGGCCATTTGGGCTTTTAAATTTTGGGTTGTAATATTTGGATTTTTTATTTATTTTGGTTTGGTTCTGGTTGTTTTATTGATTGGGTTACTGGGCCGGGCAAAAATTTGGGTTGTACAGTTGGCCCTCTTTGCTTCATTGTCGTGTAACGGGAATTAAGCAAAGACTAAGAAAGACCAAATTTTCCGGTCTCGCCGAGTCTTGACTTCTCTTGACGCTTCTCCTCTTAAAATAACTTCGTTCCAGTCCACTGTGTCGTGTTGCTTCGATCCACTCCACTGCACTTCAGAGAGTTCTGACTTGTAGCTTCAATCTTCTTTGCCGCAACTTCAGGGGGATGATGTTTGTGGTTTTAGTCTGTTCCACTATAACATCAGGGAGATAAGACTTGTTGCTTGAACCTACTCCACTACGACTTCAGGCGGATAAGGTCTAACACGATAAGATCCACTATCAAAGGTCTGCTCCACTGCAACTTTAAGGAGATAAGACTTGTTATGGTAAATTTAATCTGACCTATTACAACTTCAAAGGTATAGGATTCATCTTTTTAATCCGTTCCACTGCAACTTTAGGGAGATAGGATTAGTAGCTTCAGTCTACTCCACTGTAACTTCAGGAAGATAAGACTTGTATCTTCAACCTGCTCCACTGCGACCTCGGGGAGATAAGGTTTGATATGATCTACTTTCTTCAGTCCAATCCACTACAACTTTAGGGAGATAAGGCTTGTAGCTTCAATAAAGTCTGATGCGATCTGTTCTACTGCAACTTTAGGAAGATAAGATCTATCATTTTGACCCGTTCCACTGCAACTTTAGGGAGATATGACTTATATCTTCAAACTTGCCCCACTGCAACTTTAGGGGGAATAAGGCTTATGATTTCAACTTGCTCTACTGCAACTTCAGAGAGATAAGGTTTGATATGATCTGCTCTACTGCAACTTCAGAGAGACTAGATCGGTAATTTATAGCTTCTATCTGTTCCACTGCAACTTCAGGGAAATAAGATTTGCTATCTTTAATCTGCTTTGCTGTCAACTATGGTGTCTTCGATCTGCTTCGCTGTTAATACGGGAAGGCGAGATCTGTTATCTTTAGTCTGCTCCACTGCAAACTCAAGGAGGCGAGGCTGGTGTTTTCGATCTGCTTTGTTGTCAGTTCAGGAAGGCAAGATCTGTTATCTTTAGTCTACTCTGCTGCAAACTCAGGGAGACGAGGCTGGTCTTTTCGATCTGCTTCATTGTCAGTACAAGAAGGCAAGATCTGTTATATTCAGTCTGTTCCGCTGTAAACACAGGGAGGCGAGGCTGGTGTTTTCGATTTGTTTCGCTGTCAGTACAGGAAAACAAGATCTGCTATCTTCACTAATCTGTTCTCTGGGGAACATGACCTGTATAATCTATTTTATGAACCTAATTATGTCTAATGATTAGGATGTCATGATCAAAATGAATCAAATACTCCTCACTAGACGTGTATGAATGAATGCAAAATGTCATGAAGATGATTCTTTAATGTTTGAGTTGTTATTGCTCGTTATTCATCAAGGCTTCATTACTAATACGTCAGAATGCTATCTTGCTCGGTAGGTAACACTTATCTCTTACTTAACCGGATTGCCCCCACTGTGATCTTCAAACTTCAATCCGTTGTAATCTTCAAGGTTAAGTCCACTATAATTTTGGGACATAAAAATTTGAACCATCTTTCTCCCACTGTAATTTAGGAGTATAAGATCTGACTCTTTCTCAAATCTCTCCCACTACAAATCAGGGATATAGGATCTGAAACTATTTGGTCTTTTACACCATTCCCAGGGTGTCATACCAAATGCCTATGCACAAATGAATGATTCTCTTCTCCTAGGAAATCCCTTCTTATTGTTTGGTGATTATTATTTGCTTGTTCATTTAAGCCTTATCACCAACACGATATCTTGCCATTTCGTTCAATCAATATTTGGACAGCAAAATCTGAAAGGATAGTCTTAACTTAGACTCTTCCTTCTTAGACATTTCAACCTTTAAACTTGGCGCGTTCTAAACAATAGTCCTATTTTAGGTTCCTATATCATTTAGAAATTTCTAGAGTAATATGCAAAACTTTCCTTATGAAAGTATTATTAGCCCATTAATCATTATTCTAATGCAACATGCTTGCAAAAAGATCATAACAATGGATAAAAATGAGATTACTTTGGGAGCATAGCTCGAAATGAATAAATTATCAAGAATAAAAGAGGAATTGATTGGGAACACGTATCTTGAAAAAGGAAGAAGTATTCCAAGAACAACAAATTCAATATAAATAGTATGAAGATTAGGTGCCCCAGATATCGCAGCTTGAATTTCTCTGTACAACTTTTTGAAGGACCATTCTGAGTTTGACATGTGTTTAGGAGATCTACAGGACTTTGTCGATGCCCCAAAATGTTGCCTACCCTTTTCTGTTGATTCAGGTATAGCAAGATCACCGCATGCCCCAATCTGATCAAAATTTGAGCTGCTCTGATCACCCCATGTCCCATTCTAATCAAAATTTGAGCCGCCCTTTTCGAGTTTTCAACTCAAATCCCCTTTGGTCTCAAAGAGCCCTTTGAGGGTTTTCGCCTTGGCCTTTCCTTTCCTTTTTTTTTCTTTTCCTTTTCTTCTTCTTTTTCAGAATGTTTTTTGATTGAATCTAAACTCATAGGATTAGGCATGTCCTTGTTATCCCTTCCGATCCAAATTAACGTTTTTCCAGATAAGACTTTCCACATAAGGTTCTTCCCAGTTTGGCATCCACTTTCTTATGAAGTTCTTTTTTTGCATGGGAAGGATCTTCTTCAATACTAGGTCCCTCTTGTGAAATCCTCTAGGGCGAACTCTTCTTCTTCTTCTTCTTCTTCTTTTTGTGAGCTTGCATCATTTGCTTTTGGTGCATTTGACTATGATGGATAATCTTGAACATTCCTCTTCAATTGGATTTGGATCTAAAAACTCAAAGAGAATAAAATCTTGACCTCAATGGGTGAAACCGCGATGAGCCAAAAAAGAAGGCGTTGCATCGGCAGAGTTTTTTTTAGGGGCGATATGGCGTTAATCGTGAACAGACTGTAAACTTTTGATATTGTTCTGTTGTTCAAATTTAGTGCATTGTTGAATATGATCCCTTTTGGCATTCCATACCGACATATGGATTTTCAAGAATTTGCTGACCGTCGACTTTGTAACATTGGCATATGAAGCGACTTCTACCTACGAAGATAAATCAATGGCCGCCAGAATCTTTTGGCGAGATCGACCCAATAACCTTCATGCCTCACATAGGGAGAAGTCGTGGATTCCAATGATTCTTTATAGGGTAGGTTCTGTTTTCCATCTTGTTCTACCATCCTCAATAAGTCCAGAGATATGCTATAATCTATGTCATCTTCGAAGTCATGAGATCCCTCTAAACACATGTCTCACTCAAAAGGAGATTTTGAGTCTGTAGCAGTGTCACTCATGTCGTTGATATCTGGGGACCTATTGTAGGTACAAAAGAATGTATGAATTTAAGAATAATTATCTGTACAGTATGATTATGAATGAATGAAAGATTGATTTGGAAGAAAATCCAAAAGAAAGAATAAAAAATAGTTATTCATAAAGAATGAAAGAATATTTGCTAAAAAATGATATCAAAGATATATTTTATTAAAATAACGACGTTCAGTTATGAGCCTATTTCACAAAAGAGTTCTTAATGCCTCTAGGCTAAAAGCAACAAGTGTGTTCTGAATATTACTCTAAGTAAGCTCTAGATACTACAGGGTCTCTTCTTCTGTCTCATTATTTAGAACACTCCCAGGTTTATAAGGGTGAATATCTAATAAGATATCTTCTTCAGTCGTTTCTTCGTATACGGTATTGATGTGAACGTTTCCAAACATTTCTTCATTCATCGCATTCTCCCCATTATCCATATGATTGAGTAGCGGGTTTTCTGTACTGAGTAAATCCTCGAATTTGACAATGCCCATATTGATAAACCTTTCGATCAACTTTTTAAAGGCAGTGCAGTTTTTTATAGAATGCCCTATAATTCTCGCATGATAGTCACATTGCGCATTTGTGTCGTACCATTTGGGGTACGGAGGTTATAAAGGCTTCAAGTAGAAAGGGGAGACAACATGTGTGTCAAATAAACTCTGATATAGCTCCCGGTATGACATTGGGATTGGTGTAAATTGAGACTTCTCAATGTTTTACTTTGTGCCAGATTCTTGTCTCGGGGGGATCTGATGGCTGGAAGCAACTATCCTCGACTGGCCTGCGACAATTAGCTTTGAACAACCCTCGTTATAACTACTCGCATCACTCACCTTATTTTTCCTCTTCTTCAAGGCCTTTGAAGTATTGATTTGGGAGTTCCACTCTTGCCCTCTCCATTTGTAATGATCTCCAAATTATTTCGAGAACTCCACTTTCGCCTGTTTTGTTCCCGCTAGATCATCAATGACAACGGGATTGGTTAGATTGCCCCTAAGGTTGGAACTTGAGCCTGTCGTGAAATTCACCGGTGTCGAGGTACTAGTCTGGTATTGTGGTCGGATGTTAACAGTTACCCTTTGTGGATATGTATTTGGTTGTGCTTGGATGTTTGTTGGGGTAAAGTCTGGAAAATAAGCAGGGTCTTCATTATCATCTCCAAAGTGGAACGCTGGGTTTTTTCCTTTTTCTAACCCTCTATCCAATAACTGGATTAACTGGCTCATCAGATTTCTTTGGACTTCTAGCATCTGATCCTTCATATCTTGTTGAAATTTGGTCAATTGCTCTTGCATCTGTATTTTCCTTTGCTCTAATCTCTCCAACCTTTGGTCCATTTCTTTAGTTCCTGTTCGGGTAGCGCAAGGGTGTTGGTTTGGTAGGTTGGTTTCCATTGACTCTGAAATGATTTCTTTTAATTAGGGTTCTTTCGTGAAATTTAATGCAAATGATGCAATGAAATGTAATGCAGATGCATGGAATGAATGCAAAAAGAAAAAGAGACATTGATCCTGAATTCAATTCCATTAGAACAACTTTTCTAGAGAACAAATCTCTTTACATAAAGCGAATATATATATACAGCTTTGCCCTCATACTCCAAGCGAAGACATCGATCCTTTTCCTCATCCAGATGTTAAGATAAATCTCACGAACTCTTTAAAAAGGACATCTCTTCTATCTCTTTTTTGCTTGATCTAGCCCGCGACTCGTTGCTCACTCATCCTCGTGATGTTCATTAGCTTCATGATAGCTCTCGAATAATCTTTGTCGGTTTGAAATCCTTGGGTAGCGAAGCATAGTCGTATATTCCTCCACGGACTTCTAGCCTTCTCTCGTTGTGTTTAATCAATCCATAGTCAGGCAGTCGCATCATATTCTACTTTATTAAGAAATTCGTTTTCCATGACAAGCTTTTCTATTTAGCAATCAAATTCGAATCAAAACCTCTTTTCTATGATGAAAATTCAATGCAGTCATAACCATAACAAAACAAGTTAGTACAAAGCAAAAGCAAACAAGAAAGAAACAAAAAGAACACCTATTCGGGTAACTACTAGAGGTTCAAAGTGGTTCTACCTAGGGTGGCCTCCTAAGGTATTCTACATGTGGTTTGGTTCTAAAGCAAGGGTACTCGAACAAGCAGATTCCTCGATCCTCACCCATTATAGGCTCATACGGACCGAGTTTGGTTCAGGGGAATACATTTCCCTATGGCTGCACAGAGATGAAAATCTCACGAAGACATAGGTACGGATGTATCCTGGAAGCGATTCACTATCCCATGCAGAGGTGAAAACCTCACGAAGGCGTAGTTTCTCACTCCCACTTAAAAGTGTGTGACCAACGGTCATGCAATGCAATGTGCAGAAATATATATCTAAACTTAAAATAAAACAGTAATTATAAACAAAATAATAAAGGCCGAAATAAAGACAAATGAAATGCAATAAAAGGGTCGTGTCAAGTTTTCAATCTTCGACAAAAGACAAAAATAATCAACACATGGCTTGACTCTCTTATATATTTTTTGAAGTTCCCAGTGGAGTCGCCAAGCTGTTGACACCATTTTTTTGTGGAAACGGGGTCGACTTGGATTTTGAAAATGAAAATGAAAATGGGAGTCGCCACCAATCCTTTTTGATAAGCTGTGATCGAATCACCTTGAAAAGTGGTTGTTTTTAATAAACGATTTGATTTTATTAAAACAACGGTTTTGGTCCACGAAATTTAGAAAAATAGGTTCGGGAGTCGGTTACGTACGAGGAAGGATTAGCACCCTCGATACGCCCAAAATTGATACCTAGTTGATTACTTAATGTCTAAGTGTCGAAAACTAAAAACTTTAAAGAGATTTAAAATACGATCCTTAAAAAAAACTCGAATGACATGGATTAAGATTTAGGAGGATATTTGGCTATTTGGTCGAACGAGAAATCGAAACCCAGCACATTAGGGCACGTTTTCTCAAATTTCCAAACGCAAAACATTGTTTTATTTTGAACTTTTTTAAAGGGATATTTTGCTATTTGGTCGAACGAGAAAAAAATCGAAACCCAGCACATTAGGGCATGTTTTCTCAAATTTCCAAACGCAAAACATTACCTTATTTTGAAATTTTTAAGAGGATATTGGTATGCGTAACAAAATGTTAATGAATACAATGGTGTAGCATAAATAATACGAATAATAGTAATGAAAATAAATTGGATAAAAAGGGCAAATCAATGACATGTAAAATAACAATACATATAAGCAAGTAAAGTAAATATAGATATATTTAAAATAATGATGAAAACGTAAATAAATAAATAAAGAGAATGAATAAAATTTAAAAAATATAAAAGATGTATATATATATATATATGCATTTACGAAAATAAAATAGGTATATAGATATATGTAGACATGTATGTAAATTAAAACATATATATAAAATTATGAGTATGTATATATATACATACAAATAAGTTATAAAGATATATATATGTATATACGTGTAAATATATATTATAAAATATATGTATGAATATATGTACACAAAATTATAAAGTATAATAAAAAATACATAAGTAGGTGTGTATAAAAGAAATAATAAATCGAATAATAATGATAACTAATGAACCGAGCAAAACAAAACTAAAAAATAAGAAAATAAAAAAGGATAAGAATAAGAAAGTTGAATAAATAAATGAGCTAAACGGATTTAGGGACTTAATCGTAACCCAAAATAAATTTAAAGGATAAATTAAAATAAAGTAAACAAGTAAAAGACCAAAATGAAAGCGCGACAACTAACGAGGACCAAAATGGGAATAAAACCCAAATTCGGACACATGTCCATCGTTTTAGCGCATCAGTGAGCCAGGGACGAGATCGAAAAAAAAAACAATTTCAGGGCTAAATTAAAAGAAAACAAAAATGAACAAAAAGGAGTAAATTTAAAAGAAAATAAATATGGAAGGACCAGGGTCGCAAATAGACCCTTGGTCCAAAAACACGCGGATCCTTGAGGTCCAACGGGTCGGATCTCAGGTTGCTTCAAAAAGGCGCCGTTTTGGTGCTGAAGCTCCCCAGGTGAAACGTCGTATCAATCCCACTATAAATAATAAAAAAACCTAACAAAAAAAGCATTTGAAATGGTTTCAAAAAAAATTTCCCTTTTCTCTCTGAGTCTCCAGAGTCCGGCCATGAAAACCGACGCACCCCCGTCGTAGCTCCGCCGCAAGTGGGGGCCGGAGGTGCAAAGGTCGGCCTTTCTTAGCCCCACTTGGAGCTCGTCCCCTCTAGAACCCGGGTTCAACGTTGGATCCTCTAAAAGGTGGCCACAAACCCTAGAACCGAAGGGAAACCGTTCGGCTTCCCCTCCTCAGGCACGGCACAGGTAAACCCACTTTCCTTTTTTTTTTCTTTTCTTTTATGCTATTTCGAAATAGATATGTAACAGAGCAAGAAAAGCGAAAAAAAAAATTTGGCCATTACCTTTAATCCGTTTTTTTGTATATATTTTTTTAAATTTTTGAATACAGAAAATCCCCCCTTTTACATTTTTTTCTCGGCCTCTTATAGCTGATTTACACTTTTTACTTCTATTTCTATTACTGTTTCTTCCTCTATTCTTGCTGCTTGTTTTTGTCTTCTGTTTGCAGGTACATGGCAAGGTCAACTTGCCGTTTTGGTGAAAGGAGGGTTGGCGGTGGCAGATATCGGGCGTGGTGCACGCTGAAGGCGTACATGGGGTAGCAGCGGCGCGTTAGGGGTCAGGTGCCGCTCCAGGAACCCTAGGGTTTCTGGCATTCTGAAAATGTCTAAACACTTTGGACCATTTGGGCTTTTAAATTTTGGGTTGTAATATTTAGATTTTTTATTTATTTTGGTTTGGTTCTGGTTGCTCTATTGATTGGGTTACTGGGCTGGGCAAAAATTCGGGCTGTACAAGAGGAACTCACATGTGATCTCATGAAGGTTTGGATTGCTAAGTCATCGGACACACCCTTCATAATCATGGTGGTTGCATTAAATCTCTTCATAAAATCGCGGAGGGATTCATTTACTCACTATCGGATGGACATGGGATATGTTGAGGACTGTTGGGCTCTCTTGTTGGCCTAAAATCTATTCATGAATAAATTAGCCAGCTGATCAAAGCTACGAATGGACCCTTGAGGAAGCGACAAGTACCACTGTCGGTCAGTGTTGGATAGAGCCATGGAGAAGCTCTGCACTTGACAGCATTGGAAGCCCCACGGGTATTCATGTAATTGTAGTAAGAAAGATGATCTTCCGGATCTCCCACCCCATTGTAAGAGAGTTTGGGGAATTTGAAGGAGGCAGAGAGGTTGTGGGTCAAAACCGAGGCTTTGTTAGTCTTGAAACCCTTGACTTCTTGCAGCAACTCCAATTTAAGGGTTGCTATTTGCTCCTCAAAGAAAGCTACTTTGTTACGGGTCCCCTGATCCGAATGGTTGGTGAGTTGAACTTCTTCCATATCATCATCATCGTTATTGTCCTTCTAATTCTTGCGAACAGTGGACTGAGCCGAACCTTTCAGATGGAAAGGAGGGGGTAAGTTGGAATCCTTAGTAGCATCCTTGGTTGCTCGCAGTTCTGCAATTAATTGCTCGTTATGAGCATTCTGCAGATCCAACAGGCGTTGGCTCTCTTGTTGCTCTTGAAACTGGCGCTGCTGGGCTAGAAGCTATTCTTCCATGAGACGCATCTTCTCTTGCATCTCAGTGACTTGGTGCTAAGGGCCAGAGGCTTATTGTGGCATAAACTTTCAACCCTTCCCTACAAAACTCGTTTAGTTGTCTAATCTTTAATCCTAGTTGGGACAAAATTTTATGTTTGAAATGCTTGGTGATATAATCTGCAGACAACAGAGAAATCTTATTGTTCCTAAAACACCTATGTTCGTGATGGTATGTCTTAATACAGAAGCCATGTTCTCTAGAGTTGTAGCTTGCAAACAACCTCCGTGGACAACTACCAACGCAACCTACCCCGACTCTTTGCAAACACCCTTTGCAAATGCATATTTCTTAACTGCCTCTTTAAATTTTTTATTGCTCTCAAATCTCATACCTAGTTCACATATTGGCAAGATACAATTAGCATCATACTTCGGTCCAACACTCCTCCTAACAGAAAACTCGTCATCAGATTGCACATCACTATCATAATCTCCAGGATCATCAGAGTCCATGCCTTTACTAAAACCGTCATTCACAACACCATCACTAACCTTTAAATGACCTTCGATCCTAGTAGTTTCAACACCATCATTCACAATAGCATTTGGAGAATACAAGTCCAAATCATTTCCTATATTACTTGTTTTTTTTCTGTTTGTATTGCTTCAATTTTTTTTTGATTCCTCGAATCTCCTCATCTTCATTTTCACTCAAGCACTCAACATCAAATAATAAAGTGTCTCCTGATTCTATATTGTTCACTCTTTCAGCGTTATCATCTTCATCATCAACCTCATATACTCCCTCAACAATAGTGGATTTACCAGGCCTATCATGATATACACAATCCTCATGCCTCACAAGTTCAATCTCAATATTGTTAACATCAATATTACCTCCTTGGTTTTCACCTCTAAGGACTAAAAGATTATCATCCAACAATGGTCTAAATACAGATCTACAGTGCCCCATTTAACCAAAACGTCTATCAAGTCAGTTACACAGTAACCATCATTAACTAACATGAAACTGTGGGTAAAGTCAGTGGTAAATAAAGGGCACATCAACATACCCCAATTCTCTAACAAAGCCTTCTATAATAGAAAGAGATAGCATCTCAAGATCTACTTAAAAACTATTACTTCTGTCATTTACGTATACAATCTTCAACTCATATTGAAAATGGCCATCGAGAAATATTCTTACCATATATTTTCCCTTTGGTTGATCATCATCCATGTTGCATATAACAAAATTAAATTTAATGATTTTCTTCAACCATAATATACTGATATACATTGGATACGAGTATGACTTGGATGTTTAGTCATGTACTTGAAATAAAAAATTTGGATAAAAAAAGTTTATATAGTTTAGAAAAAGATTCTTAAGAACATAATGTAGCAGACCCAATTAGCCCGGGCCCGCATGAAGAACCCAAACCAAAAAAACCCAAATAAACAGTCAAGTGTTTTACAGGCCCAATAATATTAAACCTAAAAAACAATTAGCCCAAACCCCAATAGCCCATTAACTAAAATATAGCAGCAACCCTAGCACCATACACCCTAGCCGTCGTAGCCTCCATGCCTCCAGCAGGATTCCAGGCGCCGCACGTCTCGGGGCCAACCTTCTCTCCACGCACGCCGTACTCTTCATGAACACCTGAAAAAACGGACTAAGAGTCCACAAAGAAAAATATTGTAAAACTAATGTATTTTCTTAGGCTATAAAAAGCCTAAATCTATACATTGAGAAGGGGGAGATGGAAAAAAGAGACTGAAAATAAAGGCAAAGAGATAGAAAAATACGGAGATAATCTTGAATACAAAGTGTTTTTTTTAAGGTGATTTGCGTTTTATTTTCTTAGTCTATTCTATTTTTTTTCTTTTAACAAAAGCAAAGGAAAGAAACTTACCTTCGGAGCCCATCGCGTCGCATCTCCGATCGGTGAAAGCGCAGTGGAGACCGGTTGCGGCGGCGGTGCAAAGAGGGGCCTAAAAACCCTAGCAAAGGGCCTTCAGTTTTTTTTTTAATTTTTTTCCTTTTATTTGGTTTCAAATGGTTTTAGAAAAAAACTACTTTAAATAGCAGATTAAAACAGCGCCGTTTTATCCAGGCCTTGACCCGCGCGGTGACCTGACTCGGAGGGGAGGATCCGCGCGTTCTGGTCGAATGGGAGATTGGCGCGAATGGTCCATGCTGGTTGCGATGCGCTTCAGTCAAATCCCTTTTGTTTTTTTTAAATTTAGGCCGCATATTTAGTTTTTGTTTCAATTGGGTCCCTCGCCGCGCAGCGCATTGGAAGGACGGGATAATTTCCCTTTTGGTCCTCCATTGTTACGCGCGCATTCAAGTGGGCCCCTTTTTTTAAAATTTTATTCTAAATTCGCCCCATTGCTTCGTTTTTAACTCAATTTAATCCATTTTTTTGTTTTTATCATAATTATGCTATATCATTTTTTATTTTATCCTATTTATTGTTATTATTATTTCATTCATATATACGCCTATTTTAATCTACATGCTTATTTAATACATATATGTTTTAAGTTTTCATGAACACATGCATTCATACATTTTAAACTTTTTTACAGTTTTTTAGTTTTTAACTTTCTCATACTTTATATTCCATATATATACTTATACATTTTAAAATAGATACATATATACATACATGTTTTAGTTCTTATATACAAATATTTTATACATTTTCATATATTACATTTCCATAGTTTTTATAAATAAATATGTATATATATATGTATACATCTACATTTTATAATACATATGCATTTTTTTTACATATACATGTTTTTAGAAATTATTATAAATTTTGTTGTTTATTTGTACACTTATATGTGCATTAACGTATGCATATTTTTTTTATTTTTTTCGATTTTCATATTCACACCTACATGCATTTTTTTATATATTACATTCGTCATTTTATATGTATTATTGTATATGTGTTAAGTATATATGCATACCTATCTGCAAATTCATTTATTGTACTTGTATATATATTTGTAAATATTTATGCATATATGCTTTAAGTTAGAGTATCCATTTCATAATTGTACATTAATGTTTTGACATACATTTTAGAAAATATATTTGTTTTGGTTTTGCCAAAGCCTTAAAATCATTTTTTTTCTCAATTCATAAGTTTGTGAATAAAAGCAATATTCAAGGTTTTGGGATTTTCGAGGAAAATTGAGCCCTAACGTATTGGGTTCCGATTTTCTTTGTTGATTTCAAATAACCGAGAATATTCTTTATTTTAAATACACGAGCACCAAAAAAATCATTTTTGGGGACTTAATTTGTTGTGCCCTAACGTATTGGACGTGACATATTACTTCCTCAAAATGAAGATTTTCGTATAAAATGAGAATGACTTGAACAATTGATTATCCTTTTTCAAAATTCATCATTTGAGTTGATTTTAAAATCCTTTTAACCTTCGACACTAAGACATTAAATGATCAATTTGGTAGCGATTTTGGGCGTTATGAGGGTGCTAACCCTTCCTCGTGCGTAACTGACTCCTGAACTCGTTTTCTCAAAATTTGTAGACCAAAATAATTTTTAAGGTGAGCCGATCACACCTTAATAAAGGATCGGTGGCGACTCCAATTTTATTTTTAAAGTCGACAACTAAAATTTTTGTTTTAAAAAAAACGGTTTCGACACATAAAACATTGGACAAGCTGTTTAATATCCGCAACTTAACAATAAGAGGGTACTAATTCTATAATAAAATAATAGTTTAAATATAAAATTCATACATGAACTTATCCACTTTTTCTTAATTGATACTTAAAGTTTTTTTTTTATCTTAAATTGATATTTGAATTTTTTTTCCATCAACTAAATTAATATTTTCTCTAATATCATTTGTTTTTTAATGATGTGATAATGCTAACTAATCTGAAACATAAAAAAAGCGGTAAGTATCAATTTGAAAAAGTGAACAAATTCAAATACCAATTTTATATTTAATCCTTAAATAATCAAATGATCAGCACAACTTAAAATTTGAGAACTTTTTAATGAACATGTTTTGATGAATGGAATGTCTCTCAAAGGCAATCAGAGATGGTTTCCATTTCTTGAAATTTTCTTTAAAATTCTACTTTTATAAATATCACTATTCACATACTGTAAAAAATTTTGAAGTCCAATGTTGATAAGTTATAAAATCCCTTTCTTTTCCAGTTAACTTATTCTTGTTTTTCTAAAAAGTCTTGCCTGCCTTCCTATTTGAGTAGTCAACCTACAATGCAGAATTGATGGAAAATCACATAAGAACAATTTGGGTGTTGACAGCCTCTTCTGGCCTTTTATTTAGTTTAATGAGCCCCTGTATATGTCTATGTCCTTTTCTTTTTGTTAAAAATTCTTTAAAAAATATATGAAAGCTAATGATAGACCAATTTTTCATTTGAATAAATGAAAATATGAGAAGAGGACATCACAGAAAATTTTGATGAAATGGTTTCCACCAATATGAGAATCTTCCTTCAACTAATTTGACTTTGCCTGATTTTGGCTTTTGTTTTTGGGTAATTCACCAACAGTACAAAGAAAAAGAAAAGCTCTAGTGTGTGTTAGGTTAAAAGTAAATTTGATTAAATTGTATAGTTATAGATTTATGTCAATCTTTTACCACCATTAGATTTTTGATACAATTTAAAGAAAAACAAAATTGTTTTTGCTTATTTGTATATTTCCATCTAACTTGTTAAGAGGGGTGAATTGGTGGTTAAAAAGATATAAAAAAATATGAAAAGTAATGCGTATTCAAGAATTTATACTAGTTTGGCTCTGATTGTGTACCTCCACTACCTTAGCTTACCATAGCAAGATAGAACCCCTCCCCTTAAGCAAACTCTTACAAGCATGATAAAAAGGAATAAGGATTAAAAACACTTTTCAAAGGAAGATATTACATAACAACACAACACTTGGAAGAATGAAAGAGATTATTGCCTAAGTGTGAGTATGAAGAACAAAGAAAAGATTGGATTTTTGTACAATTGACTTTACAAACTCGTTTCTTGTCTTCAATATGGAGCTATTGACTTGTATTTATGCCTTCTAACAACTTTAGAGATATTGGGAGCAAATTAAAGTCTGTTGCTATAATAAATTCGAGTATTACTTGCAGACTGTAGACTTGTGTTGATAGAAGTCTTTGAAAATGTGACCGTTGGAGCCTAATGGATCGGTAAATGTCTAAGGGTTTCAAAGGGTTTGATTTGTGTCGATAGTTATATAGCTAGTGTAAATGCCCGATTTTGCCCGGGTCTAAAAGGCCCGAATAAAAAATAGGCCTATATGGTCAATTAATAGTCGGCCCAAAAATACATGGCCCAATAATGACCCAAATATAGTGGCCCAAAACAAAGGAAGAAACCCTAGGGTTTCTATGGAGTTCATCAGCGTTGTAGCCTGTCCGCGCCGCAGCCAAGAGCCAAATCTTCACCTGCAAGGAACAAACGCAAGAAAGGAAACAAAATCAAATATTTGTAAAACCAAATCAATATGAGCAGTTTTGATTTCTTTATATTTTTCTCATTATGGCTATAAGATAGCCATTGGTACACTGTAATCGGGATTCCGAATTCGAAAATCAATACAAAAAAGCTATTATTTTCACAGCAAACAGAATATCAAGAATACAAAGATCTATCAAAAAATCGAAAGGTTGATATTTTAGCATCATCCTATTCTATATTTTCTTTTATTTTTTTATTTTTTTTACTTAGCTAAAATACAGTAAAACAAAAAAAATAAAGAACTTATCTTCGCTCGCTTCTGAAACGCCGTTGAGGCGGCCGAGGTTTGTCTCCAAAGATAGACGATCGGAAGCCGAAGGATTTTTTGGGTTTTTGGGGTGTTTTGGTTCACTTTTGGAAGGTTTTAAGCCCAGATTCGGATTCAGAGGGATCAAAAAGGGCGAGTAGGGGTTTTTCCCCTTTTTCAGCCACCGCATATGGCGGTGCCGGTGCCGAAGACCGGTGGCCGAGGACTGGCCGATGACCAGACCTCTGGCCGGACGAGCTGGGAAGGGAGAGTTTTTTTTTGTTTTTTTTCAAAAAGAATGAAAAATGAAATTTTTTTAAAGTATTTTTGGCTTAAATAGCCTATCGAAACAACATCATTTCACTAAACCTCCCCAGGCACTAAAACGACTCGTTTTGGGGAGGCCGACCCGAATCCGACCCGACCCGGCCTAGGATCCGCGTGTTTTTGAGCGGAGGGGTAAATTGCGTTTTTAGCCCCTCCGCCTTTTAATGTCTTTACAATTAAGTTTTTTATTTTTTAATTCGCCCTTTTAATTTATTTTAAATTACTATTTGGTCCAATTTGAACAGCGCCGTTTTAGAGGAGAAGGGATAATTTCCTTTCTAGCCCCTCTACATTATTTGCACATTCAATATGGTCCTTTGGACTTTATTTATTTACGAATTTGCCCCAGATTTTTCATCTTCAGTTCAATTTAGTCCTTTTTATATATATTTTAAATTAGTTAATTTCCATGATAATTTTTTTATTTTTATAATTTATATATGTATAAATTTTTTCATATATATGTACATGTAAATATATTTATATATATATATTGGATATTTTATATATACTGAGTATATCTATGTTTTTATTTATTTTCAAAAATGCTTAAATCAGTATATATATATTTTTAAAACACATATCTTAATTTATATGCATATATTTTCTTTATTTTCATAAATGCATTATGTATTTTATATATATGAATTTTATAACCCAAAAGCTTTATGTATAAATTACTTTTATGTCTTTTATTTCTTCATAATTTCAAATGTATGTATATTTTGTACCTTTTATTCTATATTTTGTTTATTTTCTTTATTGATTTATGTTTACATTTATATTTTGTGCATTTGACACTTTACATGTCGTTGTTGTTTTTATGTACATTAATTTCGTTTATTTCTATGCCATTGTTGTATTAATATTGTATTTTACACTTAATGTAGCATTATATCATTTTTACTCGATTTTAAAATTTTCAAAATTGAGATAATACTTGTATTTAGGATTTTCAAGGAAATTGAGCCCTAAAGTATTGGGTTCCGATTTTCTTCGTTAAATCTAACAATCGAGAATTGCTCATTAATAAAAAAAGAAGATGAAAAGCTTGTTGTTGGGAATTTAGTATGTTGTATCCTAACATATTGGATGTGAAGTATTGATTTCTCAAGACAAAGATTTTTTTTAAAAAAAATAATATCAAAGGAAATGTTCCAAGTTTAGGATTTTGAGAGATTGTGCCCTAACGTATTGGGCCGCGATTTCTTAAATCTTAAATAAATGAATATTCTTTTGAATTTTTATGACACGAGTATTTTGGACTAATTCATTTTTGAGGAATTAGAATGTTGTGCCCTAATGCATTGGGTGTGACATTTTCTTTCTCCGAAATGATAAGAGTCTTAATAAGTAACGTTTTTTTAAGTTTTTATTAAGGACCATATTTTTAAATTTTGACATTAAGACACTAATTAATTAACTAGGTACCAATTTTGGGCGTTACGAGGGTGCTAACCCTTCCTCATACGTAATCGACTCTCGGATCCATTTTTCTAAAACTCGTAGACCAAAGCTATTCTTTTAGGTGATCCAATCACACCTCAATAAAAGATTGGTGGCGACTCCAATTTTCATCGACAACTAATTTTTGTTTTTTCAAAATAAAAGTTGGTTTCGACAGCTTGGCGACTCCACTGGGGACTTTTTTTAAAAAAATAAGAGAGTCGAGCCACAAAGTTGATTAATTTTCGTCTTATGGTCGAGAAAATATTTTTAAAAAAATTTATGAGATCCTTTTACATTCATTATTTTCTTACTTAATTGATTTAAATATTGTTTGCATTACACATTACATGAGTCGAATGATTTTACCCTTCTAAGTGGGAGTGAGAAACAATTCTTTCGTGAGGTTTTCACCTCCGTATAGGATAGTGGATCGCTTTCGGAGTACATCGGTACCTATGCCTTCGTGAGATTTTCATCTCTATATAGTCATAGGAAAAATGTATTCCCCTAAACCGAACTTGATCTATATGAGCCTATAATGGGTGAAGATCGAGGAATCTACTGGTTCGGGTACCTTTGCCCTAGAAGCCGAACTTCATATAGTGAACCTTAGGAATCCACCTTAAGTAGAACTATACTGAACCCTAGTAGATATCTAATTAGGTGTTTTACTATTTCTTGATTATATTTTATGTTGTTATATGACACTGACTTTTTGTGTTTTATTTTGATTGCATGACATGGCATTTCATTTCATCATAAAAGGCTTCGGTTCATATTCAGTTGCTAGATAGAAAGCTTATCATGGAAAAAGGGTTTCTTGATAAAGTGGAGGATAATGCGGCTGTCTGAACTTGGTCTGAAACATTGCAGCAAGAAAAGGGTGATAGTTTGGCTGACGGGTATGTATCGAAATTATGTGACTTTACTCGCATTAGTGTAACTCAAAACAATTTGCAAGAATTGAAGGAAATCTGGGATCTGTGGAATGACGAGGTTAGACAGCTATTTTATGATAATTATGAGGATTTACCTTATTTGCTTGACGTGAAGGTAGACAAGCGTTTGTTTCGAGCCCTCGCCCAATTTTGGAATCCTGCTTACAGTTGCTTCACATTTGGGAAAGTTGATTTGTTGCCTACGATAGAAGAATATGTGGCTTTACTCCGATGTTCAAAGTTTCAAGTGGACAGGGTTTACTCGAGAGCGATAAATGTACCAACCTTTTCAAAGAAGCTGATGAGTATAATGGGGATGAGTGAGTAGTGGGTTGCTACACGGATTAAGCAAAAGGGGGATAGTAAGTGCGTTCCTTGGAGGAGTTTGAAAGATGCAATTTTAACACACCCAGACGTGAGGAAGAGGTTAGATGACTTTGCGCTAAGTATATATGGCTTGGTTGTTTTCCCCAAAGCCTTGGGGCATGTTGATGAAGCAGTCACCGACTTATTCAACCGGCTTGATAAGAAGGTTACACCAATTTCAGCGATTTTGGCAGAAACTTTCAGGTCATTGAGTGCATGCCAAAAAGCTGGAGAGGGAAGATTCATTAGGTGTGCACAACTTCTACTCGCATGGTTTCACAGTCACTTTTGGAAGGTGGATAAGGTTTCGTATCGGGTTTTCTCTGAAAATTATTCACCACTAAAGGAGATAGTAGCTACGCCGAGAAGAGACGACATTTCGGAGGAGAAGTGGATAGTAATTCTTCAAAATCTTCAGGAGGAGGATGTTGAGTGGAGAGCTCCTTGGTTGCTTCCAGATGAGACCCTCTATAGGTGTGGCAAATTCGATTGGGTTCCACTACTTGGAATTTGAGGAGCTGTTGGATATGCCCCATTATTGGTGCTAAGGCAGTATAGGTCAAGGCAATTTATACCTGCGACCCAAGGGATAGCTGATTGTGAATTTTCATACAGAGATGATGGTTATAGAAAGAAGATTCAAGAGATGTCTAGTGCATGGAAACAGACTCGTCGAATGAAGAAGATAGCGGTGGGTTCGATGACAACTCCCGAGTATAATGAATGGTGGGTTAGGAGAATTAACGACAATGTACCCAAGATAAGTTAGGAAAATAGCCAGTCAATAGAGGAATATTTGCGGTCGTCCCTTCTGAGTTGGAAATCATAAGACAAGATTTTGAAAGAAGAAATGCAGATTTAGAAAAGAAGATAGAGCGAATGGAGGAAGAAAAGACGAACTTGAGATTAGACATAGACATTCAGAAACTCGAAACTGAGAAATTAAGGAAAGAGAAAAATAAGGCTGAGGAGGAGTAGGGTAGTCTGAAGTCGAATTATAAAAAGTTACGTCTGTCAATAAGAATTGCCGGGCTGGGAAAAACTTCAGAGCAATGGCGTGAAGAAATTCGAGAAGAAAAAGACAAAGCCGAAAGGTGGGAACGGAAATTCCAAGAGATACAGATGCGAAACGAGGCTTTAGAGAAAAGTTTATTAGATAGCTAAAGAGAAAAAAATGAATTAAAGGATAGGGTGACTGAGTTGGAAAGATCTCTTCATCAGTATAGAAATCGAAATGCTACAATAGAGTTGGAAGCAAGCTTGAGCAAGATTGAGGAAATGAAGAAAAGAATCGAAGAGCTAAAAATGACGTTACAAAATTGAGAGGTCCAGATTAAGTACTTGAAAGCAAATGAAAGTTGTAATAAGGAACAGCTCCACTACTGTCAGAGTCAAGTTAGGAGCAGAGATCATCTTATGGAGGAAGCTGTGGTCCAGATTCGAGGAGTAGCTGATCACATCTGAGACTTTAGCGAGCAGTGACATCTTTGAGTGTGAAGTATGAATTAGAATCGGATCGGGGACAAGAATTAGCTTTGTTACTTAGAAAGATTAGAGTTCTGGGTACTAGGGCAAAGTCTTATTTGTAATTCACTTTATGTAAAGAAATTTAATTTCTAGTAAAGTTTTCTTAAATGGAATTGAATCAAAATTGTCGCCTTTTTGCATTCATTTCATGCATTGCATTTGCTTCATATGCATTAAAAAATACTAAAAAATTCTAATTAATTCCTCAGATAATCTGGAAACCAACCAACCTACCAAACATCGCTACGGTACTCGATCAAAAACTAAAGACATGGACAAAACGCTAGAACAGTTCCAAAGGGAAATGCAAGATCAGCTTCAACAACAAATGAATGAGCAGCTTGAGAAGATTCAACAAAAAATGATGGATAAAATAATGGAATCTCAGGGGAATATGATGGCTAAGTTAACTCAGTTGTTGACTGGAGAAGTTGATAAAGGGAAAAGCTCTGTGGTTAATGTTGAGGAAGGAGACAGTGAGGGACCTATCTATCCTCCAGGCTTTACCCCTCAGCAAGTTGACGTATATCTGCACAAATCATCTGTCACCATTAAGCCTCAGCAATTTCAGGCCGACATGGCAACACCAATGAATTTTCAGGCTGGATCAGGCTCTAACCCCAGAGACAACCTTGTTAATCCTGCTGTCCTTGATTTCGATGAAACAGCTGAAAAGGAGAAAATGAATGATGAATTGTCAAAACTATTAGAGGAAAAGTATAAGTGGCTGGAAGAGAAATTTAGAGCGATGGAATGTGCCGAGAGCTACTATGGGATGGATGCTAAAGAATTAAGCTTGGTTTCAGATTTAGTACTCCCTTACAAGTTCAAAATGCCAGAGTTTGAGAAGTACAACGGAACTAGTAGCCCCAAAGCTCATATTACCATGTTTTGTAGGTGAATGACTGGGCATGTTAATAACGACCCACTGCTGATACATTGCTTCCAGGATAGCCTCACAGGGGCAGCGTCCAAGTGGTACAATCAATTGAGCCGTACCAAGATTAATTCGTGGAGAGATTTAGCACAGACATTCATAAAACAATACAGTCATGTGACTGATATGGTACCTGAAAGAATCACTCTACAAAATATGAAGAAGAAACCTGGTGAAAGTTTTAGGCAATATGCACAGAGGTGGAGGGAGGTTGCTATCCAAGTTCAGCCGTCTCTTCTAGAAAGAGAGATGACAATGCTCTTTGTTAACACATTAAAGACTCCATTTTTTACTCACATGTTGGGAAGTGCTACTAAAATTTTTTCCGACATAATTATGAATGGTGAAATGATAGAAAATGCTATCAGAAACGGAAAGATAGATGCGGGAGAAAGTAGCGGAAGGTCAGCATCGAAGAAAAAGGAAAATAAGGTCAATAACGCCAATTATTTAAAGACGATTACGGTAAATCAGCCGAGAAAGGTGGTTGTTGACAAACAAGGAACTGACACAAGGCAAAGCAAGGAAAAGCCCCAATTTACACCCATTTCAATATCGTATAAGGATTTGTATTAAAAGTTATTCAATGCACACGTAGTTTCTCCTTTTTTTTTACAACCTCTACAGCCTCCGTACCCCAAGTGGTACGATGCAAACGCACAATGCGATTATCATGCGAGAATCATGGGGCATTCCATAGAATATTGTACGGCATTCAAAAAGCTGGTAGAAAGACTCATAAGCATGGGCGTTGTTAAATTGGATGATTCACCTAAGACAGAGAATCTGTTACCTAATCATAATAGAGTGAACATGATAGGTGGGAGCATGGGTAGAAAAATCAAGGAAGATATTACAGAAGTGAAAATTCCTTTGAGATGGGTCTGGAGGAAGATGGTAGAAAGGGGATTATTTGTTTCAGAGAGAAGCTTTGAAGGGGTGGAAAACTACTGTGAGTTCCACCATGTGGAGGGACATGAGATTCAAGAATGTATAGAATTCAGAGCCTTGGTTCAATGCATGATGGATAACAAGAAAATGGAGTTTTACGAAGAAGTTAAGGAGGAAGGGAGTATTTGCACATCCGAATCCACGAAGTTGCCAAGAGTAACGCAGCCGGTGGTCATCATTTTGCAACCAAAGAATAATGAAGTGAGAACCCTAGTAATGCCAATGATCATAATAAAGAAACCTACAACCTTTTCTTACCAAGATAGTAGGAGGGTTTCGTGGAACTAGGAGTGCAATACAACTGTCCCTGGAAAGGAGACTGCAAAGGACCAAGGTGTGAGTGCTGATCTAGAACCTATGAAAGGAAAGGTCATAGCAGTGGAACAAAAATGGAAAGTAGCTGAGCCTGTGCTATCTATCAATGAGCCAGGGAAGGAGGAAGAAGCCATGGAGTTCCTCAAATTTTTGAAACAGAGAGAGTATAATATGGTCGAACAGTTGCATAAACAACCGGCTCGCACATCCGTACTAGCCTTGCTCTTGAATTTCGAAGTACACCGTAGTGCGTTGATGAAGGTGTTGAACGAAACCTATGTAGCCAATGATATTTCTGTCAATAAATTGGATCGGTTGGTCAATAATATCAATGCTGATAACTTCATATTCTTCAACGATGATGAGATACCACTTGGGGGCATGGGATCTACTAAAATTTTGCATATCACTACACGATGCAAGGGGTATACATTGCCAGGAGTGTTGATTGACAATGGATCAGCTTTGAATGTGTTGCCATTGTCCACACTTAACAGACTTCCCATAGACAGCTCGCACATGAAAACATGCCAAAATATAGTGAGGGCATTTGATGGTTCAGAAAGGAAGGTCATGGGATTTTCTTGTGATGGATATCAAACCCTCATACAATTTCTTACTAGGGAGACCATGGATACATTCGGCGCGGGCCGTACCTTCATCATTACATCAAAAATTAAAGTTGGTGTCAGAAGATCGGTTGGTGACCATAAACGCTAAAGAGGATATTATAGCGGCCGTATCCAATGAGGCGCCGTATGTGGAAACCAATGACGAGGCGGTAGAATGCTCCTTTCGATCTCTGGAATTTGTAAATGCAACATTTATTCCTGAATGGGGTAAAATTTTGGTGCCTAAAATATCCAAAACTACAGAGATGGGTTTGCAATTGTTGTTGGAGAAAGGAGCTTTACCCCAAAGAGGATTAGGGAAATACCTTCAAGGAAAGATTGGGGTTCTAGCACTAAAAGAAAAACAAGACAACTTTGGTTTAGGGTACAAGCCAGATAGAGGACAGAAAAAGAAAGAGTTAGAGAAAAGGCAGGAAAGAAGAAAAGCGCACCTAAGTGGAGAAAAAACTAAATAGGAGCCAATGATGATTCCCCACATATCCAGAACGTTCGTATCTAGAGGGGTCATTCATTCTGATAGAAGGATACTGATGGAGGAAAGCATCGAGGAAACACTGGAAAATGTGCACATCAATGCCATTTGTGAGGGTACAAAGGAAGAAGGAAGTTTGTCAAACATTTGTTCTTATGAGCCTGGGAGTGTTCTAGATAATTGGACTGCGGAAGAAATACCTGAAGTCTTTAGAACTGTCTCAGAGTAATATTCAGAACAAACTTGTTGTTTTAGCCTAGAAATAATAAGAACTCTTTTGTGAAAAAGGCTTACGTTCAAGCATCATTATTTTAATAAAACACATCTTTGCAATTCTTCAAGCAAATATTCTTTATTCTTTCCATACGAGTAAATATTATATAATTATTCTTCCATTTATAACCATATTGCACAAATAATTGTACATTAATTCATACATTCTTTTGTAACCATATTAGGTCCTTATATATCAATGACGTGAATGACGCTGCTACAAACTCAGAGTTTCCTTTGGAACGAAACATGTGTTTAGAGGGATTACAAGAATTTGAAGATGACGTAGATTGTGGTTTATCTTTGGACTTGGTGAGGATGGTAGAACAAGAGGAAAAACAAATTGTACCTCACAAGGAAACAATAGAAGTTGTGAGCTTGGAAGAAGGGAAAGAGGTGAAAATCGGAACTGAGATCTCTGCAAAGACAAGACGAGACCTCATTGAATTACTCCAAGAATTCAAAGATGTCTTCGCATGGTCATACCAAGATATGTCCGGGCTGAGCACTGACATTGTGGTACATCGCTTGCCCATAAGGAAGGATTGCAAGCCGTTCGTGAGAAGCTCGAAGGATGAGGCGATATTGTGCTTAAAATAAAGAGGAAGTCAAGAAGCGGTTTGATCTTTGGATTTTACAGAGGTCAAATATTCTGAATGGGTAGCCAACATCATTCCAGTCCTGAAAAAGGATGGAAAAGTACGAATGTGCGTGGATTACAGAGATTTGAACAAGGCTAGCCCAAAAGACAATTTCCCATTACCGCATATTGACACGTTGGTAGACAATACGGCGGATATTCACTGTTTTCTTTCATGGATGGGTTCTCAAGATATAATCAAATAAAGATGCATCCTGAAGATATGGGAAAGACTACGTTCATGTGAGGAACATTCTGCTATAAAGTGATGCCCTTTGGGTTAAAGAATGCAGGAGCAACATATCAAAGAGCCATGGTAGCCTTGTTCCATGACATGATGCACAAGGAGATTGAGGTTTATGTTGATGATATGATTGTCAAATCCAGAACAGAGGAGAAACATGTGCAGGTCCTGAGGAAGTTGTTCCTAAGACTAAGAAAGTTTTTGCTCAAACTCAATCCAACAAAATGCACCTTTGGAGCCAGGTCAGGAAAGTTGTTGGGCTTCGTAGTCAGTGAGAAAAGAATTGAGATTGACCTAGACAAAGTTAGGGCAATACGGGATTTACCGCCACCACGTACTCAGAAAGAAATTTGAGGTTTCTTAGGAAGATTGAATTATATTACTCGGTTCATTTCACAGTTGACCGAGAAATGTGACTCCATATTTCGTCTTTTGAAGAAACATAACTCAGGTCTTTGGAATGAAAAATGTCAGGAAGCTTTTGAGAAGATAAAGCAATACTTATCCAAGACTCCAGTACTGTCACCGCCCAGCCCGGATAAACCATTGATTTTGTATCTAACGGTGTTCGACAACTTCATGGGATTTGTGTTGGGTTAGCATGATGAGACTAGAAAGAAAGAAAATGCAATATACTATCTCAGTAAGAAATTTACTGATTGTAAAATGAGATACTCGTCTATCGAAAAATTATGTTGTGCCTTGATTTGGACGACGAAGAGATTGAGGCAATACTTGCTTTATCATACGACTTGACTGATTTCAAAATTAGACCCTTTAAAGTATATGATGGAGTCAACGGCATTGAATGAAAGAATGGCTAGATGACAAATCTTGCTCTCCGAGTTCGATATGATATATGTGAGTCAAAAGGCCATCAAAGGGAGTGCAATAGCAGATTTCTTGGCTAGCAGAGCTTTAGAAGATTATGAACCGCTGGACTTTGACTTTCCAAATAAAGACTTGATGTATGTGGCAAATGTTGGAGAGGATCCCTAGGAAAATCATTCTTGGAGGTTAAACTTTGACGGAGCTACGAATGCGTTAGGCAATGGAATTGGGGCAATCCTGATATCTCCAAATGGAGATTATCATCCTTTCACCAGCAAGTTGGATTTTGATTGCACCAATAACATGGCTGAATATGAAGCTTGCATCATGGGTATCCGAGCGTCCATAGAATAGAAAATCAAGACACTAGAAGTATATGGAGACTCAGCATTGGTAATATACCAACTAGAAGGGGAATGAGAAACGAGAGACCCCAATTTGATCCGTTATCAGAGATTGGTTCTGGAATTGATTGAAGAGTTTGACAACATTACCTTTTACTATCTCCCACGGGAAGAAAATCAGATGGCTGATGCTCTTGCTACTTTAGCCTCCATGATGGAAGTGAATAAATTAGAGGATATAAAGCCCATTCAAATTATTATTTATGAGATCCCGGCTCACTGCTACAGTATGGAAGAAGTGGAGAATGATAATTGCCCCTGGTACCAAGATATATTGCTATATGTGAAGAATCGCGAATTTCCTGATCAGGCAACGGAGAATGATAAGAGGACATTAAGGAGGTTAGCTATTGACTATGTCCTAGATGGAGAGATTCTATATAAAAAGGGAAAGGATCGAGTACTGTTGAGATGTGTGGATACTGTGGAGGCCGTGGAGGCTGTGGAGGCTAAAGAAATTTTAGAAGAAGTCCATGAGGGTATTTGTGGAATAATGGATTCACCATGACTAGACAGATCATGAGATTTGGATATTACTGGTCCTCTATGGAAGGAGATTGCATCAACCATGCCAAGAAGTGCTACAAATGCCAAATTTATGGGGATAAAATGCACGCACCTCCTTCACCTCTTCATGTTATGACTTCTTCGTAGCCTTTTTCCATGTGGGGAATGGATGTCATTTGGTCAATATCGCCAAATGCTTCTAATGGACATCATTTCATTTTCGTGGTTATTGACTACTTCACTAAATGGGTAGAAGCAGCCTCATATGCTAATGTTATGAAGTCAGCAGTCAGTAAGTTTTTAAAGAAAGAGATCATATGTTGATATGGAATGCCTGAAAGGATCATATCTGACAGTGCGCTGAATTTGAATAACAACACGATAGCGGAAGTCTGCAACCAGTTCAATATTAGACACCATAATTCATCACTGTATCGTCCAAAAATTAATGGTGCAGTAGAGGCGGCCAACAAAAATATCAAGAAAATTGTGGCGAAATGGCTGAAACTTACAAGGATTGGCATGAGAAGTTATTATTCGCTCTTCTTGCTTACCGAACATCTATCAGGACTTCTACTGGAGCAACACATTTTTCTTTAGTTTATGGGATGGAAGCAGTTTTACTCATCGAAGTATAATTCCGTCTCTCTGGGTTTTGGCTGAATTAAAATTGGATGAGGTCGAATGGATCCAATCTCGGTATGATCAGTTGAACCTGATAGAAGAGAAAAGACTAAAAGCTATTCGTCATGGTCAAATGTATCAGAGGCGAATGATGCCAGCTTATAATAAGAAGGTTCGTCCCAGAGAATTTCATTAGGGGGATTTGGTGTTGAAAAATATCCTCCCTTTACAAAAGGATTTTAGAGAGAAATGAATGTCAAACTGGGAAGGACCTTATGTTGTAAAAAAGGCTTTTTCTAGAGGTGCTTTGATTTTGGGTGAAATAGATGGTAAAAACTTACTGAATCTTGTAAATTCAGATTCAGTCAAGAAATATTTCACTTGAAGGAAAAGAAGGAATCAAAGTGAAAACCCACAAAAGGCGCTTTAAATCAAAAAAAATGGAGAGGCCAAGGTGAAAACCCGCAAAGGGCGCCTTGAGACCAAAGGGGATTTGAGTTGAAAACCCGAAAAGGGCAGCTCAAACATTGATCAGATTGGGGCATGTGGTGATCTTGCTATACCTAAATCAATAGGGAAAGGATATACGACATCTTGGGGCATCGAAAAAGTACTGTGGATCTCCTAAACACATGTTAAATTCAAAATGATTCTTAGTTTGCACAGAGAAGTTCAAGCTGTGATATCCAAGGCACCTAGTCTTCATATTACTTATACAGAATTTGTTTGTTCTTGTAATACTTTATTCTTCATTGTTCTTGAATATCTTTTTCTTTTCAAGACACTTGCTCTCAATAAATTCCTTTTCTTTTATTTATATTTGATAATTCATTTCTGGGTCAGTATTATCTTGGTGCGAGCATGTTGCATTAGAATAATGATTAATGGACTAATAAATTTTCACAAAGGAAGTTCTGCATATTACTCTAGAAGTTTCTAAATAATACAGGAACCTGAAATAGGACTATTGTTTAGAACGCACCAAGTTTAAAGGCTGGAAATCTAAGAAGGAAGAGTCTAAATTAAGAGTTTCTCTTTAGATTTTGTTGATTGAACAACATGTCAGTTTGGTGATAAAGCTTAAATGAACAAGCAAGTAATGATCACCAGGCAATGGAAGAGGTTACCTCGGAGAAAAGAGTCTTCATTTGCGTATGAGGCTTTGGTACGACACCCTGGGAATAGTGTAAAAGACCAAAAAGATTTAGATCCTTGAAATGTTATAGGAGAGGATTGAGGAAAAGCCATATATTTCTACCCTTGGGTTACAGTGGGAGAATGATGGTTCAAATTTTGTGCCCCAGTGGATTGAACTTTGAGGTTTACAGTGGGGGCAATCTGACTATGTGTTTTCTTGAAAACGCCAACTAAGTAAGAAAACGTTGTAGCACGTCAGTGTTAAAGCCTTAATAAACTTTGAGCAATGACAACCTAGGTGGGATCATTTTCGAAAAAAATTTATGCATTCATGCAAACACCATTCATACATGTCTGGTTAAGATCGTTTGATGCATTTTTGATCATGCCATCCTCATCTTAGGCATAATTGGGTTCATCATACAGTTCATGTTTCACAAAAAATAGATCGGTGAAATCATAAAGCCTTATCTCCCTAAGCAATAGTGGAGCAGGTTAAAAAGCAGCAGATATTGTCTTCATGTATTGGCGTGAAGTAGATCGAAGATAGTAGATCTCGTCTTCCCATACTGGTGGCGAAGTAGATCTAAGAAAGTAATCTTGTCTTCATGTATTGGCGTGAAGAAGATCGAAGAAAGCAGATCTTGTCTTCATGTATTGGCATGAAGTAGATCGAAGATAGTAGATCTTGTCTTCATGTATTGGCGTGAAGTAGATCGAAGATAGCAAATCTTGTCTTCCCATACTGGTGGCGAAGTAGATCGAAGAAAGCAGATCTTGTCTTCATGTATTAGCATGAAGTAGATCGAAGATAGCAGATCCTGTCTTCCTATATTGGTAGGAAGTGGATCGAAGATGCAGATCTTGTCTTCCCATACTGGTGGCGGAATAGGTCGAAGAAAGCAGATCTTGTCTTCATGTATCGGCATGAAGTAGATCAAAGGTAGCAGATCTTGTCTTCTCATACTGGTGGCGGAGTAGATCGAAAAAAGTAGATCTTCTCTTCATGTATCGGCATGAAGTAGATCAGAGGTAGCAGATCTTGTCTTCATGTATTGGCGTGAAGTAGATCGAAGATGACAGATCTTGTCTTCATGTATTGGCATGAAGTAAATCAAAGATAGCAGATCTTGTCTTCCCATACTGGTGGCGAAGTAGATCGAAGATACAAGTCTTATCCTCCTAAAGTTGCAGTGGAGCAGATTGAAGATGGCGAATCTTATCCCCTTGAAGTTGCAGTAGGGCAGACCCAAAATGGCGAATCTTATCTCCCTGAAGTTGCAGTGGAGTGGATTAAAATCACAGATCTTATCTCTCTGAAGTTGCAGAGAGCAGATCTCATCTAGTCTTATCTCCCTAAAGTTACAGTGGAGCAGACTGGATAAGCAGGTCTTATCCCCCTGAAGTTGCAGTGGGGCAGACCCAAAATGGTGAATCTTATCTCCCTGAAGTTGCAGTGGAGCAGATTTAAGCCTATAATCCTATCTCCCTTAAGTTGCAGTAGAGTGGATTAAAAATAAATTTTATCTCTCTGAAGTTGCAGAGAGCATATCTCATCTAGTCTTATCTCCCTGGAGTTGCAGTGGAGCAGACCCAAGAAAACAAGTCTTATCTTTCTGAAATCACAGTAGAGCAGATCGCATCAAGTTGCAGCACATCAAGTTGAAGTTATAAGTCTTATCTCTCTGAAGTTACGGTGGAGTAGATTGAAGCACTAGCTCCTATCCATCTAAAGATGCAGTAGGAAGGAATGAGGCTACTTGAAGAAGAAGAGTACCAAGGCCCAGCACGACCGAGCAAAATTGGGCAATTTTAAGGTCTTTGCTCCTTCCCTGTTACACAACAACGAGCAAAGAGGGGCAGCTGTAAATGCCCGATTTTGCCCGGGTCTAAAAGGCTCGAATAACAAATAGGCCTATATGGTCCAATTAATAGTCGGCCTAAAAATACATGGCCCAATAATGACCCAAATACAGTGGCCCAAAACAAAGGAAGAAACCCTAGGGTTTCTATGGAGTTCATCAGCGTTGTAGCCCGTCCGCGCCGCAGCCAAGAGCCAAATCTTCACCTGCAAGGAACAAACGCAAGAAAGGAAACAAAATCAAATATTTGTAAAACCAAATCAATATGAGCAGTTTTGATTTCTTTATATTTTTCTCATTATGGCTATAAGATAGCCATTGGTACACTGTAATCGTGATTCCGAATTCGAAAATCAATACAAAAAAGCTATTATTTTCACAGCAAACAGAATATCAAGAATACAAAGATCTATCAAGAAATCGAAAGGTTGATATTTTAGCATCATCCTATTCTATATTTTCTTTTATTTTTTTTATTTTTTTTACTTAGCTAAAATACAGTAAAAAAAAAATAAAATAAAGAACTTATCTTCGCTCACTTCTGAAACGCCGTTGAGGCGGCCGAGGTTTGTCTCCAAAGATAGACGATCGGAAGCCGAAGGATTTTTTGAATTTTTGGGGTGTTTTGGTTCACTTTTGGAAGGTTTTAAGCCCAGATTCGGATTCAGAGGGATCAAAAAGGGCGAGTAGGGTTTTCCTTTTTCACCACCGTGATATGGCGGTCTTGGTCAAGACCGGTGGTGAGGATCGCCGATGACCGGACCTCCGGTAGGACGAAATGGAAAGGAGAGTTTTTTTGTTTTTTTCAAAAAGAATGAAAAATGAAATTTTTTTAAAGTATTTTTGGCTTAAATAGCCTATCGAAACGGCATCGTTTCACTAAACCTCCCCAGGCGCTAAAACGACGTTGTTTTGGGAGGCCGACCCGAATCCGAGCCGACCCGACCTAGGATCCACATGTTTTTTAGCAGAGGGGTAAATTACGTTTTTATCCCCTCCGCCTTTTAATGTTTTTACAATTAAGTTTTTTTATTTTTTAATTCACCCTTTTAATTTATTTTAAATTACTATTTGGTCCAATTTGAACGGCGCCGTTTTAGAGGAGAAGGGATAATTTCCTTTCTAGCCCCTCTACATTATTTGCGCATTCAATATGGTCCTTTGGACTTTATTTATTTGCGAATTTGCCCCAGATTTTTCATCTTCAGTTCAATTTAGTCCTTTTTTATATATATTTTTAAATTAGTTAATTTCCATGATAATTTTTCTTTATTTTTTTATAATTTATATATGTATAAATTTTTTTCATATATATGTACATGTAAATATATTTATATATATATATATTGGATATTTTATATATACTGAGTATATCTATGTTTTTTATTTATTTTCAAAACGCTTAAATCCAGTATATATATATTTTTAAAACACATATCTTAATTTATATGCATATATTTTTCTTTATTTTCATAAATACATTATGTATTTTATATGTATGAATTTTATAACCCAAAAGCTTTATGTATAAATTACCTTTATGTCTTTTATTTCTTCATAATTTCAAATGTATGTATATTTTGTACCTTTTATTCTATATTTTTGTTTATTTTCTTTATTGATTTATGTTTACATTTATATTTTGTGCATTTGACACTTTACATGTCGTTGTTGTTTTTATGTACATTAATTTCGTTTATTTCTATGCTATTGTTGTATTTATTATTGTATTTTACACTAAATGTAGCATTATATCATTTTTACTCGATTTTAAAATTTTCAAAATTGAGATAATACTCGTATTTAGGATTTTCAAGGAAATTGAGCCCTAACGTATTGGGTTCTGATTTTCTTCGATAAATCTAACAATCGAGAATTGCTCATTAATAAAAAAAGATGAAAAGCTTGTTGTCGGGAATTTAGTATGTTGTACCTAACATATTGGATGTGACGTATTGATTTCTCGAGACAAAGATTTTTTAAAAAATAATAACAAAGGAAATGTTCCAAGTTTAGGATTTTGAGAGATTGTGCCCTAACGTATTGGGCTGCGATTTCTTAAATCTTAAACAAATGAATATTCTTTTGAATTTTTATGACACGAGTATTTTGGACTAATTCATTTTTGAGGAATTAGAATGTTGTGCCCTAACGCATTGGGTGTGACATTTTCTTTCTCCGAAATGATAAGAGTCTTAATAAGTAACTTTTTTTTTAAGTTTTTATTAAGGACCATATTTTTAAATTTCGACATTAAGACACTAATTAATTAACTAGGTACCAATTTTGGGCGTTACGAGGGTGCTAACCCTTCCTCGTATGTAATCGACTCCCGGATCCATTTTTGTAAAACTCGTAGAACAAAGCTATTCTTTTAAGTGATCCAATCACACCTCAATAAAAGATTGGTGGAGACTCCAATTTTCATCGACAACTAATTTTTGTTTTTTCAAAATAAAAGTTGGTTTCGATAGGTAGAAGGTGCAAGGAAGCTAAAAATGCTCACTGGCTTACTTGTATCAGTAGAAGGGTTCCGAAGTATTACTACAAGTCTACCGCTACAAGTGCTAAAGTTTCGATAGAAGAGCCTCCAAGTACCGGTAGAAGTTTGAATGAAATTTTGGGATGCTCTTTGACTTACTTCTATCTAAAAAAATATGCACTTGTATCGACAGAAGTATCCCAATAGGTAAAATTGGTTCTGAATCAGTATTTTTTAAATCTAAGTTTATAATAACTTTAAAAATAATTTTATAAGCTTATATAAATTATTGCCGATTTGACTAAATGAAATTTTATAATTTAACTTTTTAATATAAAAACATTTGAAAAACTAAAGCTAACATAATTTAAATTTCATGTCATCACAAAATGCAAAGTATGAGTATAGATTGAAGAAAAGGGGCTTTAAGCCATCTTAATAAAAATATAATTTATTTAAAATCACCTTTATATTTTTTTCCTATTAAAAAGAGATCAAATAATCTCAAGAAACAAACTCCAAATAGGCAACTGCATCCTTTTCAAGTAGATAAAGAGCCACGATCGAAGGTGCGGGGAAAGTCACCAATTTAGTCACACGATGAAGTAATAGACAGTCTAATCTCTTTCACAATTGTTGGCAATCTATCATTATCATACTAATGTTCTAACATGTTAACAAGCTCCATATTTTCGCATTCCACCTACAGTTTTGTATGACTAGAATCCCATGCTAACTTCAAGCCATCTAACATTACCCAATCTTCAGCAATAAAGATAGAACAATTACCAACAAATTTGCCATAACCGAGCAACCATCTCTTGTTATGATCACGCAAAAATCCACCCGAACTAGCTCTCCCCGCCATTTCTTTAATTGACTCATCATTATTGAGTTTGGTCTACCCCAAATGATACATGCATAGATGGGTAAAATCTATTGAAGTTGTTAGGGATCGACCCGATTAAGCAACAAGTAACAAAAATAGCGGAATAAATTGAGAAATTGAACACACAAATTTAACGTGGAAAAACCCCTCCAAAGAGGATAAAAAAACCACGGGTAAAGATAAGTTTACTATAATGGCAAAAGAACGAAGAGTACAAAAGATGGAGATAAAACTAAACCCTAAAAAACCCGAAAACAAAGAACCCTCAAAACGTAAACACAAAATTCTCTAAATGTGTTATGAGTTCTAATATCTAATGGGTGCCTTTTCTAAGGTTGTAAAAGAGCCTATTTATAGGTTAAATTCATATGTCAAATAATAATAAAATAATCTAAACTAATCAGTGTTTGACTGAAATAAATAAACAGGGTTTAACTAAAAGATTATTTTTCAAATTTGACTGAAAGTATGAGTCATACTTAACAAATCTCCACCTTGACTCATATTTCTACAACGCCATCTTTGCCAAAGCTCGCCACGAGCCTATCTTGAACTATGCAGGGAATTAACTAGGTCGAATCTGTGCTTAGAAACTGGAAGACTTCTAGCCTTCAACTTGTACACCGCCAAATCAAAACTAACCCGGGTCTGATTTTCACGAACACAGTGCCCTAACTTTTCAAAACCTGCATCCAAAAGAGAACCTCTCTTCAACAAAACGGTCATACATTTTTCCCTCCTATGACCAAGTTGCCTTCGCTCCAAACGAGTTGACTTCTACTCTGTAACGGACGAGGGACGTCCGATTTCATCGGTCACTGTAGAACCTTCCATAATATAAAGACTGTCATTTCTTTTACCTTTTAACAAAATGAGAGCTTCATGAGATACTCTAATGTCGCGTGACTCGATGTTGATTTTGCATCCTTTCAAGTCTAAAATACTCAAGAAGATGAGATTTTTTCGTAAATCAGGTACATACCTGACATCTGAGAGTGTCCTAATCGTCCTATTGTGTATCCTAATTTTAACAGTACCAATACCAATTACCTTACTATATGAATCGTTTCCCATTAAACAACTCCACCTTCAACTGAACTGTATGTAGAGAACCATTCTCTATTGGGACACATGTGGAAAGAACATCCCGAATCTAGGATCCACTCGAACGTGAGCTTGGAGTTATCGCTCGTTGACACTAACAAGAAACCACCATCGCTTTCATCGATCAAATTAGCACCAGCTACATCTTCCTCGTTACTCTCAGTAGCTCTTTTATTTTGCAGTTTATAACAATCTGCTTTGACGTGACCTAAATTTTTACAATAGCGACACCTTTTGTCTCGTTTCTTTGATGCTATCAAAATGAAAGCTTGCCTATCTGCCTTGCTATCCAAATGAAGCTCATTGTCGAGTTTGTCTCTACTCAACAAATGACCCTTCACATCTTCGAACGAGAGTTTATCTCCGCCATAAATCAGGGTCTCCCTAAAAGACTTGTATGAAGGGGGTAAAGAGAAAAATAATAGCATAGCTTGATCTTCATCATCAGTATGAACCTCAACGTTCTTTAAATCATTTAAAAGAGTAATGAATTGACTGATGTGATCTCTAATAAGCCCACATTCGTTCATGCGAAACGTAAATAGACGTTGTTTCAACACTAAACAGTTAGCCAGAGACTTAGTCGCATAAAGAGTTTCTAACCTTTTTCAAACCGGATTGAACTAGAATTGCCATCATCCGAACTTGCCACAGATTGAAATTTGTCTCACCATCGAACTTCTCAATTTCAAACCTTATTGTTGTCATATCTGAATGGGCTGATATTTGAACTAGCTCTGATACCACTTGTTAGGGATCGAACCGATTAAGCAACAAATAACAAAAATAGCGGAATAAATTGAGAAATTGAACACACAAATTTAACGTGGAAAAACCCCTCCAAAGAGGATAAAAAACCACGGGCAAAGATAATTTTACTATAATGGCAAAAGAACGAAGAGTACAAAAGATGGAGATAAAACTAAACCCTAAAAACCCGAAAACAAAGAACCCTCAAAACTTAAACACAAAATTCTCTAAATGTGTTATGAGTTCTAATATCTAATGGGTGTCTTTTCTAAGGTTGTAAAAGAGCCTATTTATAGGCTAAATTCATATGTCAAATAATAATAAAATAATCTAAACTAATCAGTGTTTGACTGAAATAAATAAACAGAGTTTAACTAAAAAATTATTTTTCAAAATTGACTGAAAATAGGAGTCATACTTAACAGAAGTCAATTCAACCAAGCTATCACTTTTCAAGTTTGGAATATCAGTCGACTTGCGATGAATTTTTGGATGGGATCCAGATATTTCTGGACTGAGATATCTGCATAGCATTTGAAGAGTTACCTCTTAGATTTGAAACGCACTTTGAATCAATCGATTTCAAGTCCAGGAGGTCAAGTTATGATCATTTTACTGAATACTGTGTGAGTAGAATTTTTGGATAGAATTATTACAAGAAATTACGAGTTTCGGACTTTAATGCAAGTTGAAATCATATTGTGTTCGATTTTTAGGCTTAAATTTTATTATATATGAGTACAATATTGCATTTATTAAGTTTTATTATTTTATTATTTCTTTATTCTGAATTTTAGGATATTTTTAAGTATTTAAAGTTGTTTAAGAGTTTTATGTTTCTTAGTTAATAAGAAAGTTTAGTTTTACTAAAACTACTCATTGTTTAGATTAATTACAGTTTCATTATACTTGAGAGTTTTATTTAGATGTAATTATCTAGCCTATATATTGGTCTTTTCATTGTTTATTAAAAGCATTGATAAAATTGATTCATTCATTAATAAAATTTTCAACTCTAAAAGTTAATTTCTTTCATGCAGGATTCTTTTCTCGTGATTTTTAGAAACGATTTTTTCCTCTTGATTTTCTTCAAGGATTTGTGGGAATCCATTCTTAATCCTTCAATTTGCCAAAAATTATTTCTTTGATAGTTGATTAGAGCCTTTAATTGAATTTGTTGGGGTTTATATTTGAGGTCCAGTTGGACAACTATCTTCTATTCATATCCATCGGTTTAGCAGTCAAATAAAACTCACATTCCTTTCCTAGGAATCTACCTAGTGCACAGTTCTCATTCACTTCTTTATTTTTACCCTTTTTGATATTTGCTTTTAAACAATGAGGACATTGTTTCTCTTTTGTGGGGGGACCAGAAATAAAATTTTTGGCTTATGACGAAAATTAATTTTTTTCCATCAAGTTATGTTATAGTAAAATATTATTTTATGTATAAAATTTTATTATTTCAATTATTTTTATGCTAGCTTAGTTATGATAAAAAATGTTGAACTGAGTAATTGTGTATAAACCATACCATGAAAATTTTTAATTCCTTAGAAAAACTAAGCAATCATGAAAGTTTAAGTCTTTAGAATTGACTTAGTAATTTCCTTAAGGCGAAATACTAAGAGGCATGGTAATTTGAAAATGATTTAGGCAATTTTTGTTTGGACCATTTGAGCCTTTCAAGCCAACCCTAGTAATAATTATCTATTGAAACCCTACTTTAAGCTATATAGCCTGATGTTTTTTTTCTGAACCTTATATTAATAAGTCATCCTTCCTTAAAATTTATCTCTATCTGTCCCAAATCTTAGACTCAGTCCAACTAGAATGTTTTTGTGATTAAATTTGGGGAGTTAGAGAGAAGTGTTTGATTTCTCAAAATATTGAGTTGTATGCTTAAAAAAGCATTAGTGATTGCTTAAAAAATCTAGTTATTGAAAAAAAAATATGTACAGAGAACATGTGTACTCAAACTCAAAAGAGTTGGTGTTCTTGGGGATAATTGTATTTGGAAGGTTTGAGGTACACTGAGTCTAAGATTTTAGTCTAAAAATGATCTATCATTTTCCTACCTTGACCCAAGTCATATTACAACCATATTAAAGACCTATTGATTAAACTTTAGGATTACTACTGAGTTCAACCAAGGGAAATAAATTTTGTTTGGGAAGTACTAAGCACATATTTGTTAAGGGATGGTATTTAGTACATAGTTTTGTTAGTATATTAATCTTTGAAAATAATTGAGTGATATAGGCACTCAAGTTGCATGTTTAGAAATTTTTTATTCTTCAGCATAATTTTGCTAAACACATAACTATAGGAATGATTGATTTCGTTTGAAGGGATTTTTGCAAAAGTGGCTCTTTGGTTTCTAATGTAAGTTAGCATATATCACCACTTGGGATGAGCAATGAATTAAGTTTGGGGGTATGATAACTCAAAATTATATAGACATTTACAACACCTTCTGACTATTAATTCATGCAAATTCTGAGTATTTTGATAGCAAATTTTGTATTTTTTCATTAAAAATTTGTAAAGTAGAACAAAATTAAAGATAAATTTGTAATGTTATTTATTTCCATGCTAATTTTACATATTTTTTTTCCAGTTTGGCGCAGTTTGGTGCAATAGAAGAAAAGTTAATCTTGAAGCTCACCTATTCGATGCTTGATGATGTAACATTCCTGCAGTAGAGGCCATGCAAACGTGGGTTGATGGCTAAACAACATGAGACATCCTAAATTCTTTTATTGGACCTTTAAATTCAATTTGATCCAGCTCCCAAATGGTTCACAAAAATGGACAAGCTTGCTACCAAATATGAAGCCCAAATCATCCACTAAGGGAGGAAAAAGCCTAATTCAACCAAGGGAAGTCCAACCGTCCATAAAAGTATTTAACTTTGCCTCCCAAGACTTGGTAAAATATCACAGATCAGTCACAACAAATTTCCCATGATCGTTCAACTCCCATCCCTATTTTAAGGTGCCTTCCCATGAATCAAGTAAGAAGTAGCTAAATTTAGCAAAGTCATTCACCTTCCTTCCTTAACACAAGGGGTCGACCATTTGTGAGAGAAATGAGGGGGATTATAATTCTAAAAATAGAAAACTCAAGAGTTGTAAGGAGTATTTAGAAGTTCTTGTGAGTAGCAAAAATTCAGCATTTATAAGGCATTTGTGTGAAGGAACAAAGCAAAAAGAATGAGGAAAAGCAAATAAAAGTTGTGCAGCGGAGAAACATCGCATTTGTCTCCTAGTTCCTTTTTCTTAATTCTTTTGATTTTGTTCTAAACTTATGAACATGATTGCTAAATATATTTCTGCTTTTTATTTCATTAAAATGGCTTAATTTTGTTTATGTTAGATTGATTGCATTTTTTTAGCTTAGATTATTAGAATTTTATTAATGATGTTATGTGCCTTGGTTGCTTATTCATTCAAATAAAATCATGAACATGTTATTCGTGCATTATAAATATTGGGATGCAATTGAATTAATTATTAAATCGAACCAAATTGTAATTAATTGACACAAGATCTGAATGGTGCATGTTTGACCATTTTATGATGAAATTAGGTCAAATTAGTAATAATATCAAAAGAACTTTATTACCTTGCATAACCCTAAGATTAATGTGATTAAACTATTTCGGTATAGAAATATTACCATTACTTCACATAATATGATTTCTACTTATTAAAATACTAAGTTGATTGAACATAGACATATGCTAGAAAAACTTAATTATTTAATAAGTGTAATTTCTTAGACGATACCTAGAAAGGTAATCTTGAAGTTAGACTTGACATAGAAATATGCATGGAGACTAAAAGGTCAAGCTTAAGTCTTCGAGAGAAGCCAAGCATTCGTAAATAATAACAAGCTTAAGTCTTTGAGTTTATTTAGGATCATTCATCTCATGAAATTGTGTGATAATGTGTGGTATTGATTTGGTATATAAAATATTTGTATAGATCAAGAATTAGACCAAAGTGGAGTAAATAAAGGAAAAGCATAATGTAACACCCCTAACCCGTATCCGTCACCGGATTAGGGTTACGAGGTATTACCAGTCATATTACAGTTCATACAGATAATCATTACATTTCACAACTCGAAATTCAATCACATCAATGCTCGTAACTTAATCAAATATCGAGTCTTGAAATCAGAACAATCATAACATTGCATAATTAAAACATATTCATATCATCTATATAACCACATATTCGAATTATCTAATGTGCAACAAAGCCAAGTTACATGTACTTAATACATATAAATGTTCGAACCACATGACTCTAATATTAATGGCATTTGTATACTTAAAACATATCCTAGCATATATCATTACATTTCATACATCGAATATATGTCACTATATCTATTTCATTAGTTGAATATCAAACATATCATTTCATAACTTCGCACAAGCACATAATAAAACCATTCGAACCATATTACATTAATTATTATGCAATCACATATGCGACTTTAGTAATATTACAATAGGGCCAAACATACTTTTGATGCATATATATATAGTGCGCATTTCACCCTAAAAACAAAAGCCACATTTAACATTTGAACAAAAATAACATTCCAATGTACACCTAATTCGCATATATATATATATATATTAGTAACCCTAACTTCATATTTCATCCTATTAACTAATCATTGATTCAGTCACACCATTATCAAGATCATATGCTTATCAAAATGAACCAAATATCGTTACCGAATTTACAACCACACATGTACGCGTACCTATATTAATATTAACATCAACTTGACACTTTTAACTATCCATTAAAAGCTAACCAAAACATACCTAAATCATAACCATCATTTACCATTTGGATCCGTACCAAAACAATCAACCAAAAAAATCATGAAACATATTCATTACTTGTCATTTAGCAACCAAACCTATATAGCCAATATACATTCAAATACATATTCATCATATTACCTCATTACTAAGCCAAATTAAACAATCATCCACCACCCAAATTATTCCACATTCCATACTTCCAAAATAAGCTAATTATTAAGCTGATTATACATCATACTTACCATTTCTCATTGCCAAATCATATAACCAACATCACAAACTTATATACCAAGAAACATACTTCCAAAATAAGTTTAAGTCATAGCCACATACACACAAGCTTTAACATTATAATCAAGCCATGTTCACATAGCTATCTATATACAAATTTCAAAGCCAAACATATAAAAACCAGCCTATACATGCCATATGTTTATAGTTTCAAACTTCAAAAGTACCGAGTAATATTCGATAGTGTGACGATGATCCTAGACGATCCCCAAGCTCGTAGCTAGCTTTCAAAATCTATAAAACAACAGACAAACACACAAAGTAAGCTTGGAAAGCTTAGTAAGTCATAAGCAAATAAATTATCAAATGAACATTAGCATGATTATTTCAACATGGTCGAATATGAACAATCTCATGTACATAATGGTCAGACCTTTGACATGTATAATTCATATCATCATCTCAAGTACTATACTTACCTTATTTTCATGGACATTTAACTTCGAACGTACCTGAACCATTTAGTTCAATTTCACATTCGATCTTAACTCAACATTGCCCGTTAAACCATTCGAAATCAATAAGGATACTCGAATAGCTCGAAAAGCTCGTACACTACCAATGTCCCAGACGAGGTCTTACATGTAATCAAATGTCGATGCCACTGTTGCAGACAGGGTCTTACACAAAATCATATATGATGCCAATGTCCCAGACATGGTCTTACACTTAAATCTCAAATTGATGCCAACGTCCCAAACATGGTCTTACAAGAAATCACATATCGGAATCCTATGTCATGACATATGTATCCTAACTATTCCTATGGTTCGTACTGGGCTTTCGGACGTCATAATTCGATCGATTCAAACTCGTAACTAGTTCTCCAATGCTTAATTCAATTTGGCATATACACATAAATTTATTATAATTCAATTTTGGCACATATAATACATATACATTCGAATTTAACAACATTTATTTACTTATGAACTTACCTCGTACGGAGACGAATGGACCAGAACGACTATTCGACAACTTTTGATTTTCCCCGATCCAATTTCGTTTTCCTCTTTTCTTGATCTAAATTAATACAAATTTAACTCTTTTATTCACCATTCAATTTAATCCACATAATCATATTTAAGGCATTTTACAAAGTATCCTTTATATTTTCACATTTTGACATTTAAGTCCCTAATTCACAAAATTACAAAATACACATAATTTCATTTTACACATGCTAGGTCGAATGTTTATACACTTCATATATGCCCATATATTTCCTTTATTTCACATTTTAACCCCTCTATTTCTCATTTTCACATTTTAGCCCAAAATACTCAAATTCATCAAAAATCCAAACACAAAACATATTAATCTCATACCAAGCTTTCATAATTCATCAATTAACATCATTAAACTCACAAAATCATCAATGGCACAACTCAAAATCATTATCAAATTCTGAAATTGAGGCATGGGCTTAAGAAAACACATTGCAACGATCACAAAAATGTTTTAATTGTCAAAAACCGAAACAAAAACATACCTTGATTAAGCTTGGATAAGGCCGAATAGAAGAAAGATTTAAAACCCTTATTTTCTTTCTAATTTTGGTGGAAGAACACTTGAAAATGATCAACATTTTGGCCTTATTCACTTTATTTATTTTGATTTAAAGAATTACTAATTTAACCTTAATGAAATATTAATATAAAACACTTGAATCATGGACATAAATGTCCACTAGCCTTATAATGGCATATTAACCTTTTAAGGACTTCCCATAAATCAAATCATAACAAATTAACATATTTACAATGAGAATGTCACTTCTACTTTTTATGGGTTTAGCCCTTTTTTGCAAATTAAGCATACAAACGGATATATTAAATCACGAAAATTTTACACATGTCAATTCACATACAATAAGCATAGAAAATAATATTAAAATATTTTTTGACTCGGATTTGTGGTCTCAAAACCACTATTTCGATTTGGCTAAAACCGAGTTGCTACACATAAATTGTGGATTAGTCCCTGACAAATCCACCTGTATTGTGTTTTGAAAAGGTAAGTTCATATCGAACTTACTACTCTTCTTTAGGTTATATGTATGCTTGTGTTTATTCCATTATAACTATGTTCGAACATAACTTTAAATGTTGATTAAGTTGGCATACATGGCTAGAAAATGAAATGGAATTGAATTGAATAAAAATGAATTAAGATTGATGATTGATATGACATGGTACATGGTATGATATGTAAATATGGAAAATTATAGGGTATGAACATGTGAGCATGAATGATTACAGGGTATGATAATGCAAATATGTATAATTGATGCCCATGTGAACTTAGTAAAAGGTTAGGATATGATTGGCATGTCAATAAGGTCATTTGCACGCTTGTACGGGATATGTGATGATACGGAGATTATGACAGGATATATCGAGACTTGCATTTGTTATGGATCATCGAGCATTATTTGTCCCTACAGAGACTTTGATGTGGTAGAGGGAATTAATTGAAAATGTTTATACATTTGATTCCTACGGGCTTTGGATTTTGGTGCCTTGGTGTGGTATAGTTAAGCTCTTACAAGCTATCTGACGTGGTGTAGTTCACTCGTGTATCCGAGTCTATTTTTCTAGGGTTCCATTGGGAAAAATGTTGAAAATGGATCTTGAAATATAAAAAAATGAACCAATTTAATGTGTTATTATGATTCGTGATTCAAATTGAAATGGCTTGATCTTGTAAATTGATAATGTAATATGAAATGGTAATGATCTTAATGAAAGTAGAGAAATTGGTGATAAACCTATGTGAAATGGTGAAAATTGGTAATGTTTGTGTTACTTTTATCATGTTTAATGCATATTAATACTCATGATTTTTGTGTATACCTTGTTGTGACCTAGAGTGTCATCTGCTAGCTAAATGTATGTAATGGCCCAAATTCAAGGTTATCGGAATAGTAGTATTGTAACCACAAATTTGATTTAAAGAGAAATTTATTTTAATATTTTTGTATGAATATTGATATGATAGGAAAATCGTATGAAAATATAGATAGAAGAATTTTACCAATTTAGTGGTTAGTTAGAAAAAGAAATTACTGAAGAAATTGGGTAAAAACAAGGTATCGAGACCTCGATCTCGTAAAATCGAGTCAAAAATATTTTTATAAATATTTATGAAGTGTTAGTAATATGGTATTAAAATTTCGTTAGAAAATTTTAATGTTTGGGTAGTCAATTAAGTGAAAAGGGCTAAATTGAAAAAGGTGTAAAAGTTACTAGAAGGATTAAATAGCTCAATTGTTAAATGAGGAGGGACATAAATTGCAAATAAGCCCAAAAGAAGATATTTTGGGCGGCATACGCTGAGAAAAATCAGGAATATTGAAGAATTAAGGGTAAAATTGGAATATTGCAAAATTTACTTTAAAAGTTAGGACTAAAGTGGAATATCTAGAATTCTCTTTATTTTTCTGCATTCTCATCAGCCAAAAAACGTCCTAAGGGTTTCTTTAAGCTATTTTTTCATAATTTTTGCACCAAGTGAGTTAATCATTGCCTTTTTCTTGTAATTTTTGTGTTTCTAAGACTTTTACAACTAGGTCCTATTACTAAATTTATTAGTTTTTGATTTTATGAATGAATTTGAAAGTTGCTATGAATATGTGCTGGAATTTCATGATGAAATAGGATGAAATTGAAGCTTTAATTTGTTTATAAGATGATTTTATTAGGTAATTTCAATAGAAATTGATTTGTAGGACTTAATTGTAAAAAAGTTTCGAATTAAAGTCTAGTGCTAAAATTCTGATTTCCAAAGGTTATAAAGTAGTTTAAAGTGATAGAATAAAGTGTTGGTTGAGAAAAATCAGCTCAATTGAGAGGTTAATTGAGCAGGGATGGAATTATCATTTATTGAAAGCTTAGGGAAAGAATGGTAATTAACATTATGCACTAAAACAGTTTTGGACAGCAGCAGTAGTCTAACTTTAAAAAATCACCAAAAATTGTATAGATCGAATTAAAGGATGAATAAAATATGAAAGTAAATCTTATTTAGTCTAGTTTCTTATAAAAGAAACGGTGTAAGCAATGGAATTGTAAATCATGAGATATAATAGATTTTGTGAGACAAGGTCAGAATGAATTCGGGTTCCCCTGTTCTGACTTTGGAAAATCATTAAAAATTGTAAAAAAAATGATTATGAGTTATAATTTATATGGTTATAATCCTTAATGAGTATATTTTTAGAAGAAACAAATGGAAACATCATCCGAATTCTGTACAATGAGATAATTAATTTTTAGTGAAGAGAGGTCGAAACTGTTGAACAGTGAAACAGGAGAAATTTTAAAGAATAAAATGTACTTATTGGCTAAACCAAAAATTCTGAAAATTTTATGGTAAGAATATTTGTGAGTCTAGTTTCGGGAAAAATTATCGGATCTTAATTTGGAGTTCTGTAGCTCAAGATATAAATAATTTAGTGACTGTGACTCAGTGAGACAGCTTTGAATGCACTATAAATAATAATGGAATTATAGAGAATGTTACATATGAACATGAAAAGTATTAGATTAATGATTAAATTTATTTATTTAGATCCGAAAAATTCAAATAGGAAGCAAGATCGAGGAAAAGAAAAAGTTTGGGATTAGTAGATTTTTGGTTACGAACAAGTGACGAGGTAAGTTCGTGTAACTTGAATTATATTCTTAAATGCTTGAAATATATTTTTCTTGATGTGAATATGATTTAGATGTTTATTGTATGATAATTGATGAAGTATTGATATTCTTGATGAAAAGGGAAAATAAATCTCAGTTGAATGAAAGGAAAATTCGATGGATCTCTGAAAAGGAATTGATGGTAAAAAGGATCTAGCCCGGACGGGTGATCCTATCCTGATATAGCCCTCCCGAAGAATATGTGGAAAATGGATTTAGCCGGACGGGTAATCCGAATTAGGTCTGAATTTAGCCTGGGTGGTAATTCAGATCCAAACTCATTAGAGTAATTGTCATTGCAGGGATTTAGCTCGGGTGGTAATCCCGACAATACTCTATGAGTTTATATTACAGGGGATTTAGCCTGGACTGGTAATCCCGCTGTAAGGATGAGGTTCGCGGGAGTGTGCTATCTGAAATAGAAATGTGAGTACATGAATATGAATTAACGGACCCGGATTTGTACACTAAAGTGTACCTCTGAAAATCCATCGAAATTTCGAGAAATTCAACGGGATAAATATGGAAAAATAAAAAGGGAATGGAAAATATGGAATTGATAAGCTCATCAATCATTTGTCTTTGTAATGAATTTATATGATGTTTACTTAACTAATGCAAAAGTTGAGTTTGTATGTGATAGGTATATGTTTATGTGAATTGGATGTGTGCTTGTGCTATTAAATGATAGGTGTATAATATGGTAAGTATAATTCTTGTTGCATGAACTTACTAAGCACAATGTGCTTACCCCGTTCTCTTTTTTCCCTATTTTGTAGTGCCCGGGAGCTCGAAGGTTGGAGATTAGTCGGAGCTTTATCACACTATCAACCCATATCTTTTGGTATTTGAAAATGACTTATTTTGAAAGAATGGCATGTATAGACTAAATACCAATATTACATAGAAATGAATGTTTGTAACTTAGCTGTTGGTATGGCTAGAGTAAGTATAACTTTGAAATTTTGCGAAAAATTTCTTATGGCTTCGATTTAATATCAGTTTAGTCCCGATGTATGTTTTGGGCTTCGGAGGCCCATCCAAGGGACGTCATGACATGATTCGATAAATGAATAGTAATTAAACTCGTAATAACAGAAAAATTAATTCAGTAAAATCTGGTAATGCCTCGTATCCTATTCCGGCGACGGAAACGGGTAGGGGGTATTACAATGTATGCCTAACTTTTGGTTATATCATGCTCACCTATGAGCAAGGTAAGTGTTTTAATTCCATTTGAACTTATTAAGCATTTAAATGCTCACTCTAGTTGTTTCTCCTACTTGTAGATCATCACAACTTGCAAAACTCTCAAAGCCGAATCTTTACGAATGTCACACTATCATTGAAATGATAGAAATATGTTTATTTTGGTTCCTAAAGTTGAGTTATGTATATAGGATCATTGTGTTTTGTAATGGTCATCCTTAATTATGATTGCTTATGTTATGTTATGTTAATGGCCAAGACTATGTTGTTTGCTAAGTTTATATATGGTCTAATATAAGTCTAATGTGATCATATCAATGCCTTTTGAATCCTCAATTTTTAAAGCTTACATGGACCTTATATGTTTGAACTTCGAAATATGGCAATTTGATAGATTAAGATTGGTGAATGGCTTGAATGAGTTAGGTTTTGATCATGTGTTTGGTGCCAATTGATAGGGATTCTAAATGTGTTATAAACTCAGCTTGGTATGGTTTGGGATAATTTGATGCATAGATGAAATTGGTATAGGCATGTGTTTGTAAGAAAAAAAAATGTGTTTGATTGAAAGTATTAAATGTGTGCCAAAGTGATTCTTGCCAAAACAGTGGTGACGTTGCGACTACAAGTCCCCAACGTCGTGACATGGATCGACAGCGAGTGACGTTGCAACGTTGAGATGTTTGAAGTCATAACATAACTCATTGATTAATGATGTCGCAATGTCAACTTGCAAATTTTGAAAACTTTACAATTTAGTCATTAATCGACCTTGAATTAGTGAAAGGTCACAATGTCAACTTGCAAATTTTGAAAACTTTACAATTTAGTCATTAATCGACCTTGAATTATTAAAAGACCTTTCATAAGCTCGTATAAGAACATAAAATGTTTTTGTATCATATTGAAAATGTGTTTTATACTAATGAGCATGCTAAAATGATTGAATTGTATTGAAGCTTGTTGTAGTTGCTTTGGTTACAAATGTAGCATCCCGTAACTCGGACTCGACGATAGGGTCAGGAAAGGGGTGTTACAAGGAGTCTACTGATGGAGGAAAAACTTCTACTTTTTACCAACCTCCTCATAGCACCGTTCACCTGCTGAAGGCGAATATGAAAAGGGTTGATTTTCTGAGCACTATTACTTTAGTTTGATCAAGACTTTAGCCCTCTTTTGTAACCAAAAAAAATGAAAAAGAAAAAAAATCATTGGAGATGGTTGGTTTTAAGACCCTTAATAAGGCAATTAAATAATTAGGTTTGTTTGGATAATTAAATGAAAAGAAAAATAAATGTGAAATTAAAAAAAGATATCAAGAGGAAATGTCTTCTTTATCGTCATGAAAAAAAACAAAGAAATATCAAGAGGAGACATGGGTTTGAATCTTGGAAATGATATTGTTGAGAGGATAATCATGAACTTGGATCATAAAACAAATATGAACATACTTAAAAAAATCCATTTTTTAGAACTATTTTAATTTGAAAAGGGTATTTTTTAAAAAATAATTTTCAATAATAATTTTTTGTAACTTTGAACAACTTTTGCAACATTTTACATTTTATATTATTATCAATCGTATTTAAAATGAAATTGGACAAATGATTGTCCTCAAATTAATGAACCACCACTTGTGTAAGTTCATTCTTTATTTTATTAATTTTGAAGATTTCTTTAAAAATTAAATTTTATAATTTTTTTTGTTTGGTCAACAACCACATTATCAATCAATGCTTAACACATGGCATGTTCTCATTAGCTGAGTGGACCACCTTTCACACCATTAACTTTTGGGGCCAAATACTATAATAAAGCAATAGTTTAAGTAATGAGATAGAATAAAAGTTCAAATACTTAAGTGAGAAAAAGTGTATAGTAAACTTGAATAAAGCATAAATATTATGAAATTTAAAATTGATTCGTCTAAATGAATAGGACTTTTTTTTTAAGTTAGGATTAATCTTACGTGTAAATTTAGATTAAGTTAAAATATGTTATAGGTTCTTGTACTCTTTACAAATTTGGAAGAAATTTAGGTTTTTAAATTTTAAATTTCAAAATCCAAATTCAATTTGTTAAATTTATCAATGCGACATTTTGAAATAATAATAAAACTCACTTAATAGTAATATAATTAATATTTAATATTTAATATTTAATATTTAATAAACTTGAATTTAATAAAATAATTTTAATAGTATTAATAGGTAGATCTAAATTTTGAAAATAAATAAATAAATAAAATTTTAAAAATAAAAATAAAAAAATTACAAAAAGATACAGACCTTAGGTTGGTGTAACCCCAGGAACTGGTTTGGGATGCAAGTAAGGTTGTCTCTAGAACTTCCCACAAAGAAACAGCTCGTTTCAATGGGACAGCCACCGCCAGGAACCTGCATTTATTAAACCCCATTATTATGGGAAACGAGACACTAATTTCTTTATGGACCAATGAATGCAGTTGTTGTTTTCAGAATTTATTAAGCAAGTCCCTCCACACACACACACACACAAAAATCTCCATTTTCCTTTTCAAAGAGGAAAAAGTAGAGATATAGCAGTGGTGCGTGTCACAAATGACTCGTGATTCTCAATCCAATAGCGAAATGGTCTTCAATGCTGTGTTGTTTATATTAGAGAAAGACTACAAGCAACTTAATTAGTCTCAAACTCCAACCTAACTAACTAAATTTCTATTTGTTTATACCAAAGGTGTTAGCAATCATGCATTTGGCTCCTAGTTTCTCATTACATTTAATTCACACCCGACAAAAAATTCTTAATTTCAATCTCCACAAAACAAAAGAGATAAATTCCCAAGAACGTGTATGCATGGAGTTTTGTGTGTTTTATGCTGTGAAAAATAAATGCTGTCACCTAACTGAAACCCACCAAATTTAAAGAGCAAAGGGAGTCCCAAGTCGAAAATCGAATATTTTAATGCATGCCCATTAAAGCTCCAAACAATCACCTTTTAGTTCCACAACACGTAACCAAAAGTATCTATACTTATTCGGGTTTTATTTATTTACTTTAAAAAGAAAAACATTAAACTTCATTAGCAATTCCTAAACTGAGGGTAAGCTCTTAAAATATCTTATAGTTTAAGCTCACTTTAATTTCCATCTCCTAATAAGTACATTATCAATCTACCAACTCCAAATTAAAACCATTTATCTACACTTTAAGAAATATTGCTTCTCTCCCATCATTATCATTGATATACTAAATATATCAAGGAATATGCCAAGTCTCGTTGATCCAAGCCAATCACGCACCATACCCAAAACTTTGTTTTCATGTCCAATGGCTTCAAGACAAATGCCCTCTCACCAACTCTCAGCAATTAAAACTCTCAACAAACTTCATCTGCCTCAGCCTATTAAAGGGTTGTAAATGTTAGTATTCAAACTACTGGATACCACATTGTAGGAGTGGTCTTCCCATCATTAAAATCATTCACACCAGCTTTACCAATCACCTATTTGCTATTTATGATACAAACCAGGAAAGTTGGAATGAAACTGAAATATGGCATGTAAGCTTGTTATACTGTTCTTCTTTGTTAATCTCCTAATGCAAATACCAAAAGTAAGGGCAACAGTTCCTGCAATTATCGTTTTCGGAGATTCTACGGTGGATCCAGGGAACAACAACCAAGTATCTACAGTTCTAAAGAGCAACTTCGAGCCATATGGCAGGGATTACTATGGTGGTCAGCCAACAGGACGTTTTTCTAATGGAAGGATTGCAACAGACTTCATTTCTGAAGCCCTCAGGATCAAGCCAGCCATACCTGCATATCTGGACCCGAAGTATGACATAGAAGATTTCGCTACCGGAGTTTCCTTTGCTTCAGCCGGGACTGGTTATGACAATGCTACTTCTGATGTGCTAGTAAGTCGAGCTACAGATTGGTGATAAGTTAACCGTCTTACCATGTGAAACAGAAGTCATGCAGTGAGTTGTAAATTTTTGTTTGCATCAGGTTTTCCATGAATGTTGTTAAATTCCATTTTGATTCTTGCCTGCAACAAATGACAAAAGATTTCAGTTTCAACATGTTCTTTTAATCTAGTTCAGTACATTTAATCAACTATAGACAACAGGTCATCAATTACAACTTACAAAAGCCATTTTCTTGAATTTGCAGTCTGTCATACCATTTTGGAAGGAACTGGAGTACTACAAAGAATATCAGAACAAGCTAAGAAAACATCTAGGCAAAGATGAAGCTAATCAACGTTTTTCTGAATCATTGCACCTAATAAGCATAGGAACCAATGACTTTTTAGAGAACTACTACATTTTTCCTACCAGATCTTCGGAGTATTCAGTTGACGAGTATCAGAGCTTTCTGATAGGAATTGCCAGCAATTTCATCAGAGAGCTTTACAAGCTCGGAGCTCGGAAGGTAGTCATTGGCGGCCTTCCTCCAATGGGATGCTTACCATTGGAAAGAACAACAAATATGTTCTTTGGAAGTGACTGTATCGATGAGTATAATGATGTGGCTAAAGATTTCAACAAGAAGTTACGGGGTGCAGTCACAGAGTTGAAACAGGAGCTTGGTGGAATCCATCTGGTTATGTCAAGCCCCTACGATAAGCTCATGGAAATGATTCGGAATCCAAGTCACTTTGGTAAGTCATTATCGATAGTTTACAAAAGTTAAACTACTGTTACTAAGGTCATATATAAAGAAAAAGAATACCTAGAATAAGAGCACATCCACTACTTGAATCCAATCACCTAACTTGTCCAAACGGTTAACTACTGTTTTATGCCATCCACATGGGTCAGATATTATGTACAAAACTAGTCTAGTAAAATTAACCATGTTGAACCCCGTAAATAGCGCAGTTACTTCATTCAGCTTCCCTTAAACGGTAGCATATATCAAATCTTGTTTGGAATCCTAGCATCTACAAGCCTTTCCTTATCCCTGATTATGGCTTCCTTCGTACCCAAGATATTCAGTAATATAAATGATTTTGCATGCGTTTTATTAGAGACATTGCTTACCTCTACGGCCATGAGATGATCCTTTGACTTCAAGCATGAATGGACTAAGACATAGAAGGCCGATATACAAAAACACAATCATGGATACAAGTATATGAAACCAGACAGAAACTAGGTACTTTCATGCCCCCCATGTTGTCACTTGCCTTGAGCAAGCCTCAAGAACTCATTCACTAGTTTCATCCAATGAACTTTTTTGTTTAAAACATGCATAAAACCATGCAATATCATACCACCTAATAATGAAGAGCCATAACACCATAAAAACAAACCTTTTCAGGCAAAGCAAAGCAATCTCTGTGTGTGTGTGTGTGTGTGTTTGGATGTGTTCTTGAACCTATGTGCGCACAGTATGAATGCAGATGTAATTAGGCAAGTGTTTTAACATACTTCTCCTCTTATGGTAAATTTCTTATAAATTTTCTACATTACAGGATTTGAAGATGCAGAAACAGCATGCTGTGGGACTGGATTCTTCGAGATGAGTTACCTGTGTGATAACATGAACCCATTTACATGTTCAGATGCCAATAAGTATGTATTCTGGGACGCCTTCCACCCGACAGAGAAAACAAATGCCATTTTGGCTGATTATGTGGTCAAAACTACCCTAGCCGAGTTCCAATAATTACTAAAAGTAAAAGAAAGCAGCACTGCTTCATTGTTGTAGATGCCAATAAGTATGTATTCTGGGATGCCTTCCACCCGACAGAGAAAACAAATGCCATTTTGGCTGATTATGTGGTCAAAACTACCCTAGCCGAGTTCCAATAATTACTAAAAGTAAAAGAAAGCAGCACTGCTTCATTGTTGTAGAACTAGTATTAGTAGGCATTATATTTACTATTGCCTTTTCAACTACATCCAATGAAGGAAAATATAGAAAACAATAAGTCAACTGGATGAATGCATGTTAGATGAGAAAACATAAGAACAAGTTCAAACTTCAAATCAAGCAAGTTATCCCCCCCCCCAAGAGAAAACAGCTATTTCTGTTGTGATCTAAGAGGTTCTGCAATTTTTTTTATTTTGGAAGAGTGGTTTTGCAAAATAATTGCAAGAAAGAACCATTCAATATTTCAAAATCTAATAGACGATATTGCTGTAAGAAGAGAAAACAGTTAGATTCAGAAAAGCTTCCTAAGAGATCCCACCATAGAAATGGACATTGTCTACTCGAATAAGATTAACAAATAAAATTGTTCTTCATTATAAACTAAGATCCTTCAAAGAAAAGGTTTCGTTGAGAGGGAAAGCCTAAATTTTAATAAGAAATTTGCTCCAAACTATCAAATATCAGCATATACAAATAATAATAATAATAATAATAAACTGATTTAAAAGAACATGAAGCAGCTAGAGATCTTCAATGACAAGATATGGGAGACACTCGGTGCAGCACAACTTGAATCCTTCGGCTTATTTTGGCACTTTAGGAAAATGCAGTTTGATAAGTGCAGGAAGTTCAGCCAGCTCAACTTGAGGCTTGCCCAATAAAATACTCCTCAATTTCTCATCACAATTGACAAGATTCTTGTTGTTTGGATCCTAATCAAGAAAAAGTGACATGCTGAGAGATCTTTGGGTAAATTTGTGTATATACCAGGGCATCAAGACTAAAAGTTCAAAATCAATCTATGAGTATAAGGTTCAAAGAGTAGAGAATGATTCCAAAAAATGAGAATTACAAACTTTATGAGCCCAGTGCTGAATTGCCAGCCATGATAAACAATTAAACATACATAAGAAAGCCTTCATAACAAATAAAATCATTTAAGAACCACTAGACTCTAGAGCAAGTGGTGGTGACAACAGCGGTGCCCATGAATTCCATCTTATAGCATCAAACTGTCTATGATAAAATGAATGATCCAAAACATGATTAACATTTCCTGGGACATACAATGCAAACCTGTAGAGAGATGATATCATTATCATCATGAACACACATCTTCACAAATTGTAGTAAAACATTATCATTCATGGAAACAATGATATAAAGATGCCAAATGTTTGATAATAAACACCTGATACAGATAAAATACTCATTTGAAAACTCATATTAACCCCCGGGGGGGGAGGCTATTTGTCCCTACTTAAACATCACAACAACTTACCAATCCAACTCTGACATGCTAATAACGAATTGGAAGACCCAACTATCAATGAACCATGAGATTTATTCAATAATCTACAGGCAACGCCAGGGAGTGCAAAACAATAGGAAAAAGATATGGGTGAATAAAGCCTCTCCAAGATTCGTTTACAAACATTTGATTGAACAGAGGATAGACCTAAGAGTACCTGAAGATTGTTCTCTTTGATATAAGACCAAACACGAAAGAAGCAACCCAAACGTGAAATCTGAGACTGACCCACAAATTCTCTAACTGGGGAAGGAAGATTTGCAAGGTCAATCAAGTTAGCAAGCTTCTTGGGGTTATCAGTGATTGTCTTCTTCAGTCTCTGTGGCAGCATTTTTTCTACCTCCTTCTCTTCTTCCTCGCTATATATCCAAAAAACCATACATCAAACACTTAACAAAATAATAATAATAATAATAATAATAACAAATTTTCAACACCCAATGAATTTTAAGAAAAAAATTTATGTTCTTTGCTGCTAAAAAAAGCAGTACAAGCTTAAGCTTCTGGGGAATTTTATCAAACAGTTGGCGCCATTTGGTTATCGAATTCGTAACCTTCTACATTCGTTGTCAATTGCTAAAATTAATAGTTTTGTTAGAAGATAGTTCAGCTGGTTTACCTGAAGAGGAACGGGATGGCGGCAAAGTTCAGGGGTTAAAATGGTAAAGAGAAGCAGTTCTGAATACCAAACTTCAAGGTTTTGCAGGCGAGAGAGAGAGAGGGAAACGAAAGCGTGAGTAAAGGGCACTTAGTAAGAACTGATGGTTGCTTTGCTTGAGTTCTTCAAAACGGCAAGGGTAGTAATAATGAAACCACAAATTTTATATGTGTTTTATTTTTTATTTTTGGTAATTTTTATTATTTTTAATAGTTTTTGGTAATTTTCTACAAATTTATATATTCCTTTTATATTTTTGCAATTTTTCATAAATTTCTTATCTTTTATATTTTTTTAATTTCAAGGCTAATATAATAAAACAGCTAGTTTTGTAATTAAATAAGTCACTAACTTGATTTTAATTTATAACTAAAAATATTTAAAACTTTTTAACTAATTTGTCTTTTATGTTGTGAATTTGATAAGAATACATAACACCATCACTCTTTTAAAATTGTATGTTGACGTTAAAGTATAAAATTTCTACTGCCTCGTTAAGAAATTAAAAGACTGAAATTTCAAAAAAAAAAAACTTTAATATTAAAATCAATGATTTTTATAGACAGAAACCATAACCACAAAAGGGTGAATTGTCAGAAAATTTCACTTTTTCTTTAATATTTATCATATTAGACCTTTTTTAATATTCGTGGAATTAGGCCGATTTTTTAAAACACGCTAAGTTAGACGAGTTTTGATCATACTTTGCAAGAAAACACGTTGAGTTGGACATATTTTCAGTGAATGTTGCAGGAAAACGCTACCAGTTAGACGCGCTTTCTTGCTTTGTCAGTAAAACACTTCTAACTGGATGCATTTTTCCCAATGGCTATCCCGAGTGAATTCCAACAACTACTTTCCACCCCCAACAGTAAAAAAAAAAAAACCTATTTAAAACCCCTCAATTCCATTTTTTTTCAATTCACTCTCAATTTCTTTCAATTCTCTCAAATTTTATAAAAATTGTCTTAAGAATTTTTTATTTAATTTTGTATTATGAAATTTAATCGTTTTTTTTAATTCTTAATGGTCAATTTTCTTATTCGTTTGGATGACAAACACATTTCAGTCTTCTAATTGCAAATGGTAAAAATAATATTTATATTATTTTTAATCTAATTTAATTTCATTATTAAATTGTTATATTGAAATTTAAAATTTTGTATGTTTTCTTTTATAAGTAGGTGGAAGATTGAATTTTGGAGACATATATTAAACAGTCTTGACGCAATACCCGTGACAACACACGTATGCGAAGCGGTATATTTCTTGATAGTCCATAACCCCGTCTTTTTCTTCATAGAAGTCATGATTTTCCATGGACATCTACTATCTTGCATTGCACATTTCGCCTCGAATTTCTCTGATCGAGATTTAACAATGTAGAAGTTTACTCTATTCTTTATGTTGTATCACTTCATTGCTACGACAAAAGCATCTTTAGAGGAGAACTCATTCTCCACTTCTAAATCATCAGCATCCAACAAAGAACTCGCATGGTCCGATTCTGTGTGGGAGTTCTGAAAACACCAACCCACCTTCTGCTGAGAGATCTACATTATGCATATGGGTCGGAGGTGAGTATGTCCTGAATTGTAGATCTTCTTCGACGGCTTCATTCGTACCTTCATCGTCTGAACCTCTATCTTCTAGTTCAGTTGGAACCGGTTCTGGTTTAGAAAATAATGTAATTTCTAAATCATCCAGCCCAGACTCCTACATTGGATTGTCATTGGTTTTAGTGTCCTCTTCAATCTCAACCCCTCTAGCATGTCCAAGGTTGGATGTCCCTTCACCGGTAGAGGTTGTAGGGAGTACATCATCCATTCTTGTATAGTTGTCGGTACAACCAAAACCACCTGCAGATTGTCCACCGGTGGAACTTAATGTCATACCCCTGTAAGTGTTCCCGACGTATAACATCAGACTCTCAAAGTTGAAATCAAAACTACTAACAGAGTGTCATGTCAGGGTGTTGACTGCCTATAAATGAGTTACCGTTTACAGAATAAATATAACACCAAAAATACAAGAGTTAAGAATGATGGTGTCCGGAAGTGCACAGGTCAAATTGTAATATAATTTTACAACGAAATACCAGAAGTATTCTGAGAATCATACCCAAAGGAGGATGAAATAAATAATGAAAAATATTTTTTACAATAATAAGTCTAAATAGTAGTAATTATTTCCTATATACTATTAACCATAAAAATAGATTAAGAACAATAAAAATAAATAAACAACAAAAATAAATAAATAAAGAAAAATAAACAAATTAATTAAATTGATAAACCAATCAGGAAGATTAACTCGTTTCATGGTTTGTAACTAACTTCGGATTAAGGTTTTGAGATGGATTAGTAATCGATTAACTAATTATTACCTCTCGGTCTCTAATTAACTAATTGATTCATTGATAATATTCGCTTATCTCCCGACCTCACTTTCTCAACCAAGATAATTACGATTTACTCAATTTGACTTATCTTCCGACCTGTTCTAGCTTATGATAACTTATTAGGGTTGTCAAGCCTAACAATTTAAAAACACATAATTTATACCAACTAATCCTTCTTGAAAAACCCCAAATTCTTTGTTAATCACATCCTCATCCACTCATTAATCTCCCCTAAGATATTTAGTCACTCATGCTTTTAATAATCCCAACTTCGATTGAACAAACCAAGTGAAAAACAAAACCAACTTGGAGAAGAAAAGAGATTTGAATAATTGTAGATTGAATATAAAATGAGGAACGAAATAACAAATCTCTCGATTGAAATAAAGAAATAAAACAAATGTAAATAAAATTATAATCGAATACTTTTAATTAAATAAACACGTTATTGAATCAAAACTAATTCAAGAAGAAAAACAAGAAAGTTATGAAAAGTCGAAAAGAAAATAAACTACAACTGCTTTTAAACTACGAGGGTTTTTTGAAGGCGTCTAGGATGACTTGATTATATTCAACCCTTAATGTCTTATTTATAGAGGTGTCAACAATTCATATTAGGTGTTTGGCACGTCCTAGGTCTTCATATAAGTTTGATTGCGTAGACAAAAATTACCCCAAAATACATAGGCAGCACGTCGGCTTTATGTCGCACCACACACCTTGCATGGTGTGACACGACACCCAAATACTATCTTGTCTCGTTCATTTTGTGCTTTGATGTTCAGGAAAGCTTGTACATCATTCGACCCTTACTTCCACGTCAATTGGACCTTTATATATCCATCTTACACACTGAATTAAACCAATTAGCACAATCTCAGGCCCGTGTCAGTCTATTGGGTCACAACACCTACAAACTGTTTAAAAACACTTATTTTTATTAACTTTCAATCCTAAGGTCTAATTACTGAAAAAGTTGTCGAAACCATTTTTTTATTTGAAAAATGGAAATCGATTTTGAAAATGGAGTGGCCACCAATCTTTTATTGGGGTGTGATCAGGTCACCTTAAAAATGATTTTAGGTCTACAAATTTTGAGAAAACAAGTTCGGGAGTCGGTTACGCACAAGGAAGGGTTAACACCCTCGTAACGCCCAAAATTGGTACCGAATTAATTGTTTAATGTCTTAGTGTCGAAACTTGAAAAGATTTTTAAATACGATCCCATGAAATGAAAGCTTAAATAATTGAATTGGCTAAATAGACGGACCTATTTCAAAGAGATAAATCGCCACACTCAGTAAGTTAGAGTGCAGCAATTCAATCTTCGGAGCTAGATTCGTCTTTCCTTTTTAAAAATTTTTAAAAAAATCATATGTTTTAAGAAGGATATTTGATTATTTAAGCCAATCGAGAAATCAGAATCCAGTAAGTTAGGGTTCAATTTCTCGAAATTCTTAAACATCAAATATTGCCTTTATTTTAAAATCGAGACAACAAAATGTCATATCCAGTAAGTTAGGATCCAACATTTTGAAATCTTAAGAACTTTATTTTAACAATTGTATGGTTTTAATAAAATGAACACTTGATTATCTAAATTCATCGAGAAGAATTGAAGCCCAGTAAGTTAGGGCACAATTCTCTTGAGAACTTATGAACACCAAGCTATTTTAGGAATTATGAAATAAAATGATTATAGTGCTTTAATAAAATACAACTCTTACAAATGAAACATGATTGAATAACAATACATAAAATGCAAAAAAAAAAAATAGCAATATAAATTTACACTAAGGAGCAATCAAGCATGTAATACATCAACATTGATAATTATGCATATAATAAATTAATAATCAGTTTTCTAAAGATACTTTGATTAGAAATAAAATAAAATAAAATATAGTTAATATGGAAATTTAAAACAATTTGATAATAAATAACCAAAATAAAGTAAAGGAAATAAATAATTTTAAGAAAGAGAGTATTTATGCATTGAAAAAACTTTATAATTGAAATTAATAATATATTTTATACACATGTACACCAAAAATAATTCCATATAAATAATATATACATATATATAAAAGAACCATGTAATATTATTGTGAAAATAAAATTTGAGTTATATTATGAAATACATTATTTAAAAATAATAAGTAATTTATCAAATTTTTATAAAATATATCAAGAATGATGGAAACAAATAATAATATATCAAGTTGGAAAATAAAAGTGTACAATAGAAATTTTGAAATAATGTTTAATAAATTTAAAACATATTGATAATAATAATTTGAAAGAATTGTGTATTATATCTTAAAATTATATTAATAATCAGTTTGAAAACAATATTAAGCCAATATTAAAATAATATTAAAAATAACGGATTAATATGAGAATTGATTTATTTTTAAAAATACTTTTGAAGGCAAAATTAAATATGAAAAAACTTTTTTAAATTAACAACAATAATTATAATAATATCAACAAATTTTAAAATCGAAGCTTAAATAAAATTAGTATAAAAAGGAAAAGAAAATTAAATAAATATACAATAGACTCAAAATATTGGTGTATAATGAATTTAAAAATATTAAAAAAGCTAAAATAATAATTTATTACATTTTAAACTATAATAATAGTAAATTTAAACACTATCAAAATCAAATATTACAAATAATATTAAATTTTATAATATATGAAAGTAGGATTAATTACATTTAAAAATATTATTGAATTAAAAATGAAAACTAAATTTGCATTAAATTGAAACATATTTCAACGTTGAAGGACTAAATCAGCAATTAAACGCTAAACCTGAATAATCAAAATCAATAGCAGAAAACGATGCCGTTTAGGCTTGGATCCAAATGAAAACAGAATTAAATATGCAGTACAAATTAAAAAAACTGAAGAAAATTAGATTGAAACTACATAAAACATAGAGGGACTCATTTCGCAAATAAACCGACGAACGAAACGCGTGGCTCCTGCCCCGGGTCGGGTCACCGCGCGGATACCTGCGTCATACCACGTCGTTTTGAGACCACAAGGCCCGGCCTCAAACGACGCCGTTTCTAGCTAGACATAAAAACTAAAGTAACCCTAATTTAAACAGACTCTTCTTCCTAAAAAAAAGAAAAGCAGAGACTTAAAATGAGCAGATCCTCGGTGTCACATTTTGGAACCTACTGCTCATGGGACCTTCAACCCTCGCCCGGCTCCAATTGTGACGAGCGAACGACGGTCAGGTAAGTTCCTTGCTCTTTTTTCTTTTCTACTTCAATATTAATCAATGAACAAAGGAGCAGAAAAAAAAAACAAAGAAAAGATTAACTATCACCTTTCGAATTTTTCTTTTCACTGAAAATGAGTTTTTTTGTATTCAATTTCTCTGAATGCGTAACTGTTTACAGTCTATTCTTGGATTTTTTATAGCCTGATTTTTTTACAAGAGAAAAAGAAAATTAAAATAAATAAAAGGAAAATTGCCCCGTCCTTGTTATTCTGTTATTTTCTTTTGCTCTCATTTTCGTGTGTTTGCTTGCAGGTACTCGGCCAGCCTGGAGGTGCATCTGTGTGGAGATGACGCACGCGCCTAGTGGCGATGCACGCGCAAGGTTTGTTGGATTCATCTATGGCGCTGAAGCAGGGGTCTGTTGTGGCTTCACCAGATTAGTCTAGAAACCACTAGGGTTTCTAATTTTGGGTTGTTTGGGCTCGATGTATTCGGGTTTGGGCTTGGGTAATGTATTTTGGGTTTGGTTATTTAATTTCTGGTATGTAATTAGGTGGTGTATTGGGATGACTAGGTTGAGTATTAGGAAATTTGGGTTGGGCTATTTTTGGCCTGCTGTTGTAATGAAAAACTGGACATTTTATTATTATTTATTTTATATATTTTTCATATCTGGGTTTTAATAGTTGGGCTCGGGCCGGAAAAAATTTGGGTATTACAAACGTAAAATAAAATCCTAAATTGCCTAGAAAACAAGTTCAAAAAATAGACATTTTCTGTTAATTCACACCTACAGAAATAATTTAAGTGTTTGTTTAAATAAAGTTTAGATATTTTTACTATATTAGTACATTTTTAATAGAGACGGATAGAAGGCATGAGTTACTGGCATGGTGAAACAGCGAAGCCCCCAAGACCAAGAGAGATCTGTTTTAGTAGGCGTTCATCTCAAACAAAACAATAAAGTAAAGAATAAAACCTGAACAAGTGAGCTGGGACTAGGAGAATCCAATAATTGCCTAAAACCCCAACCCCTTCAGAATCATAACATAAACAAAACCCACCACGGTAGAAAAGACAAATAGGGTTTTTGAAACAAATTCAGATTGGGCTTTATAACTTAAAATGAAGAAAAAAGTACAGAAAGTCCAGGCTAAGCTAAATGCAAGTTCTGGCCCATAAACAAATCAGAACTGTGGACCAAATCCTAAAGGAAAATAGAAAAAAAACAGTCTTTAAGCAACTTAAAATCAAAATCTTCTAAAACCTAATAAATGCTATCATATCTTGCCCAATCAGAAAAAATCCATTTCTGTCTTTTCAAAATCATCTATTCATTTCTTCAAAGAGACGTTTCCAGATTTTAATGAAGCCTTGTCTGCCACTCCTTTGAATTATCACTATACAGCTTCTTTAACCGTTCACTTCTTCTCAACACATGTCCTCTGCCTTTCTTTCGATTTCTTCCAGATTAGCAGCATACTCCGGGACTCTTCCAATCAGGTAAAGTTCTTCTTTTTCCTTTAATGTCACCGTCGCTAGTTTGTGTGCCAGGTTGTTCGCTTCTCTGGGAATATACTCAAGATAGTATTTTCCAAAATTTTTTAACAGCTGATGTATATCTTGGATATATGCTCCGATTCTGGATTTATCATGGCTTTTCAGTTTGCACTTCTTTATAATAGATAACGCATCCCCTTCGATAATAATGTTTGACCATTGCATGTCCCTACTTATTTGAGTTGCTGTACGACACGCTATTGCTTCTGCGGCAAAGGCTGATGCCACATGATGATGAATCTCTGTGCATGATAAAAGTGTGTTTCCATCACTATCCCTGGCCACGATTCTCGCTGCTGATTGCCGTGAGTTCCCATCAAATGCTGCATCGAAGTTAACCTTCACAAACTGGACCGGTGGGTACTTCTATTCCCTGCCTGTTTTTGCTCCAATCTCATTCAGTTCACTAATATATCTCTTTCCCAGATCTATTAGTCTTTTCATGCACTCTCCTATTCCTTTCTCCCCATATTGCCCAAAGAGCACAACAAAAGATCCGTCACCGATTGGTGGAATTCTGTTCAAAAACCCAGGTAAGCCATTGTACAAAATCCACATGAGGAACTTGTAATAACTCTGGGAATAATAGCTCTTCCCATACTGTTCTTGCCACAAGACATTCACGGAATATATGATTTGTAGATTCTACTGCACTGCCACACCCGATGCATGTCACATTGTTTAACAGCCTTCTGTAGTTCAAGTTGACTCGAGTCGGGATATAATTCCATGATATTTTCCAGATTGAAATTTTTACCTTAAGAGGTAGATTAAGGAGCCATAGGTTTCTGTAGAAATTTCTAGAATCATTTTGTAAAGCATAAGCACAAGGGTCATTTTCGAAGCCAGACCAGGAAGTCATCGTGAGGTTCTTTTGCAAGTGGGATACAGAAGATTTTCTCAGATATCTCCGCAGGAAAGGTAGCTTCGATTAGTTCTTTTTTCCATTCTTTGTTTCTGTCTTCAATTAGATCTGCAACTTTATATTCCTGCAAATGCGATAACCTGGGATAATTGGTAAAATAAAATGATAATTTTGGATAATCCGGTAACCAACTATCATTAATGACCGAGATTACAGTACCCCTCTCTACTTTCCAACAGCTTCCATCGAATAGAACACCTCTCGTTGCCCATATGCTTTTCCACGCAAAGGAACTATTATTCCCAAGATACGAATTAAGGAAATCCGTTTCTGGAAAGTATTTAGCCTTTAACACCCTTGCAACTAACGAGTTTGGATTATTTAGGATTCGCCAGCCTTGTTTAGCTAATAAGGAGATATTAAAATTAGCCATACTCTTGAAACCTATACCTCCTTGTTCTTTTGCTCGGCACATATTTTGCCATTTACACCAGTGAATTCCTCTTTTTCCTTGCTTCTTTTGCCACCAAAAGGTGGCGAATAATTTTTCCAATTCGTCACATAGGGAATTAGGGAGAAGAAAGCATGACATAGCATAAGTCGGAAGTGCCTGAAGTATGGATTTAATGAAAACTTCCTTGCCTCATTGTGATAATAGTCTGGTGCTCCACCCTTTAATTATGGAGTTAACTTTATCTTTTAGATATTGAAAAGCCTCCTTTTTCCGTCTTCCAACTACATTAGGAAGGCCCAAATACTTCTCCATATTTGTTGACCCTCTTATACCTAAGCTCACTGAAACTTCCTCTCTATCTCTGGTTGATGTATTCGAGCTAAAGTAAATTGTAGATTTTTCAAAATTAACACATTGGCCCGAACATACTTCATATTCCTTAAGGATTTCTTTTAGCACCCTTACATCCTTGTTAGTTGCTTCTCCGAACAGAATGCAATCATCGGCAAAAAGTAGATGTGAAATCGCTGGTCCTTTCCTGCTTGCCTTGACTCCTCTTATTCGTCCTTCTTTCAATGCTAATCTCATTAGTGCCGAAAGACCCTCGCTGCATAGTAGAAAAAGGAAAGGACTAAGTGGGTCACCTTGTCGTAGTCCTCTAGAAGATTGAAAGATTCTTCCCCCTTTTCCATTAATATTGACTGCAAAAAAAGCTGTAGTAATGCATTTCATAATTAAACCGACCCATTCTTTTGCAAAACCCATTCTCAACATGACTTCCTTAAGAAAACTCCACTCAACCCTATCAAAGGCTTTGCTCATATCAAGTTTAACTGCCATAAAGCCTTTCTTACCTGTTCGTTTTCGTCTAAGAGTGTGTAGGATCTCATAGGCTAGCAATATGTTATCAGAAATTAACCTTCCTGGGATGAAAGCACTCTACGACAGATCAATACACTGCCCAATAACCCCTTGAAGTCTGTTGGCTATTACTTTCGCCACAATTTTGTAGATAACAGTACATAGACTGATAGGTCTGAAACTTGTTATGTTTTTGGGATTCTGTGCTTTTGGGATCAAAACAATACCAGTAAAATTTGAATGGCCTAAATTTTTGTCACTGTTTAAAATTTCCAAACAAAAAGTGGTGACTTCTTTACCTACAATATGCCAATATTGTTGAAAGAAAAGTGCTGGGAATCCATCAGGTCCTGGTGCTTTAGTTGGCCCCATTCCTTTCAAGGCAAGATGCACTTCTTCTTCCGTAAATTTTCCCATTAAGTCTTCATTTATTTCTGGTGTGATTTTCTCTTCAATGCCTGTTAGGAGGTAGGATAGCTCACCTACTCCTTTTGATATAAATAACTTCTGAAAGAAAAGAGTAGCTTCTTCACTGATCATGCATTCTTCCGTCACTTCTCCTCCTTCGATAAGTTCCAGCCTTGATATCGTGTTTTTCTTTCGTCGAGATGTGGCGTGCCTGTGAAAAAAAGCTGTATTTTTGTCCCCTGCTTTTATCCAATTTACCCTTACCCTTTGTTCCCAATATCTTTCATCTTTATCAATTTCTAAGTTTAGGTGCACCTTAGTATCAATGATTTCTGCCATTATGTCATCGGTATTTTCCTTCTCCATCAGCATCTCCAGTTTCTTTGTAAGCCTTTTCTTCAGCCCTTCTTGTCCTTTTTTAATTTCCCCTGCCCATTTTTTTAAGTCTGATTGTAATTTTTCCAGTTTCTCCAGTACGTTATTTGTAGATGATTCCCAAGATGCTTTAATTTCTCCTTCAAGAGACTCTTCCATAGTCCACCATGCCTCAAAATTAAAAATTGGCTTTCCAAAATTATCATTTTCTGTTTTTGTAGTAAGCAGCAGAGGATAATGATCAGATAATGAATGGGGCAAGTGATGAATGTTACCCATTGGAAAAAGATTCCTCCACTTATCATTGGCTACTCCTCTATCAAGTCTCTCTTTAACATTTGTTTCTGGTATATTTCCCCTTTCCCATGTGAACCAAGGCCCTATGTACCCTAAATCTTCCAAGTTGCATTCTTCAAGAGTTTCTCTAAAAACCTCCATCTGTCTTTCATCTCTTAGTAAACTTCCTTTTTTCTCAAAAGAATACATGATTTCATTAAAATCCCCACTCACAACCCATGGATATGTCTGGTCTTGTCCCAATTTTCGTAACAAATTCCACGAATCATTCTTCAGATTGACATAAGGGGAACCATAGAAACCTGTAAATCTCCATTCTTCATTGTCAGTTTCTTCCATAACCATTGCATCAATATGATTCTTAGAAAAACTTCTTAAGGTAACCGTAATCTCTTCTCTCCATGCTGAGCATAAACCACATCGAGAACCTTCTACATCTACATCAAATCCATTCTGAAAACCACATCTTCTTCTAACTTTCTCCATACATTGCTTGCTTAATTTTGTCTCCATTAAGAAGACCATTTGGGGGTTTTGCTGCTTTAGAAAGTATCGCAGCCTTCTAACTATTCGTGGACTCCCCAATCCACGAACATTCCAAGTAATGATTTTCATTGCGTTCGGCCGGCTTGCCTCTTGGCAGCCGCCGATCCTATGAGTAAATTAGTATCACTCTGTTGCATAGCGTTTCCCATCGTTTCTAGTAGCGTTTCTCCTTGTTCCTGTTCTCTATCTTTTTTTAGCCTTTTTGTTTCAACTCCATATTCAGCTTCTATATAGTAAGTCTCTACTATTTCTTCAGTAGCTTTCCTCTTCTTGTTGCAGTTTCCATCCTTTTGCTTTGCCACTTTAGGGCTGGATTGACTCTTCTCCAAGTTGACGACTTTACTGAATTGGGATTACTGTCTTGACTTCTCCTCTTATCAACCACTCACTCATTGCTCATAACTGAATCTTCTTTTTCCTGCTTCTTCATCTCCTCCTTGTTTTCATTCACTAGTAGCTCCCCATGCGTCATCCCCAACCAATTATTTGCTTCTTCAGCTTTGCCATCTTCAATCAAATCTGGCTCAGAGCCACCTGTATAAAAACATTGAACCCTATTCTGATTTAAAGAGTTATTTAATTTAATACACTCTTTTCCAAGTAAGTTTGATTCTGCTCTTAGTGCCATCGTGTATGGGGGATTTTCTTTAATTTTTGTTTTTTCTGCAGGATTTAGTGAGTTACAACCTGAAAGTCCGTGCCCCAGCTTCCCACATCTGAAGCAAAAAGTCGGTAATTTTTCATATTTAAAGGAAATCCACCATTTATTCTTATTATTCACTGAGACAAAAATACCTCTTCGAAGGGGTTTCTGCACATCGAGATTTATTTTTAGACGACACCATTCTCCGTTGATTTCAGATCTGATTATCCCACCAAAAGTGACACCTATGGCATGTAGCAAGTCTTTTTTATCAAATTATGGTAGACATGGTCCTACCTTCAGCCAGACCGGTGAGGAGTTGAGCCGAATCTGAGACCTTTCCACCGATTGGGTAATCCTGTCGAAAAGGATTAGACTCTTTCGAAATAACCATGGCCTACCTTCCATAATCAATTCTAAATCCTCTTCCATCTCAAACGCTATCAAAAATAGGTTTTGTCCTGCTGTTTGAATCTCAAACTTCTTTTCTGTTTTCCACAAACTCTTCATCTGTGCCCTAAAACTTTCCGGATTGTAAAACTTCTCTGTCCATATTGTGCAGATCAGGGTTGGTTTTTTATTCGGAACTACCTTCGAACCTTTGATAGATAATTGGATAAGCTCTTCAGTTAAGAGTGAAATCTCGTCCCTCTGCTCACTATCATCTCCACCGCTTTCCCCCATCCCAAGTTGCAAAAGTGACTGCCTTCACTAGGACTCTCGGCGAAGCACTCTTGGAAAAGAAGTAACTAGGGTTTTTTTGTAAAAAAAAAAATATTACAAATATTTAACAATGTAGAATACTTTAAATTGCTCTTATTCAAAAAGACAAATAGGGTTAATTTATCTAAATAATATTAAAAAATTAAATATTAAAATAGATTGTCAACTGGATTATATACGAAAATGAATTTTTTTGGGTCGTGCCTATCTGATACGCGCAACAACTTTTTTATATTAAAATATCTTTTTACTTTAAATAAAATATTATTATTTTATTTTTATTAAAAATATTTAAATATATATATACAGGTCAAAATACAGTTAACGAGTCAAAATACGGGTTAAAAATACCCAAGACCGATCCACGCCTATCGATAGGCGCCATCGGTCGAGCTTCGACAGTGCAGCGCCACTGCCTCCCCTGCGCCCTCCGCCTGCACAAAAATATACTTTTGTTATTAATTATTATTTATAAATTGTTTATGTTTAGTGTTTATGGTTTTGGGTTAATATTTGGTATGAATGTAAATTTTTTTTATAATTATTTTAAAATTAATTTGTTAGTAATTTAGGATTATGTTATATGTAATTATTTTAAAATTAATTTATTAGTAATTTAGGATTATCTTATAAATTATTGTGTTTAGTTTAGTATTTGGTGAGTTTTTAATAATGTAAAATTATTTTTAAAAAAATAATTTTATAGTTATTTTGTTCAACCAGTCGCGCCTGTCAGATAGGCTCCACCAGTTGCGCTTACTAGATAGGTGCCACCTACCCCATACCATTTTTGTATCCGGGAAAAAAAAAATACAAACACCACGCCTATGAGAAAGGAGCTGCCAATAAAATAATATTTAAAAAAATAAAAAATACTATAATATAAAAAAAGAGGTTGCGCCTATTTTAATTTTTATATTATAATATAAAAACATACTATTTTCGTATATAATCCAGGTGATAACCTATTTCAGTATTTAATTTTTTTTAATTATTTAGGTAAATTAACTGAAAGTAAAGATTGCCAAATCCCCGCTGGAGGATGGAACAAAAATATGGTGGCCGGAAACACTCGAAACAGTGGTTCCATACGCAACCAGATCTGGCATCCTACCCAAAAAACCAGCACAAAGGATGAAAGAAGTGTCACTCCTCAGACCCGGTAGTGATTCAAGTATGAAGTGATTGAAAACTTCAAACTTCATGCAAATTCTGCAACTTTACTGAAGCACAGAACAACATTTTAACCAATTGAAACGATACATCCGAACATACCAAATAATTTTATATATCAGTGTTAGAGTATACGATTTGGCCTACATTGCTTAGCACTCAAAGTTAATTACATCAAGGGCAAAAAATCATCAGCGTCTCTATCGGACACCACATTTGTGTTCCTTTCGTGTATAATCTGAGCAAACCGTGTTCTTGAAGGATAAATTAAGCGTTGGTGATCATGAAAGCAATCGTTGATATCCGAATTTCTCGATTTCGAGTAATTTTAAGACTTCTTGACTGAAGCATCCAAGTGAGCAGCAGCAACAATGTCGGATGGCAGAAGTTCTGATGTTCTGCTGTTTCAGTTCAACAAATTAAAACTGATAAATCCAATATGAAGAACTGTGTCATAGGAATGAATCTGGAGACAACAATAAACAAGAAGTTGTCATCTACAGATGAACCTCCAAACATGCAATGCAAAGGTGAAGCCAAACTTTATGGTCCGGTGATCTTGATTTGGGCAATCAAGTTTCATTTGACTTGCAGCTTGTTAAACTGTTGACACATAATATCAGTTGGTCAGATTCGAATGAACGAATTAATATTATCAGAATGCAAGGGATTTACAACTTCACCAACCTGCAAAGCCATGATGAATTTTCCGAGATATGGTTGTTTCCTGGAATTGAAATCAAGACCTCTACGGAAACTGAAAAGAGGATAAAGATCCGATAAATACAACACAAATAAAAGTAGCATGATGAATGAAAGTAAGTATGGATGAACAAAAGGAAGCAATGTAACACAGTATACCAACAAGAAACCTGAAAATTCCCATACCATGCACAATCATTCACTGCAAAATCAAACATTGAAAATCTAGTTGTCAATCTAATCACTTCTCTGCGACAGACCTTCGAGAAAATTACAGACCATTTGTATCACAAAGCAGCCTATAATTAGAGAATTATACTTCTATCCAACATTAGCCTTCATAGTGATGACCAATTACAGGAATTGGCTGCCTGTGACCTAGACCAGAAGCCATCATTTGAAAATGTGATACCTCCAGATCCTGCAGTGCTCAGTCAAAGATGACACAGCATCAGAATTGACAGGAACGAGACAGATTAAGAAGATTAGGGTTAAAAATTTAAAGGATGATTCAATTATAGAACAATACAAGCAAGTTAAGAAACAACCGTTAGCTATACAAGTTCATAATCACGTAACCAATGCCAGCGATAAGACGAAACGAGAGCATGAGCATTTACCGTCTAAACTCTGAAGTCCTGCAAACAAATTACTGAGCTAGAATGAAGTTTTTGTCAGATGGCTAGAGACAAATCAACAATAGTCTTGACATGAACAAATGCCGCTTTTGAAGTGATGGAAACAATTTGCATCACGAACAACTATCTCCTGTTTTATGACACCAGAGACAAGCTTCATAAAATCATGGCAGTCTTCACATATGTGCAAATTTTTGAATATCCGAATTGTTTTCACAGGGTTGATGCTAATAAGAGCAAAAGCAAGAGCTAATCTTTCATTATGATGAAAGAGCTGTTCTAATTTTTCATCATCACTGACATCATTGAGTATATGATCTGTCTTAGGCACATATCCTGCTAAAATAGACTTCTCGACAAGCTCCTTCAATTTTATATAGATCTCCCCATGTTTTGGATGAAAACCATCAGTGGACCTGAAGATGTGCACTTGACCATTGACCATCACCCAACTACACCCAGGTTCTTTCTTAACACCACAATGGGTCATCAATGCTCTGACTCTTCGGACATCCTCCCACCTACCCTTGGCAGCAAAAATATTTGCTAGTAATATGTAATGGGAGGCTATACCAGGATTAAGTTCGAAGAGTTTCTCAGCAGCACTTTCACCAAGTTTGTCATTTCCATGCATTCTACAAGCCCCAAGAACTGTCTCCCAAATCAAGGGATTCGATGTAACCTTCATGTCCTTGATAAAGCTTTCAACTTCATTGAACTTGCCAGCTCGACCTAAAATATCAATCATACAGGCACAGTGCTTAATTGTGGGTACTATTCCAAAAACATTGGTCAGGGAATCAAAGTACTCTTTCCCTTCATTTACAAAGCCCATATAACTACAGGCAGATAAAACTGCTATGAACGTAACCTCATCTGGCTCAAGGCCTTTGTCTAACATCATCCTAAAAGTTTCTAAAACCTTCAATCCTTGTCTATGTTGCAGGTATCCAAATAACATCGTGTTCCATGATACAGTATCCGTTGACACCATGCCCTGGAAAGCAGCTTCAGCTTCTTCTATGCATCCACAGTTAGCATACATATCTACAATTGAAGAAGATACAAACATATCACCTGAATTCCCAGCCTTAATTGCCATTGAATGAAGCAGCTGCCCGTTTTCCAACATCGCCATATTGGAGCAACTACTCAAACAGGTAGCAAGAGTGAAATTATTGGGCGTGACACCTTGCCTCTGCATATGATTGAAGCACTTGATAGCCTTCTCTGAACAATCACTTTGAGCATAACCAGCAATTAATGCAGTCCATGAAAAAAGATCCCTCTCAATCAATTGAGTAAAAAGTAGCTCTGCATCCGCCAAGAATCCATTTTTGGCATACAAGTCAATAAGAGATGTTCCCACTAAATTATTATCCTTTAGGCCATTCTTTATTATATGGGCATGCACTTGATGTCCAAATTTTATATTTAAAAGATTGGAACAAGATCTTAAAATGCTAGTAAATGTACAGATATCAGGCTTAAAACCTTCAGCAAGCATCTTGTGAAAGATACTTGGTCCTCGATCACAAGTTTTACCATTATGAGATCCAGAAAGAAGAGAATTCCATGAAGCTGAATTCCAAGAACTCATTTCCTTAAACACCCGCCAACCATTTTGGACTGACCTGATTTTCATATACATTGCAATAAGTGCATTGCTCAAAATGATTTCAGATTCAAATCCATGTTTAAATATACAAGCATGAACGCCTTCACAATATAACCGATCACCCAAATTAGCAGCTACACCAGCAATAGAGGCAAAAGTATGCTGATTGGGGCTTACCCCTTTGCATCTCATTAGAGAAAACAACTCAGCTGCCTCTTGAATCTGGCCTTGCTCATCAAGGCAGTCAATCATTGCACTCCAGGCTACTATGTTGGGTTCTTGAATCCTTTTAAAAACCTTAAGAGTATCCTCAGCCAGTCCACATTTTGAGTACATATCAAGAAGGCAACAACCAACAAATTCATCATGCTCACACCCGGTCTTAATCACCAAAGAATGTGCAATCAAGCCCCATGTTAAGTTTACCAGGTACGTACAACTTTTGAGCACATTTGACAAAGTAAACTTACTACACCTCAATTCAGATTCCGTCATCCCTTGAAACAAATTCAAAATCTTTCCTGCATCGCCCTTTAGAGCATATCCATTAAGCAATGCATTCCATGATACAACATTCTTTTTATCCATGAACAGAAATACTCTCTCTGCCAGTTCCATCTGACCACATTTCGCATAAAGATCAACAAGAGAGGATCCAACAAAAACATCCAACAAAACTCCAACTTTAACACCTTCCCCATGCAACAATGTACCAAAAAACAAATCCAAACTCAAAGAACAAGCTTTCAAAGCGGTCACTAAGCAATGCCCATTTGGCAGAACCCCATCTTTCTTCATAGAACAATACAAATCCAACACATAATATCCATACCCTTCATTAACCAAACCAGAGAACAGAGCGGCCCAAGACACAACATCTCTTTCAGGCATTCTATCGAGCACTTTACAAGCATATCCAAAGACCCCACGTTTTGCATAAGCATTCACTAAGGAGTTCCATAAATGCAAATCAGGGTCAATCCCATTTTTTATTATCTTCCCATGAACAGCTTTGGCTGAACTCAAAGACCCTTTTGATGCGCAATCATGTAGAATCTTAGAGTAAAGCTTTAACCTTTTAGATCCTTCAAGCTTTGTTTTTTCTTTGAAAAGTGGGACTTTTAAAGATGGGTTTATCTCTTCTGTGGCAACATGGGCAGTAAAAGAAGAAACAAACTGAAATGAGGCAAAAAGCAACCTCCTGGGGAATTCAATGACAAGACGGTTTTTTCTTGTGGACAAACATCGAAAAACAAGTGATTGAATAAGCATTGAAACAAAATAAAAAATTAAAAAATAGCTTGGGGTTTCAGATTTCTTTGTGTAAAGATATCGAGTTTGAAGCTTTTATCTCGCTGTTACTTCAGATATAACTGGGCTGGGCTACTCACGCAAGTACGAAGTATCATTCGAAAGCTCGAAAAATTTAGATAAAAATATTAAGTTTAAAAATAGGTTTGAATAAAAAATATTAAATCTATTTAAAAATATGAGCTAAATTCGGGTTTGAGCATTTAGAATTTTTGATTTGATTAATTTTAAGTTTGTAATATTTTATATTATATTATATTTATATGTTATATAATTTAGAATACATTAAAAAATAAAACTATATTAAATATATATTATTATTCTAATATAAACATTAAAATAATGTTAAGATAACTATATAAAATTTTCTATAAATAAAAGTATATAAAATTATTAAATATTAAAATAAAATAAAATAAATATCTTTTTAAAAAATTTAAAAATAATATGTCGGCCTAAAATGGATTTGGATTAATCTTTTACAAATATAGACATATTTGAATAAAATTTTAAATTCATATTTCGAGCCAAATCGAACTTGGACAAGCATAAAATATATTAATAATATGCTAAAGCCCAATCTGATCTAGTTCATGAACAACTCTAATAAGATAGCTAGGCTCCTTGTACTTGGTCAGCATAGGTAGAAAATGAGACTGCTTTCTCTCTTCATTGATTGTAACAAAGCGTGCTTTCAAATGGTTTTTAGGCTTTGGTTCCAAAGTGACGCGTACTTTCGAATGAAACGTGCTTTATGATATTTTCTGAGCATTTATAATAGTACCAAGTGCTATTCCTATTTTGGCATTTCTAATTTCTAGAGTTTTAGCCCCAGTTAAAAAGGGTCTATAAAAACTTTTTAGTTATGAATTGGGTATAGAACCAATAGGCGATGCTTGGTTACAATTTCGAATCCGTTTTTACATGTTTGCTCTAGTTTTTGTTGTTTTTTTTTATGTTGAAACGATTTTTCTTTATCCATGGGCAATGAGTTTCGATGTATTAGGGATACCTGTATTCATAAAAGTTTTTATTTTCATGCTTATCTTAATTGTTGGTTCAGTTTATGCATGGGGAAAAGGAGCATTAAAATTATCTTAATTCCTGAATATTCAGATAATAAAAAGAAAGAAAAAAAGTAGGATTCTATCAAATTTCCCTTAGTTTACTTTGATGAAGGCTTGAAGTAAAGAGTTTGTATTGTACCTCTTTATTTGGACTTTGGTTCCGTTTGAACAGATCCCTTGAAGTAAAGAATTTTGTAAAAGTCTGTTTAAAAGAGAAGTTTCCTTAAAATTCCCAAATATATATTACATAGATACGTACAATGTGTGTCTCAAAGAAATTAAAGGCTAACAATGGTCTTTCCAAGCAACCATAAAACAAGCGATAACTCAAGGCCAAAAATGGTGTGGAGTGTGCTCCTATCTAGTACGAACCCATAGATTGTTATCCCAGCTCGATTGTTCTCAAAATAAGTCACTGTCATCAACCAAGAATGAAACAGACCAATATCATCAAGCAACTCAACACGTATACTACTGTTATGTTCATGTTGACATTGTAACAACCGAGTTTCAAGACGTCTATCTCGAGTCACCCTATGCATCGGGATCTAGCCGTCGCTTCCAAATACACTAAAATCCCGATAGGCAATGAGAAGGAAATGTCCTAAAACCCAATCGTTACATGTAATGTTCTTCGGAGTGACATTATTACCTAGAGCTTGTCTCTTTTGGAATGAAAGGGTACTATAAGCATAAGACGGGATCATCTTGTTGTTGTCTATGTCATCTTCATCACCAACGTCATCTCCATCGTCCGATTCACCATCCGTACCCACATGAGGGAAAGGTTGATGGCTCTGAATGACAGACGGACTCCTCGGCATATCATCTTCGTTCGCATTGAGTGAATCTAATGTTGCACAAGCATGCCACTTTGCCGCTAGGCATGTAATAGCTTGTGCTTTGTGAGTTATTTTCGTTGCACTTCGTAATAATATACAGAGTCCAGTGAGGAGAGTTATAGAACACAACTACAACAACAAAAAAAGGGCACTCATCCAACAATGTGTTAACCGTTTTGATCCGAAAATCTCATGGATAGATAAATGAACACTTACAGCAAGTTCTCCAGCTTTATAAAAATTCAGTGCAGAAGTAGCCTTTGTAGTGATAAGCAAAGAAGTGAATTGGCTGCCAGTGATCAAGATCAGGCAACATATTATAAACGCGCGATATCGATGGCTGATGATCCTCAAATGCCTCCTGATCCGCAGGTGTTCGGACAAGACTGAACCAACATCAGAATCAATTTGGAAAACCTGAGCAAAGTCGCGGAGTCGGAGAACCTGGAGATTGCAAATAAGGTGGAAAAGAACACACACAAGGAAGAAGACAGTCGTCCGGTAAAGCCACGAGCACAGCTCCGTAATGCAGGCAACCGTGTCACTGAGCCAGACAATGCCTAGGAAAGGAATTTGTGAAGCACCTGAGGCATACCACCATACTTTGTATGCAGTCTCAGCTATGAAACATGGAAGAACAAAGACTGCTACAATTTTCAGTGATCTCTGCATATATTATACAGTAAAATTCAATCACATTAATCTATGAATTGAAAGTTTTTTTCAATATCATCCAAAAGGAAGCAACCTAGCATTCTACATTTTCTTGTAGCCATATGAAATTGAAATTCTCAAAGGAACTGAAACTACAAAATTCTAAACGTTCTTACCTATCAATAACGAAAGATTCAGACAATAACAAAAAAAAAAAAAAAAAACCAGAAATTCATTCAAATCCACATATGAAAACTATTCTAAAAATTGCAATTTAAAGAAACAAAAAAAAAAAAAGGGTCATGAATTTGAAGGGAAAGAATGAAAGAATACTTACATTGAGCTGACCAGTGTATCCTTTCCTGACAGCTTCACTTTCAACATAAAGCTTATCAAAAAACAAGAACCGTTTCAAACCATATGTCTTGACAAACCTCGTCAAACAAACAAAAGACAAAGCTGAAACACTGCTCAAAGACAGCTGAACCACCGAATCATAAGGCCTTGCATGTTTAGCATCACAAGTGGAACAAGCCAACCAAAAATGAGACACAGATGGGACAACAAGCCCCAAAAATATGAACAAAAACCAAGACAAACAAGTTGTCCAAATGTTTGATTGATCAACACACATCCATTTTAGGTATGTTCTAAAGCTTTGTAACTCATCTTTTGCATGAGATATGCTTCTTGTGAACTTCTTAGTCCCATCATCCACCAAAGGTTCCATGGTGTCTCCCATCAAGGGGATTTGTGGGAGAATTTGAAGAGTTTGGGGGGAGGGGGGATTTGTAAGTTTTGTTGGATTTAAGAGGGGAGGATGTTGTGATCCAATCAGAGGATAACAAGTGTTGGAATCGAGAGAGAAAAGAGGACTCAACTTTTCTTCTATTTTCCAGGAAAAAGTTTTGGGAAAAATCTATCAGAAAAATTATTTTCTTTTTTTTCCTGGTTTTGACTGTACATTACAATTATACAATTATTTTATAATAATCATTCTTAATTGTGAATTTCTGTCTAAATCTGACGTTGGTCCTCAGATCAAGCAGGCATTGTTGAAATTATACCTGAAAATTAAACGATCTAATCTAATTTATTTACATTATATTATTTTTTATTAAAAATGTATCAAAAAATGTTGATTTTTTAAAAAAAAAATTTACTGGACTAAGTTGATCTTCAGAAAAATTACGGGATTAGGTCGAAAAAATAAAAACACTTCCAGCTAGAAGCATTTTCAGCGGATTTACAGAGAAATGCTTTTAGCTGGAAGCGTTTTCCATAACAGCTACCCCACCCCAACGGTTAGAAATCCATCTCAAAGCCGTTTACCCCCTACGCTCTTTTCCTTTCCTATATAAACCCCCTAAATTCTATTCTTTTTCAATTCAATCTCATCTCAACTTTCTCTCACATTCTCAATTTTCTCTCAAATCTCTTTTAAAGTTCTCTCAATTCTTTCTTGATTCTCACTCAATTTTTATTCCTCTCTCAACTCTCTTTTTTTTTATTAAAATTTTAATAAGGTTTTCTTAAATTAATTTTTTTCATATTTATTGAAATTAGTAAGGTCAAAGTCTCTAATTCGCTTGGATGACAAGCACATTTCGGTCGATTAATTGCAAATGGTAAGACGTTTTTTTACTATATTTAGTCTAATTTAATTTAAATATTTTGTTATTATACTAAAATTTAATATTTTGTATTTTTTATATATAATCGAAAGATCAGATTTTGGAGACATATATTTGTATTCTACTCGTTCCTCCATCGTCTTTAATCAAACCATATTTGAGAGATGTGAGATTTTTGCACGTAGCCCGTATGGGTAGGGGGTGTAAATTTGACCCTACACTTATAAGCATGTTGGTGGAAAGGTGGAGACTTGAGACACACACATTCTATCTTTCATGCGGCGAGTGTAGTATCACACTCAAGGACTTGCAGTTACAACTCGAGTTATCGGTGGATGGGTCGGTAGTGACTGGGTCAATTGTCGCGGTCGATTAGAAAAATGTATGCGCGCAACTTTTAGGAAGGGTCCCAGGCATGATTTATGGAGCTTGGATAGATATGAATTGGTTGAAAAAAAAATTGGTGGGCTCGATGAGGAATCGGATGAAGTTTAAAGAGAACAACATGCTCGGACGTACATCCTTATGATCATCGAGGGTCTCCTAATACCTGATAAATCATGAAATCTTGTCAATTTAAGGTAACTGCTAAAACTTGTAGACTTTAGAGAAGCGAGCAAACTTAGTTGGGGGTCAGCTGTATGGGCAACATTGTATCAGGAGATGTGTCGGGCGACAAAACCACAGAAAATTAAAATCGGTGGTTATATGCTACTGCTACAATCATTGGAGTGGTATCGACTTCCATTTTTACATCCTCGAGCGGACTACCCTTATACATTCCCACTCATAACAAGGTTAAATTCATTAGAGAATATATTTATCATAATAAAATTATTTAAATTTTAAATTAATGTGTTAACATATTATTTCAATAGATGGAACCATGGGTCAAGTTATGTGAGACTACCGGAGGAGCTTCAAGATGTACAACTTATGTCAGATCAACGACCGGAAGTAGAGGTATGTGTTTTTTAAATTTGAATTATATAATATTAACGTATATCTAATTAATAGTATATATAATTAATTTTTTTATTATTTTAATATAGTTTGAGTATACGCCATACTCCGATATGAGAATTTAAGAATGCATCTCGTTTGAATTCTTGGTGAATCCCAACATCTGGCACGTGAAGGTACCACTGGTAGTGTACACTACGGTGGAGATACACGAATTAGATGTAGTTATGCCACAGTTTAGGTTTAGGCAAATGATTCCGCCAACACCCTAAGACATCGACAATCTGCACCATATTGACTTGCGGGGGAGAATCGATGAAATTGGCCTACATTTCACGCGGAATATATCAATGTTTGGAACCATAGGTAAAACTTTTTACCTACTCGCGAACTCATTATTTCTTGGGAGTTAGCCTACGATTCAGAGTACATGTCATGGTTTAGACACCATGACAAGCCATATCTACTAGCGGAAGAGACGAAGGGTAGGCAACGTTATGAGAAGAGACCACGATGAACGCCTGGGCATCCAAGGTCTGGAACAGCTGTCGAGTTGGATCCATCATCTACACCAATGCAAGGACATGCATTGATGACATCACCACCCCCCGATCAGTATGGCTCGACTTATTTTGATGTTTTCACTAACCTCGTCATTTTTATATAAGCACCACATCTTGCACCATATTTGTTTGTTTCTACATCGACTTCAAGTATTATTTTTAGACCACCACCTCCATCACACGCATATTACACGTCGATGCCATCAACATTTCAGACGACAACAATTCTGACGGTGACGTATAGGCCGTCTATATTTGGGGCACCGGCGGAAAGTCTGATTATTCAGCCATCGGTGTATGAGACACAATATGGTTATACACCTATGTTGATGGTGTCACAAACACCTCCAGAATCATTGTTCCACCAAGGTGGACCATCTTCACAACTAGTTGTGTAACAGCCCATTTTTAGTGGTATGTCAGAAACAGTGATTTTAGGACCACAATTTCGATGAGTGAATTATTATTTTGTTATTTATTTAATGTCTACGAGATTATATTAAGATCGTATTAAAGTTTTGTTAAGACATTTTGATGTTTAAACAGATAATTAGATAAAAAGGACTAAATTGTAAAAGGTGTAAAAGTTGAATTGTATTAGTTAAAGGGGTCAAATGGCTATGAAATTTTAATTTAATGGACTTTAATGATAAATAGACCATTTAATTAGTTATTGGATAGTTATGGATAATTTTTTATTGAAAATTTGATAATTTTTAAAGGTTAAAATGGTAATTGAATAATTAAAAGAAAATTTAAGTAAAGAAAGATGAAACAAAGTCATCATCTTCTTTCTTTCATTTTTTTTTCAACCAAAAATCCATGGGAGGAGAGCTTGAAGTTCCAGCTAGGGTTTAATTTATGCATGTAAGTGAATTCAAGCTCTGTTTTTATTGATTTTTATGTTTTTGAGTTCGTTTTAGCTTAATCTCGCTAGCCCGAGGATTACTTTGCAAAAATGTTAAAGATTGAGGGAATTTCCATGGATTTTTGAATGATTTTTGATGTTAGTTGATAGATTATGAATCTTTATTGTAAAATAAACATGTTTTGTTAAGTGATTTTTGGTGAAATTATATTTAGGGATTAAATTGTTAAAAGTATAAATTCATGGATTTTATTGTGAAATTTTGGTAATAATAGGTTGTTTCAAGGTCCCTTGTAACTTTGGTTAAGTTGGATTTAGGTTAAAATGGTTAGATTTAAAGTTATGAGCTTATGGACTAAATTGTGAAAAGTTAAAATGTTAGGGAATTCATAATTTTCATAAATATGAATTATGGATTAAATTGAATTATAGAGGTACTTAATTTATTGAAATTATCAATTTAGATCAAGATAAATCACAATCGGGCTTAAATCGAGGAAAAGCTAAAGCTTCAGATTAATTTGACTTTACTTTTACGCCCTAATTATCAAGGTAAGTTCGTATAAACTATGATCATTTTAATGTTAGTTAAAATGACTATTTGCTATGTTTTTTTTTAATATAAATGAATCAATATGTAAATGTATCCATGTTATGATGAATTGACGGATAACAAGTCCCGGTTGAACCTTAAGAATTCTTACGATACAATTACATGTCATTAGAGATTTCATATTTCGGGTGCTAGTCTTGAATGTCCTACCAATGGCTGAGGTCCTGCATTTGTTGCGGATTCTCCACAACTCATGTGAGTAGCATCGTGTAGCTTACATTCCGACCTACAGCTCGTGTGAGCATTGATGTAAAGAAAAGGTTACGGTTATATGTAAATGCACACTATGTGTGAGCTTTTCTGAGTATCTGATGTAATTCTAGATGGTTGAACGGGTAAGAAAAGGAAATGAAATGGTAAGTATGCAAATGGATTGAATGATGATATTATGAAAAGATTTATGAGCTAAAGGATGTTATCTACATATAGAAATTTACTTATCTTATGGTTGAATTCATTTGTATCATGAACAAGTGTACTAACTTGTGAATTTGATGATGTTGTATAGGCTTAAGCTAAGCTTATGGTATTGGTAATGATTTATGCTTAATCTATGAATTGTAAAAATGACATGGCAAGTTATGTTTAAGTTTATATGAGCTTACTAAGCTTTCGTTGCTCACGTAGTTTCTTTCCTTTGTTTTGTAGATTATCGGAAGCTCGACCGGTTGAAAGCTCATCGGAGACCTATCACACTATCCAACAACTATTTCGATAGATTTTGTGTATTTTGGCCAAGGTTAATAATGGCATGTATAAGGTCTTGTAATGTATGTTTTGGTGTGTTTAAGCTTTTGAAGTTGTGTTGGTTTGGTGCACTTTGATGCCTTGCCAAATTATGTCATTTTGGTCACTTTCAAGTGCTTGCATTTAAAGTATCTATTGGTGTGTTTGTAGTGTTATGAAAAAGGTCAAATGTGGTGTTATGTGGTAGCCAAGGAACTAAGCTTTTATACTTGCAATATGGCAATGTTGAAGTATTTTGATAATTGATGTTTTGGTACAATTGTGGTGCCTTTGAATGACATATTGGTTAGGTGATTTAGGATATTTGAAATGGTATGTTTATGTGTGTTTGGATAGTGTTTGAATCCCTTAAATGTGTGTTCAAATGGTTTGAATGGTTAATTATGAAATGGATTTGAAATGGCTTGTTTTTAGGTAAATTTTGGGTTCACACGGCTTGGGACACAGGCTATCACACGACTGTGTGACACACATGGCCTAGTGACACGGCCGTGTGTTATTTGAGAGTTTCTTAGTGCTTCAAGTTATTGAGTTACACAGCCTAGCACACGGGCGTGTGGGGCAACTCAGTGAGTTACACAAGTGAGAACACGGGCTGGGACACGGCCGTGTGTCCCTTGTTCGAATGTTACACGGCCTAAGGTGATGTCACACGGCCATGTGACCCCTGTTTTCTAAATTTTGCAATTTTTTCTTAAAACTTCTATTTTATTACAAATTAGTCCTGAATTGTTTCAAAGCTATTTTTAGGGCCTCGAAGGCTCGATTTAGGGACAAAATGCATGAGATTGAATGGTTTATAATATGAGTTTAATTTATTTAAATATTACAATGTTAAATGTTTTCGATTGTACGGTAATGCTTCGAAACCCTAATTCGGTGATGGAGACGAGTTAGGGGTGTTACAAGTTGTTCCTAGAATAGAAGATACACGATGGCAACCGAGGAGCACTCTGCAATCAACTACGGATGAAGGCGAATAATATGAGAGGCTGAGACCACAACGTGTACTTGAAGGTAGACGTAACGATAAAAATGAGGAAGTCGGTATATAGCTTGGGTGAAGAAGAAATATGACTCGCAACTGACAACCACCCCGTTGTGGTACACATAGGAGCGAACAGAACTTGATTCGACTTGAAAAAATAAAAAAAAATGTTCAAATTTCGAGTTAAATGAATCGAGTTGTTCGAGTCAACTCAATTTTTTTTCAAATTTCGAGTTCGATTCGAGTTTAATTTTCGAATTTGAATAAACTGAATATCAAAGTATAATATTTTACATTTTTACCCCAAGCTCTCAAACCTTTTTACTTTACCCCCTAATACTTTTACTCCCTCCCACTTTCCCTTAAAACTTTTACTCCCCTCCCATCTCACCCCCATCTACCCGAAACCCATTTTCCCCCCATTTTTTTTTGAATATTCCCCCCATTGACTTTCCCCCCAAAATTTTACTCCCCCAACTCTCAACACTTTTTATTTTACCCTTAAATTTTTACTTTTCACCTTTTACCCCAAATAAAAAATCATACAAAAAATCTCTAAACTTAAATAATAATTTTATTTATATATACTATTTATATTATTAAATGAAATTTTACATTTTGTACTATTTATATTATTGAATTGTTTAATCATATTAAATTTTATAAATTTTGTTAAAATTGAATTATTGATGATGCCATAAAATATTTGAGTTAAAATTTTATATTGGTATCAATTTCATATTTTATCTTTAAAATAACTTTTATTGAAAAATTAATTTTTATATTTAATATATTTTTAATTTCAAAATACATAGTGACAAAAATCGAAGATAATTGAAGCAACTAAGCAAGCAAAAAAGTTAACCCGTATATAAAATATTAATAAAAATTATGAGGAGATGAAAGTTAATAACAAATTTTATTATGGTGGGAAAATTTGATTACAGTGGTGACAGTGGTTATAAGGACCCAAAGTCATTTTTTTAAATTTAACTTGAACAAATATATTCGACACGATTCAAATTCCACTCACTCGACACGATTCGAGAAAATTTCAAATTGAGTTAGGATGATAAAATAGGATTCGTCAATTCGATTAACTCGAAATTTTTTCATTCGATTCGATCGAACGCTCGCGCCTAGGTACACATTCTGATCGAGGATATGAATGATTTTTTTTTTGTACTTCTCAAGTAAATTTTAATTGTTTAGTTAAGTTATAGTCGATAAGATTGTAACGATATTGGATATGAAATGTTTTTAAATAAATATCATTTTAAAATCAAAATTGTTTTCATTGTCATTTTATATTGTAAAATCAAGTCTACATGAGAAAAATGGAACAAAGTTGTATATTGTATTTCTCTCTATAGTATAATAAAAATGCGTATTTAAAAATTACAAAAAAATTTGAGTATGAATGAAAAAATCAACAAATAAGTTTCAGTTAAAAAATTAATAAATCGGTTAATGAGGTATTGTCCTTATAATATCTCATCGGTGAGGACATGACAATATTGTATACCCTAGGTAGATGTCGGTCGACCTTTTGGTTTGTAATGCAATGACTTATTGGGTAACAACTTGAATGGAGCGCTCGATACCGGCAACCACATACTTTTATCTGGGGCCGATGGGAATACATTTCTCCACATGTTATACATGTGTTCTAGTTTATCATCATGTATTGTTTCATCTACGATATGTACATTTTGTCCATAAAGCTTTGTGATCTAAACTTACGGAGGAACATGCTGCAATTGCAAAAGCACATGGGAAACGAAGTGCATCAAATCTCCCACAGTTGTAGGTCAGTTGTCTCCGATGTACATGGTACGCTCCCCCGACAATACCTTGATTGGGTCTGTCGAACTCTGTAACTCGAAACAAAAGGTCTTTGCATGAGTGACACACTAGATGCATACAGTTCGCTCGTACTGTAGCCTTCCTAATTTCTTTCATAATGTCCTTACACCAAACATGGTATTCCTTCATCTGTCCAACATATTTTTTCATTCCCTTTGGAAAAAGTTCTGCCAAATGAAAATATGTTTCTTTCACAACCAAAGTTATCGACAAATGATGTGTTCCCTTCAATACAAAATTGATGCATTCCACTAAGTTTGTCATCATGTGCCCATATCGTAAACCCTCGTCATATGATTGTGTCTACTAATTGAAGGGTATGTTAGAGAGGTACCTTACCCCGACACTATTAATGGCCTGTAAGTTTTCCAACATTTCATGAAAATGGTGTTTGACGAGCTCATACCCTGTCGAGAAAAGTGAATAGTTTATTCATAATGCCCAACATCTGCTAGCCAGTTAAATATTAAACAATTGAAATAGTGGCTAATACATACCCATGTTAACCACTTGTGCGCTCTGAGCTTCAAATTCGTACTATCTGTGGTAGTTCATCGCAACATGTCTTAAACAATATTTATGGTGTGTTCGGTCCCAAAGGCTTCTCTATCATTCAATTGTGGCCAGTATTCCAAGTCCCTTGTCAAAGATGACACATACATCGAGTTGGGGGCAAACATACCTCCTCAACCTAGACAAGAAGAAATCTCAAATCATTTGCCTTCTTTGACGACATTATTGCAAAGAAAATTGGCAGGATTTTTTTATTTTCATCCTATGCCACAACCAACAACAACAATCGATACGTATATCTCCCGTTAATAAAGAGACCGTCGATTTGTACTAATGGCTTGCAGTATTGGAATGCTTTTCGACATTGCTTGAAATCCCAGAAGAAATGATGGAACACTCGACATCTATGGACCAACCGATTATTATAATACACAGGCATTATTTGTAGATCGGTTAACTCATCCCACCCATTATGTATCTTCTCCAATGCCTTCTACTTTGCAATCCATGCCTTGTGGTATGATGGTGTGTAATCGTACTAGCTACGGATATTTACAATTAAAACCGACACAACAATCATTGGACTTGTTTTCACCATATTTAGTATTATTTTCAGGATCATCTCCGAACCCAATTTCAGATGATCTTGTGAAATACCTGCAACAACACGAGTATGTTAAAATTAGGAATTCTACCCCAAATATAAGAAAATCTTAACACAGTACCTATGATAACACACGTATGCGGAACGATATATTTTTTATGGTCTATAACCCAGTCTTCTTATTAACAGAAACCATGATTTTCCATGCACATTTCGCTTTGAATTTGTCAGATCGGGATTTAACAAAATGGAAGTTTATCCCATTTTTTAAGTTGTATCACTTCATTACAGTGACAAAACCATCTTTAAAGGAAAACTCCTTCCCCACTTCTAAATCACCCGAATTCAACAAAGAACTCGCATAGCTCGATCTTTTGTGTGGGAATTTTACAAACTCCAATCCATCTTCTGCTAAAAGGTCCACATTATGCATGTAGGTCGGTGGTGAGTACGTCATGAACTGTGAATCTTCTTCGACATATTCGCCCGGACCTTCACCATCTGAACCTCCATATTTTAGTTTAGTTGGAACCAGCTTTGGGTCAGAAAATAATGCAATTTCTAAACCATCAGCCCCGGGCTCCCAGATTGGATTGGCATCAGATTCAGTGCCCTCTTCATTCTCAGCCGCACCAGTATCTCCGGGGTTGGAAATCCCCTCGTCGGTGGATGTCATAGGGAGTACATCATCCCTTATTGTATAGTTCTCGAAACAACCAAACCACCTATTGATTACCAACCGTTGGAACTTGATGTCATTCTCCTATAGGTGTTCCCAGTATTAAACATCGGCTGATCGAAGCTGAAATCAAAACCACTAACTGAGTGTCGCATGGGGGTCCAGTATTATTGGTTACTGCCAAACCCTGTAAGATTTCCCACTTTCAACTCTTACAATTTCCCACTCACCCATCATATATCTCGGGATTCTCGAGATAATATTTTCTAAAAAATTCTGATCGACCTCAACCTCCCCTAAGCTATAGGTGATCAAAACTCAGTTACATTCGAAAAAATTGAAAAAATTTACAAACTAAAAGTTAATCGAATTGAGTAGTTCAAGCTTTGATTTTGAATCGAATTAAATTTTACAATTTGAATAATTCAAATATACGATTGTTGTAAATATCAAATTAAATAATGTTAACTTTACAAGTCAAAAAAATATAAAAAAGTCTAAAGAATATATAAAAAATTTTAAAAATATAAAAACCCCTAAATCCTAAAACACTAAAACCTACAAAATCTTAACCCTAAATTACTTTAACAAAAATCAAAATCCTAACCCTAAAAAAATAACCTTACCAAAAGAAAAATGCTTCCAGCTGAAAGGTTTTCCTACAAATCCATTGAAAACGCTTTCAGTTGGAAGAGTTTTCGTATTTTTGGCCTAATCCCGTAATTTTTCAAAAACCAGCCTAATTCGATAATTTTTTTTAAAAAAAATCGACATTTTTTAGAACTTCATTCTCTGTTGACATCATTACTGTTACAATAATTAAAAAATATAAGTTGGAGTGAGTTTAAAAGAATATTATCTTTTAATTTAAAAATTAATAAAATTATAGGTAGGTTACCACAAAGATCCTTTTACTTCTTTTTGTTTTCTTTTCTTGTCATTTTTATGTGTTTTTTTATGGCTATTGGTATCAAGGATGTTTTCAACATGGAAGTACTATCAATGAAACCGTAGAACTTGAGTTTGAGATGTTGGACTTAATTAGCAATTGAAGTTAAAGTGAATGAAAGGGATTTGAGAACTTTCTTAGTTGGTTATTATTGATTGTGTGATATCTAGAGCCCGCTTTTTACTATTATTAGTATGGTTCCCTACCAAGTTTCATGTTGGATTAATTGTTCTTTTATGAGTAAATTTTGAAGGTTCAAATATATTTTAAGTCTTCATACTTTTCATGTGTTTAGAAGTTAGTCTTCATATTTTTAATTTTAAGAATTTAGTTCCTTTATTTTTAAATTTAAAATTAAGATTTAATTGTTAATACTATCAAATTCGATGGATTTCGTTTTGAAATTAAAAAAAACACTCACACGGTAACTATGTAACAAAAAAAAAACATTGCAATGAGCGTGAATTTAATGAGATAATTTTAATGGTATTAATAACTCTTAAAAATTACATCGTCATTTTAATCGAAATTAAGGTTTTTGGGCTAACTAATAACAATAAAAAAGTCAAGGTACCAAATCATATCAAAAGTTAAAATATAAAATTAAATCTTAAATTTAAGCAAGACCAAAATAGAAATTTAATTATTATATAATTTATAAAAAATAAACTTATTCCAACTCATCATGCTAAAAGAAGTTTTTGTTAGTATTGTTTAAGAAATCTAGGTCAAAAACTAATTAGAGTAGTCAACAAAATTAACAAATTGGACTAAATATTATAAAATTAAGACCAAATTATTGTAGAATTTATGAATAAGAATTAAATCTTAATTTTAGGTATAATAGAGGGATGAAAAGTGATATTTGGCCATTATCCTATGAAAGACAAAAAAAAAAAATGAAAGTGGGAAGCAAGGAGAAGCCAAAATTTTTTTTAAAGGGGCCGAATGAAATTTTAATTTTTAATAGTCTATATTTTTATAATTTTTAAAGAATTAAATCAAATTTTTATAATTTTAGGGGGGCCAAAGTATAATATTACTTTTACTAATTTAAAATTTTAAAAATTTTTAAAGAGCCTAAATAACAAATTTCCATTTTAGGGGGGGTCGGGGCCCCTGCCAGCCCCCCTAGATTCGCCTCTAGTGGGAAGGTTTAAAACGACCTTTGAGTTATTGATAAAGAGACTTTAGCTTATTGAGAAGGAATTAGAAGATTATGAAGTAGGAGAAAATTTATTTTTGTTTGTGTTTGAAGGGTGAAAAGAAAAGTCCCCATCAACAATCTTTAAATAATGGTTGCCACATAGGGATTATAGGTGTTTATGATCGTGAAACTGGCTTTTAAGTATGATATTAATATATTTTATGTTTGCCAAAGTTTGGTTTAGTCTAGAATATGAACTTAAAATTTTGTCTAAATCTGATTATATTTGTAAATGGTTGACCCAAATTCATTTTAGTACACACTCATATTGTTTTTAAAATCTTTTTTAAAAATTTATTTATAATATTTTAATTTAATATTTAATTATCTTAACATTTTTTATGTTTACATTATAGTAGTATTATATATTACTACAAATTTAATTTTTATGTGTTATAAATTACAAAAAATATATAAAAATAACATAATAATGAGGCCGGTCAAGCCGAGCTTAGGCCTTGAATATTCAAGTCCAAGCCCAAAGACAACTTATATTTTAAATGAGATTATTATTTTTTGTTCAAGCCTATTTTTCGAATTTAATTTTTTACCTAAATACTATCAAATTTTGAATGGACCTTCAAGCGTTATTCCAATTTGACCCTAATTTTTTTAATCCTCAATATTACATTTTGAGTCAAATTATTTTTTTTAATAAAAAAAATACAGATTGAACCATTAAAATTTAACAGTGTTAACATGACAATTTGAGTAGATAACGATTAAATGATGTGGCAAAAACGAAATGAAGAGTTGGCATTGTAGTCGAGGAAGTGGAAATCTAGAGTAAAGGAATGAAAAGAAAATATAGAAGCTTCATGCAAATAAGAAGAATAACCACATTCAAAGTCTATTGTGAGAAGGACGTACCAATTTATTAAAATACATTGTTATGTATAGAAAATAGAGAATGGTCTCTGTTAAGGATCGACCCGATTAAGCAATAAGTAACAAAAATAGCAGAATAAATTAAGAAATTAAACATATAAATTTAACGTGAAAAAACCCCTCCAAAGAGGATAAAAAATTACGGGCAAAGATAATTTTACTATAATGGCAAAAGAACGAAGAGTACAAAAGATGGAGATAAAACTAAACCCAAAAAACTCGAAAACAAAAAACTCTCAAAACGTAAATGTAAGAACCCATTTTTGCCTGGACCCATACTAGCAAAATAAGCCCAAATAATAAAAACAAAAACAGTCCATTTTCAGCAAATTTAAGCACAAAACCCAATTATGCCAGCCCAATACAACCCTAGCCCACAACAAAAACTTTCAGCAGCAAAGGGAGCAAACCCTAACCCTCTCCAGCGCCCGCATGCACGCCCCTGCCCTTGGGCGCCGCTCCAACTCCCCGCACGCCGCCGCCGCACTTCACCACGCTCGTCTGGCACCTGCAAAGAATTTAATGCAATAACAAATGAAGAAGCACGCGGGCAATAATAGTAGTTAATAGATAATAAGGAAGAGAAAAGCATTTTGATTCGGCTATAAAAGCCCGAATCTCACCGTTGTACTTTTTTTACGAACGCACATCAATTAATCAAAAATCAAAACACAGATTTTAAAGGTTAAAAATCTGATCGTTTTCTTTTTTCTTTTTGTTTTTCTGTTTGCTGTTTTCTTTTTATTCTTATTATTATTTTTTGTTTTGTTCATCTCTTTTACAAATAGTTTTAACAATAAATATAGAATAGAAAGAAGGGGAAAGAAACGCACCTAGATCACCGGTGGCTCCGTCGACGGATGTCTTCTCGCCGTCGTCGGAATCGGGTCTTGAAGTGGGTTTAATGCTCCTTCGGTCCCTCGGATTGGAAGCCTGACTCTCTGATACGCCCCCATTTTCTTCGCCGTTGGCCTTTGGTCACGGCGGCTCCAAGGCCGAATTTTTTGGGAGAGTTGAGAGAATGAGGGTTTAGTTTTTTAGAAAAAAATGGTTGCAGGTGACAGATTTTTGGGGTTTAAATGACAGGACAAAACTGCGTCGTTTAAGGGAAGAAGATCTGCGCATTATTGCCCTAATGGGTAATTTGCGCATTTGGTCCCTCCAATCCTGCGGCGCATTCAAGGCAACCTTTTATTTCATTTAATTTTGACCGTATAATTTGACGCCTGTTCCAACCTAGTCCTGCGCCAGGCGACGCGCATAAGGGACGGGGAATTCTCATAGTCAGTCCCTCGTGTCCTCAGCACATTTCATTTCGGTCCCTCGCTCCATTTTTTTAATTTTTTTTATTATGCCCCTCACTTTTATTTTGATTCCGATCATGCCCTTGACCTTTTAGCCTTTTATATATATATATTCTTTAAAACTGTTTCTTTTATTATTTAGATTTTTTTATATACATTATTTTATTTCAAACTGTTTTAAATCAATTAGTATTTATCTCAAGTTTTATATTTTATTCATTTCAAATATATATATATATGCACAGTATCTACTTTAGTTCACTGTTTTGTTTTAAAAATTTCTCTTCCCTTTTTATGTACTTATTTTAAGCTTTTATATGGTATATAATTTTTTAGTTATTTATCTAAATTACATAATATATTACTTTATCTTATATATATTAGAATGTATTATATACACTAATTATTCTAAAATTATTTTGTACCTTTTCAACTATGCTATTTGTTTTTATGTTTTGTTATAATCCATTTCCAAATTTTTCTTATTTTACGCGTCTACAAGTACATACATATTACTTATTTTTAAAATTTTTCATACATAGTATTTTAAAATTGTTTTGTATATATATATTTTTTAAATATTTCATTTTTCACATTATTTGTTCAAAATTAATTTATTATTCTTTAAAACTATCCTGCACTTTATTTGTTCTAATTTGTCTTATGCTACTCATGTTGAAATTATTATATATGCTACTTAATTTTTTCGTCTTTAATTATTAATACTAGTATTCAAATAATGCGTGTTGAGTGTGTATTAACATTGTGTGTACCATAGTTAGTTTACTCGTATTTTCATACATTAGTGTAATTATCCATATATCATTATTTCATGTTTATTATTATATTGTTATTTCACGTCATCATTTTGTAAATTAAACCCCAACATAGTTGTCCAATGTGGATTGCTTTATTTTATTCTAAGTAAGATAAATGCTATCCTTCAAATAGATTACCCGCTATTATTCGAAATGGAATTTTGCTAAATAAGCCAATATTTTGCATTTTGGAAATTCGAGAAATTGTACCCTAACTTATTGGGTCTCGATTTTCTCGTTAAACCTAAATAGCAAAATATCTTTTTAAATTTCTAAAAGCATAAAATTTCAAAAATAAAGGTAACATTCTATATTTAGAAAATTCGAGAAATCGTGCCCTAACTTACTAGGCTTCGATTTTTCTCGTTGATTCTAAGTAACCGAATATCCTTTTAAAATTAAAATAAATGAGGTTTAAATAAAAAGTAAAATGCAAACTCACTCTCAAAATATGAGATGTCGGGTCCTAACTTACTGGATGTGACATCTTGTTAATTCGAGATAAGAAGGCATTTTTCATTTTGATTTATTCGAGTAATTTTTAAAATAACACAATATAAAGAGGGATCGTATTTTTAAATTCTTTTCGAGTTTTTAGTTTTCGACACCAAGATATTAAGTAATCAACTAGGTACCAATTTTGGGTGTATCGAGGGTGCTAACCCTTCCTCGTGCGTAATCGACTCCCGAACCTGTTTTTCTAAATTTCGTGGACCAAAATCGCTGTTTTAATAAAATCTAAATTGTTTATTAAAAAAACCGTTTTACAAGGTGACCCAATCACACCTCATCAAAAAAGATTGGTGGCGACTCCCGTTTTCGTTTTTATTTTCAAAATCCAAGTCGACCCCGTTTTACCAAAAAAATGGTGTCAACAGTAAACACAAAATTCTCTAAATGTGTTATGAGTTCTAATATGTAATGGGTGTCTTTACTAAGGTTGTAAAAGAGCCTATTTATAGGCTAAATTCATATGTCAAATAATAATAAAATAATCTAAACTAATCAGTGTTTGACTGAAACAAATAAATAGAGTTTAACTAAAAGATTATTTTTCAAATTTGACTGAAAATCGGAGTCATACTTAACAAATCTCCACCTTGACTCATATTTCCACAACGCCATATTTGCCAAAGCCCGCCACGAGCCTATCTTGAACTATGCAGGGAATTAACTGAGTCAAATCTGTGCTTAGAAACTGGAAGACTTCTAGCCTTCGACTTGTACACTGCCAAATCAAAACTAACTCGGGTTTGATTTTCACGAACATAGTGCCCTAACTTTTCAAAACCTGCATCCAAAAGAGAACCTCTCTTCAACGAAACAGTCATGCATTTTTCCCTCCTATGACCAAGTTGCCTCCGCTCCAAACGAGTTGACTTCGACTCTATAACGGATGAGGGACATCCGATTTCACCGGTCACTGGAGAACCTTCCAGAATATAAAGACTGCCAGTTCTTTTACCTTTTAACAAAATGAGAGCTCCACGAGATACTTTAATACCACTCGACTCGATGTTGATTTTGCATCCTTTCAAGTCTAAAATACTCAATGAGATGAGATTCTTTCGTAAATCAGGTACATACCTGACATCTGAGAGTGTCCTAATTGTCCCATCGTGTGTCCTGATTTTAATAGTTCCAATACCAACTACCTTACTAGATGAATCGTTTCCCATTCGCACAACTCCACCTTCAATCGAACTGTATGTAGAGAACCATTTTCTATTGGGACACATGTGGAAAGAACATCCCGAATCTAGGATCCACTTGGACGTGAGCTTGGAGTTATCGCTCGTTGACACTAACAAGAAATCATCACCGCTTTCATCGGTCAAATTAGCACCAGCTACATCTTCCTCGTTACTCTCAGTAGCTCTTTTATTTCGCAGTTTATAACAATCTGCTTTGACATGACCTAACTTTTCACAATAGCGACACCTTTTGTCTCGTTTCTTTGATGCTACTAAAACGGAAGCTTGCCTGTCTGCCTTACTATCCAAATGAAGCTCATTGTTGAGTTTGTCTCTACTCAACAAATGACATTTCACATCTTCAAACGAGATTTTGTCTCTGTCATAAATTAAGGTCTCTCTGAAAGACTTGTATGAATGGGGTAAAGAGCACAATAATAGCATAGCTTGATCTTCATCATCAATATGAACCTCAACGTTCTTTAAATCATTTAAAAGAGTAATAAATTGACTGATATGATCTCTAAGAAGCTCACATTCGTTCATGCGAAATGTAAATAGGCATTGTTTCAACACTAAACAGTTAACCAAAGACTTAACCGCATAAAGAGTTTCTAACCTTTTCCACAAGGCGGATGAGATCTTCTCCATCAATACCTCCTGTAATACTGTATTCGCGAGGCACAACTGTATTGCAGACAAGGCCTTTTCATCAAGATCTTCCCATTCTATTTTATTTAGATTCTCAGGCTTTTTCCCGGTAACAACCTTTTTTCAAACCGGATTGAACTAGAATTGCCATCATCCGAACTTGCCACAGATTGAAATTTGTTTCACCATCGAACTTCTCAATTTCAAATCTTGTTGTTTCTATATCTGAATAGGCTGATCTATGAAAAATAAACTAGCTCTGATACCACTTGTTAGGGATCGACCCGATTAAGCAACAAGTAACAAAAATAGTGGAATAAATTGAGAAATTGAACACACAAATTTAACGTGGAAAAACCACTCCAAAGAGGATAAAAAACCACGGGGAAAGATAATTTTACTATAATGGCAAAAGAACGAAGAGTACAAAAGATGGAGATAAAACTAAACCCCCAAAACCCGAAAACAAAGAACCCTCAAAACGTAAACACAAAATTCTCTAAATGTGTTGTGAGTTCTAATATCTAATGGGTGTCTTTACTAAGGTTGTAAAAGAGTCTATTTATAGGCTAAATTCATACGTCAAATAATAATAAAATAATCTAAACTAATCAGTGTTTGACTGAAACAAATAAACAGAGTTTAACTAAAAGATTATTTCTTAAATTTGACTAAAAATAGGAGTCATACTTAACAGTCTCCTTCACTATGAGCTTCTTGTGGATCCTAACGTGATTGTTGAAGAAAGGTAGAGAGCCTTCTAACCTGCAATGCTATGAACGTGTACCGATTTATCAACCAAGGGATGGGATATTACTTTGATCTATGTCCACTTTTTATATAAAATGAAACAATATTAAATTAATAAATAGTATAAAAATTAATAACTAAATTTGTTATTATTCCGATTAAAAAAATATTGCCATTAATCATTTAACATGTGACGTAATCTTTTTTTCAAAAACATTAATGGCCAAATTATAACCTTTTTAGTCTAAGTGATAAAAATAACATAAAATACTTATTTTTTAAAAAAAATTAGGAATTTAAGCCGATTTTGGAGAGAGAAATAGAAAATGCGTCTAGCAGGATGAGTTTTTAGTTGAAATGGTAGAAAGTGCGTAAGCCTTGTAGGACGCGCTTTCAGCTTCCTTGATACCACCTCATCTAAAATGTGTCCTACTAGATGTGTTTTCATCCAACAGTAACTTTTCCAATGGTCAAAAAGTCCAACGGCTAATTTCCAACGTTTTTTTTTCAAAGGGCTAAATTTTTTTCCTAACAACTAGTTTATTTGTTATATAAACCCAACTTTTTTTTTTTGCATTCAAATCCTGTTTTCTCAATTCTCTCAACTATTTGATTCTCAATTTTTCATTCAACTTCTCTCAAATTCTTGTTGTTTTAATTTTATATTTCGTAATTTCTTTGATTTTAATTGATTTTGATAATGACAATGTCGCTTATTCATTTGGATGATAAACTTATTTCTGACGTCCAATTACAAATGGTAAGAAAATATTATTAAGTTTTTTTATTTTTAATTAATTTAAGTATTAAGTTGTTAACATTATTAATTTTATAATTTTTTATGTTTATATAATCATACCGAAGATCGAATTATCGAGACGTACATACTCAATTTAAGTGCGAGGGCATAGCGTGTTTTTGAACAACACTTGGAAGAGGCGGGATTCTTGCAAGTATCGCATATGCTCAAGGGGATGAAATTGGATCCCACACTTATCAGCACTTTGGTGGAAAGATGGAGACATAAGACACACGCATTCCATCTCCGTGCGGTGAATGTATAATAATACTCGAGGATGTAGCATTAAAACTAGATTTACTGATCTGCCGCAATTCGTTACAACAGATTAAACTATTTTCCATACTTAATGAGCTCATATGAAAGTAATTTAGTTATGTTTGTATTTACTTTTTGATTTTAGTTCATAGTTAATAAAAAGTGCAATTTGAGCTATTTATATGACCTTGGGAGCCAAAGTAGGTCTAAAGGTAGGCTAACGTATTCGGTGAGACCATTGGGAGGCATAAGGACACGAGACTGCCTACGATGTTGCAACACGAAGCCTCAACATCGCAACACAATAAATAGAGTACTTAAAGGGAGAAGTCTGCCTTCGGTGTTTCGACACCAATGTAATGTGAAGAATTAATAAGCCAATGGTGTTTTCATCAGCACATTAAAATTTAATGTAAAAATATAAGCCGAATTAGGTCAATGATCAGCAACCAACCCTAGTGCTATAAATAGAAGGCTCTAAACACTTTATGAACAATTTTTATTCAGTTATCTATTCAGTTTTTATTCAATTTAGCTTTTCATTAAGTTTTTCATTCAATTTAGTTTTTGTTTTATTTCATTCTTCGTAGGAACCAAGTTGTAGATTGTCATACTCTTCAACGTATTATTGTTCGTGCATTATTAATATATTATCAGGGTTTTTCCGATCTCTGCTCTTGATTTCTTTTATAATATTTATCTTTATTATCAATTTCTTTATATGTGTTAAATCCCAACTCTGTCACAGGTTTTAGACAATGAAGTTAAATGTAACACACCAAACCCGACCCTATGATAGGATCCAAGTATGATGTGTCACTACTTGAAATCAAACTAATTTCAAAACATTTTTCATGAAAGCTTTAAAACTTTTTAAAGTTATAAATATACACCATTTGATAGTTATTGCTTTACTCAGTTTAAATGGAATCATTGGTAGTTTAAATAACATTCAAGCCATTTTGGCGTATGAGTGCAAATATAATAATTTTATTAAACAAAATGTATTAATTTAAAACCACGTATTGATACTTAATATAAGTATTATAAAACAGATTTTTATTAAAATAGAAGTTTTTCATACAATTCATTTCCAAAATACTCTTATGCACTATCCCCACGAGTTATGCATGATACAAACACAAAGCCTGGCTTATGATAAAAGCAACACTCTAGCATAGTCCTTCTAACAATGCCTTCCTTTAGTCAATAAGCCTGAGAAGGAAAAATGGTAACATAGTAAGTTCAAATCAACTTAGTGAGTTCCAAAGGTAAATCATACAAAACATAATTGATAATACATCTGAACCTTTCCGAAGAATTCACACACATACACATAATACGCCCAATGGTGTATACAAGACACAAACATACTAAGTACACCAACTTGCTTCTCACTCAAGCGTATATTGCACGCCAACTTAATAACTCAGACAAATCTATCTTCATGTCAGCCACGTACTCAGAATTTAGAATCAGAAGCACATCACTCAGTCATTTTCACATAAGTTCTCCCCCTAACTCCTCATATCATTCTCATTCAGAATAACATGTTTTATCATGATCTGCCAATCTGGTTTGCGATATAGTTGCCCTACTAGAGGCTACACAAACATATCTCATCATTTCCATCACCACATTGTTGGAAAATGTGCCCATATTGTAGTAAATATGTAACTATTTTCTATTTATTTGAACGATGAATAAATAACTAAAGTTAATTTCTCATTTCACTATTATATCTTTTGTATTTTTTGTCTTTTATATTTCGCATGCATAGCGAAATTGTGACTAGCAAATATTAGCTTATTGATTGTCTAAAGTTCAAATTGAAGATAAGTGGCATTGTAAAGAACGTTTACATTGCAAGAAAGAAAACTTACTTTAGTAAATAATCTAAATAAGTCTGTAATCCTATAAAAAAATCAAAGTGAGTATTTGATTCAAATATTGAGAAGGATTATTATGTCGTCTACAATTCCAATTTGGGAGATGACCAGTCTTGGCTATCGGAGCAGTTGCTCCACGAGAAGAGACATGGATGTATTCATTGGTAGAATGATATATTGGACTAGACTCAAGATGAATTAATTCTGAATCAGTTTGTGAATTAATTCACTTGTGACGTTCATGGTGTGATTTACCTAAATCTTGAGTTAGTCACTGACTATGTGTATACAACTCATGTGCTTTGATATAAGTAGAGGCTTAAAATGATTAATGATCACTGTCAAAGCACACACGTTTAACTCAAAGCACATGACTGTACATATCAAAGCAACTCCTTATTGTATCCTTGATTCCTTTGATATAAGTGAACAGATTTAACTCAAAGGAATCAAGGATATCATATGAGGGTAACACACACATGACTAGGTCATTGGACAAAGTAGTTGGATGAATTGCTTTCATAAAGAGTATACAATAAGGAGTTTCCAATCATAGTACTTATTTTAGACTGACTCCATGATTAAGTAATTACGAATCATCGGAACGATGCTTCTGGACATAATTGCAATCACTAAAGCCTATTTGTATATGTCCGATTGGTTCCTCCGCTAGCTCAATAAAAGCTTGATTGGACTGCATTTGAATTACAAGTAAATTCTACGACTTTAGGAATACTTTAATTGAGTTGATTTATTCGATGTGGAATTAAATTAGGTGGTCATAAGAATTGTTCAACTAAAGAATTTAATTAAATATAAGTGATTTTTTGGAAAAATTAATTTTGATCAATTAAAATTAAATTAATCAAATCAATTAAAATTAATATGATATTTTTGGAAGTTAATTTTCAAGTCAAACAATTGGCCCAATGGGTAATTGAACTTGAAAATTGGACCTGAGATCATAAGTTGGGATGGGAGCCCAAAACTGAGACCAAGACCCAAAAACTGGTCGAACTAGGCCTGATATGTGAAACCAGGTCGACGGTCCAACCGGTGGCTAAATCGGACCGGCCATAAGAGTTTCGCACCTACATCACCGGACACGGTGGTGCCGGTGGTTGCGACAATGGCGTCCCAATGGCTGACGTCAGTTGGTCATCGATGGTTGAACAGTGGAAGAGTTACACTTCTGCTGGGACTCTACCAGTGAATTTGATTTTAGATTAATTATTCCAAAAATAATATTATTTTAATAGTTTAATATTAAATTAATTTAATACTTATCTTAATAATATTTAATAATTTAATATTAAAGTGATTATCTTAATATTAAATTTAATTTAATGTTTATCTACAAGATTTAATATTAAATTTAATCTAATATTTATCTTAATAAATATTATATTAATTTAATATTAAAGTGGTTAAGTTTAATCATAATTGAATTCTTTAAACTTTCTCTATATAAAAAGAGCCTTGGGTCATTATTTTCACATAGTCGAATTTAAGAGAAAGTTGTAGAGAGAAGATTCTCTAAAGAGATTATTCCAAAAAAAATTTAGAGATATTTTTCTAATTTATAACTTGACCTAAAAGTTTAGAGAAATTGTAAAATTACCCCACTGATAATTTGGTGAAATTTTTTCTAATTCCAAGCGAGCCCACACTCGACAAACTTGAGCTTGAGGATAGCAGAGAAGACTATTCGGTCAAAACGCTCATCCTAGACGAATTGAAAATGTACAATTTTGATTAAATGTTTATTACTTTAGATATCACGACCAAGATATTGTTTTGGAAAAAAATTAAAACTTTAGTTTTTCCTTAAATTTGTTTTCTGCAGTGATAAGTGATAAAAATAACATATTTTAATCCCGTTTTTAATACGTTTTTTGATGATTATTTATGCAAATTGGTGAATTTTATGCTCCTAATCCTTTGAATTCATGTTTCTATATTTAGGAGAGCATTTTGGAGTAAAATGAGCAAAAATCGAACAAAAAAATAGATTTTAGGAGCTACACGAGTTGGGCTTTCCCACACGGGCTGGACATAAGACCATGTGAGCCACACGGGCTGGACACACAGCCATGTGCCAGACTGTGTTGATTTCGCGACTTACATCCCAAACACGCGGAAAAACGTAATTTTTAAGCTTTCTGGGAATTCTAAAGTCTATAAATACCAAATAGAAGAAGAGAATATGGGGCAATGAGAGAATATTGAAGAAAAAAACTCGAAGAACGCCATTGGAGCCAACTCTGAAGCATATTTCCATTAAGATTGAAGACTTCCTTTTAATTTCTTTTGAAGTATTTATGAGTTTCCTTATTTTTTGTGGTTATTCTGACTTTTAGATGTTTTTATTCATAATTATGAACTAATTCCCTGACACCTAAGGAAGATGAACCCTATGATGAATTCTATAATTTGATTTCTGTTTTATGTGATAAATACTTGATTATCATTCTCAATTATGTGTGCTTATCTCTTGTGTTAATATTTTCGGGATATTAATTCATGTTTAATGTGCTTAAATTAGAGGAGGAAAAATCTCTATTTAAGAGTATATCTACGATAATTGAGTGGAATTGCATACAATCCTAGAAGTAGGACGACATAAATCTACCAGATTAGAGTCAAATCTAATAGGGAAATCCATAGATCGAGTTAATGCGACAATAGGGGTTTTAATTAGAAAGAAATTTCAATTAATCAACCTAGAGTCAATTGCTCTTACTTTCATTTAGGGAGTTCTATGGATCAAGATACCAAGTGAATAAATCGTTTAATTCAGATTCATATAATAGATGAAGTCTAGGTGGATTCTTTCCTGGGTATTGTTTCTCTCATTGGTTATTATTCGATTATTTTCCTAATTCATTATCTGTTGAGTTCTTTAGTTAGATTAATTTAGTAATCTTAGTTTAAAACAATCACTCTAATTTGTCGGCTAAATAATAGGATACGATAATTACTAGTACTTTTAATCCTCGTGGATATGATATCTCTACTCATCGTAGCTATACTATTTATCGATAAGTGCGCTTGCCTTTGTCATATTTTTAGTTAGTAACGGGAAAACACATCACGCTACGTTTTCCAAACTTGTTTTTTCCAGCACACATATCAAATCATATCATATCATATCATCATATCAGAGATAAATGGTAGTGGCTTAAGCATGAAGAATGATGCTTACTTTATCTCACAAACAGACTGCACTTAGACTGACGACTTTGGATAACCATTACCCACCCAGCACCACACAACATCTTTCATCCATTTCAAAGGAGGATTGCTTACCTTATACGAAGTATAAAATAAAGAAAATTACAACACATGGAAGTAAGATGAGACTCACCTGAAACTCTAGCACAATCTACAAAGCAGGTCTCTTGTCTTTATTGCTTGGACCTTCATTAGCTTGTTGAGCTAAAATGAAAATAATTAAATATATCAGATCATTAATCTATCAAATTTAATCATGCATGCAATAACCAACAACATTTAATCCAAAATCAGGAAGTTTCCTTCCTCCTACATTATATTAATATCTATGCATGCAGAACGAGAAACACGTAAATGACTTAAAGAGTAACCTATGGTTCATTAGTAATTACCAGTGAGCTGATACTAACGTGTAAGTTAGCTGAATACTGTGAACCTTCACTCTGAAGAGGTTTTCTGAACTTAGGTTTTCAAAGAGTTTCAGAGAAAATCAAGGAAGACAAAAAACGTAAAGGTATTCAGAAAAACCATCGTTATCCTTATATGTTTAAGCACGGAGATAAAGATTAGAGAAAAAATCAGATAATTCCACTAACACTCTTGGTTTCCGTGATTAAGTGCACATAACATAATTTAAATCTTATTATCTATAGTAGTCTAGTTTCTTTCTAACTAAATCTCAACTTAACTAACCAAATTACCATTTTGAAATAATAAACAAATCTAAACAACTGCGAACTTAGTGAGTTCACCCAAAGCATTTGGGTTGGGCGGATACTTAACAAAAGAGTTCGCCAAACTAGAAAACCTGCCAAAACTAAGAGTTCGCCAAATGACACAATACACATAATTATATACTTAGTCACAACAAACAGTTTACTTATTTATATCTATCCTTATTTTACCAATTATATGTCAAATAGTAACCAGATACAGAGACTTCGACGGGCGACTGTTACATTAAGGATACTAATTTGATGGAGATGGAGAAAATGAATAAGTTGATTATACTGGAAAGCTCATTTTTTTCTCTTATGATTATGATCTCAAACTTATGTATGGAGTTTATAAAACATCATTTTTCAGTATCATGAAACTTGAACTTGTGACCGCATAACCATTTTCAATTGGGGCCCGAGTTATACTTGAACCCTCGACTGTTTCACTGTCCTTGGGATCCCTAGTTATACTTCAACTCGTGATCGTATAACCATCGTGGACTGGGAGCTTGAGTTGCAATCACTACACCAAAAGAGGTTTTTAGTGGCGTTTTTTATGCCTTTAGCGGCACTTTTTAGCGCCGCTAAAAGTATTTGCGGCACTTTTGAAAGCGCCGCAAAAAATGCCACTGTTGTCAACGCCACAAACGTTTGCGGCGTTTTTAGAAATAAACGCCGCTATAGATCATGACCTTTAACGGCGCTTTTCCCACAAACGCCGCTATAGATCAGGACCTTTAGCGGCGCTTTTACACAAACGTCGCTATAGATCAGGACCTTTAGCAGCGCTTTTACACAAACGCCGCTATAGATTAGAACCTTTAGCGGCTTTTTTACACAAACGCCGCTATAGATCAAGACCTTTAGCGGCGCTTATCCCACAAACGCCACTATAGATCATGACTTTTAGTGGCGTTTTCCCCACAAACATCGCTATAGATCATGACTTTTAGTGGCGCTTTTCCCACAAACGCCGCTAAAAACATATCTTTAAAAAAATAATTTTTTTCAAATAATATTTATTTCTATGATAAATATTATATTATGTTTTAAGGATTTAAATATTCTACGAAAATTTTAACTTTAAAACTAAATATAAAAATTAATGAATTTAAATTTAGAATTTAAAATAATAAATTAATAACTGTACAAATGTTTAGAAAATATTAAAGAATCTTTTATATCATACTTATAACAGGGATGCTTTTACAAATATCATGCTCCATAATTAGTGTAAAAAGAGCAAATCCTGATATAGATGGCAAATCCACTTCTGTCAAAACGAGATCTACATTATGTGGTCTTCCTTTCAACATCTCACATGCCTTCAAGCCATCAGGAATAGCAACAACTACTCAAAAAGAAAACTCATTTTCAGTCACAAATGTACAAGTTAATATTGCAAACAGTTTCTTATTTTAAGGAAGAATCAACAAGCAATTTTCCAGCCCCCCAGGAAATGTAAAAATAATAAATTGAACTACAATCCATAATCAAATATTTGTTACTTACATTTAAGGGTCAAGCGAGCACTTATAGTACAAAAATAAAATATCAAGCTGAAGCCAACATACCCGATAGTGCATTTTGATTCTATCACCTTTGTGAGCTTGAAACTCGCATGATTTGGGCTTATGCTGTGAAAAAGTGAAGAAAAAAAAGACATAATAAGACAACAAGCAACAAAGAATGGCAATAAAAAAGGAAACAATTTCTAATATATCAACAGAGTTCGAGTGCTGCAATTTAAGTTTTAGCGACTAGTGTTCAACTTGTAAGTATTTAGCCGAATGAAGATTTCATTAAGGAGATGTGAAAATGATGATAGCTGCTAAGTTACAAATAAAGCTTTAATCATATATTCCTATTCCTAGATTAAAACTTTAACAATAACTTATAATCCTAACCATCCATCCATATCTCCAACAATCAATAAATAAGACTGAAACAATATAATTTCATAGTAGCAGCTCCTGCATTACACAAGAATATATATAATATAAGCTGGGAGAAGCATGTAGTGGGGATCCAAATTAATGTCAAAAGCAAAGCAAGCATCTTGATATACACTTACCATCTTCTTTTAAACTAGGGGGAGAAGCCTCTTTAGAGTAAAACCAGACAGGAATGGAAACCTCCTGCCGCAGAACAGCTTGACTACCATAAAGCTGTACAAATTACTCAAAGATTAATTTCTAAAAGATGCAATATCCCAGCCAAACATCAAAGACCAAAAAACATATTATACCGCAGATTAGTAAAAAGATTCAACCAATTAACAACAAATAATCCTCTTTCTGACCTCTGCAAAAAAATTCAACCACATTTAATAGTTCTTTAAAAATCTTGAACCAAAAAAACCTAAAAAAAAGTTTAAAAACTCAAGCAAAAAAATCTAACTTTTACTAACTTTGTCATAAACAAAACAAATTCGAAAACACTAAAAGGTCAAAACAAATAGCCTATCAACATGGTATTTTTCAGTCACAAGAAATCAAGTAGTTTCTCGAGAAACAAACAGATAACAACAACAAAAAAAGAGTACCGGAGAATCGAAGGAGAGGCAGCATTCTTGCTTGTAGATACGATTGGTGGGTTTAGGGATCTGAACCCGAGAGAGATTGGTGAAAAACATTCAATGTCTATCATAACCTTCGCAAAAGAAAACTTCTCGTGTGGAATAAGCTTAAGGCACTCCCTGGAAAATTTTTAAATTAATGAGGAACCATTCAATGTCTATTATAACCAACCACAAATATGAATGGTGAAAAACACCCAAAAACTGAATGATTCTTTAGAATACACCATATGCCTATGGATGAGGAAGACAAGATACAAATCAAAATAACATTTGATGCATGCTATATGAGGTGCCACTTGATACTGTCATAATTTCTGAGCTTAGATTCCCAGTTTTCTAGTCAATGTTGAATGCAGAAAGGTTCAAAGTGTATACAACATTGAATCCTAATGTTGCATGTCAGGGTATGAGGTGCCACTTGATCCATTCACAATTTCTGAGCTTAAATTCCCAGTTTTCAAGTCAATACTGAATGTAGAAAGGTTCAAAGTGTATATAAAATAGAATCCTAATGTTGTATGTCAGGGAAAGCAGTTGACGGGCCACCAAAAATAGATTATGCTTAAAAGTGCAAATGATGTGCCAAACCAGATTATGCTTAAATATGCAATTCATAAATCTCTCAACTGAAGAAACTCATATGCTTAACTGATGTGCCAAACTAGATTATGAATAATGTCTTTTTCAAAATCAACAATCAGAAAACCCTATACATAGAGAAGACTATTTCACTTCAGAAAACCCTAAAATTCATCCAACACCGTCAAGAAAGCAATGTGCGCATTCCCAATATAAAAGAAATGAAAGCATTACAGTACCTTGACAACGATGAAGACAAATGAAAGCCCCGAACAAACCCTATACACATAGAAGACGATTTCAGTTCATTCAACGGGTCATCATCAAATTACAAACAACAAATTTAACAAAAACAAGAAAATGCAAACTTTAAATACGCAAAATAAAGAAATTGAACCTTAAATACTGATTCACCAAAAAAAGAATCCGACTGCCACATTCTTCGTCTTCTCTGTGTGGGTTATGTAAGTTTGCAAGAAATCGAAAAACTAAAGTTTTTCCTTGTAACTAAAAAAACCAATCGAGGAATCGGGGGTAAGAAATCGACGAAGTGCTCTCTTTGGCTCTGACTGATTAGGGATTTTAATAGATGGGGGATTTAGGGCTGGGGGCGAGGAATTAGGAGAAAGAACCTGATTTATGTTAAAAACGACGTCGTTTTCTATTTTAACATTTGCGGCGCTTACAAAAAAATGCCACTAGTTTCACAACTTTTACGGCGTTTTGATAAAAAACGCCACTAACATTTAACTCGTCAACGAAGCGGTGCCGTTTTGTTTAATTTTTAATATGTTATTTGCGGCGTTTTAAGAACAAACACCGCTAGTATTTAGATTTTGTGGCGTTTTACATCGAATCGCTGCTACTGATTAACTTTCTATTAATATTATTTATGCTAAAAACGGCATTGTTTTCTATTTCAACATTTGCGGCACTTACGAAAAAACGCCACTAGTTTCACAACTTTTGCGGCGTTTTGATAAGAAACGCCACTAACATTTAACTCATCAATGAAGCGGTGCCATTTTGTTTAATTTTTAATATGTTTTTTTCGGCGTTTTCTAAACAAACACCGCTAGTATTTAGATTTTGTGGCGTTTTACATGGAAATGCCGCTACTGATTAACTTTTTATTAATATTATTTATGTTTAAAACGGCGTCATTTTCTATTTTAACATTTGCGGCGTTTTGACAAAAAACACCACTAATATTTAACTCGTCAATGAAGCGGTGCCGTTTTGTTTAATTTTTTATATGTTTTTTGCGGCGTTTTCTGAACAAACGCTGCTAATATTTAGATTTTGTGGCGTTTTTACATGGAAACGTCGCTACTAATTAACTTTTTATTAATATTATTTATAAATTTTCAAATTATTAATAGATTTATGAATTTCATACATTCTTCTAGACATTATTTTTAATTGATACATTAAAATGACATTATTAATATATATTATTAATATTATTATTTAAAAATTTTATACAGATTTATTATTTTTAATTGTTAAAATTTTATAAATTTTATAAATCTTAGAGAGTCTATAATTTAAATATTATCAATATTCAAAATTATTAATTATTTATGTTATTCAAATAATGTATTATAATTTTAAAATTATACTCTATTTTTAAGTGAATATATAAATGGTTAATGTAAATAACATAATTAATTAATTTGTTTCATCATAACATATATGCCATTCTTCAATTAATAAACTAAGCATTCGTGTCACTTAGAACCCTAGTAACATAATAAGAATTAAAAACAATAAATATTTGTAATTTTTTGAATTTGGTATCAAAAAAGTAATTAAACCCTAAAACTCGTAACCTAAACACTAAATCCCAAAACCCAAAACCATGCATTGTAAACCTTAAATTATAAATAGTAAACCGTAAACCATAAACATCAAGCCCTAAAACACTAAACTTTTATATCTTATAAGCCTTAAACACTAACTTCTTAACACTAAACTGGCCTAAATCCCACCCCAAATCTTAAACCCCAAATCTTAAACCCTAAACCAAAAACACTAAACCTACATCATAAACCTTAAACTCAAAACTCTAATCCCAAAATAATAAACATTATATAATGATTAACCCTAAAACCTTAAACCATATACGATAAACTTTAAATTATAATAATCACTAAACCTTAATCACCAAACTCCCAAACCCTAAACCCAAAACACTAAACCTACATCATAAACCTTAAACTCAAAACTCTAATCCCAAAATAATAAACATTATATAATGAACCCTAAAACCCTAAACCATATATGATAAACTTTAAATTATAATAACACCTAAACCCTAAAATTATCATTTTTGCAGCTTTTTTTAATACAAGTAAACCTCAAGATAAGCGATGTCGTTTTATCAAACTTTCCGCCAAAGGTGAACACTAAACGAAGTCGTACTACACAACTTTTTGCGGTGCTTTCTCAAAAACTCCGCTAAAGCCCTGAGCATTAGCGGCGCTTACTCAAAAACGCCGCTAAATCCCTGAGCATTAGCAGCGCTTACTCAAAAACGCCGCTAAAGCCCTGAGAATTAGCGGCGCTTTCCTAAAAACGCCGCTAAAGCCCTGAGTATTAGCGGCGCTTTCCTAAAAACGCCGCTAAAGCCCCGAAAGCTCAGAAAACGGCGTTGTTGGGCTTAGGTTTTTTGCGGCGCTTTTTGGAAAACGCCGCTAATGCTTATTTTTTAGCGACGTTTTCCAAAAAGCGAGCTAATACTCGATCTTTAGCGGCGTTTGGACTAAAAACGCCACTAAAAGCCTGTTTTGGTGTAGTGAATGTAATAGGCTTCTAAGGTGATGGTTCCATCCCTACACGACAGATGAAATGTGTAGGTCTCCAAACGCCATCGCATCACCGTGAACTCAAACATACCTTAAAACTATCACAATGTCTACCTCGAACACAAATAAATTTTTCTTCCAAATTTCCAACACCAACACACAAAAAGAAAAACAATTTTTAAATGGAAAAAAAATCCTACAAGGCACAGTTTTAGCTCCATGGTTGCCACTTCAGCAGAAAATGCTTCCTACAGGACGTGTTTTCAGTTTTTCTCTCCAAAATCAGCCTATTTCCTTAAATTTGAAGAAAACGGCCTGAATCCATAATTAACTTTTAAAATCAGTCTTTTTATCTAATTAACCACTCATACATCTATATTTAATTTTTTAAGTTCTTGCTACTGATTCCGTTCAGGGTAGAGATTTAGCTATAAGAATTATTGAATTGTGTCGTAGACAATGGAGGTTAGTTATCCAATATGTCTCGAGGGAGGCTAATACAATTGCACATGCTCTTGCTGGATTGATGAAACAATTTCCTGTTGGTTTACATGCTTTTTAGGATATACTTTTAGTGGTAGCGAATCAATTACGAAGAGAGAATTCTTTCTCTAGCTTAGGATACTACACTTAATATGTAATTGTTATTATTTTATAATAAAAAAAAGTGTTTTTAAAATCAAGAACCTCAATCCAAACGACAACGTTGGTAAATAAGGAAGCAAAAGATTTCTAGTCCGTCGGATCCATCTCGACCTAAAATATTCCAAGTTCTAACCGTCCATTACTTTCTCTGGTAACCACCAATATATAAACGAAATTCTCCTTCCAAAGCGATCGCGTGTTTCTCCAGCCAGGCCGAACAAAGAAATCGATCGCTAACTCGGAGCTCCGAACCTAACCCTAATCGGACCTTACACTATATCCAAGAAGTAGAAGAACAAGATGTCAGGCGTAACCAACCAAGAGGAAGACAAGAAACCCGCTGATCAAACGGCTCACATTAATCTTAAAGTGAAAGGCCAGGTTGGAAAATTTCCCAATTCCCCCCTATTGTTTTAATAGTTTTTTTTTGTGGTTTGTGGGTTTTTAAATTTATAATGATTTTTTTATAATACAAGAAAGATCTTACTTTAGGGCTTTTTTTTTTTGGCTAGATTTCTTTGATTGGGTCTATTGTTTACCTTAAATTAGAAAATTTATGAATTAATTCTTTAAAGTTATTTTCTTTAACTGCTATAGTATGCTCATTTCTTCGTTATAGTATACTTGAAGAAAGTTTTATTGAAATGTTGAGAGTGAACGCTTGTATGATTGTCTTTCTATGATATTTTGTGTGTTTAGAATTAAACCCTTTTTTTATCATTTATAATAATGCCATCTCTATGTGCTGTTTTCGTGAATTCTTGATTGTCTCTCACGGAGCACAGGCTGGTAATTCAAACAGTTTACTGCAAAGGGTTATGCTTGAAACCCCTTAATAAGAAAGACAACATTTTGGGAACATTGTTGTTACTGTACGGTTAGATTAGATTATGTTGCAGAGCGTTGCTGGGTTGAAATAATGTTTTATGTTATGTTACTCAAAATGCTTATTCATATATTTGCTTGTTATAGGATGGGAATGAAGTGTTTTTTAGGATTAAGAGAAGTACTCAACTGAAGAAGCTGATGAATGCGTACTGTGATCGGCAATCAGTGGATTTCAACTCTATTGCTTTCCTGTTTGATGGCCGCCGTCTGCGAGTGGAGCAAACTCCAGATGAGGTCTCTCTCTCTCTCTCTCTCTCTCTCTCTCTCTATATATATATATGTATACATTGTTTTATTTGTTGTTTCTTACTTTTTATGTGTTTTTGTTGCTACAGTTGGAAATGGAAGAAGGGGATGAAATAGATGCAATGCTACATCAAACTGGTGGTGCTATGGCCTAAGTAGCTAGTTTTTAGGTTACGTAATGCAGTAGGATTTAAACGGTAGTACTTACGAAATCAGGATCTATTAAATATAACCTCTAAAACCTATGTTGGTTGGACTCTTCATTTTTCTAAAAAAATTCATGTTTGACTCGTTTAGTCGACATGGGTTTTATTCTCCTTAAAAAACAGATGGAGCATACCCGTGTTGGGCATCTGTTTATACCCGGCATTCATCTTTGAGTCCGAGTAACATAGCATAAACTATGTGGTGCTGTCTGTTATATGTTTGGTGACTGTTTGTGGATATTTTGAGTAGTATGCATATATGGGTGTTTATGGAAAGCCGTGCTGACAAAATTCTTTTATCTGTTTTTACTTATTGCTTCACTAATCACCATTGCCGGGCATTTCCTTAAGCTTCAGATTACTAACATCAGAACTGGTATAGGGTGTTCGATGTCACATTGATAACAGGCTAATCAATTAGAAAAGGGTTATACTTCGCAACTTACACTTGGTTGTTATTATAAGATATTTTATTTTGGATTCAATTGGTACTTGCATTGAATTTCATCACATACTTTATCTCTTTAGTATAGAATGTGATGACATTGAATCACGTGTCAAGTATTAATAAAACAAATAAAGATTTTTAAAAATAAAAATTATTGTGTTTTGAGAATGAAACTAGATAAATAATTATTTAGATTATATTTAGGGTCCGTTTGATTGTCAATAAAATGTTTTTCGTAAAATAATTTCGGAAAATGTTTTACTTTTCGTAAAATGATTTCTTGGAAAATATTTTCGGTGTTTGATTGAATCATGTAAAATATTTTCTCATTGTTTGATGAGTTTTTGAAAATATTTTCCGGAAAAGTTGTTTTTACATATATTAATATATATTAATAAATTTTATATTTTAAATTGTTTTTACATATATTGCAATGATTTATTTATAATAATACTCAATTATTAAGCTACAATATTGATCGTTATAAATTGAAAAAATTAATATCAAATAAATTATTTGTAATTGTGTTAAAAAACAAGTATTGAATAATTGTAATTTATTTTAGCCAAAAATATATGTTACTTTTGAGAAAATATTAGTTAGTATGTACAAATAATTGTAATTTATTTTAGAGAAGCAAGTAGGCTTGGGTATAGATTTCTTATTCATCTCGAATTCTAGATTGATTAAGTAAATTTCCAAACCTTTCAATAGATGAAATTGTTTCAATTATCCGAATTGATTAACCATGATGAGTTTATAGCAAAGACTCCATCAACAGCAGAAACACAACAGATTAACCCTTCCCCAAAAAAAGCAAAAACAATGGAGGATAAAAAAAAATTACAATGAATGAAGCTGATTTATGGTCATACATATTGAGATATGCATATTAGATATTTCTCTTCAAATATAAGAAGAGGTAGAGATAATTATATGTTGTCTCTTATGATTTCATTATCATTTGCAATCCTACCATTTTTTTTGCCAATTAGATACGGAAACAACTTTTTGGCCATCGACAACCCTGTAAGGCTTTCATTTGATCATGTTTCAACTTTTCAATAGTGAATCATAGTTTTTTCTCTGTGTGTGTGGGCAAGCATACATTTGGGGCCCTTGATGGCTGATACTTTGGCTGCTTACTACTACTTTGATTGATTGTGAAACCGACATGAATGTTTTTTTTGTTTGGCACAAAAGAATACGAAGAAGGCTGACCTGACGCTTGCAACCGTTGCTTCTAGACTAATAATCAGGATGATGATGTGGATTCTCACTGCTTCGGGACAAAATGTTCAAGGCAGAAGATTAAAAGAGTTCGAATGCCGATTCGAGGACACAAAGCTCGCAGCAATTACAACATGGTAGATGCCTAGATATATTTACTTTTTAAGAAAAATAAACTCCCTAGTCTTAGTGAAGATAGAATGGAAATGCCTTATAAGCAGCAGAAGAAATATATTATCATCTAAATGCCAAATGAATAATTTGACATAAAAGTTAGCTCAACCTTACATTATTCCAAAATATTTGATGATATACAAGACCAAAATCGAAGACAGATATAAAGGACTTGGAAAAAATGTAAGCTCAACACAATAATTAGCTTGTAATGATACTGGCGAGAACATCGGTCTTACCTGTAATGACCCAAAATTCGCAGGCATCGGAAAAATATAATATCGGGCCTCCGTCTTAGTAATTTGAGTTCAAAAATAATTATTAGAAATATTTACGAGGCTAGTTGTGTGTTTAAGTAGGTTTTGGATAGGTGAATTTAGTTTAATTATGAGTAATTAGTAAAAAGGATTAAATTGAATAAAGAGTGAAAGTCTAATTATAGATTAAAGAAAGTGAAAATGGCTAAAATGGAAATTAAGCCATTTATATGAAATGAGGCGGCATAAGTGTTAAAATATGTATATTATATATATATTCTTAATAAATAAGTATATAATAAATTAATTATATTATTATTATATAAAAGAAATAAATCAAATGGTGCCAAATGTATGGTAATAAAGTTGTACAAATGTAATAAAATATGTATATACATTTGTATTATAATTAAAAGATATTAATTAATTAAATGGTTATTAATAAATTATATTAATATAATATAAAGTAAATGAAATAAAAAGAAAAGAAAGAAACAAAACAGAAAAGAAACAGAATAGCATTCGAAACAGAACAGAGAAAGAAGAAAAGAAAGAAAAAAGGGAAATAGGGTTTCTAAAGCTTGGAATTTATTTTGGTAAGTCAATTTAGCCCTTCTTTCTTAAATTTAATGTTTTAGAAGTTTTAAAACAAGGTTTTGATGGAATTAAGTTGATATTTTGCATGTTCATAGGTTTTCAAGTATAGTTTATGTTGAACAAAAGAGATGAATTAGGATTTAATTGAATGAATTTTAAGTTAGAATTGAATAAGGATTAAATTGTAAAAGAAACTATAAGTTTTATGTTTTAGGGACTAAATTGAGGAAGTTCGAAATTAGAAAAATATGCTGAAATTTTGATTGTTAAATGTGAGTTTGGATGAAATTTGAATAGAAATAGAGTGTGAATTGAATTAAGAAAGTAAGTGAATTTAGTTATGATTAAATTGAGAATAAGGAAGAAATTGAATAGAAATTCAATTATTTATTATAATTAGTGCTGTAATTAATAGTATAAATTATCATTATTTTCGTAGCTAACAAAGAACCTGAGGCATCAGCATCAAAGGGAAAGGAGAAGATTATCGAGGAGTAAAACTCGAGAAAATCACGGTTTGTATTACTATAATTCAAGTTATTTATTATTAAATGCTAAATTTTAATTTATGTGTTTAGTAAATGAAATGTGAGGTAAGTATTAATATTAGTATTAGTAATAGTATTATTATTATTATTATTATTAAGATGAGTGTGAATTAATTTGAATAGTTGATATGAATTAATATTTGAATTGTTTGTTGATTGAAAGTGGGAAGTGAATTTAAATCAAATAGTGACCGATATTAAATTGAATGGAAATGTATTGAGTTGTGAAAATGTGTGAATTATGGATTAATTATTGATTGAAAGGTGGAAAAATGATTGAATTGAAAGTGTGAGAAATTGTGATTGAATTGGGATTATATGTGATTTAAATACCTATTAACTAGTCGGGTGAGTCGGATATAGTTGGCATGCCATAGGATTGGAAGAGTTCAGGATACTTGACCTCGAGTCGATGAGACACTGGTGTCACTATATTTCTTTGGATAGATTCGATGAGGTCTTTGGTACCAACTTTCTTGACTTTGCCGATGAGACACTGGGTGTCAATTATTGCTTCGAACTATCCGATGAGGCACTGGGTGCCATTCTGGTGTGTTTGGTTGGATCCGTGTATTCGCCAAAGTCCGAGTTTTGTTAATAGGGTAAATGATGAAATGATAAACCGAACAAGTTGGTCAAACGAGCTATTGAAATGAAATGAAAAAGTTGAATTGCGAATTGAAATGTGAAATAAGATTGAGAAATGAACCTAAGGTTCATGATTTGTTTAAACTCAAATTGTGGATATATGATATTGGTTGATGAATTGCTATTGTTGAGATATTGAATTTAAATTGTATATACGAATTATGCATTACATGTTTATTATTGTTATAATTTGAATTATGGTAATACCATGAGTATGAAATACTCAATGACTGATTGTTTCCATCATGCAGGTCGATAGAAGTCAAAGGTCCCGGTTCAACATCCAGATCAATCCCGACTTCAGTGTAACTTTGGTGATGTATATTTTCTTTGGTAAATGTGGCATGTACATAGGATGTGTATAAAGATTATTATGTTTAATATAAATGGTTAAAAATGTTAGTATTATAAGTTTAAGATTTATAATGAATGAAGTTTACCTAATTTGATTTATTTATTGTTTTGTTAAATTTAAATTAATATCATGTATATTGAGTTTGATTAGAAGTATTTAGAATAGAAAATGAGAACGTGAAATGAATTGGTTGATTTGGTTATATTTGGAAATGTTATGAATTTTAATTGCAGGGGGTTGTATGTAAAAATAAGTCAAGTCTTTGAAATTTTTAAAAATATATATATATATATTTAAAAGAAAAAAAATTTGAATGAAGTCAATTAGTAAAATTTATATGAATTTATGACTCTTTTGTATATGTTTGTTAATTGTTTATGAATTATTTGTAGATTATCTGATATGTCCGGTAATGCCTCGTAACCCTGTTCCGGCGACGGTTGGGGTTAAGGGGTGTTACATTACCTCTTGCATAAATTGTGTAAACTAAGTGGATAGCATCAAGCCATCCGTCTAGAGATTCCCACAAGTCAGCAACCTGAAAGGAAGAACAGACAATACTCACTAAAGTTGGATTGCTATTCGTATATTGCTAAATAGCATAGTTGTCAAGTTAGCATAGTTGTCAAGTTTTCTGAAAGTGTGAAAGATATCGTTCCTTTAATAAAAGCATGATACTTACCAGAAAATTGGACCATAGGTAGTATCAATGCAGAGGCTGCACTGGTGGTAGAGTCGATCAAGACATGATGATACGACACAATATCTGGAATCTCAACTCGATAGTGAGTTTTCTTCATTTGTTACTTCGCAATTGTGCGAGAGGCTTGAGAAACTTGTTTCGCCGACTTTGATGACCTGCTCAATTGGAAAAGAAGAGGACATAGAGGAAGAAAATGAAAGTCACGAGGATAAACCAACATAAACCAAGAGTATATTAAACCGGCTCGCATAGCGGTTTACATTGATTTTGCCTTGCATGCATAACATCTCGGAATTTATTATGATAGTGATCTACAACAAAATATTTTTCTCATACTCTATGATTCATTCCATTTAAGTTCGGACATTAAATATCAAAATTTGCTTGAAGAAATGAATCCTTGTTCCGGAAAAAGAGAAAATTGAACTTGATATTTATTTGCAATAGACAACGAAAAACTAATCGACTTTTTACTGTTGAAGTGCTTCATGATTCAAAAGAACTTTGTTCTCTTCCAATCACGATGTGGAGCAATTGTGTTTCCTCTTGGTGGTGTAGTCATATTTCCCTCTTTGAGAATGGGTAAAGGTAGTCATCAAAAATATTGTCGAAAATAATAGAAAATATAGTGAACCGATAATTGGCGGTTTAAAAAAAGACCTGATCTTGTTGAGAAAGAAATATGAAATGCATGGATTACACTAAAATATATTACTCCAATAATAATCTTAAAAATCCAGGAAAATGCTAATTAACCAGAAAGCGAGCAAGATATTGTTCTCATTGCCAACAGACTCAACAATGCTTACAGAATATTCAATCAATTTAGAAGAGAATAAACCTCAAATATAAAGTTCAAAGATCAATACTGACCATTGAACAAACAAGCTTCAAGGCACTGCTGTAAACCTGTAAAGTTTAAAACGTCAAATAAGAAAATATCCACAAACTGAGAAGTCAAATTGCATAACCCTGAAACTTTAAATTAAGGAGAAAAAAAGGTATATCATTATCTTTCTTGTAAATTTATGCCGAAAGTTTTCATTTGCCAATAATTATGCCACCTATATAGCTTAAAAGTGATATTAAATCTAACCAAAACTCTGTGGTCCAAAATAGAACCAGACCCGATCTCATGTCTTCAAGTTCTCTTTTAGAAACAGATGAACTGATCTAAAAATCAAGAAAAAATAGAACCAGACCCGATCTAGAAATCAAATCAGTGAAAATTAACAGAAAAAATACCTGTTGATGACAAATGGTGGTCGAAAACTGAGCACGTTTGGATCGGTAATCTTGACGGATATGGAGAAGAGGGAATCGAGGAAATGAAAGAAAACTGCGATAATTGAAGAGGGAACCGAGGAAAGGAAGGAATGAAGGACTTCTTGGGGGGGGTTAGTGGAAAATCGATAAACAGAAGCAGTGTTTTCTACCGGAAATGAAGGAAGGAATGAAGGAGGCGATAGAGAGGAGTTTCCGGAAAATGTCTTACGGAAATTGAAAAGGTAAGACATTTTCCCTAAAATGTAAGCCAATTTCCCGTGCTTTGGATTTCATTTTCCAAATGGAAAATGTTTTCTGCCAATCAAACGCTGAAAAAGGCGGAAATGATTTTCCGGAAAATCAATTCCGCCAATCAAACAGACCTAGATTCTAATCATCAATTTGTTGAGATTCATTGAGAACGTTTTCTTTGTAGTAATTTTATACATTTTTAACTTTTAATTATGAGTTTTTATATCCATATTATTTTAAAATATATAAATATTTAGAAGTTTTTTAAAAATTATAAGGTTAGAATAAATGTGATATGTCATATGTCGTATGGTATAGTATTAATTGTTAATGTCATATCGTCATATTTTAATATAGTAATGCAAAAGTATCAAAATGTGATAAAACTTAAATTTAAGTACTAATTTGAATTTTAAAAAATCAGTTTGTGATTTTAATTTTTAATCAGAAGTAGAGTAGATTAGAAATGTTGAGTGGTGTGAAAAGATTTAATATTGATTTTGAGAAATAAATAAAGAAATAAATGATTGATGACCAAACAAATAAAAATGAAATATATGAAAAGAAAAGTAGGCCTTGCAACATATTTTAAAAGCTTTCCCAATATGTATGCACTCGCCACTCAGTCTCCTGTCCACAAACTACTTGTCAATGTCAGATATCCATGTGCAAATATAATATTTCACTTTTGATTAAATTATTAAACATAGTGTACTCAATATTAAAATATGAGATAATAGCAAACATTAAATTGTATTTTTCATGATCCAAACAAGTAGTACATCATGAAGCCAATAAGCATATAGCAGTTTCAACAAAGTCGATAGCAACAGTGCAAACTGAGTTTGCTTATTTAGGCTACCAGTGCCAGCCATAATCCATAGAAATTCCAACTAAACTGATATTGTGGAAAAAGTACCTGCAAGGTACAGGGTTCTATTAATGAAATGCTACTGCAGAACAAGGCATTGTTGTGTCCCAGCCACCATAGCATGGTGGGAAGTTTCGGTGATGCCATTCTCTTTTTCAATAGATTGAGCTTTGGTATCAGGCTCCTCAACATTTTCAATTGCATCTTTGCCACCGCCAATGGCTTCAAAGATAAGTGCATTCACTTCATCAAACCTCTCGTCAGAGAGAGATACCTCTGCAAGTAACCTCCAAGCATTTTCGTCGGACGCCTCATCGTAGTCCTTCCTCCTTTTCAACACCATATGACCACTAATTTCCCACACAGCCGGGTTCACTTGGGTGTCCAAAAGCTCTACACTCACTTCCCCAAGAGCTTGTTTCTCAGCATAACACTGTTGGTTCAATTGACATTCCAAATTCAATTGTAAGCACAAACAGTTATGATGGACATGATCAAAATGGTGCTAACCATGCTGCTTCTACTTTGTTACCTGAGGAAGGAGGAAGATCCGCTTTCCACAATCAGAGATGAGGACATTGTATGCTATGTTGTTATCTTGAAGGCAAATGCACGCATCAGACACTGCGTCAGACAAGTCTTGAAGAGTGTTACCACCCTCAAAGACAACACCTCTGACCGGATACTTTAAAAGCTCTGAGATGATGACTCCATCATTCAGAGAGGTTTTCTTCTTGGTAGGAGCTTTCTCAATGGGAAAGGCCACAGCCAAGTAGTAAGCCTGCAGCAATTGCAATAGTTAAAAACCACCTTCTCTTTTCAGATTGGACATAAACTATATCTATTTAACAGTTTTAAAAGTACATGAATAGTACCAAGTTGGGAGGTTAGATACCTGGAAGTGCAGGTGATTGATTGTAGCAAATGCACCCAAGCTGTTGTAACCCAATCTAAAGTACGGATTCCCAGCTTCAGCTGCCATATAGAGCGCAAGCAAAAAGCTCTCATGGTCGATCCTCTGAGGCAAGCATTCAAGAATTCGAGGGATCAACAGCACATGTCCGTATTCAATAGGACTAACCTGTCAAATTGTAACAATGTTTAACCATACAAGTCTAGCTTTCTTCATCAACCAGTTAGTTCAACAGTTTAAATAAGTACACTAACATACGTTTATGGCAACAACACTTGGGTGATTCTCAACATCAATGGGAGCATTCGGGAAGAACTGAACTTCACCATCTTCACTTGCTTCAAACTGGAAGAGCACCTCTTCTTGTCCGACTTTGGTGAAGTTGAATTTGTTCCCATCGAAGGGCTGGAGAACCTTATCTACACGGAACTCAGTTGGCCTCTTCTTAAGGTGGCGGCCCTCGTTCAGCTGGGCAATAAAGCCATATTCACCAGGAATCACCTAAAGAACCATAAACAGAGAAATTTTAGAAGGTACCAACAACTCGATTAACCATAAAATCTATGGTTTTTCCAATTTCAGATAAACAAGTGAAGCAAGGGAATCGAAAAGGAGCCGAAAAGAAGACCTTGGTTTCACAGGCAGTGACATCATATCGAAAGAGCCCTCTTTGCATGCGATCCTCCCACTACCATAAAACCATAAAGTATTTTTTAACCTCTCTATTTGTAAACACAACAGTCGTTAATTATAAATTGATAACAATGGTCTTAAAGCTTATTCACCACAAGCTTAATGATAAAATTTACCTCCCCAAGAACGAGAGAATCAAGAAAAGCAACTGGAGGCTCTTTGTTTTCACTTTCAAATGCATCTTTTTCACTCTCCTTCTTGAAAGCATATAAAGGAAGCTTTGCTCCTATAAACCAAAACCCAGTTCTTCAAATACATCTATCAAAATTTATCCAACAGAGCAAGGATCAAAAAGTAAATTTAACAGATACCTGGAATGCAACAGCTTCTAAGGCAATTCTTCCCACATCCACCGCTCCGGCGAGCAGTCTCTTCCGCCTCATCCTTTTGGTAATTCGAAACAACAGTAGGAACCCTCTTAATACTGAGCTGCATCATCCTTGCTACTACTTCTCTTCTTTATTTATCCAATAAGAGATCAAATAAAGGAAACCCCAAAAAACAACGAAAAACAAGCTTCTTCGATAGTAATATTTTACAGACTAATAAGCTAGCTAAAAATAGGGTACCCAAACTCTAAAAGACAATCCCACCACCAGCAAGGAAGAGGAGATCGGAAGGACTGCCGCCTTCGGAAGGCAAAGCTCCACGCCCGCCGTGCGGCGAAGGGTTGCTCTCGATCACACAACCCTTACGTCGTACAGCTCGGACATGAAAAAGAGACCGAGAAACTTTGTATATAGCCGTGATGTCCACAATGTGTAACCTTGGGTGTTACCCCCCGAAATTCAAATAACCCACCTTCAAACTACCTTAACCAAATATCCAACCTCTCTGAGTTCTATCACCAAACACCTAGTGGCCACCCAAAGATTCAACCTTTGCTCTTGATTTTTATTTTCAGCTGGTGTAGGAGATATATATACTAAACTGATAAAAGGGGAGTGAAGGAGAAGGCAAATAGTGTGGTGTCTGTTTTCTCAAGGGATTGTGGCTATAGTTTGGGCGAAGTGGGTACTAGAGGAAGCTAGTGGCCCAGATGCTTCCTTCAGGGTTAAACTTCTATGGGCTTCAGGACAAATTACTTGACAGAGAGATATGAAAAGGAAAGAAACAAAGAGGGTATTTCTCAGAGTTTTATTGGGTTTTTTCTTCTTCAAACCATACGAGGGAGCCTCGAAAGGGACAAGGCGGAGCCGGTGACGGTGAGTTTGGGGACCCCCGTCAGGCCGTATGGTTCAGCGCGCGCACAAATGGGTCTCTGTCTGATCCACAGTAAACAACACCTTCAACAATTTATACCAGTGGCGGAATTTAAATCCTTGCGCAATCAGGGTTTTCAGTTTTGTATAAAGAAACGAAAATGATTGAAATCCCAATTTCCTGGGAAATCTAGGGTTAATTAAAGTCTTAACCACAACACACGTTCCCTTAATTATAGACCTAATCAAACTGTAAAAATAGTAATAATAAACTATAGGCTAAACTACCCATTCTCACTCTAAAATAACATCTCTATTATTTTCTACGCTCCAAAACTTTATTTTTCAATTTAGTCCCTCCAAATAAGATAATTATGCGAATTAGTTATTATCATTAAAATTTATATTTTCTTTTAACGAATTGCTAATGCCCATCAAATGATTGACATGTGATATTTTTTATTGAATTTCAACTAAAGTTTAGGAGAAAAAGTTTTGGACTAATTATAGGGACGTCCCTAAATTTTAGTCAAAAGTTAACAAAAAATGTCATATGTCAGTCACTCAATGTGCCAATGTGCCAACCCAGCAATCCGTTAAAAGAAAATGAAAATTTTGACGATAGTGATTAATACGCACAATTATCTTATTTAGAGTGACTAAATTGAAAAAAAAACTTCGAAGTGATCAAAATAGAACAAACTTTATTTTAGAGTGACCATGGGTATAATTTACCCTAAACCATAAATTTAGTCACTAATGATTGATTAAAGTTACATCTTGGTCATTGATTGAATCTTAAGTCGGTTAGCGAGTACAAAAATATGTGAGTTCAAAAGTGTTAAAACTTATTTATTCTTCTAATTATACCAAAACAAATGACATCTTTGATGTAACTAAAAAATCAATCTTTAAAACTTCAAAAACTACTTATATAATCATTAACCTTGCAAATTTATTATGCTATGATCACCCATACTAGTCCCTATAAATTTTCTTGATAGTGTATGGAGATTTTTTAGAGTGTTTCTTGATTAATATTATGAATGTATAACATAAATCTATATAGAATACTTGGTACATTGGTAATATAAAGATTTTTATATGTTCACTAATAATATTTTTATTATACAACAAGATTGAATGGGTCCAAATTTATATAATAATGGACAAGAAACTGGAATGTCCTTTCAAAGGATCCATTGTCTCCAGCAAAGCAAGCATACAAAATACGAACTTTCGTCTCCAACTCAACGACATAAATGGCAATGGATATAATAAAATAAGTGATGGCCATGCCTCCAACCACAATCTATATCTTTTTCTTTGCTTCACTACCACTTTTTTAATAGCTTTATTGCACTTTTTTTTTTTTTACAAGATAATGAAAAAAATAAAATAATTTCAAATCATATTTTAAGTAACCGTAAAATATTTAAAAATAAATAAATTTATACAATGTTTAAAAGATTAACACGCCGTAGAACTATAATTTTTATGATTTTTTTTTATAAAAATGATCCTAAATTTTGAATAATTACAAAAATATTTATTTATTTTAGGGTAAACTACCAAAATAGTCACTTTTGTTTGGCTCATGTTACATTTTAGTCACTTATATTTGAAATGTTACGTTTTAGTCACTTATGTTATCACGTTGTAACATTTTAGTCACTGAGCCATTAGTTTCTATTAACGGTGTAACAATAAACTGTTGTGGCACGTTAAATCATCATTTCAAACAAAAATTCTAGGTTAATTTATACAATCGGCCCTCATATTTTTTCGTTTGGAGCAATTTAATTTTTTTCTTTTATGTTTTTTTAACTTTCTTTCTTTTCCATTCTCTTATGCTTCTCCCTTTGTTTTCCTCCCTTCTCCATTTCTTTCAACGTAGTTTTTCTATGTTTTATTTTTTTGAACAATTTAATTTTTTTGAGTGAGGCGAGCTTGTGGACTAGTTACAAATGGAAAGCATAGAAAAACTATGTTAAAAGAAATGAAGAAGGGAGGAAAATAGAGGGAGAAGCATAAGAGAATGGGAAAAAAAAGTTAGAAGAACATAAAAGAAAAATTTTAAATTGTTGAAAATGACAAAATATAGGAACCAATTGTAGAATTTAACCTAAAATTTTCGTTTGAAATGATGATTTAACGTGCCACATCAACTTACCGTTACACCATTGTTGACAATTAACGTCTCAGTGACTAAAATGTTACAACACGATAACGTAAGTGACTAAAACGTAACATTTCAAACATAAGTGACTAAAATGTAACCTGAGTCAAACAAAAGTGACTATTTTGGTAGTTTACCCTTTATTTTATTATGTATGTAAATGACTTAAAATGAACACTAAAAGTAGGTGGTGCCAAAGAGATTCACGCCACCAACATGCCACGTCAGTTATAGAATTAAAAAATCAATTTTTTGGTGGAATCATAGTGAATGGTGCCACTTGTATATATACTAGGAAAATATTGGTATCTCTCAATAATTGGGGGGCTAAAAAATAAATAATGGTGGTGAAACTATAGAGAATGACGCCATCACTTTATTTTGTTAAGGTTATTTTTTTGTGTGTTATTTATTTTAGTTTTTGTAATTTAAAAATAAAAATATTATTTTATTTAATGGAGCCATAGAGAATGACACTACTAGTGTAATCTGTCATACCTTTTTTTAAATATATTTTTAAAATTAAAATTAAAATGATATTTTATTTGGTGGAGTCATTCTCTTTGGTGTGATCAAATAACTACACATAACCCCAATGGCAAATCACTCTAAGTTAAAGAATTTTTTTTAATTATATTATGTTAGAGGATGAATGGGAGATGATGATGAGTGTTTTTTTAGTTTATGTTTTTTGTTTCATTTATTTAATAAATATCTAAAGATTATTGCATCCATTACGAAAGAATGTTATACCTTTTATAATCAATGCGGGACTTATAAAAAACTTCAATATTCTTATTTCGTTTTCAAAAACTTACTCATTTGTACCCCATTGGCTTTATACCTTTAGATGTTTAGACTGTTGCTTTAAAAACTTCTCAAATTTAATTTTTACTTAAATTGCGTCTTTTTATTTTAGCCAATATATTCCATGTCTATTTTTTTTTTTGACAATTTATTTAAGTTCCTCATTTTCTTTCATTATTAATTATGTATTTATTCTGGGTATGATCCTGCTAATTTGAGCTATTTATGATCTTTTATCTCATAGGGACTAAATTTGAGGCAAAAGCAAAATTAAGGGCCAAAAGCGTGAATTTAGAGATAAAATGGGCCAATGTGTGACACAAGGAAAAGTCGGTGCCAAAAGTGCAAGCATGGAGGACACAAGGGTTGAAATGCAAAAAGAAGAGATTTTATTCTATTAAACTCTATTTTAATTATATTAGGATAATTAATATTGAGATAATTATTAAGGATTATTTTTAGGATTTTATTTTATTTATCTTTATTTATCTTCAATTAAATGTATTTATCTTTTAGGAATTTAAGTAGGATTAGACTATCTCCCCTAACACTATAAATAGGGGGTGAAATGACTCAAAAGAAATTCATCTTTTTCGGTAAACACTCTCTCCCCAAAAGTCTAGGCTTTTGTTCTTCTCATATTTTCTTTCAATAAAATCTCCATTTTTATTTTATTTATTTTCTTTTCCACCACAACCATGAGCCACTAAACCCATCTAGTCGAAAGTTGTCAATATTTTCCAAAAAGGGTTCATGAGGCTTAGAGTCCGTACTTAGCCTCCTCACTGAGTATTCATTTTTTCTCCGCACTACGGGGCTGATGCTTTCGTCCATGTCCCTTAAGAAGTAAGCTTTTCAACGTATGCAAAGGCGGCCGCTTTGTATGTTTTGGAAATGTTGCACAGTCGGTTCGTTAGCTTACTGCGTCAGAGGTTAGCGAGCCCAAGAGATAAAATGGCATGGGATTCGCCATTGAGAAGCGTTGATCTAGCATAAGACGATCCCATAGAAGCGATTGTTGGCTAGAGTCAAGTTCCACCAAATCGTAAGTCTAAATCCTTGGAGCTGGTGGTCGTAGGCGTCCTCTTCCACTATAACTGGCTTATTCAGTTTGAAAAGGATCATCTAAAAGCCGAGGATTGAACCCAAGGCGGAACGAGACAACTGGAGGCTGAAATCTCCCATAAGAATTTTCTTTCTCTTAACTCTATATTTTTAATTTCTTGAATTTTAGATTCAATATTCTTAACTCTGTTTTTATTTTATTTTTCGTTTCCATATCTAAACCTTTAATTCTGTTATTTTCTTATTTTTTTCAGGAACGCAGGTTTTCTTAGGCAAGATTCTGCTTGGGATTTCACGGAACAAGACATTGTGCAAATCCAGTCCCTGAGGATTTGACCCTACTTCCCTTTTACTATTCTTTTTCATTATTTATTAGGGATAGGATATTTTTGGTGCTTTCAACGACCGCATCAATTATCTCAACAATACTATTGTGTGCAAAACCATTATCAACAATTTTCTATTTTCCATGGTTCCATACTTTCTCGCATTGATATAACTTATTGGTTCTATACAATTCTCTAGAGTTTTAAGAATTAGTTATGTCTAGGGTTTCTTCAGGAGCACTTGACTCCAGTATATGACCATCTATATTTATTATTTCTTTTACGAGATTTTTTATATTTGGAACCGATTAATCTACCATGCTTCAAGCATGTATTACTTTCATTTATTCTAACAAGTTGTCCTACTAGGACCTCAACACATTAGTTGATATATAACACTTGGTTATTCTCATTAAGTCAGAAAATGCATGTGGCAGTTAACTTGCAATAAAGTGAATTATCATGTTGAACTTCTGGTTCAAATTACTTTCTATGGAGATCTAAATAATGATAATTCATTCCAAGTAATTATTTCATCCATCAATTATTTCTCTCCCCCTAATGTTGGTAAAATTGTTAAAAAATAATAATAAAATCATATAACAATTAAATCTTCAATATTGGAAAAAATCCGGTTTGAAAATAGTTTTCTTGCACAATGGAAAATTCAAAATTTTGAAAATTGACTCGGCTTGTGATATTTATAGCAATAAACCTTAACCAAATTCATACTAGTGTTTCCGGCTTAGTGGACGTTTATTGTTCTTAGCTTTCAATCAAACGATTTTCTCCGCTATTCTTGTACCACAAACTGCTTTGAGTGTGGGCTCGAACCAATTGAATCATAACACAGAACTAGAAAATGTTTTATTTTCCTTTTTGGGGGTGAAAATGAAAATTCTTTCTTCTTTAATAAAAACTGGTAGAATTGTTATTCTGAAAGAATATATTTAATAGTTAAGAATAAATTCTCTCTATTTTTTGGCTGAGTAACAATCCCTCAAAGTTGTGTAAATAGCTCTACTGGTGCCATCTATTTATAGGGTAAGAAGGTAGAACATTTATTGAATTGTAGTGATTTATTTCAAATAGAAAAACAACTTCCTACTTAGAGTAGGAGTGGGGTGAACAACACACCCTAGTATTTCTACTGGGGTTGCCGCCCCCTTCATGCTATATGAAGGGTTTTGGGCCTCTCTCACATCGGGTCTAATTACGAGTACTTCCTAGGTCTTTTGACCCAGTACTCTGCAAAATAAACTTTAACATTCTATATTGGACAATTTCCTCATCCCTATTTTATCCCCAGTAAAATTTTGACGATTTTACCCCTGGTAATTTTTTTGACAATTTTAACCCTAGTAAAATTTTGAGAAAATAAGTTCAATATTTCATAACTTAATATGTCCACTGTGACTGAATGATTTATTTTCATTTTCTGGCTTCAAAACAGCTCAAAAACATAAACTCATTCTTCTGATCATTTTTAAGTAATCCATATAGAATTGCAAATGGATCATTTCCATTTCAATTTTTGGAAACCTACATTCATTTCCAAACGATTCCATTTTTTTTATTTCGAAAAAACCATAATCATTCCTAAATTTTTTTCATTTCTCTTTTCTTATTCATTCTGTTCATTTCTATTCAAACTCACAATTCATTTCTTGTTTTTACGAGCTAATGGAGGGACCAATTATACATATGTAATTAGGGCTCAAATAATTTATAATTAATTTTCAGCTTTTCACCTATTAATTATAAGCTCATTTAGTCACAAAGTCATTCCACTATAGTTTCGTGATTGAGCTCTCCCAAATGACATACCATTACGAAAGCAACTATTTATGCTTGTCCAATGACCTTGTCATAAGTGTGTTACCCTCATAGGATATCCTTAATCTCTTTGAGATAAAATCCATTTTCCTAATATGATCATATTTTATCTTATGGTAACCATTACATCTTCCTTCATGAAAAGCCAATTACTATCGAATAATAATTAAGTCATTCATCACAAAAACGAAGACCCATGGCCATGTTTACTTTTCATCAACCACGTAATGCCAATAAGATGATATCATTTACCCATGTCTCGGGCTATGAATTCCACTGTTTTGAATGACGCTACATACTACAAAAGTCATACACCCAAAGTACCAACTTTCGGTTCTTTATCTATTTAAACTCAGACTTTTACTTATATCAAAACGTACAAGTCATGCATACATAGTCCGTTATCCACCCAGGGTTTAGGTATGCCACACTATGAATGTCACAAGTGAATAAATCTAATAACAGATTCAGAACTATTCCACTTGGGTCTTGTTCGATGTACTGTCAGTCTAGTCAGTCACATCTATGTCTCTATCTTCTAAGAGTCATTTGCTCCGATGCTTAAGATAAGTCATCTCCCCAATTGGACATAATAGAAGACATATTAGCCTTTTAATCAATTTTCTCATTTCCGATTAGACTAAGGACATGTTTAAGTTCGTCTACTAATACAAGCTGTCTTTTCATATTACGATATGACACGTAATACCACTTAGTATTAGCTAAACATTAGACAACTAATAAGTAACATTTTCTTCCATTTTACTTTACATGTGTAACACCTCTAACCCGAATCCGTCGCTGGAACAGAGTTATAGAGCATTACCGGAGTTTACAAATCAAACGATTAGAAATGTCAAACATTTCATATCATGTCAATATTCATATCAAAACTAATCAAAATCATACATATTGTCCCTATACGAGCCCTTGAGACCCAAAATATGCATTAGAAACAAGTCGAGACTAAATCGGAAACTAAGAGAATTTTTTGGAAAACATTAAAAATTTTCAACACTGCAAAGGTCACACGGTCGTGTGACTCACACAGCCAAGAGACACGCCCGTGTCTCAGGCTATGTGGGCATTCGAAGTAGGGACATACGACCGCGTCCCAACCCGTGTCTGTGCCCGTGTAACTCACTGACTTGGGCTACATGGCCAAGCCACATGCCTGTGTGTTAGGCCGTGTACCATTCGAAGTAACCTTACATGCCTGTGTGCCAAGCCGTGTGCTAGGCCGTGTAACAGCCTAACTTGCAACCCTTTAAAAGCTACAGGGGACACAACTGCCCGTGTGGACCAAAATAGGCCATTTTACAAGCTATATTTCTCACCAAATTTGGCATAAACCTCCACCCAACATTATGCATATAAGAAAGCCACAATAAGGTACCAAAACCATGCATTTTCTAGCCTTATACAAATGGTATGATCATATACAACCAATATGCCCTTAGGCATCTCAAATGTCAATTTATAAACATGACTAACCATGTGTTCAATATAACCAATTGATCAACTAACATATATGCATATTTGCACCAAAACTGTAACACCTTAACCCATGCCAATCGCCGAATTAGGGTTACAAATCATTTCAAAACATACTAAAATTTTAAACAATCATTTCAACTCTTTAACACCAAAATAAAATAAAAACAAAAATATAAAAGTTTATTTTTATAACATGGCTGAAAATAATTATTTTATTATCAATACATCATGAGCCAAGTACTAAGGTTACTAATAAGCATTTAAAATCACAACCAAATTCAAATATCTTAGGCATGATTAGCCAACCTTATTTCAAAATTATATAAGGTTAACATGAGCTTATTCGATCATCACTTATGAATTAATTGGCTCCTTAACAAATTTGTATAATGATATGACTAAATCTATTTTACTTAAGTAATATAATCAAATATGCTATTTAACCAAGTCATGATTTAACAACTTTAATAGTTCATATAATTAAAACACAAACATATAATAGCGAATTTAATGACTACTTAAAGGGGCGAATATACATCTAAATATATATATGATATAAACCTTCTATTACCAACTAAATTTCTTAATTAGTGACTTAATAATTTCTAACTCATTGGTAATCAAACTAAGGTCATTTAAAAAAAAACAAGTTCAACATGCACATAATCAATTATTCATGCCATTATCGAATGTATATAATTAACTATTTCATTATAATTATTTTAATCACAAAGTTTAAACTAAACATATTTTTTACCTATTTACCAAAACCAACATATATACCATATAAAAAAATATTCACACTATACAAATAATGCACACTTAAAGCAACTAATCCATGCATCCACATTCAACTTAATATAATCATAATTACTTATACTCAATATTTAGTTATCTCACAATCAAGACTAATCATAACCCAATACATATATCACTTATACATATGTGCCAATTACTTGATCTAATAATACTCAACTTATCATTATTTGTTATAATACATTTATCAAGCATACTTACACCATATGTTTTACTGCCGAAACTCATAAACAAGGCATCACCGAATGCATCTATATATATATTACCTTATAAGTACTGTCCATTTACAATTAAATGATGTTTAATATATACTTAAGCCATAATTCAACAAAAACTAAACATAGACAAGAAAATCAAGCCATTATATATATATATATATATATATATAGATCATTCAATTCATACCATGTTATTATAAGCCATTAAACAAATATCAAATTTATAATTATCGAAATCTCATTATTCTAACAAACATATACACATACTATCATTTAAAACCAACTCCCAATAATTCACAAATTTTACCATGAATTTATCTCAATTTTCAATTTAGCCTCTAATTGATAAATTCATCAAAATTCCTTTACAAAAGTTGTTTATCTAATAACAACCATTCATTTTCTAACATCAAACTTCAAAAATCATATATATTCATCAATGGAAAAACCCTAATAGTTTAACAGTTTCACAAATTAGTCCCCGAAAACATAGAAATCATTAAAAACGGAACAAAAATGCATACCTAATTGGACAAAACAAGATTACCAAAAATGGTTTTCTTCTTTGAACATTCGGTTGAAGAAAGGAAAAATAAAGATGAATGCTTTATTTTGTTTTATTATTTTAACATACAATTACTAATTTCCAAAATTAACCTTAATAATTAATCCAAATTTCAAAATTGTCAAGCCAACATTTTCCACTAACTCATTTATGGTCTAATTACCATATAAGGACTTCCACTTTAAAATTCTATAGCTACTTAATACCTTTAGCCTATAGAACCCCACTTTTACACTTTACGCGATTTAGTCCCTTTTTATCAAATTAAACATGTAAACGGTAAAATTTATTAACAAAATTTTTATACGGTAATAGAATCATGTTGAAGATCATAAAATAATAATAAAATAAAATTTTCAACTTCGGATTTGTGGTCCCAAAACTACTGTTCCGATTTCACTGAAAACGAGTTGTTACAACGTGCAAAAACCATTCAAGGACAATAATACAAAGTATATTAATGTAATTCATGAATAGTTTTATTAACCAATCTATTTAAAAAATTACAAGTGTACTTAGAAAAAAAATATTATACTTAGGGTAGATTCAACATCCAATTCGTCCAAAACATCTAATAATATAAGGAGATTCATAATATATATACCTAACTTTCTTTGAATACCCATTTTGTACATTTTGGTGGAACAACTTAAACATACATCACACATTCAAAACTTCTAAAATGCGTTTTATTTGGCTCCTGACCAAAAGCCAATTGTAATAAGGAGTATTTATCACAATTTATTGGTATAACGCATACAAGTGTCGATTCATGTAAAATATTATATCCCTTTACATATATACAAAAAGTTTCATTCTCAAAAGAAATGGTTTAGCTACTAATTGGAGACATTTACTTTATAAATTATGCTAAACCATTTTATATGTATAAATAGTAGGATTTTACTATTGTTACTTGCACTGACAATCTAACAATCAATAATCATTGAAAGCCTAAGAAATAAACTTACAAGCATTAGCAAGAATTACCTCGATTTCATAATCTAAAAATTTTGTTCTAAACAATCATTAAACAAGTAATCTCGCACACAAATTTGCCAAAAGGAATTTCCACTTGGGTGATAATAAGCACGGCCATAGAACCATAGCTTCCGAAAGATAGACTCGTGAGCTACTTGCAGGTTTAAATCTCCCCCCACGCCCACGAATAGATTTAATAGTTGATTTTTCATTATGCCCACTTCCTTTTCTATTATCAACACTATGAGTTCTAGAAAGACTTGAAGAATTCCCACATGTCATTGAACCTCCTTTCCCCATTTTAGCTTTCGAAATGCTATCCAAATCCTCTTTAAAATTAACCACTGTATGTCGTTTGGGATCAAGACCATTAGAACTTGAAGTAACCATGTCCCCAAGTTGGCCTTCAAAAATGGGATTGACACAGAGGGAGTTTGTGATATTTTTAGTGGTACAAATAGGAGCATTTGGGATTTTTTTCCACCAAGCCCGCAACCTCATAGGAGCCCAAATCCAAGGGAGGGGGAACCTGACCCAACTAGTGCTGAGATCCACTAATCTCCAGCTGATGGCCCGCTGCCTATAAAAGCCCAGACCCGCAGAGGACAGGCTTGGTAGCTACTGTGCTTTAGCGCCAGCCCGCACCATTTCTTCTACCTGCGCCGCAACCCGCGTCGTTTCCCCAACCCTTGTCACAAGCTGGCCCAAAACCCCATTTCCTTGCCTAACGCCAAACCCCTCCAACGACCCAGCTTTACTCCTTATCCCAACGCTCTCCCCTTGGCCCACTAGATCCCCTCCGAAATTCCCCCAGCCATCGATCCATTACCATCCAACGGTTCATTACCTTTAGAGTTTTTAAGTGACTCTTTTTTATTAACCCTAAATTTACCAAATCCCAAAACTAAATCCCCTAAATCTGCCATTTGAGTCTCCTTTTCCAGAGAAGACAAAGCTCCAAATCTGGAGCCTTCCAAATTTTCCCCCTAATTTTCGCTTTAGACCCCCGATTTCCATCCGATTTGCGTCAAGACTTGCGTTCAACCACCATCCAAGGACCAAAAGCTTCATCCATGGCCACCGACCCTCCTCCCATCTACATTGGAGTTATGTTGTTAGTCATCGATTTTATAGAAGTTTCCCCGCCGTCATCGCTGCTCCGATCTGTCATAGAGGAAAGACATGAAGTTTTAAAGTGGCCATATTTTCTGCAGGAAAAACATACCACGGGTGAAGGTTCAAACTCCACTCGTTGTAAACGCCCATTGACCCAAACCTGTGAGGTTAGAGACTTCTCAAGATCCACTACCATACGGGCGAACTAACCCCTCTCACCACTGTCAGTGCTTGTGTTTAGTTTTACAACTTTTCCAGCTAAACTCCCGATTGCTTCTAATATTTTCTTTTGGTACAGGAACCCCGGCAGACCTGGAAAGCGAATCCAGGCTAAGATCCCGTTTGGAAAAGGTCTCGATGGGTCGAAGTCCACAATCCATGGCTGAACAGTGAGGTAGTGTCCAAATACTGTCCAGGGGCCACGAGTCAACGCCATTTCATAATCCCCCATGCTTTGAAACCTAACTAGATAATACCCATTAGCCACATCCATTAAACGGAAGGGTTGTGAAGGTTTCCAGAGATTGAGAATACATTTGTGAAGAGCCCCATAGCCTATATTACGCCCTAATAGCTTAACCACCATCGTAGACTCCATATCCCTAACCATAATCTTTTTAATCCGATCCCAAAAATCTATGCCAGGAATTCCATTGGTGACTGATCTGAGGATCAATATTAGTAGCAGCACCTAGAGAACCAGAACCCGACTCACCCAAAAGTTTATCCTTCCAGGTGATTACGCTCACCGGAGTCGAGTCAACCGCCATATTCTCCATTGGACCTTCACCTCCTTCCTTAAATCGAACATTTTTGGTGATACGATCTTCGATAATGCCTTCACTATCTTCAGTCTGAACATCAGACAAGGATTCAATGTTGTTCATGTTCACTAGAGAGGAAGTGCCTTCGATGTTTTTAAACGTACGTACACACACACACAAAAAAAAAAGTCAAATTGCATTTTTTTTAAATGGTCTAATAGCATACTTTGAGTTACTGTAGTTTCTTTCCTATTCCATGCTTACGGTTTTAACTTTATTCAATTCGTTCCATGTAAAACACCAACTTAAATATTATATTAAAAGAAAACACTTTATTTTAAATTTTAAAAAATTTCCTTAATAAATTTACAAAACACTCGAACGGTGTTAAATAAAAAAATTGATTTTTAATTATTCCTTCCCACATTCTCTCCACTGCTTTTCTTCTTCATGCTGAAGCATGGCCAAGATTCCACGAATGCAATAATCTCCATTGTTGTTCAACATCCCTCCCTCCCAAACTCAAATTCCATCAAATCCAACTGCTTTTCCTCTAAACAATCCCCACTCCCAAGTTCGTCAAAACTCAGCATTCAATTTTTCAACCAAGAAATCATCCAATTTTAGCTTTGTTTAAACTACATCATGGCAAATCCAAGCTTTCATGTGATTGGTCGAATTTTGATGGCTTTCTTCTCAACCAGTGATGAATGGGTCTATAGATTTAAACGTATTTTCCATGGAAAATGATATGGGTTCTACATTTGCTGGAAATGAAAAAGAGAAGATAAAAATGATTTTTGGTTTGATGAAGAAGATGGTTTGTGAAGAGAGAATAAAAAATTTAATTTATATTAATTCTATGCGCCTGTGGCATGCTTTCACTGGCTCCACATGTTGATCGGTTTTTTTTAACGGTGTTAACTTAATTGGGTTGAATCAATAGACAAAAGTAATACTAGGTAAACTATAAAAATAATCACTTTTGTTTGCTTCAGGTTACATTTTAGTCACTCATGTTTGAAATGTTATGGTTTAGTTATTTATGTTATTGTGTTGTAATATTTTTGTCACCAAGCCATTAATTTTCGTTAACGATATAATGATGAAGTTGATGTAGCACATTAAATCATCATTTTAAATGAAAATTTTAGGTTAAATTATAAAATTGGCTTCTATATTTTTTATTTTGAGCAATTTAATTCTTTTCTTTTATGTTCTTTTAATTTTCTCTTTTTTTCTTTTAATTTTCATTTTTTCTACTTCTCCCTCTGTTTTCTTCCTTTTCTATTTCTTTTAATGTAGTTTTTTAATATTTTTATTTGTTAAAATTAATCTCTATACTTTTATTTTTTCTTGAACAATTTAGTTTTAATCTTTATTTCTTTATTTGTTAAAGCAAATTATCTTTGATTACAAACTCTATTACAAACTCGTGTGTAAACCCAAAGATCGTTTTTATCATTGCAAGATGAATAAAATCGATCTTATTGCATTAATCAATACCAATTCTTCTTCAATATATAATAGAACACCAAGCTAAATTCTACCAAAGACATTAATTTGTTTACCAAATTGGTGCCAAAAACTAGAAATCAAGTTAACTCTAATGGGATCAGAAGGGTTAACTAGTATTATGAGAATTTTGATTGAAATATCAGGTCCAAGCAATTCTATAAAATTACCATAATAATTCATTTTTAGATCCTTTGGATAGCATCAACAATAAGTGTAAAATATTAAAACCCCAATTCACAACTGTTCACAATAAGCAAAAAAGATTAAAAAATTCTTTATTTTGGGTTTTCATTGAAGAGCAATACAAAATTGTTAACCTAAGTTGAAAATATATTAAAACTAATCAAAAGGAAGATTAAGCAGAAGCATACAAGAAATACCCAATACCAAAATAAAAGTATAGAGACTAGTTTTAACAAACGGAAAATATAGAAAAACTATGTTAAAAGAAAGCAGAGAAGGAGGAAAATAGATGGAGAAAGCAGAAGAGAATGAAAAAAAAAGAAAAAAAAGAAAAGTTAAAAATTTTGTATTGATCTTCAACGAAAACCTAGAATAAATTTTTTTAATTTTTTCTTGATTATAGACAATTGTGAATAAAAATAAAAGGAAAAAATAAATTGTTCAAAAAATAAAAGTATAGAGACTAATTTTAATAAATGAAAAACATAAAAAACTATGTTAAAAAATAGAAAAGGGAAAAACATAAAAGAAAAAATAAAATTGCTCAAAACGAAAAAATATAGGAATCAATGGTATAATTTAACCTAAAATTTTCATTTAAAATGATGATTTAATATGCCACGTCACCTTCTTTATTATCTTTTAACGGCAATTAACTGCTCAATGACTAAAATGTTACAACACGATATCGTAAGTGACTAAAATGTAACATTTTAAACATAAATGACTAAAATGTAACCTGAGATAAACAAAAGTGACTATTTTAGTATTTACCCTAAAATTAAGGTACCAATATATGAAAAAAAATATTTAAGTACCAATATGAAAAATGGGTATAGTTTAGGGGTTAAATTTTGAATAAAGCCTACAATAAAATTAGGATTTAAATAAAAAATCTTATAAATAAAAAATTTTATTTACAGCAAAAACCGGTTTTAACGTCTTTTTCTCTGTTTCGATCTCTTACGCAATCGCTGGGTTTCAATGGAGGAAGTAATGACGGTCGGTGATGCCTCGGCGAGGTTCCGATCAATCTCATCCACATCGTCCATTATCCCTTCCAACGTCCCCCTCCTCTCCGCTTTCTTTGCCTTCGCGCTTGCTCAATTCCTCAAGCTCTTCACTACTTGGTATTTTTCATTTTTTTTCATTTAATCACTTAGAAAGTGAGGTAAAATAAGAAAATAGAAGGAACCCATATCTTAGGAACATGTTTCAATTGGAAATTTTCATTTGTTTTTGTCTTGGTTGTTGAGTGGATTGAAATGGGTAGCTTTTCGTTTGCAGAATAATTAATGGTTTGAAGGTTTTGATATTATTTTAATATTTTAAAGCTTTTTTCTTTTTTTACTTTTAGGTAAATGAAATGAGTGAAAATGTTTATTATAATTGATTATAAATGCCGTGGAATTTTTAATCATTGAATCATTAGTGATGCTTGAAGTAGAATTAATATTTCTCTTGATGTTTGTTTATTGTTTTTATGGTTGTGATGACATGTAGTTCAAGCAAAAGGTGTGATCTACTCGCTTGCTATTGTTGTTTTCGTATCCGTGTGCGTGTTCTTTCTCAGTGTTTCAGTATATCCTTTTAGACATGCAGGTACAAGGAGAAGAGATGGGACTCTAGAAGGTTGGTTGCTTCGGGTGGAATGCCGTCATCACATTCAGCTACCGTGACTGCTCTTGCTGCTGCGATTGGATTGCAAGAAGGGCTTGGAGGATCAGCATTTGCCATTGCGCTTGTTTTGGCATGCGTTGTATGTACTCCCTATGTTTAGTATATTACCATTCTGGTTTCTTTGATTAACATTTTGGGTTTCTTGGCAGGTAATGTACGATGCTAGCGGTGTAAGACTTCATGCTGGTCGCCAGGCTGAAGTAAGAATTTTTTCTGTTAATCACCATACTCTATTCTTTTGATTATGGATTTCACCTCATTATTCTCAGGCAATCTGCCCAAGTTTGGGGGATAACTCTTGGATAAAAACCCTTTACGTTTTGTACAAATTCTATGAAAAAAGATACGATTCTTGCAATAATACATGTGTATATATATATTTATCCATGAATGAATTTCTAATATGATTATTCCTCTTTATCGTGTCATCATAACTTAGAAGTTCTTTGGTTCCTACTCATTTCCATGTAATCTGTTATGACTGCAGCTAGCTAAGCTGATTTGTTTGATAGTGCTTTTTATTTGTACCTGCTGACAATTGTCAGTATCATATTGTTTTCAATAAATGAATTAATCATTTATATTATGCAGTTACTCAACCAAATTGTATGCGAGCTACCTCCTGAGCATCCTGTCTCCAGTGTCAGACCGTTACGAGATTCACTTGGTCATACGCCACTTCAGGTATGAAGCTAGCAAGAGCAGAAATTGAACATGGAATGTTGGATGCATGAATTAGAAATAGGCCTAGTGAAAAACATTGAGCAATGGTAAACCATTTTGTAGAAGCAATCGCCCTAATTATCTAAGATGCCAACTTGTTATATGCTTAGTATGGAGTAACAACCGGGGATGAAACCTTTTAATTATGGATGTCCTCATACTGAAACTGCTTAAATAAGTTTTTAAGTTTTTCAAACACGATTAAAAATGGTTTCGGTCATCACTATTATTGCATTCTCAAAAGAGTTTAATGGTGCCTTGCTTTTCACTTTGTTCTTACTTTGTTTTTGGTTCAGGTTCTTGCTGGGTCTATATTGGGTTGTATTGTAGCATTCCTCATGAGAACCTCCAGTTAGGATGAGATGTGTAACCTTGTCGATTGTAAACAGAACCAATATGACAATTACGGTGCAAGTGAAGAAGCAGACCGTTGATGACTTGGTACTTTGAACCCAGTGAAGTTCTAGTATTATAACTGCTTGGGGTCTTTGCCTTGTGACTGAAGTCATTGTAAATTATAACATACTTGATAGATTCTCACATGTCTAGTGTTTGATTTTTCGGCACTTATGAAATTCTTTTACTCTTCTCCAATCCCATCCTTCATCCGTGATTCATACCCCTACTTAAATTGCATTCAGATGGTAAAAAATGTTATCACAATCAATTTAAAAAAAATGAAATTAGTATATTAATAAATGTCCAAGGAGAATGATGATTTATGTTTTTGTGATTGGGTTGATTGTTAGATGCGTATGAATACATGAAGTTGTTTAATTGAGATCCAAATTCAATCAGTCTTTAAGCATTATAATCATTATACATTAGTGGATTAGCACTAGTATTTGCAACATGGCTTGTGTGTGTGAGGTGAAGGCCTCGATTTCCCCCCCGGCCATTAATTTACTGATGTTCTTTTGGCCACAAAAAAAAAAAAACTTAAGAAGCAATTAATTGCCGAACATTCATGGGAACACAGTACTCGGAAGGGCCATCGAAAACGGTATCCGCAACAATGCGAGACATTGCCTCAGTTGGATGGTATAAATCCCAGAAAACATGATCTGCCCTGTTGGGACAGTAGCTTGAAAATGGCAAACAAGGGATTTTTGCTCTCAGTTCCCCAAGGCCACAACAGGCTGCTCGTACCTCTTTAAACCCTGTCAATTTCCAACTATTAAGACCCCCAATGAAAAAATGAATAATAATAAGAAGGTGGTGATGTATTTGTACCGTGAGCCGATGGATCTCGGATGACTTTTTGCATGATACCATACAAATCGAGGAAGGCGTAGTTTAGGCCTGGAAGTTCTGATTTCAGCCCCTTTAATACTTCTTTAAGCCCTTCATTGTACTTAACTACCCACATGTTTACTTCTTCATTGCATTCATGGGTGCTGTGCTTGGCTCTTTGTGCTGGTACGCACCCTATTGCTCCAACACCTGACACCAAAATTTTACGCACTCCGAATCCGTATAATTTCTGCCCACACATTGATGTTTTAAGTTGGAGTAGTTAGATCTAGATCAAACCTTCCGAGAGTCGAATAATGGATTAAAGAGTTACCTTGATTTCTGCTTTCAGGTTGATAACCATTAAATTCACAAGATGTTCCGGGGTGTCCTTTTCATCTTCGGATTCAAAGTAATTCAAGATATCATTGCTACCAATAACAATGGCGAAAAGAGACTTGGAAAAATGTTTTTCTAAACCATCAGTTCCCATCTTCTGCAGCATGACTTTATGCACTGATAAGAAGTTGTTCACTTGATCCGAAAGAGGTATGGATTGCCCCTACAAAACCAGATGAAATGGTATAATTGGAGAGATTTGAAGGTCATATGTTCGATATAAGCTTACTATATACTTACGAGAACTTGACTGGAAGTATTCAAGATTCCGGAACCACCGGAGGCGAAGCTAACACCGTTCATGTATGATGCATGCGTGTTACTTGACAAAGAAAGATATGCTGGTGAACTTGACAACCCTAATTTTTCAGCTGCCCAAGATTGTCACGTAGGATTAAAATGTTAATTCCATTAGTATTAATGTGAAAATTGTTAAGTAGTTGTGAACCTAGAAATAAAGATACATAAATAAGCAACGAATGGATAATATTTTACATACTTTTTTTTATGTATATAATGATTGCGGAGATGTGGTTAAAGTTTTACCTTCCCATTATAAGAGAAAGGATTTTTATCCGTAAAAATATTTAGGACGAAATTATGCCATCGGAAAAAGGTATATGATGCGAAAATGTGAATTTACCTAAACATTGAAACTTCTATATGTGATACCTACCCAGAAAATCTGCTGCATTCTTGCCATTAGAATATCTTCCGGTCGCTTTCTTGGTCGGAAAATCAACGCCGTTGTGAGGAAAATTAGCCTTGGCAATGGAAAAGAAAAGGTGGTTGTTGTTTCCAACATCAACTTGGGAGTCCCCGAAAACAAATAACGCCGGCACCATTTGAGCTTCCGACAGCTTCAAACTCCAACCAAACACGCAGATGAGGAAGAAGAACATGATGTTCCTCCCCACCAAAACTCTTCTGCTATCCATTGATTTCATTAGGGCTCAAAAGGGAAAGGAAAGGAAGAAGAAGAGTTAAGGTGGGGATATATACTGTAAATGCATAATTTGACGTGATTTTATAGAAATGTAAGGAGGTTCCGCACCTTTTTTTAGCATTTGAAACGGTTAAGAATTATAATTAGAATTTTATTATTTTATTAACTGTTTCATTCGTTTTAATTTTTTTTCATTGAGCAAGTCAAATTCATGTAATTCGAAGAACTATATAATATATCTCAAAATTTAATTTTTCTTCTTTTTTGGTACATAGAACAAAGTAACAAACAAGTTTAGACATGAATTACAGCATTCCCAATCAAACTTCTTAGGGAGACTCCAAGATTGCTCCATCTTCCTCCAAAGCGTGTGCTAGATTTAGCCGAATGACGGGCACAACTGAACACATGTCGGATCTCCATAACCCAACCTTCATCAATTCATAATCAAAGTATTAAGAGGATGCTCCTCTGCATGTTGCTTATTAAGATAATTCACCACCAGCAAAGCATCAATTTCTACAATCAATCTTCGTATTCCAAGCTCTTTGCCCAATATTAAGCCTTGTCGAACACTCCAAAGTTCAGCTTGTAAACTATCTCTAACCCTGATCTTCATTTTGGATTGACCCACCAGCTACCGCAAATCCTCGACTACCCTGGATTAGAATTCAAAATGAAACAACCCACCGGAGGCTTCGACCATTGCATCCATGTTAGTCCTTTAGCAATTCGGTGATCCAATAAATTCAATAAATCACCAATCTCTTTTGTAAATTTATGCGCACAGCTAAAACAGAAGAAGCTTGTGGCGCTATACCTTAGAAAACTCTTTTGTTTCTATTTTTCCATAAACCCCATAAGATAGTGATGAGTAAAACACCCCAAGGGATCCAATCATCTAACAGCTACTTTCCCGTGAAATTTCTTTCTAACCAGGTTCAGAAATCTGACGAGAAGAAGTCGGGTTGCAACCTAGTCACCTGCAGTCCTGACCATATCTCTTTCAAGATGCTGCAATCATGAAAAAGGTGAGTAGTTGATTCCAAAGCATTGCCGCAAGCCAAGCAAGAAGCATTGTTGGTCATGTTTTTCCTCACTCTCATTTGATTGGTATTAATCTATCAAAGAACACCAACCAAATGAAAAAACGCAATCTTTCAGGGCAATCAAGCCTCCAAATCCAACCTGTCTTAACGGAAACATGCTGGTTTGCATCTAAACTCGCCGCCAACTTGTATGCCGATTGCACCGTGAAAAGACCATTGCTAGTCAGCCCCTGAAAGCCTTAATCCGAACCAAGATTGCTTCGAATAATTCGCAAAGGAACTGCCAACATAGAGTTCTTCAATGCTTCAGGTAATAAATCCTCAACATGAGTTAGGTTCCAAGTACCCGAATCAAATAAGAAGGCGGAGGCAGCCTCGTATCTATCTACTGCATCAGGAATGTCTAATATCTGATAAATTGGCTTATTGCCAACCCACTAGTCTTGCTAAAACTGAACATTATTGCCAGAAGTGATTCGCCATTTACACCCTTTCATCGATACATCACGAGCTTTAATTAAGCCACGCCATGTCGATGAAGCAGTCGGTTTTAATTGAGCCTCAGCAAATGAACCAATATTGAAGTACTTATTGCGAAAGACTTTGCACCATAGAACATCATGATTCAAATGCAATCGCGAACTAGATTTAGCCAACATAGCCAAATTGTTGTTCGTACTTTACGGAGGCCAAGACCACCCATGTGTTTAGGGCAACAAACTTGATCCCAACTGATCAAATGATTATGAGCATATTCAGTCGAACCGCCCCAAAGGAAATTACTATTCAACCTATCCAATTTATCACAAACAGAAATGAGAAGTAATGCCGTTTGCATAGAATGCAATGGAATGGCTGCTGAGGTGGATTGGATCAAAACTTTCCTTCCTGCTGGAGATAAAAACTTACCCTTCCAGTCAGTCAGCCTCTTCAAAAGCATGTCGACAAGAGGTGCATACGTTTCATAATTTGCTCTTCCATGAATAATTGGGACACCAAGATAGGTCCCCAAATTATCCGTTAAAGGAGTACCACGGGTCGAACTAAGCATAGATACTTCAACACCATTAATCGGCGACACAAACAATTTCGACATAGCAAAATTTACCTCCAACGCTGAAGCTCTACCAAATTCCTGTAGACAGTCTCTGATCATCCCAATTTGCTCATAACTTGCTCTTGGAAATAAAAGAAGATTTTCTACAAAGAATAAATGCGTTAAAGTTGGCAATTTCTAGAGATTTTGTAAGGCAAACAACTACGTTATGTTTCAACTGCTGACAAAATAGATTTAATCAACGTTAACCAAGCAATAATCTCTCTTTTCATCATACCAGCTTGTGCTTCATATGATCAAGAATAGATTGGAAAAAAGATATTTCTTTGATTAAGATATCTAATATTACATCCCAACTATTTTCCAGGTCATTCCACTTGTTTGACTCCCAAAATGCTCATAATCTATCGGATCTACTAAAAAACAACTGACTTGTTACAATTTAGAGAAAGATTTGATATCCTGCAATATGTACTCAACAACCATTTGATTGACTGAGCAAAACTAATTGGAGCATTGAAAAAGAAGTAGGAATCATCGGCAAATAGAAGATGCGACACTGGTTGTTGAACAATAACAAAATAGTTTGGAGGAGTTAGTTTGTTGAAGAAGTTGTTAAGCAGTTGAGTCAGTTTCTTGAGCTCTTTGCTTAGTTCCTTGCTTACTCTATAAAACCGTGCTTTGTATACATTGGAAGAGTATTTTTTTCTGATGCAATACATAAACCAAGCTTTCTTCTATCTTCTACTGTTATCTATCTTTGGTTGTTATCTTCCTTGCTGCCAGCTTTGCTTGTTATCTTCGGTGTCTTCCTTACAGTTGTCATCGGAATATTGTCACTTCACATTGTATTAGAGCCTCTATTTTTCGGCCGGTAGTTCGACGATTATTCATTTTTTATGATCCATCATCTATTCCTGTTGCTACTCAGGTCAGTCTATCCTTTACAAATAAGAAAATTAGTGTTTGTCTTATTGATCACAATTTTCTTCTCTGGAAGCAACAAGTGTTGTTTACGGTTCATGGTAATGGTCCCGAAGGGTTTCTTGATGGAACTGAGGTTGTACCACCACTAGTCGTCATGTCCACCACAGGGGAGGCAGTGGTCAATCCTGATTTTCGTAGGTAAAAGAAACAAGATTGTGCTCTTGCTTCTTGGCTGTTATCCACCATCAGTCCACATATTTTGCCCAAATTAGTTGGTGCTAAGACTTCTCATTCCATCAAGAGTACTTTACTCAGGTTGTTTTCCACCAGTCAACCACCAAAGTCATGTATCTCCATTTTCAATTATGTGACATGAAGAAAGCAGATCTTTCAATGCGTGATTACATCACAAAAATCAAAGAAGTCTATTGACACTCTAACTGCTTGTGGAAATGCCGCAACAAAAGTTGAGCAAATTGCCACAATCTTGAACGGTCTACCATCTAAGTATGACTCTTTTGTGGCTATTATAACTGTTAGTAAGGAACCCTATGATTTTGAAAGTGTGATTTCTGGTCTTATGGATTCTGAATCAAGGCTACGAGATTCTCTGCGTGTTCCTCTGAGCATCAACAATGCTCAGTTTGCTGTGAACAATTTTGATCGTTCATCAGGTACTTTTCCTTACTCGTCTGGTTCTAACTATGTACAACAAAGCACGTCCCACGCTTCGAGCAGTTACGCAGGTAGAGGACGGGGTCGATACAACAATCGATTACAATGCCAACTATGTGGGAAACTTGGCCATCTTGTGGATCGGTGCTTCCATCGTTTCGACCAAAACTTTGCTGGGGTGACAGCTCAAACCTATAGTCCTCGGTCTGTTTCAGTTGTTGGAGTTAACTCATGTGCTTTCTCGGAGCCTACAGGACCATCAGACTTTCATGTTGAAAGTTATTGTTCGTATGTACCCATTTCTCCTGAAACTTACTGTTCTTATGTACCTACTATGTCTCTTCCACTAATATCCAAGTATAAGGGTCTTTTTTGTCCACTGATGCAATTCAAACTACTGAATCTCCTAATGAGATTGGTCAAGCAAATTCAATCAATGTTGTTGTCTCATCTGTTTCCTCTTGGTTTTTTAATTCTGGTGCTACACATCATGTGACCAATGATCTTGCTCATCTTCATATCAAGCAACCTTATTCCAGGTCAAGTATGGTAACTGTAGGTGATGATGCGTCTTTAAATATTTCATATGTTGGTCAGTCCTTCCTTACATTTACTTCTCGACAACTTATTTTGGATCAATTGCTGCATGTTCATGATATCACCAATAATTTATTGTTTGTTAGTAAATTTGCTTAAGGTAATTTGGTGTTTTTTTAAGTTTCATCCCACTCATTGCTTTGTTAAGGATTGAGGCTACTGGTGAGGTTCTTCATCGGGGTCTTGAAAAAGATAGCCTGTATACATTTCTTGCTGATGAATGCTCACGTGAAGTTGCTTTTGATTGCAAGTCTTCACTTTCTTTATCATCCATTCAACAAGCCTACAATACTCTATTAAGCAATCTTTAAGATCAGTCTCGTGTCTCAAAGTACTAGTTGTGGCATCGTTATCTTGGTCATCCAGCTGAAGGTGTCCAAAGCATGGTCATGTCCTCTTGTAATAAAAGTATTCATAAAAATAAAGAATGTTCTTTTTGTGCTACTTGTCATGTTGACAAAAGCAACAAGCGACAGTTGTCTTCATCAAACACTGTATATCACAAACCGTTTGAGTTAGTGGAAATTGATCTTTAGGGTCTGGCACATGAATCTTCCAGTGGTTTTCTGATGGCCACAAAACCAACTAAAAATTTGACAAAAGCAAGCGCACCAATCAATTAATAGTATAGCTAGGTGGGCAAATATATCCTTCTCTAAAAATATTAATAATTATTGTATTTCTATCATTTAACCGATAAATTGGAGAGATTGACTAAAACTAAAATTAACTAAATTAATTAACTAAAGAACACGACAAAGAACGAATAAAAAAAAAGATTAACAATCAAGAAGCAAAACAATACCTAGGAAAGAATCCACCTAGATTTCATTTGTCATTATAAATTTGAATTAAACAATTTTGTTCTGAACCTAAATGCTGCTGAGGGCCCTGCTAGAGAGTACACAGCCCAAAGGAACCAAGAGTTGAGAAGAAGCTCACGCAGGAGGTATTCGCCTAGGCAATATGATGACTTCATAATTGAATGACACGTGGGCTAATGATGAGCAAATAGAGAATATTGGCGCACACACTCAGATGAGGATTTTTCTACAAATAATGGCATGGGCAGAGAATGGGGGGAGTGTTTTTCTGTTATGAATATTGTTATTCTTTCTCTCATCTTATTCTCTCTGGGTTATTTTCTTCTTTCTTTTATTTTTCCATGAAAGTAACAGCACTTTTCCTTCCTTGACACAGAATATACTCAATTTTTACCTTCAACATTGTCATTTGAGAATTTATATTTCTCCAAGTACATAACATTGGTGCTTTCATTGAGTCTCTACAAATATGGTAGAGCAACAGACCCGGCTTCGCGTTTTAGACGACAACATCAAATCCTTGACCGAGTCCCAAAGTTCGCTTTTAGATTCCCAGAATGCTCTCTGTCGGGACTTTGATCTCCTGGTTACCTCTTTTGATGAGCAAAAAGCCTTGCTCCGTGAATTGGTCAGTCAACGCACTTCTTCTCAGTCTTCAAGTCCTGCACCTTCTCTATTTCCGGCTTCTCAAAATCCGTTGGGACAACATAAACCAGCATCTATACAACTGGCTCGGTTCTCCGGTATCAACCCGGACCGTTGGCTTATGCAAGCTGATCGCTACTTCACTTTTTACAACATCAGAGATGAGGACCGCGTCACTATCGCCTCCTTTTACTTCGACGAGGCTGCTTCTGATTGGTATGATTGGATGTTTCGCAACCGTCAGCTCGTTCTCAGCGTTGCTCCTCGCCCATTTCCGTTCTCGCGGTTTAGAAGAACCAGAAGGCCTCCTCGCTAAATTGCATCAAACGACTTCGGTGGATGCCTATCGTTCTGAGTTTGAGGCGGTTACTAATCGCGCTATCTGTTTGCCGGCCCACTTCCTGGTCTAGTGTTTTATTTCTGGGCTACGATCTGACATCAAGCATTCCGTGCTCATCCATCGGCCCACCACATTGGATGACGCTATGCAGCTGGCCCAACTTCATGAGAGACGTATTATCCTGGAGAAATCCCCTGCTAGACCCGTTCCAACCCTCGGCACCACTAAGCCTCTCCTTTCCACACCTTCCTTTAACCCCAAAGTTCACCCCACCTCCTCGCAACCTCCTACAACCCAATCTACAGCCACTTTACCCATTCGCCGTCTTACCCCGTTGGAGGCCGCCCAACGCCGATCCAAAGGCTTGTGCTATCACTATGATGAGAAATATTCCTGGGACCATAAATGCAAGTCTAAACCTCAACTTTTGTTGCTTGAAAATGATTCGGAGCCCACTGAAGTTAACAACCCTTTGTTGCTTCCTCCTCCTCACGGTCCCGATCCTGAATTATCTTCCGTAGATCCATCTTCTCCCCTGCAGTCAGCTATATCGTACAATGCCCTGGCCAGGGGTTTCTCTGTTTCGACAGTCAGGTTTCAAGGAACAGTGTTTGGGAAACCTGTCCAAGTGTTATTAGATGGCGGTAGCACTCATAACTTCGTTCAGACACGCGTCGCCTCTTATTTAAATTTGACAGTTACTACCACTCCCAGCTTTTCTGTTTTGGTAGGTAGTGGTGAACGCCTCCCTTGCGATAGCATCGTTCGACAAGTCCCTGTGGTTATCCAAAATCAAGAAATCCTCGTTGATTTCTTCGTTCTTCCTATTCAAGGATGGGACATAGTATTGGGAGTAGAGTGGTTAGCGACGTTGGGACCAGTACTTACCGATTATTATTCATCAATTTTTGAGTTCTCTTATGCCGGCCAGAAGGTTCGATGGACGGGAGATGGGGCTCCCGCTGTTCAACCTATACAGTTCAATGGGCTTCGCTGCTTGACTCACAATAATTCTGTGGCTGAATTTTTCAGGTTAGATCTCGTTTCTGAGCCTAATTCTCTATCTGAAATTGTGGTCCCTGAAATTAAGGCCTTATTGACTGAGTTTGTTGACGTGTTTTCCAAACCAATGGGATTACCTCCGATGTGAGACTGTGATCACGCGATTCATCTAGCCCTAAATTGTGGTCCGGTGAACGTTAAGCCTTATCGATAACCACATTTTCAGAAACGGGAAATCGAGTGGTTGGTTTCAGAAATGCTGGCTAATGGTATCATCCAACCAAGTACAAGTCCTTTTTCCTCACCAATGTTGCTGGTACGTAAGAAAGATGGCTCGTGGCGCTTTTGTGTTGATTACCGAGCCCTCAATGCTGTGATTATCAAAGACCGATTTTCAATTTCGTCCATCGATGAATTATTCGATGAACTTCATGGGGCTATGTATTTCTCCAAACTCGATTTGTTGGCTGGATTCCATCAAATTCGAGTTAAGGCCGGGGATGAAAGCAAGACTGCCTTTAGGACTCACGACGAGCATTATGAGTTCCTCGTCATGTCGTTTGGGCTCACAAACTCGCCATCTAGATTTCAAAGTCTTATAAATTTGGTTTTTCGTCCGTACCTCCGCAAGTTTGTATTGGTTTTCTTTGACGACATTTTGATCTATAGTCCGGATTGGGAAACCCATTTAGAACATATCCGGGTTGTTTTTCATCTCCTCCGCGAACACCAGTTAGTGGTGAAACGTTCTAAATGTCTATTTGGTCATACAAGCATTGGGTATTTAGGACATATTGTTTATCGGCAAGGAGTTCAGGTGGATCCTGATAAAATTAAAGCCATCTAGTCGTGGCCTATTCCCCGCACCGTCAAGGCTGTCCGCGGTTTTCTCGACTTGGCCAGGTATTACCGCCGCTTTATCTGTCACTTCGCGGCCATTGCCGGTCCCTTGACTGACCTGTTGCGAATAGATGCCTTCCAATGGACCCCCTTAGCCCACACGGCCTTTGAGCATTTGAAACAGCTACTTAGTGAAGCCCTTATTCTTGCATTACCTGATTTTAGCAAACCATTTGTGGTGGAAACAGATGCTTCGGGTACTGGCATCGGTGCCATCCTTTCACAAGGTGGTCACCCTATTGCATATTACAGCCACCAACTCAGCCCTCGATTGCAACAATCCTCCACATATCAAAGGGAGATGTGTGCTATTACGCAAGCCGTTTCTAAATGGCGGCAGTACCTTTTGGGTAACCGATTTACGATTATTACTGATCAGCAATCATTAAAGAGTCTTACCTCTCAGGTAATTCAAACACCGGATCAATAGAAGTGGTTGGGCAAATTGATTAGCTATGACTTCTACATCGTTTACCGTCCAAGCCGAATCAACACCGCAGCAGATGCCTTGTCCAGAATTCCTGCTACCCAATTCTTGGCCCTTTATCATGTTCAGTTTTTTATAGTTGATCAGCTCCGAGAGGCCAATGCTGTGCATCCTGAGTTGCTTGCTTTGTAGCAACGTCTAGCCACTGATCCAACTTCTCTACCGGGATTTTTGTTCAAAGACAAGCTACTGTTCTTTAACTCTCGACTGGTGCTACCATCTGATTTTCCACTTCGCACTAGTCTATTAACAGAGTTCCATTCGTCCCCTGTTGGCGGCCACTCAGGCATCACCCGTACGTTTCATCGCCTTACTACAAATTTTTATTGGAAGCATATGCGTCGAGATGTCACCCAATTTGTCCGCTCTTGCCAGATCTGTCAATAGATGAAGTCTGCTACAGTTTCTCCAGCTGGCCTCCTTCAACCTCTTCCAATTCCGATTTTGGTCTTTGAAAATATTTCCATGGACTTTATCACCGTGGTTATGGTGGTCGTTGATCGACTTTCAAAAAATGGGCATTTTGTGGGTCTGCCAACTTATTTTTCCAGTCAAATAGTTGCTTCTGCCTTTGTGCAAGAAGTAGTGAGGTTACACGGCATTCCTACGGAGATTGTCTCGGACCGTGATCCTCGTTTCCTCAGTAGCTTCTAGAAAGAAGTACATAGGCTCCAAGGCAGGATACTGAGTATGAGCACCGCATACCACCCACAGACTGACGGCTAAACGGAGGCCCTCAACCGATGCTTGGAAATGTATTTGCGTTGCTATGCCTCAGACCACCCTACCTCTTGGATGTTATTTTTACCTTGGGCCGAATATTGGTACAACACCTCATACCAAACGACTGCGCAAATGACACCTTTTGAAGTGTTGTATGGTCGCCCTCCACCTACAATAGCACGGTATGTTAAGGACGACAGCGGTCACCCTCTCGTTGATGCTCAGTTACTCGAACGAGACCATGTTTTACAACTGCTCAAAATAAATTTAGCCCAAGCTCAGGCTCGGATGAAATTCTATGCTAATAAATATCACCGAGATATCAGTTTCAATGTCGGGGACTGGTTATATGTTAAATTGCAACCTTATCGACAATCTTCTATACGGTTGCAGTGCCATTCAAAGCTCGGTCGCAGATATTTTGGTCCATATCAGGTCCTCAAACGTGTTGGTCCAGTCACATATGAGCTCGATCTGCCTTCTACGGCTTGTATCCATCTCGTATTTCATGTGTCTATGCTCAATAAATACCTCGGACACCCTGACCAACAAGTCACTCCTTTGGATTTGGTCGATTCCACCAGCTCTATTAACTTGTACCCCATTGCAGTCTTAGATCGTAGGCAAGTACAACGAGGGTCTGCCACCGTAAAACAGTACTTAATCCAATGGAATGGCCTGACCATTGACGATGCTACTTGGGAAGATAACGAGAAACTACACCAGCTTTACTCTGCTTTCCACCTTGAGGACAAGGTTCATCTTGATGAGGAGGGTACTGTTCTGAACCCAAATGCTGCTGAAGGCTCTACTGGAGAGTACACAGCCCAAAGGAACCAAGAGTTGAGAAGAAGCTCACGCAGGAGGTATTCGCCTAGGCAATATGCTGACTTCATAACTGAATGACACGTGGGCTAATGATGAGCAAACAGAGAATATTGGCGCACACACTCAGATGAGGATTTTTCTACAAATAATGGCATGGGCAGAGAATGGGGGGAGAGTTTTTCTGTTATGAATATTGTTATTCTCTCTCTCATCTTATTCTCTCTGGGTTATTTTCTTCTTTCTTTTATTTTTCCATGAAAGTAACAGCACATTTCCTTCCTTGACACAAAATATACTCAATTTTTACCTTCAACATTGTCATTTGAGAATTTATATTTCTCCAAGTACATAGGAAAAAATACCTAGGAAAGAATCCACCTAGATTTCATTTGTCATTATAAATTTGAATTAAACAATTTCTTCACTTAGTATCTTGATTGTAGAAATTCCTAAATTATGCTAATATCTCTTTTGAGAGTAAGAACAATTGACTCTAGGTTGATTAATTGAAATTTCTTTCTAATTAAAACCCTTATTATTGCATTAACTCGATCTATAGATCTCCCTATTACATTTGACTCTAATCCGGTAAATTTATGTTATTTTATTTCTAGGATTGCATGCAGCTCCAATAAATTATGCTAGATTTACTCTTAAATAGTGACTTTTTCTCCTCTCGATTTAAGCACATCAAACATGGATTAACAGTCCATAAATATTAAACCAAGAATTAAACACACATAATTGAGAATAAGATCCAAGTATTTATTGTGTAAAACAGAAATCAAAAGACAGAATTCATCATAAAGTTTATCTCCCCTAGGTATTTAAAAAATTAGTTCATAATAACAAATAAAAACATCTCAAAGACAATATAACCATAATAAACTCATAATAAACTTCAAAGAAATAAAAAAGGAAATCTTCAATCTTGATAGATATCTGCTTCAGAGTCGACTTTAATGGTGTTCTTCGAGTTGTTTCTTGAATATTCTATAACGACTTACTCCCTTCTCCTTATATTTGGTATATATAGGTCTTATAATGCTCAAAAAACTTAAAAATTACGTTTTTCTGCATTTCTAGAGTACAATTCGTGATTTCCACACAGTTTGGCACATGGTCGTGTGACAACCTGTGTGGCTTGCACGATCGTGTGGCTCCTAAAACTTACTTCGATTTTTTAATTTTCCCTCGTTATTCGCTTCTTTTACTCCCAAATGCTCTCATAAGTATAGAAACATAAATTTAAAGGATTAGAAGTATAAAATTTACCATTTTACATCGAATAGTTATCTAAAAATGCATTAAGAATGAAATTAAAACATGTTACTTTTTAACACTTATAATTTTCTCTATTATATCTTGTTTGTTGATGTCTATAGTAGGATTTGTTGGTTGTATCTACTTTGAGCAAAGTCTGAAGCCTTTCAAGTTGTGCAATTGTTTCAAAAGCTTGTTCACAATTAGTTTAATACTTCTATAGTTTCGATTCAGACGGATTTAGGAAGTGAATTTCGTGGTCTTCATTCTTACTTGGCTAATTGTGGTATTCAATATTGTTTGACTTGTCTTCATTCATCGTCTCAAAATGGAAAAGTAGAGAGGAAACACAGACATATAATGGAACTTGGCCTCACTTTACTCACACAAGCTTCTTTACCATTGAGGTTTTGGTTTGATGCTTTTTTAACGGTTGTGTATCTCATTAACAGGCTTCCAATAAAGGTCATTGGCAACATTTCTCCTCATGAAAAACTATATAATCGTGCTCCAGATTATGAGTTTCTACGAGTATTTAGCAACCTTTGTTTTCCTCATGTTCGTCCTTTCAACAGGTACAAACTAGAGCATCGAAGTACACCTTGCACTTTTTTGGGATATAGTCTCATGCATCATAGATACAAGTGCATTGATTCTCATGAATGAGTGTTTATTTCACAGTATGTGAAGTTTCAGGAACATGTGTTTCCTTTTTCCAAAAAAAGTGATTTTGCATCTCCTCCGTCATCACAAACAACTGGTTTTATTTCCTCCACTCTTCTAATAGTTGAATCACCAGTCACGAACACTTGTGTCCCTATTGCTAGTTCTGGATTTTCCTCCTCTTCTAATGCTATTAGTTCATTCTCAGTTTCCCCTTCATCTGTTGATCATGGCTCATCCGCTCATACTAATTTGCAGTCAGTTGATCTATCTCAAGATGGTCGTGTTGATGATAGAGAAGAGTTTACTCAAAATGAGACTTCCTTTCTTTCACTAGCTCCCATAGTGTCCACCAACACTCATTTTATCGTGACTCGTAGTAAAGCAAGCACCTTCAAACCTAAGGTAAATGTTGCAGTTATTGATGAGAATGTTCCACCTGATGTTTGTACTGCCTTATAATCACCTGAGTGGACAGCTTTTGTCATGGATGAATATCAAGCACTTGTAGATAATAGTACTTGGTTGCTTGTGCCTCTACCACCAAATCAAACTCCAATTGGGTGCAAATGGATCTTTAAAGTCAAGAAACGTGCTGATGGAACAATTAAAAGGCATAAGGCTAGGTTGGTTGGGAAATGCTTCTCCCAAGTTGTCGGCCATGACTACAAAGAAACCTATAGCCCGAGAGTTAAAACCTCCACAGTTCATGTTTTGCTATCAGTAGCATTGTCGAATGAATGGTAGATTCATCAAGTCGAAATCAATAATGCCTTTCTTAAAGGAGATTTTTTTGAAGAAGTATACATGGTACAGCCTCCAGGTTTGAGAAAACAACTTTGAATAGAAATTTTTTAGTATATAAGTTGTACAAGGCATTATATGAGCTACGTTAGGCTCACAGAAGCTGGTTCTCCAAGCTTAAAGACTACCTTAGTTAATTGGGCTTAGCAAACTCAAAGATAGATTCTTCCATGTTTGTTTTTCAAGACAAAGACAACTTGTTATATCTTATTGTCTATGTCAACGATATTTTGATCATAGGCAATTCTCCAGCAAAAGTGGATTGACTAATGCAAAACCTCAATGCTAAGTTCTCCTTGAAAGATCTTGGCTATCTTGCATACTTTCTTAGTATTGAAGTATAAAAGGTTGGCGAAGGACTTGTGTTGAATCAAAAACGATTTGTTTTAGAACTCTTACAAAAGGCAAATATGGTAAATTGTAATCCAACTCCCACACCTATGGTTGCATCGCAAAAGCTTTATAAAGATATGGGGGAAATTTGATGATCCTCAGCTCTATCGAAGCATTGTTGGAGTATTACTTTATGTTTGTCACACAAGACCTGATATTTCTTTTAGTGTTACTAAAGTTGCTCAGTTTATGCAGTCACCTTGTATTGAACACTGGGTTGCGGTTAAGCATAAACATGGAACCATTGATTATGGGTTGGTCATGTTGTCTTTAACTTGTGGTTCTCTAATTGCTTTTCTCGATGCTGACTGGGGAAGTGATACAAATGATCGAAGGTCTATCTCAGGTTATTGTACATTTTTTGGAGCCAATCTTATGTCTTGGAGTTCAAAGAAGCAACGTTCAGTTTCAAGGTCCATTGCAGAAGTTGAGTATAGAAGTCTAATTGATGCTTCCTCAGAGGTTATGTGGCTGCAGTCAGTTTTAAATGATTTTGGAATTAGCTTAACCAACATTCCCAAGGTATGGTGCGACAACACTAGTATGGTAACTATGGCTGCAAATCCTGTGCAGCATGTGAAGACCAAACATGTAGACCTAAACCTTCACTTTGTGAGGGAAAAGGTTCTGAGAAACCGGCTATAGGTGAATTATGTGCCAGCAGCAGCTCAAATTGCTGATATTCTAACAAAAGCGTTACCTGCATCGCTTTTCACTGAGCTGAGGAGCAAGTTAAACGTAATTTCCATTCAAGATGCAGAGAAGTTATTGATCATGGAGGGTAAGGAAATAAGAAAGCAAGGGGAATGTTGAACAACATCAAAATAGTTTGGATGAGTTAGTTTGTTGAAGAAGTTGTTAAGCATCTGAGTCAGTTTCTTGAGCTCTTTGCTTAGTTCCTTTATTAGTCTATAAAATCGTGCTTTGTATACATTGGAAGAGTAATTTTTTCTGATGCAATACATAAACCAAGTTTTCTTTTATCTTCTACTGTTATCTGTCTTTGGTTGTTATCTTCCTTGCTGCCAACTTTGCTTGTTATCTCCGGTGTCTTCCTTGCAGCTGTCACCGAAATATTGTCTATTTTACACCGGTGAACAATTTTTATTTATCCAAATGCCCTGAATTTCTTAACCACGCTCTACCTATAAAAAAATTGAAGATGATATATTCTAATACAATATAAAAGGATAAAAGAATAAAAGGTCACTTGACGTAAACCTTTACAAAGTCTAAACATTTATGTAGGGCTACTGTTAAACAATACTTGATAAGACATTGTATTGATACATTAATGGATGATCTGCCTCTACTTCTAATTAAAACCCATCTAACTCGATCATATTCTTTATGCATATCCACTTTCAATACTACGAGAATACTTTTCCTATTGCGCTTACCTCAAATCATATGAATGATTTTAATGCCCAACATAATCTTGTCCATAATATTCCACCCTTAAATAAAAAGCATTCTCATAGAATGTTATCAAATCCATTATAAGAAGTTTGAAATGGTTCACGAACACCTTGGTGCATTGTAACTTATCCCACTTTGTTGCTATTAACTTTTAGGTATTTGGGGATGTTTGATTCAAGGAATGTAAGATTACATTTCGTAATATAAGATTATCAGTGATATGTTATATTTTCTTATTTGCTTCATTCGACTAGAATGTAACACTCAGATATTTAGTTGATGAATGTAAGATAATCTAAAAACACATTTTATTAAATTGTTCTTGTTATATATATTTTAACAACTTTAATTCCTTAAATATTTTCAGTCTCAATTTTCATAAAGTTATAATAAATCATTACAATTCTTACTTTTTATTACAATTCATATATTAGTAAGTAGATATATGATGATGAAGAAAATTATAAATTATAATTATAATAATTCATGAAAAGTGATTACATCACCAACCATAATTAATATACTAATAAATAAATTATTAGAGTAAATATAATAATTATAATTTTAAAGTATGATATCTATTGCTTTACATACTTTTGTTTTTAATTCGTCTTAATTTTTTTGAGAAAAAAACTTAATTTGATTATAATAATAAATAAAAATTGGTCAAAACTTTAAAAGAAATGGGTCATAATAAGATTACATATTATATATTATGACTATTTGAGAAGGTAAGATTAGAAGATAACTAACATATTAATAATTCAAATAATATAATCTTATTTTGAAATGTAATATCATGAATTATAGTGTAAGATTCAATCAATTAAATATATCAAAAAAATATATTTCACTATTTGCATGAATTTAAGGGGGCGTTTGGTTGGGGGAATAGGCATGCATTCCCCCTATTCAGCGGGCCCACCACCAAACGGGCGTTTGGTTGCCCGTAATGCTATTAATGCCCGATTCGGTTACGTGGCTGTTACCTCCATTGGCTGTAATAGCCATTCCCCTCGTGAAGCGGCGATTAGGGATTCCGCCCTTGTTTCCTATTTTCTATTCCATTCTCTGCCCTCATCTACCTTCCGTTCCATCGATTCTCCGACGTTTCCCTTCCAGAGGTAATTTACCTTTCCCTTCCATCGATTTCTGCTTCTTCTTATGATTTCCATTTTCTGGTCCAAATGTTTTCTATTGCATTTTCGATTGAAAAGATGAAAAATTTTCTTGTTTGATTTCCTTGTTAACCCCTTGGCTGATAAAAAAAGATCAGATTTCTTTGTTTTTGTGTCCTAGATTAATCTATTCATTTCCACAGTCATGAAATACTGGTAATGCCCCTTAGATAGTAAACGAAGCATACAAACAGATAGAGACTAAAGAGAGTAATTACCACTCCTAACTCATCTGGATACAACCTACGATTTGAGAGCCGACTTTCCCTTCCATTTTGCAAGGTAATTTTTTTACCTTCCATTGATTTCTGCTTCTTCTTGTAGGTTTCTTTTCTTCTCTTTACGTTTCTTTTCTTTTCTCCATTTTATCAAGAACAAAACTTTGCTCGCACTCTTTCCCTATTTTTCTTTTCTTTTCTTTTCTGTAAAATCGATTTCGTTTTTCTTGAAATTTGTATTTCTTGAAATTTGTTGGAGTTCTGTTTATTTGCATTTCTTGGAATTTGTTGAAATTTGCATTTCTTGTTGAGTTCTGTTTATTTGCATTTCTTGAAATTTGTTGGAGTTCATGTTTTGGTTTTTGTATTAAGTTGGATTGTTTAAAACCTTGCTGGCTTTCGAGTCGAGAAAAGGCCTTGAATTGTAGTGCTCATGGAGCATTCTGGCTAAATCCTGGAAAACCAGTGTATTTACAACTGATGATGCGATGTGGTAGATGTTAATATCTGGTTTTGGGGTCATTCCATGTCATTCCATATCTGGTTTTGGGGTCATTCTCTCTAAATGGTGACCTTTGCCTTCAGTTAGGTTCTTCAATAACTTGAAAGAGATTCAAGGCAAAATCTCTTATACTGTATTTACTTCTTGTGTTTCAATAATTAGAAACCTCAAATGGATGCCAAAATTTAAGAGATAGAATACTTTGATTGCGACGAGAAATGAAAGAAAAACAAAAATAAAATTTTTAGTGATTTACGAAATTTTTTATAGGTGAAATTTCATTTAACTGATAAGTATATGTGCTGGTCTATTCATTTATAAAACTAGGATGTCTTACTTTTCGATTCTATTGAACTTAAACTTATCTTTAGCTTTTGTTCTTATTTTCTGCACAAATTAGGTGGTTAATGAGGAGGTGAAGCTTTTTTGTTAAAAAGAACAAGAAATAATATCAATTTCCTGAAATGAAGGATATACCAGTTTATGTTTACTAAATTTCTTTGAAAGTACAACCTTTTATCTATGCCTGCATGTCAATTTGTCTGTATTATTTGTTTCTGATCATCCAAGTTAACCATTTATTGTTTTGTGCAGCTAAATCAGCTGATGTAGAGAAGGAGATGGAACAAGTAAACATTAAACCAAGTCTTGATGTCCGCCTTAGTGATTTGAAGCTTGTTTTAGGACTAGAACTGAGGATAGTTTATCCTTTGATTCTAAACTTTGCTGTTAGTGGGGAACTCGAGTTGAATGGCCAAGCTCATCCCAAATGGATTAAACCCAAGGGCATTTTAACATTTGAGAATGGTGATGTGAATCTTGTTGCAACTCAAGTAAGATCTCCTATGCGTTCTACATTACTCTTCTACATTAACATTTAATGAATTATTATTCGTAAATGATGATCAAATAATTTCTTATTTTTGCTTTATACAATGAATTAGCCTGTGTGTTAAGGAAGGATAAAGTTAGACCATTCAGAAACTGAAATATCTTTCTTCCCCATGCTGTGCAAATTTGCTTGATATGGAATGAGAAAGTTGAATCTATCATATAGTTTACTTTTTGCCAATTGTGCTCCATCGGTCTAACAACGTAGTTGTCCAGTGTAGTAGGGAATGCATAAGGTTGGCCTGCATAAGCCAGATGGAGGCTAGTGTATGCCCCACAAATCCCTAGTCTACTCTCTGTTGATCCTACGACCGATCCTCTCAAATCTTTAGCCAGTAATATATCCTTCGGTACAGAAGTTGAAGTCCAGCTTGGTAAACGTCTGCAGGTAAATAACATTCCATCAGCCTTGATTATCTTTTCCCCACAAGTCAATATTACTGAAAGAGCTCTTCCTTCTTTCAAGTGAATCAATGCATGGATAAGAAGGTGGCCATAACACCATTGTGAACAGCTTTTGGGTGCTTTGGTTGTGTTTATTAATCACTTGGATGTGGCTCAATAGGTTTACATAAAGCCATTAACCATTGTTGAATTTTGTTTTCTAATATTTCCATCCGTCTCTCTTATAGGCCTCTATAGTTAGGTAGCTAAAAGACTCAGAGATGGCTATGCAATGGACCTTGATTTACTAGCTTACAAGTCGGCTACGTGTGCTCCTACAATCTGCTCCTTCCAAACGCCTTCTTTTCGAGTATTCTGCTACCTCGCAAGACTAACCCATGATCGTGCTTTTCTCTTTTTTTGCCAAACTTGCCATCTGCCACCGGCCAGCTAAAACTGGGCCTGTATGGGTAAAAGTTGCCTACCTTTGAAGTTGAAAGGAGAACAAAAGAGGTGTAAGGAAAGGGTGGTAGTTTTTGTCATTAAAATGTAGAGGTAGTTTTTTTTTTTTGGCCAAAATAAAGGTAGGTTTTTTTGTTACTTATTCTTTGCTGGGAAAATTCCATGAACTTGCTTATGTTTTATCGTAGTTTCTTCAAGTAGAAAATCAATGGTATTTCGTTTTTAAATGTAACTACTCCCATTCCATTACAGATTAATTTTTATCTATTTAATTTGTACTATTTGATAAATGTAAACTTTAAATCAGTAAAATTTTTATTTTGCTTTTTTGTAAAATTCTCAATAACTTGAATATACATATGAAGTATTTGAAATAAATCATATCGTTTAATATAAATATTATAAATTTTAAAATAAATATTATATCGATTGTAATGTCAAGTTCGAGTTGGTCATAAAAATTTTATATCTAACTTGAAAGATCGCAAATTGTATTGAAAAATTCTATCAAATAAATTTTAAAATTGTTTATAAAAGTGTTTAAGAAATTAAATTACTGAATTCATATAAGAATATTTAATATTAAGAATTTTATTAAATTATATATTTTATTAAATTATATTTAATAATAATTATTTTAAATTATATTTTATAGTATTATATGTTATGATTTTATTAAATTCATATAAGAATATTTAATATTATGAATTTTATTAAATTATATATTTTATTAAATTATATTTAATAATAATTATGTTAAATTATATTTTATAGTATTATATATTATGATTTTAGTAAATTCATATAAGAATATTTAATATTAAGAATTTTATTAAATTATATATTTTATTAAATTATATTTAATAATAATTATGTTAAAATATGATTAAATTATTTATTATTTATATTAATAATCTTATTAAAATTTAATAACAATAACAATAATCATCTACCTAAAAAAAATTCTACTAAGGGTATTCTAGTCATTTTAGTTTTTTCCTTATGCTATTACAACATCATTCCATTCAACTAAACACAAGAATACTATTACAGTTTTATTCCATTCCATTCAACCAAACAATTGAATTACTATTATGCCTCTATTGACGTATTACATTATTAGAGCAAAGATAGAAATTGAGGTGTGGGAAAACGTTGCCACAATGCAAGGACCTTGCATCCTTTTGTTCCTTGCAACGAGGAAGTAGATGTGAAATAAAATGGTAATTTAATATCAAGCAAAATAGAACTTTATGAGATGGTCTGATAGTTAAGGGTGTTCATCGCCCCAAGTGTGACTTGAGTTCGAGTCGCGTTTGTTGTTCGGGCTTTGCCCTGTTATTATAATTAAAAAAAATCGATTTGGAAAATGGCATCGGACTGGTTGAATCCAAAGGTGTAGCCAGGGGGTTGGCAGGGGCCTTGCCATTAGGCCTTTTAAATTTTTTAAAATTTTAATTTAGTAAAGGTAAAGTTACACTTTGGTGCCCTTAAAAATGATAAAAATTTG